>NC_139543.1:18755914-19355914 GCF_965153285.1 Podarcis tiliguerta | reverse complement strand
CCTCTCAGCGGAGCATTTGAAACCGTTTGGCACCACTTTTGAGTGAATTGGAGAACCTCAGATTTTTGATGAAATTGTGACCCCGGAGGTTAGAGATTTTTTCAAAAAAATCTTTTTCTGCCGGTTAAGTTGTCGAGGGCTGATTTCTTTTCCTGTGATGAAAAGCCTTCTATTCCGACCGTCAAACCTCTCAAGGCAGCATTTGCAAGCGTTTGGCACCACTTTTGAGTGAATTGGAGAACCTCAGATTTTTGATGAAATTGTGACCCCGGGGGTTAGAGATTTTTTCAAAAAAATCTTTTTCTGCCGGTTAAGTTGTCGAGGGCTGATTTCTTTTCCTGTGATAAAAAGCCTTCTTTTTCGAACGCCAAACCTCTCAGGGGAGCATTTGGAACCGTTTGGCACCATTTCTGAGTGAATTGCCGAAAGTCAGATTTTTGATGAAATTGTGACCCCGGGGGTTAGGGATTTTTTCAAAAAAATCTTTTTCTGCCGGTTAAGTTGTCGAGGGCTGATTTCTTTTCCTGTGATGAAAAGCCTTCTATTCCGACCGTCAAACCTCTCAGGGGAGCATTTGCAAGCGTTTGGCACCATTTTTGAGTGACTTGCCGAAAGTTAGATTTTTGATGAAATTGTGACCCCGGGGGTTAGGGATTTTTTCAAAAAATCTTTTTCTGCCGGTAAAGTTGTCTAGGGCTGATTTCTTTTCCTGTGATGAAAAGCCTACTGGTTCGACCACCAAACCTCTCAGGGGAGCATTTGCATCCGTTTGGCACCATTTCTCAGTGAATTGCCGAAAGTCAGATTTTTGATGAAATTGTGACCGCGGGGGTTAGGGATTTTTTCAAAAAAAAAATTTCTGCCGGATAAGTTGTCGAGGGCTGATTTCTTTTCCTGTGATAAAAAGCCTTCTTTTTCGAACGCCAAACCTCTCAGGGGAGCATTTGCAAGCGTTTGGCACCATATTTGAGTGAATTGGGGCACGTCAGATTTGTTAAGAAATTGTTACCCCGGGGGTTAGGGATTTTTTCAAAAAACCTTTTTCTGCCCGTTACGTTGTTGAGGGCTGATTTCATTTCCTGTGATGAAAAGCCTACTGTTTCGACCGCCAAACCTCTCAGCGGAGCATTTGAAACCGTTTGGCACCATTTCTGAGTGAATTGCAGAAAGTCAGATTTTTGATGAAATTGTGACCCCGGGGGTTAGGGATTTTTTCAAAAAAATCTTTTTCTGCCAGTTAAGTTGTCGAGGGCTGATTTCTTTTCCTGTGATAAAAATCCTTCTGTTTCGAACGCCAAACCTCTCAGGGGAGCATTTGCAAGCGTTTGGCACCATTTTTGAGTGAATTGCCGAAAGTCAGATTTTTGATGAAATTGTGACCCCGGGGCTTAGGGATTTTTTCAAAAAAATCTTTTTCTGCCGGTTAAGTTGTCGAGAGCTGATTTCTTTTCCTGTGATAAAAAGCCTACTGTTTCAACCGCCAAACCTCTCAGGGGAGCATTTGCAAGCATTTGGCACCATTTCTGAGTGAATTGCCGAAAGTCATTTTTTTTTCTTAAATTGTGACCCCGGGGTTAGGGATTTTTTCAAAAAAATCTTTTTCTGCCGGTTAAGTTGTCGAGGGCTGATTTCTTTTCCTGTGATGAATAGCCTTCTGTTTCGATCGCCAAACCTCTCAGGGGAGCATTTGGAACCGTTTGGCATCATTTCTGAGTGAATTGCCGAAAGTCAGATTTTTGATGAAATTGTGACCCCGGGGGTTAGGGATTCTTTCAAAAAACCTTTTTCTGCCGGTTTAGTTGTCGAGGGCTGATTTCTTTTCCTGTGATGAAAAGCCTTCTATTCCGACCGTCAAACCTCTCAGGGGAGCATTTGCAAGCGTTTGGCACCATTTTTGAGTGACTTGCCGAAAGTTAGATTTTTGATGAAATTGTGACCCCGGGGGTTAGGGATTTTTTCAAAAAATCTTTTTCTGCCGGTAAAGTTGTCTAGGGCTGATTTCTTTTCCTGTGATGAAAAGCCTACTGGTTCGACCACCAAACCTCTCAGGGGAGCATTTGCATCCGTTTGGCACCATTTCTCAGTGAATTGCCGAAAGTCAGATTTTTGATGAAATTGTGACCGCGGGAGTTAGGGATTTTTTCAAAAAAAAATTTTCTGCCGGATAAGTTGTCGAGGGCTGATTTCTTTTCCTGTGATAAAAAGCCTTCTGTTTCGAACGCCAAACCTCTCAAGGCAGCATTTGCAAGCGTTTGGCACCACTTTTGAGTGAATTGGAGAACCTCAGATTTTTGATGAAATTGTGACCGCGGGGGTTAGGGATTTTTTCAAAAAAATCTTTTTCTGCCGGTTAAGTTGTCGAGGGCTGATTTCTTTTCCTGTGATAAAAAGCCTTCTTTTTCGAACGCCAAACCTCTCAGGGGAGCATTTGCAAGCGTTTGGCACCATTTTGGAGTGAATTGCCAAAAGTCAGTTTGTTTCTGAAATTGTGACCCCGGGGGATAGGGATTTTTTCAAAAAAATCTTTTTCTGCCGGTTAAGTTGTCGAGGGCTGATTTCTTTTCCTGTTATAAAAAGCCTACTGTTTCGACCACCAAACCTCTCAGGGGAAGCATTTGCAAGCGTTTGGCACCATTTTTGAGTGAATTGCCGAAAGTCAGATTTTTTATGAAATTGTGACCCCGGGGGTTAGGGATTTTTTCAAAAAACCTTTTTCTGCCGGTTAAGTTGTCGAGGGCTGATTTCCTTTCCTGTGATTAAAAGCCTTCTGTTTCGACCGCCAAACCTCTCAGGGGAGCATTTGCAAGCGTTTGGCACCATTTTTGAGTGACTTGCTGAAAGTCAGATTTTTGATGAAATTGTGACCCCGGGGGTTACGGATTTTTTCAAAAAAATCTTTTTCTGCCGGTTAAGTTCTCGAGGGCTGATTTCTTTTCCTGTGATAAAAAGCCTTCTGTTTCGAACGCCAAACCTCTCAGGGGAGCATTAGCAAGCGTTTGGCACCATTTCTCAGTGAATTGCCGAAAGTCAGATTTTTTATGAAATTGTGACCCCGGGGGTTAAGGATTTTTTCAAAAAAATCTTTTTTTGCCGTTTAAGTTGTCGAGGGCTGATTTCTTTTCCTGTGATAAAAAGCCTTCTGTTTCGACCGCCAAACCTCTCAGGGGAGCATTTGCATCCGTTTGGCACCATTTCTCAGTGAATTGCCGAAAGTCAGATTTTTGATGAAATTGTGACCGCGGGGGTTAGGGATTTTTTCAAAAAAAAATTTTCTGCCGGATAAGTTGTCGAGGGCTGATTTCTTTTCCTGTGATAAAAAGCCTTCTGTTTCGAACGCCAAACCTCTCAAGGCAGCATTTGCAAGCGTTTGGCACCACTTTTGAGTGAATTGGAGAACCTCAGATTTTTGATGAAATTGTGACCCCGGGGATTAGAGATTTTTTCAAAAAAATCTTTTTCTGCCGGTTAAGTTGTCGAGGGCTGATTTCTTTTCCTGTGATAAAAAGCCTTCTTTTTCGAACGCCAAACCTCTCAGGGGAGCATTTGCAAGCGTTTGGCACCATATTTGAGTGAATTGGGGAACGTCAGATTTTTTAAGAAATTGTGACCCCGGGGGTTAGGGATTTTTTCAAAAAACCTTTTTCTGCCCGTTACGTTGTTGAGGGCTGATTTCATTTCCTGTGATGAAAAGCCTACTGTTTCGACCGCCAAACCTCTCAGCGGAGCATTTGAAACCGTTTGGCACCATTTCTGAGTGAATTGCAGAAAGTCAGATTTTTGATGAAATTGTGACCCCCGGGGGTTAGGGATTTTTTCAAAAAAATCTTTTTCTGCCAGTTAAGTTGTCGAGAGCTGATTTCTTTTCCTGTGATAAAAATCCTTCTGTTTCGAACGCCAAACCTCTCAGGGGAGCATTTGCAAGCGTTTGGCACCATTTTTGAGTGAATTGCCGAAAGTCAGATTTTTGATGAAATTGTGACCCCGGGGCTTAGGGATTTTTTCAAAATAATATTTTTCTGCCTGTTAAGTTGTCGAGGGCTGATTATTTTTCCTGTGATATAAAGCATTCTGTTTCGACCGCCAAACCTCTCAGGGGAGCATTTGCAAGCGTTTGGGACCATTTTGGAGTGAATTGCCAAAATTCAGTTTGTTTCTGAAATTGTGACCCTGGAGGATAGGGATTTTTTCAAAAAAATCTTTTTCTGCCGGTTAAGTTGTCGAGAGCTGATTTCTTTTCCTGTGATAAAAAGCCTACTGTTTCAACCGCCAAACCTCTCAGGGGAGCATTTGCAAGCATTTGGCACCATTTCTGAGTGAATTGCCGAAAGTCATTTTTTTTTCTTAAATTGTGACCCCGGGGTTAGGGATTTTTTCAAAAAAATCTTTTTCTGCCGGTTAAGTTGTCGAGGGCTGATTTCTTTTCCTGTGATGAATAGCCTTCTGTTTCGATCGCCAAACCTCTCAGGGGAGCATTTGGAACCGTTTGGTACCATTTTTGAGTGAATTGCCGAAAGTCAGTTTTTTTATGAAATTGTTACCGCGGGGGATAGGGATTTTTTCAAAAAAATATTTCTCTGCCGGTTTGTTGTCAAGGGCTGATTTCTTTTCCTATGATAAAAAGCATTCTGTTTCGACCGCCAAACCTCTCAGGGGAGCATTTGCAAGCGTTTGGCACCATTTTGAAGTGAATTGCCGAAAGTAAGTTTGTTTCTGAAATTGTGACCCCGGGGGATAGGGATTTTTTCAAAAAAATATTTCTCTGCCGGTTTGTTGTCGATGGCTGATTTCTTTTCCTGTGATAAAAAGCATTCTGTTTCGACCGCCAAACCTCTCAGAGGAGCATTTGCTACCGTTTGGCACCATTTTTGAGTGAATTGCAGAAAGTCAGTTTGTTTCTGAAATTGTGACCCCGGGGGATAGGGATTTTTTCAAAAAAATCTTTTTCTGCCGGTTAAGTTGTCGAGGGCTGATTTCTTTTCCTGTGATGAAAAGCCTTCTGTTTCGAACGCCAAACCTCTCACGGGAGCATTTGCAAGCCTTTGGCACCATTTCTGAGTGAACTGCCGAAAGTCAGATTTTTGATGAAATTGTGACCCCGGGGGTTAGGGATTTTTTCAAAAAAATCTTTTTCTGCCGGTTAAGTTGTCGAGGGCTGATTTCTTTTCCTGTGATAAAAAGCCTTCTGTTTCGAACGCCAAACCTCTCAGGGGAGCATTTGCAAGCGTTTGGCACCATATTTGAGTGAATTGGGGAACGTCAGATTTTTTATGAAATTGTGACCCCGGGGGTTAGGGATTTTTTCAAAAAACCTTTTTCTGCCGGTTAAGTTGTTGAGGGCTGATTTCTTTTCCTGTGATGAAAAGCCTACTGTTTCGACCACCAAACCTCTCACGGGAGCATTTGCAATCGTTTGGCACCACTTTTGAGTGAACTGGAGAACCTCAGATTTTTGATGAAATTGTGACCCCGGGGGTTAGGGATTTTTTCAAAAAAATCTTTTTCTGCCGGTTATGTTGTCGAGGGCTGATTTCTTTTCCTGTGATAAAAAGCATTCTGTTTCGACCGCCAAACCTCTCACGGGAGCATTTGCAATCGTTTGGCACCACTTTTGAGTGAACTGGAGAACCTCAGATTTTTTATGAAATTGTGACCCCGGGGCTTAGGGATTTTTTCAAAAAAATCTTTTTCTGCCGGTTATGTTGTCGAGGGCTGATTTCTTTTCCTGTGATAAAAAGCATTCTGTTTCGACCGCCAAACCTCTCAGGGGAGCATTTGCAAGCGTTTGGCACCATTTTGGAGTGAATTGCCAAAAGTCAGTTTGTTTCTGAAATTGTGACCCCGGGGGATAGGGATTTTTTCAAAAAAATCTTTTTCAGCCGGTTAAGTTGTCGAGGGCTGATTTCTTTTCCTGTGATAAAAAGCCTACTGTTTCGACCACCAAACCTCTCACGGGAGCATTTGCAAGCGTTTGGCACCATTTCTGAGTGAACTGCCGAAAGTCAGATTTTTTATGAAATTGTGACCCCGGGGGTTAGGGATTTTTTTAAAAAATCTTTTTCTGCCGGTTAAGTTGTCGAGGGCTGATTTCTTTTCCTGTGATAAAAATCCTTCTGTTTCGAATGCCAAACCTCTCAGGGGAGCATTTGCAACCGTTTGGCACCATTTTTGAGTGAATTGGAGAACCTCAGATTTTTTATGAAATTGTGACCCCGGGGCTTAGGGATTTTTTCAAAAAAATCTTTTTCTGCCGGTTATGTTGTCGAGGGCTGATTTCTTTTCCTGTGATAAAAAGCATTCTGTTTCGACCGCCAAACCTCTCAGGGGAGCATTTGCAAGCGTTTGGCACCATTTTGGAGTGAATTGCCAAAAGTCAGTTTGTTTCTGAAATTGTGACCCCGGGGGATAGGGATTTTTTCAAAAAAATCTTTTTCAGCCGGTTAAGTTGTCGAGGGCTGATTTCTTTTCCTGTGATAAAAAGCCTACTGTTTCGACCACCAAACCTCTCACGGGAGCATTTGCAAGCCTTTGGCACCATTTCTGAGTGAACTGCCGAAAGTCAGATTTTTGATGAAATTGTGACCCCGGGGGTTAGGGATTTTTTCAAAAAACCTTTTTCTGCCGGTTAAGTTGTCGAGGGCTGATTTCTTTTCCTGTGATTAAAAGCCTTCTATTTCGACCGCCAAACCTCTCAGGGGAGCACTTGCAAGCGTTTGGCACCATTTTTGAGTGACTTGCCGAAAGTCAGATTTTTGATGAAATTGTGACCCCGGGGGTTACGGATTTTTTCAAAAAAATCTTTTTCTGCCGGTTAAGTTGTCGAGGGCTGATTTCTTTTCCTGTGATAAAAAGCCTTCTGTTTCGAACGCCAAACCTCTCAGGGGAGCATTTGCAAGCGTTTGGCACCATATTTGAGTGAATTGGGGAACGTCAGATTTTTTATGAAATTGTGACCCCGGGGGTTAGGGATTTTTTCAAAAAACCTTTTTCTGCCGGTTAAGTTGTTGAGGGCTGATTTCTTTTCCTGTGATGAAAAGCCTACTGTTTCGACCACCAAACCTCTCACGGGAGCATTTGCAATCGTTTGGCACCACTTTTGAGTGAACTGGAGAACCTCAGATTTTTGATGAAATTGTGACCCCGGGGGTTAGGGATTTTTTCAAAAAAATCTTTTTCTGCCGGTTATGTTGTCGAGGGCTGATTTCTTTTCCTGTGATGAAAAGCCTACTGTTTCGACCACCAAACCTCTCACGGGAGCATTTGCAATCGTTTGGCACCACTTTTGAGTGAACTGGAGAACCTCAGATTTTTTATGAAATTGTGACCCCGGGGCTTAGGGATTTTTTCAAAAAAATCTTTTTCTGCCGGTTATGTTGTCGAGGGCTGATTTCTTTTCCTGTGATAAAAAGCATTCTGTTTCGACCGCCAAACCTCTCAGGGGAGCATTTGCAAGCGTTTGGCACCATTTTGGAGTGAATTGCCAAAAGTCAGTTTGTTTCTGAAATTGTGACCCCGGGGGATAGGGATTTTTTCAAAAAAATCTTTTTCAGCCGGTTAAGTTGTCGAGGGCTGATTTCTTTTCCTGTGATAAAAAGCCTACTGTTTCGACCACCAAACCTCTCACGGGAGCATTTGCAAGCGTTTGGCACCATTTCTGAGTGAACTGCCGAAAGTCAGATTTTTGATGAAATTGTGACCCCGGGGGTTAGGGATTTTTTCAAAAAACCTTTTTCTGCCGGTTAAGTTGTCGAGGGCTGATTTCTTTTCCTGTGATAAAAATCCTTCTGTTTCGAATGCCAAACCTCTCAGGGGAGCATTTGCAACCGTTTGGCACCATTTTTGAGTGAATTGGAGAACCTCAGATTTTTTATGAAATTGTGACCCCGGGGCTTAGGGATTTTTTCAAAAAAATCTTTTTCTGCCGGTTATGTTGTCGAGGGCTGATTTCTTTTCCTGTGATAAAAAGCATTCTGTTTCGACCGCCAAACCTCTCAGGGGAGCATTTGCAAGCGTTTGGCACCATTTTGGAGTGAATTGCCAAAAGTCAGTTTGTTTCTGAAATTGTCACCCCGGGGGATAGGGATTTTTTCAAAAAAATCTTTTTCAGCCGGTTAAGTTGTCGAGGGCTGATTTCTTTTCCTGTGATAAAAAGCCTACTGTTTCGACCACCAAACCTCTCACGGGAGCATTTGCAAGCCTTTGGCACCATTTCTGAGTGAACTGCCGAAAGTCAGATTTTTGATGAAATTGTGACCCCGGGGGTTAGGGATTTTTTCAAAAAAATCTTTTTCAGCCGGTTAAGTTGTCGAGGGCTGATTTCTTTTCCTGTGATAAAAAGCCTACTGTTTCGACCACCAAACCTCTCACGGGAGCATTTGCAAGCGTTTGGCACCATTTCTGAGTGAACTGCCGAAAGTCAGATTTTTGATGAAATTGTGACCCCGGGGGTTAGGGATTTTTTCAAAAAACCTTTTTCTGCCGGTTAAGTTGTCGAGGGCTGATTTCTTTTCCTGTGATAAAAATCCTTCTGTTTCGAATGCCAAACCTCTCAGGGGAGCATTTGCAACCGTTTGGCACCATTTTTGAGTGAATTGGAGAACCTCAGATTTTTTATGAAATTGTGACCCCGGGGCTTAGGGATTTTTTCAAAAAAATCTTTTTCTGCCGGTTATGTTGTCGAGGGCTGATTTCTTTTCCTGTGATAAAAAGCATTCTGTTTCGACCGCCAAACCTCTCAGGGGAGCATTTGCAAGCGTTTGGCACCATTTTGGAGTGAATTGCCAAAAGTCAGTTTGTTTCTGAAATTGTGACCCCGGGGGATAGGGATTTTTTCAAAAAAATCTTTTTCAGCCGGTTAAGTTGTCGAGGGCTGATTTCTTTTCCTGTGATAAAAAGCCTACTGTTTCGACCACCAAACCTCTCACGGGAGCATTTGCAAGCCTTTGGCACCATTTCTGAGTGAACTGCCGAAAGTCAGATTTTTGATGAAATTGTGACCCCGGGGGTTAGGGATTTTTTCAAAAAACCTTTTTCTGCCGGTTAAGTTGTCGAGGGCTGATTTCTTTTCCTGTGATTAAAAGCCTTCTATTTCGACCGCCAAACCTCTCAGGGGAGCATTTGCAAGCATTTGGCACCATTTCTGAGTGAATTGCCGAAAGTCATTTTTTTTTCTTAAATTGTGACCCCGGGGTTAGGGATTTTTTCAAAAAAATCTTTTTCTGCCGGTTAAGTTGTCGAGGGCTGATTTCTTTTCCTGTGATGAATAGCCTTCTGTTTCGATCGCCAAACCTCTCAGGGGAGCATTTGGAACCGTTTGGCACCATTTTTGAGTGAATTGCAGAAAGTCAGTTTGTTTCTGAAATTGTGACCCCGGGGGATAGGGATTTTTTCAAAAAAATCTTTTTCTGCCGGTTAAGTTGTCGAGGGCTGATTTCTTTTCCTGTGATGAATAGCCTTCTGTTTCGATCGCCAAACCTCTCAGGGGAGCATTTGGAACCGTTTGGTACCATTTTTGAGTGAATTGCCGAAAGTCAGTTTTTTTATGAAATTGTTACCGCGGGGGATAGGGATTTTTTCAAAAAAATATTTCTCTGCCGGTTTGTTGTCAAGGGCTGATTTCTTTTCCTATGATAAAAAGCATTCTGTTTCGACCGCCAAACCTCTCAGGGGAGCATTTGCAAGCGTTTGGCACCATTTTGAAGTGAATTGCCGAAAGTAAGTTTGTTTCTGAAATTGTGACCCCGGGGGATAGGGATTTTTTCAAAAAAATATTTCTCTGCCGGTTTGTTGTCGATGGCTGATTTCTTTTCCTGTGATAAAAAGCATTCTGTTTCGACCGCCAAACCTCTCAGAGGAGCATTTGCTACCGTTTGGCACCATTTTTGAGTGAATTGCAGAAAGTCAGTTTGTTTCTGAAATTGTGACCCCGGGGGATAGGGATTTTTTCAAAAAAATCTTTTTCTGCCGGTTAAGTTGTCGAGGGCTGATTTCTTTTCCTGTGATGAAAAGCCTTCTGTTTCGAACGCCAAACCTCTCACGGGAGCATTTGCAAGCCTTTGGCACCATTTCTGAGTGAACTGCCGAAAGTCAGATTTTTGATGAAATTGTGACCCCGGGGGTTAGGGATTTTTTCAAAAAACCTTTTTCTGCCGGTTAAGTTGTCGAGGGCTGATTTCTTTTCCTGTGATTAAAAGCCTTCTATTTCGACCGCCAAACCTCTCAGGGGAGCATTTGCAAGCGTTTGGCACCATTTTTGAGTGACTTGCCGAAAGTCAGATTTTTGATGAAATTGTGACCCCGGGGGTTACGGATTTTTTCAAAAAAATCTTTTTCTGCCGGTTAAGTTGTCGAGGGCTGATTTCTTTTCCTGTGATAAAAAGCCTTCTGTTTCGAACGCCAAACCTCTCAGGGGAGCATTTGCAATCGTTTGGCACCACTTTTGAGTGAACTGGAGAACCTCAGATTTTTGATGAAATTGTGACCCCGGGGGTTAGGGATTTTTTCAAAAAAATCTTTTTCTGCCGGTTAAGTTGTAGAGGGCTGATTTCTTTTCCTGTGATAAAAAGCTTTCTGTTTCGACCGCCAAACCTCTCAGGGGAGCATTTGGATCCGTTTGGCACCATTTCTGAGTGAATTGCCAAAAGTCAGATTTTTGATGAAATTGTGACCCCGGGGGTTAGGTACTTTTTCAAAAAACCTTTTTCTGCCGGTTAAGTTGTCGAGGGCTGATTTCTTTTCCTGTGATGAAAAGCCTTCTGTTTCGATCGTCAAACCTCTCAGGGGAGCATTTGCAAGCGTTTGGCACCATTTTTGTGTGACTTGCCGAAAGTTAGATTTTTGATGAAATTGTGACCCCGGGGGTTAGGGATTTTTTCAAAAAATCTTTTTCTGCCGGTTAAGTAGTCGAGGGCTGATTTCTTTTCCTGTGATGAAAAGCCTTCTCTTTCGACCACCAAACCTCTCAGGGGAGCATTTGCATCCGTTTGGCACCTTTTCTCAGTGAATTGCCGAAAGTCAGATTTTTGATGAAATTGTGACCGCGGGGTTTAGGGATTTTTTCAAAAAAAAATTTTCTGCCGGATAAGTTGTCGAGGGCTGATTTCTTTTCCTGTGATAAAAAGCCTTCTTTTTCGAACGCCAAACCTCTCAGGGGAGCATTTGCAAGCGTTTGGCACCATATTTGAGTGAATTGGGGAACGTCAGATTTTTTAAGAAATTGTGACCCCGGGGGTTAGGGATTTTTTCAAAAAACCTTTTTCTGCCGGTTAAGTTGTTGAGGGCTGATTTCTTTTCCTGTGATGAAAAGCCTACTGTTTCGACCGCCAAACCTGTCAGCGGAGCATTTGAAACCGTTTAGCACCATTTCTGAGTGAATTGCAGAAAGTCAGATTCTTGATGAAATTGTGACCCCGGGGGTTAGGGATTTTTTCAAAAAAATCTTTTTCTGCCAGTTAAGTTGTCGAGGGCTGATTTCTTTTCCTGTGATAAAAATCCTTCTGTTTCGAATGCCAAACCTCTCAGGGGAGCATTTGCAACCGTTTGGCACCATTTTTGAGTGAATTGGAGAACCTCAGATTTTTTATGAAATTGTGACCCCGGGGCTTAGGGATTTTTTCAAAAAAATCTTTTTCTGCCGGTTATGTTGTCGAGGGCTGATTTCTTTTCCTGTGATAAAAAGCATTCTGTTTCGACCGCCAAACCTCTCAGGGGAGCATTTGCAAGCGTTTGGCACCATTTTGGAGTGAATTGCCAAAAGTCAGTTTGTTTCTGAAATTGTGACCCCGGGGGATAGGGATATTTTCAAAAAAATCTTTTTCAGCCGGTTAAGTTGTCGAGGGCTGATTTCTTTTCCTGTGATAAAAAGCCTACTGTTTCGACCACCAAACCTCTCAGGGGAGCATTTGCAAGCGTTTGGCACCATTTTTGAGTGAATTGCCGAAAGTCAGATTTTTTATGAAATTGTGACCCCGGGGGTTAGGGATTTTTTTAAAAAATCTTTTTCTGCCAGTTAAGTTGTCGAGGGCTGATTTCTTTTCCTGTGATTAAAAGCCTTCTGTTTCGACCGCCAAACCTCTCAGGGGAGCATTTGCAAGCGTTTGGCACCATTTTTGAGTGACTTGCCGAAAGTCAGATTTTAGATGAAATTGTGACCCCGGGGGTTACGGATTTTTTCAAAAAAATCTTTTTCTGCCGGTTAAGTTGTCGAGGGCTGATTATTTTTCCTGTGATATAAAGCATTCTGTTTCGACCGCCAAACCTCTCAGGGGAGCATTTGCAAGCGTTTGGGACCATTTTGGAGTGAATTGCCAAAATTCAGTTTGTTTCTGAAATTGTGACCCTGGAGGATAGGGATTTTTTCAAAAAAATCTTTTTCTGCCGGTTAAGTTGTCGAGAGCTGATTTCTTTTCCTGTGATAAAAAGCCTACTGTTTCAACCGCCAAACCTCTCAGGGGAGCATTTGCAAGCATTTGGCACCATTTCTGAGTGAATTGCCGAAAGTCATTTTTTTTTCTTAAATTGTGACCCCGGGGTTAGGGATTTTTTCAAAAAAATCTTTTTCTGCCGGTTAAGTTGTCGAGGGCTGATTTCTTTTCCTGTGATGAATAGCCTTCTGTTTCGATCGCCAAACCTCTCAGGGGAGCATTTGGAACCGTTTGGCACCATTTTTGAGTGAATTGCAGAAAGTCAGTTTGTTTCTGAAATTGTGACCCCGGGGGATAGGGATTTTTTCAAAAAAATCTTTTTCTGCCGGTTAAGTTGTCGAGGGCTGATTTCTTTTCCTGTGATGAATAGCCTTCTGTTTCGATCGCCAAACCTCTCAGGGGAGCATTTGGAACCGTTTGGTACCATTTTTGAGTGAATTGCCGAAAGTCAGTTTTTTTATGAAATTGTTACCGCGGGGGATAGGGATTTTTTCAAAAAAATATTTCTCTGCCGGTTTGTTGTCAAGGGCTGATTTCTTTTCCTATGATAAAAAGCATTCTGTTTCGACCGCCAAACCTCTCAGGGGAGCATTTGCAAGCGTTTGGCACCATTTTGAAGTGAATTGCCGAAAGTAAGTTTGTTTCTGAAATTGTGACCCCGGGGGATAGGGATTTTTTCAAAAAAATATTTCTCTGCCGGTTTGTTGTCGATGGCTGATTTCTTTTCCTGTGATAAAAAGCATTCTGTTTCGACCGCCAAACCTCTCAGAGGAGCATTTGCTACCGTTTGGCACCATTTTTGAGTGAATTGCAGAAAGTCAGTTTGTTTCTGAAATTGTGACCCCGGGGGATAGGGATTTTTTCAAAAAAATCTTTTTCTGCCGGTTAAGTTGTCGAGGGCTGATTTCTTTTCCTGTGATGAAAAGCCTTCTGTTTCGAACGCCAAACCTCTCACGGGAGCATTTGCAAGCCTTTGGCACCATTTCTGAGTGAACTGCCGAAAGTCAGATTTTTGATGAAATTGTGACCCCGGGGGTTAGGGATTTTTTCAAAAAACCTTTTTCTGCCGGTTAAGTTGTCGAGGGCTGATTTCTTTTCCTGTGATTAAAAGCCTTCTATTTCGACCGCCAAACCTCTCAGGGGAGCATTTGCAAGCGTTTGGCACCATTTTTGAGTGACTTGCCGAAAGTCAGATTTTTGATGAAATTGTGACCCCGGGGGTTACGGATTTTTTCAAAAAAATCTTTTTCTGCCGGTTAAGTTGTCGAGGGCTGATTTCTTTTCCTGTGATAAAAAGCCTTCTGTTTCGAACGCCAAACCTCTCAGGGGAGCATTTGCAAGCGTTTGGCACCATATTTGAGTGAATTGGGGAACGTCAGATTTTTTATGAAATTGTGACCCCGGGGGTTAGGGATTTTTTCAAAAAACCTTTTTCTGCCGGTTAAGTTGTTGAGGGCTGATTTCTTTTCCTGTGATGAAAAGCCTACTGTTTCGACCACCAAACCTCTCACGGGAGCATTTGCAATCGTTTGGCACCACTTTTGAGTGAACTGGAGAACCTCAGATTTTTGATGAAATTGTGACCCCGGGGGTTAGGGATTTTTTCAAAAAAATCTTTTTCTGCCGGTTAAGTTGTAGAGGGCTGATTTCTTTTCCTGTGATAAAAAGCTTTCTGTTTCGACCGCCAAACCTCTCAGGGGAGCATTTGGATCCGTTTGGCACCATTTCTGAGTGAATTGCCAAAAGTCAGATTTTTGATGAAATTGTGACCCCGGGGGTTAGGTACTTTTTCAAAAAACCTTTTTCTGCCGGTTAAGTTGTCGAGGGCTGATTTCTTTTCCTGTGACGAAAAGCCTTCTGTTTCGATCGTCAAACCTCTCAGGGGAGCATTTGCAAGCGTTTGGCACCATTTTTGTGTGACTTGCCGAAAGTTAGATTTTTGATGAAATTGTGACCCCGGGGGTTAGGTACTTTTTCAAAAAACCTTTTTCTGCCGGTTAAGTAGTCGAGGGCTGATTTCTTTTCCTGTGATGAAAAGCCTTCTCTTTCGACCACCAAACCTCTCAGGGGAGCATTTGCATCCGTTTGGCACCTTTTCTCAGTGAATTGCCGAAAGTCAGATTTTTGATGAAATTGTGACCGCGGGGTTTAGGGATTTTTTCAAAAAAAAATTTTCTGCCGGATAAGTTGTCGAGGGCTGATTTCTTTTCCTGTGATAAAAAGCCTTCTTTTTCGAACGCCAAACCTCTCAGGGGAGCATTTGCAAGCGTTTGGCACCATATTTGAGTGAATTGGGGAACGTCAGATTTTTTAAGAAATTGTGACCCCGGGGGTTAGGGATTTTTTCAAAAAACCTTTCTCTGCCGGTTTGTTGTCGAGGGCTGATTTCTTATCCTGTGATAAAAAGCATTCTGTTTCGACCGCCAAACCTCTAAGGGGAGCATTTGAAACCGTTTAGCACCATTTCTGAGTGAATTGCAGAAAGTCAGATTCTTTATGAAATTGTGACCCCGGGGGTTAGGGATTTTTTCAAAAAAATCTTTTTCTGCCAGTTAAGTTGTCGAGGGCTGATTTCTTTTCCTGTGATAAAAATCCTTCTGTTTTGAATGCCAAACCTCTCAGGGGAGCATTTGCAACCGTTTGGCACCATTTTTGAGTGAATTGGAGAACCTCAGATTTTTTATGAAATTGTGACCCCGGGGCTTAGGGATTTTTTCAAAAAAATCTTTTTCTGCCGGTTATGTTGTCGAGGGCTGATTTCTTTTCCTGTGATAAAAAGCATTCTGTTTCGACCGCCAAACCTCTCAGGGGAGCATTTGCAAGCGTTTGGCACCATTTTGGAGTGAATTGCCAAAAGTCAGTTTGTTTCTGAAATTGTGACCCCGGGGGATAGGGATATTTTCAAAAAAATCTTTTTCAGCCGGTTAAGTTGTCGAGGGCTGATTTCTTTTCCTGTGATAAAAAGCCTACTGTTTCGACCACCAAACCTCTCAGGGGAGCATTTGCAAGCGTTTGGCACCATTTTTGAGTGAATTGCCGAAAGTCAGATTTTTTATGAAATTGTGACCCCGGGGGTTAGGGATTTTTTTAAAAAATCTTTTTCTGCCAGTTAAGTTGTCGAGGGCTGATTTCTTTTCCTGTGATTAAAAGCCTTCTGTTTCGACCGCCAAACCTCTCAGGGGAGCATTTGCAAGCGTTTGGCACCATTTTTGAGTGACTTGCCGAAAGTCAGATTTTAGATGAAATTGTGACCCCGGGGGTTACGGATTTTTTCAAAAAAATCTTTTTCTGCCGGTTAAGTTGTCGAGGGCTGATTATTTTTCCTGTGATATAAAGCATTCTGTTTCGACCGCCAAACCTCTCAGGGGAGCATTTGCAAGCGTTTGGGACCATTTTGGAGTGAATTGCCAAAATTCAGTTTGTTTCTGAAATTGTGACCCTGGAGGATAGGGATTTTTTCAAAAAAATCTTTTTCTGCCGGTTAAGTTGTCGAGAGCTGATTTCTTTTCCTGTGATAAAAAGCCTACTGTTTCAACCGCAAAACCTCTCAGGGGAGCATTTGCAAGCATTTGGCACCATTTCTGAGTGAATTGCCGAAAGTCATTTTTTTTTCTTAAATTGTGACCCCGGGGTTAGGGATTTTTTCAAAAAAATCTTTTTCTGCCGGTTAAGTTGTCGAGGGCTGATTTCTTTTCCTGTGATGAATAGCCTTCTGTTTCGATCGCCAAACCTCTCAGGGGAGCATTTGGAACCGTTTGGCACCATTTTTGAGTGAATTGCAGAAAGTCAGTTTGTTTCTGAAATTGTGACCCCGGGGGATAAGGATTTTTTCAAAAAAATCTTTTTCTGCCGGTTAAGTTGTCGAGGGCTGATTTCTTTTCCTGTGATGAATAGCCTTCTGTTTCGATCGCCAAACCTCTCAGGGGAGCATTTGGAACCGTTTGGTACCATTTTTGAGTGAATTGCCGAAAGTCAGTTTTTTTATGAAATTGTTACCGCGGGGGATAGGGATTTTTTCAAAAAAATATTTCTCTGCCGGTTTGTTGTCAAGGGCTGATTTCTTTTCCTATGATAAAAAGCATTCTGTTTCGACCGCCAAACCTCTCAGGGGAGCATTTGCAAGCGTTTGGCACCATTTTGAAGTGAATTGCCGAAAGTAAGTTTGTTTCTGAAATTGTGACCCCGGGGGATAGGGATTTTTTCAAAAAAATATTTCTCTGCCGGTTTGTTGTCGATGGCTGATTTCTTTTCCTGTGATAAAAAGCATTCTGTTTCGACCGCCAAACCTCTCAGAGGAGCATTTGCTACCGTTTGGCACCATTTTTGAGTGAATTGCAGAAAGTCAGTTTGTTTCTGAAATTGTGACCCCGGGGGATAGGGATTTTTTCAAAAAAATCTTTTTCTGCCGGTTAAGTTGTCGAGGGCTGATTTCTTTTCCTGTGATGAAAAGCCTTCTGTTTCGAACGCCAAACCTCTCACGGGAGCATTTGCAAGCCTTTGGCACCATTTCTGAGTGAACTGCCGAAAGTCAGATTTTTGATGAAATTGTGACCCCGGGGGTTAGGGATTTTTTCAAAAAACCTTTTTCTGCCGGTTAAGTTGTCGAGGGCTGATTTCTTTTCCTGTGATTAAAAGCCTTCTATTTCGACCGCCAAACCTCTCAGGGGAGCATTTGCAAGCGTTTGGCACCATTTTTGAGTGACTTGCCGAAAGTCAGATTTTTGATGAAATTGTGACCCCGGGGGTTACGGATTTTTTCAAAAAAATCTTTTTCTGCCGGTTAAGTTGTCGAGGGCTGATTTCTTTTCCTGTGATAAAAAGCCTTCTGTTTCGAACGCCAAACCTCTCAGGGGAGCATTTGCAAGCGTTTGGCACCATATTTGAGTGAATTGGGGAACGTCAGATTTTTTATGAAATTGTGACCCCGGGGGTTAGGGATTTTTTCAAAAAACCTTTTTCTGCCGGTTAAGTTGTTGAGGGCTGATTTCTTTTCCTGTGATGAAAAGCCTACTGTTTCGACCACCAAACCTCTCACGGGAGCATTTGCAATCGTTTGGCACCACTTTTGAGTGAACTGGAGAACCTCAGATTTTTGATGAAATTGTGACCCCGGGGGTTAGGGATTTTTTCAAAAAAATCTTTTTCTGCCGGTTAAGTTGTAGAGGGCTGATTTCTTTTCCTGTGATAAAAAGCTTTCTGTTTCGACCGCCAAACCTCTCAGGGGAGCATTTGGATCCGTTTGGCACCATTTCTGAGTGAATTGCCAAAAGTCAGATTTTTGATGAAATTGTGACCCCGGGGGTTAGGTACTTTTTCAAAAAACCTTTTTCTGCCGGTTAAGTTGTCGAGGGCTGATTTCTTTTCCTGTGACGAAAAGCCTTCTGTTTCGATCGTCAAACCTCTCAGGGGAGCATTTGCAAGCGTTTGGCACCATTTTCGTGTGACTTGCCGAAAGTTAGATTTTTGATGAAATTGTGACCCCGGGGGTTAGGTACTTTTTCAAAAAACCTTTTTCTGCCGGTTAAGTAGTCGAGGGCTGATTTCTTTTCCTGTGATGAAAAGCCTTCTCTTTCGACCACCAAACCTCTCAGGGGAGCATTTGCATCCGTTTGGCACCTTTTCTCAGTGAATTGCCGAAAGTCAGATTTTTGATGAAATTGTGACCGCGGGGTTTAGGGATTTTTTCAAAAAAAAATTTTCTGCCGGATAAGTTGTCGAGGGCTGATTTCTTTTCCTGTGATAAAAAGCCTTCTTTTTCGAACGCCAAACCTCTCAGGGGAGCATTTGCAAGCGTTTGGCACCATATTTGAGTGAATTGGGGAACGTCAGATTTTTTAAGAAATTGTGACCCCGGGGGTTAGGGATTTTTTCAAAAAACCTTTTTCTGCCGGTTAAGTTGTTGAGGGCTGATTTCTTTTCCTGTGATGAAAAGCCTACTGTTTCGACCGCCAAACCTGTCAGCGGAGCATTTGAAACCGTTTAGCACCATTTCTGAGTGAATTGCAGAAAGTCAGATTCTTTATGAAATTGTGACCCCGGGGGTTAGGGATTTTTTCAAAAAAATCTTTTTCTGCCAGTTAAGTTGTCGAGGGCTGATTTCTTTTCCTGTGATAAAAATCCTTCTGTTTCGAATGCCAAACCTCTCAGGGGAGCATTTGCAACCGTTTGGCACCATTTTTGAGTGAATTGGAGAACCTCAGATTTTTTATGAAATTGTGACCCCGGGGCTTAGGGATTTTTTCAAAAAAATCTTTTTCTGCCGGTTATGTTGTCGAGGGCTGATTTCTTTTCCTGTGATAAAAAGCATTCTGTTTCGACCGCCAAACCTCTCAGGGGAGCATTTGCAAGCGTTTGGCACCATTTCTGAGTGAATTGCCAAAAGTCAGTTTGTTTCTGAAATTGTGACCCCGGGGGATAGGGATTTTTTCAAAAAAATCTTTTTCAGCCGGTTAAGTTGTCGAGGGCTGATTTCTTTTCCTGTGATAAAAAGCCTACTGTTTCGACCACCAAACCTCTCAGGGGAGCATTTGCAAGCGTTTGGCACCATTTTTGAGTGAATTGCCGAAAGTCAGATTTTTTATGAAATTGTGACCCCGGGGGTTAGGGATTTTTTTAAAAAATCTTTTTCTGCCAGTTAAGTTGTCGAGGGCTGATTTCTTTTCCTGTGATTAAAAGCCTTCTGTTTCGACCGCCAAACCTCTCAGGGGAGCATTTGCAAGCGTTTGGCACCATTTTTGAGTGACTTGCCGAAAGTCAGATTTTTGATGAAATTGTGACCCCGGGGGTTACGGATTTTTTCAAAAAAATCTTTTTCTGCCGGTTAAGTTGTCGAGGGCTGATTTCTTTTCCTGTGATAAAAAGCCTTCTGTTTCGAACGCCAAACCTCTCAGGGGAGCATTTGCAAGCGTTTGGCACCATTTCTGAGTGAATTGCCGAAAGTCAGATTTTTGATGAAATTGTGACCCCGGGGGTTAGGGATTTTTTCAAAAAACCTTTTTCTGCCGGTTAAGTTGTCGACGGCTGATTTCTTTTCCTGTGATGAAAAGCCTTCTGTTTCGACTGCCAAACCTCTCAAGGGAGCATTTGGAACCGTTTGGCACCATTTCTCAGTGAATTGCCGAAAGTCAGATTTTTGATGAAATTGTGACAGCGGGGGTTAGGGATTTTTTCAAAAAAACTTTTTCTGCCGGTTTGTTGTCGAGGGCTGATTTCTTTTCCTGTGATAAAAAGCCTACGGTTTCGACCACCAAACCTCTCAGGGGAGCATTTGTAACCGTTTGGCACCATTTTTGAGTGAATTGGAGAACCTAAGATTTTTTATGAAATTGTGACCCCGGGGGATAGGGATTTTTTCAAAAAAATCTTTTTCTGCCGGTTATGTTGTCGAGGGCTGATTTCTTTTCCTGTGATAAAAAGCATTCTGTTTCGACCGCCAAACCTCTCAGGGGAGCATTTGCAAGCGTTTGGCACCATTTTGGAGTGAATTGCCAAAAGTCAGTTTGTTTCTGAAATTGTGACCCCGGGGGATAGGGATTTTTTCAAAAAAATCTTTTTCTGCCGGTTAAGTTGTCGAGGGCTGATTTCTTTTCCTGTGATAAAAAGCCTTCTGTTTCGACCACCAAACCTCTCAGGGGAGCATTTGCAAGCGTTTGGCACCATTTTTGAGTGAATTGCCGAAAGTCAGATTTTTTATGAAATTGTGACCCCGGGGGTTAGGGATTTTTTAAAAAAATCTTTTTCTGCCGTTTAAGTTGTCGAGGGCTGATTTCTTTTCCTGTGATAAAAAGCCTTCTGTTTCGACCGCCAAACCTCTCAGGGGAGCATTTGGAACCGTTTGGCACCATTTCTGAGTGAATTGCCGAAAGTCAGATTTTTGATGAAATTGTGACCCCGGGGGTTAGGGATTTTTTCAAAAAACCTTTTTCTGCCGGTTTAGTTGTCGAGGGCTGATTTCTTTTCCTGTGATGAAAAGCCTTCTATTCCGACCGTCAAACCTCTCAGGGGAGCATTTGCAAGCGTTTGGCACCATTTTTGAGTGACTTGCCGAAAGTTAGATTTTTGATGAAATTGTGACCCCGGGGGTTAGGAATTTTTTCAAAAAATCTTTTTCTGCCGGTGAAGTTGTCTAGGGCTGATTTCTTTTCCTGTGATGAAAAGCCTACTGGTTCGACCACCAAACCTCTCAGGGGAGCATTTGCATCCGTTTGGCACCATTTCTCAGTGAATTGCCGAAAGTCAGATTTTTAATGAAATTGTGACCGCGGGGGTTAGGGATTTTTTCAAAAAAAAATTTTCTGCCGGATAAGTTGTCGAGGGCTGATTTCTTTTCCTGTGATAAAAAGCCTTCTGTTTCGAACGCCAAACCTCTCAAGGCAGCATTTGCAAGCGTTTGGCACCACTTTTGAGTGAATTGGAGAACCTCAGATTTTTGATGAAATTGTGACCCCGGGGATTAGAGATTTTTTCAAAAAAATCTTTTTCTGCCGGTTAAGTTGTCGAGGGCTGATTTCTTTTCCTGTGATAAAAAGCCTTCTTTTTCGAACGCCAAACCTCTCAGGGGAGCATTTGCAAGCGTTTGGCACCATATTTGAGTGAATTGGGGAACGTCAGATTTTTTAAGAAATTGTGACCCCGGGGGTTAGGGATTTTTTCAAAAAACCTTTTTCTGCCCGTTACGTTGTTGAGGGCTGATTTCATTTCCTGTGATGAAAAGCCTACTGTTTCGACCGCCAAACCTCTCAGCGGAGCATTTGAAACCGTTTGGCACCATTTCTGAGTGAATTGCAGAAAGTAAGTTTGTTTCTGAAATTGTGACCCCGGGGGATAGGGATTTTTTCAAAAAAATATTTCTCTGCCGGTTTGTTGTCGATGGCTGATTTCTTTTCCTGTGATAAAAAGCATTCTGTTTCGACCGCCAAACCTCTCAGAGGAGCATTTGCTACCGTTTGGCACCATTTTTGAGTGAATTGCAGAAAGTCAGTTTGTTTCTGAAATTGTGACCCCGGGGGATAGGGATTTTTTCAAAAAAATCTTTTTCTGCCGGTTAAGTTGTCGAGGGCTGATTTCTTTTCCTGTGATGAAAAGCCTTCTGTTTCGACCGCCAAACCTCTCACGGGAGCATTTGCAAGCCTTTGGCACCATTTCTGAGTGAACTGCCGAAAGTCAGATTTTTGATGAAATTGTGACCCCGGGGGTTAGGGATTTTTTCAAAAAACCTTTTTCTGCCGGTTAAGTTGTCGAGGGCTGATTTCTTTTCCTGTGATTAAAAGCCTTCTATTTCGACCGCCAAACCTCTCAGGGGAGCATTTGCAATCGTTTGGCACCACTTTTGAGTGAACTGGAGAACCTCAGATTTTTGATGAAATTGTGACCCCGGGGGTTAGGGATTTTTTCAAAAAAATCTTTTTCTGCCGGTTAAGTTGTCGAGGGCTGATTTCTTTTCCTGTGATAAAAAGCTTTCTGTTTCGACCGCCAAACCTCTCAGGGGAGCATTTGGATCCATTTGGCACCATTTCTGAGTGAATTGCCAAAAGTCAGATTTTTGATGAAATTGTGACCCCGGGGGTTAGGTATTTTTTCAAAAAACCTTTTTCTGCCGGTTAAGTTGTCGAGGGCTGATTTCTTTTCCTGTGATGAAAAGCCTTCTCTTTCGACTGCCAAACCTCTCAGGGGAGCATTTGGAACCGTTTGGCACCATTTTTGTGTGAATTGCAGAAAGTCAGATTTTTGATGAAATTGTGACCCCGGGGGTTAGGGATTTTTTCAAAAAAATATTTTTCTGCCGGTAAAGTTGTCTAGGGCTGATTACTTTTCCTGTGATGAAAAGCCTACTGGTTCGACCACCAAACCTCTCAGGGGAGCATTTGCATCCGTTTGGCACCATTTTTGAGTGAATTGGAGAACCTCAAATTTTTGATGAAATTGTGACCCCGGGGGTTAGGGATTTTTTCAAAAAACC
This sequence comes from Podarcis tiliguerta, assembly GCF_965153285.1. Classification (NCBI taxonomy): domain Eukaryota; kingdom Metazoa; phylum Chordata; class Lepidosauria; order Squamata; family Lacertidae; genus Podarcis; species Podarcis tiliguerta. The sequence continues at coordinate 19,333,537 of NC_139543.1, read as the reverse complement.
TTTTTCTGCCGGTTAAGTTGTCGAGGGCTAATTTCTTTTCCTGTGATAAAAAGCTTTCTGTTTCGACCGCCAAACCTCTCAGGGGAGCATTTGCATCCGTTTGTTTCCATTTTTGAGTGAATTGGAGAACCATAGATTTTTGATGAAATTGTGACCCTGGGGGTTAGGGATTTTTCCAAAAAAATCTTTTTCTGCAGGTCAAGTTGTCAAGGGCTGATTTCTTTTCCTGTGATTAAAAGTCTTTTGTTTCGACCGCCAAACCTCTCAGGGGAGCATTTGAAACCGTTTGGCACCATTTCTGAGTGAATTGCCGAAAGTCAGATTCTTTCTGAAATTGTGACCGCGGGGGTTAGGGATTTTTTCAAAAAATCTTTTTCTGCGGGTTAAGTTGTCGAGGGCTGATTTCATTTTACTGTGATTAAAAGCCTTCTGTTTCGATCGCCAAACCTCTCAGGGGAGCATTTGGAACCGTTTGGCACCATTTTTGAGTGAATTGCAGAAAGTCAGATTTTTGATGAAATTGTGACCCCGAGGGTTAGGGATTTTTTCAAAAAAATATTTTTCTGCTGGTAAAGTTGTCTAGGGCTGATTTCTTCTCCTGTGATAAAAAGCCTACTGGTTCGACCACCAAACCTCTCAGGGGAGCATTTGCATCCATTTGGCACCATTTTTGAGTGAGTTGCTGAAAGTCAGTTTGTTTCTGAAATTGGGACCCCGGGGGATAGGGATTTTTTCAAAAAAACATTTCTCTGCCGGTTTGTTGTCGAGGGCTGATTTCTTTTCCTGTGATAAAAAGCATTCTGTTTCGAACGCCAAACCTCTCAGGGGAGCATTTGGAACCGTTTGGCACCATTTTTGAGTGAATTGCAGAAAGTCAGATTTTTTATGAAATTGTGACCCCGGGGCTTAGGGATTTTTTCAAAAAAACCTTTTCTGCCGGTTAAGTTGTCGAGGGCTGATTTCTTTTCCTGTGATAAAAAGCATTCTGTTTCGCCCGCCAAACCTCTCAGGGGAGCATTTGCAAGCGTTTGGCACCATTTTTGAGTGAATTGCAGAAAGTCAGTTTGTTTCTGAAACTGTGACCCCGGGGGATAGGGATTTTTTCAAAAAAATCTTTTTCTGCCAGTTAAGTTGTCGAGGGCTGATTTCTTTTCTTGTGATAAAAAGCCTTCTGTTTCGACCGCCAAACCTCTCAGGGGAGCATTTGCAAGTGTTTGGCACCATATTTGAGTGAATTGGGGAACGTCAGATTTTTGATGAAATTGTGACCCCGGGGGTTAGGGATTTTTTCAAAAAACCTTTTTCTGCCGGTTAAGTTGTCGAGGGCTGATTTCTTTTCCTGTGATTAAAAGCCTTCTGTTTCGAACACCAAACCTCTCAGGGGAGCATTTCGAACCGTTTGGCACCATTTCTGAGTGAATAGTCGAAAGCCAGATTTTTGATGAAATTGTGACCCCGGGGGTTAGGGATTTTTTCAAAAAACCTTCTTCTGCCGGTTAAGTTGTCGAGGGCTGATTTCTTTTCCTGTGATAAAAAGCCTTCTGTTTAGACCGCCAAACCTCTCAGGGGAGCATTTGCAAGCGTTTGGCACCATTTTTTAGTGAATTGCCGAAAGTCGGATTTTTTCTGAAATTGTGACCCCGGGGGTTAGGGATTTTTTCAAAAAAATATTTTCCTGCCGGTTTGTGGTCGAGGGCTGATTTCTTTTTCTGTGATAAAAAGCATTCTGTTTCGACCGCCAAACCTCTCAGGGGAGCATTTGCAACCGTTTGGCACCATTTTTGAGTGAATTGCCGAAAGTCAGTTTTTTTATTAAAATGTGACCCCGGGGGCTTAGGGATTTTTTCAAAAAAATCTTTTTCTGCCAGTTAAGTTGTCGAGGGCTGATTTCTTTTCCTGTGATAAAAAGCCTTCTGTTTCGAACGCCAAACCTCTCAGGGGAGCATTTGCAAGCGTTTGGCACCATATTTGAGTGAATTGGGGAACGTCAGATTTTTTATGAAATTGTGACCCCGGGGCTTAGGGATTTTTTCAAAAAAATCTTTTCTGCCGGTTAAGTTGTCGAGGGCTGATTTCTTTTCCTGTGATAAAAAGCATTCTGTTTCGACCGCCAAACCTCTCAGGGGAGCATTTGCAAGCGTTTGGCACCATTTTTGAGTGAATTGCCGAAAGTCAGTTTGTTTCTGAAATTGTGATCCCGGGGGATAGGGATTTTTTCAAAAAAATCTTTTTCTGCCAGTTAAGTTGTCGAGGGCTGATTTCTTTTGTGATAAAAAGCCTTCTGTTTCGAACGCCAAACCTCTCAGGGGAGCATTTGCAAGCGTTTGGCACCACATTTGAGTGAATTGGGGAACGTCAGATTTTTGATGAAATTGTGACCCCAGGGGTTAGGGATTTTTTCGAAAAAATCTTTTTCTGCCAGTTAAGTTGTCGAGGCCTGATTTCTTTTCCTGTGATAAAAAGCCTTCTGTTTCGAACGCCAAACCTCTCAGGGGAGCATTTCGAACCGTTTCGCACCATTTCTGAGTGAATTGCCGAAAGCCACATTTTTGATGAAATTGTGACCCCGGGGGTTAGGGATTTTTTCAAAAAACCTTCTTCTGCCGGTTAAGTTGTCGAGGGCTGATTTCTTCTCCTGTGATAAAAAGCCTACTGGTTCGACCACCAAACCTCTCAGGGGAGCATTTGCATCCATTTGGCACCATTTTTGAGTGAGTTGCCGAAAGTCGGATTTTTTCTGAAATTGGGACCCCGGGGGATAGGGATTTTTTCAAAAAAACATTTCTCTGCCGGTTTGTTGTCGAGGGCTGATTTCTTTTCCTGTGATAAAAAGCCTTCTGTTTCGACCGCCAAACCTCTCAGGGGAGCATTTGCAAGCGTTTGGCACCATTTTGAAGTGAATTGCCGAAAGTCAGTTTGTTTCTGAAATTGTGATCCCGGGGTATAGGGGTTTTTTCAAAAAAATCTTTTTCTGCCAGTTAAGTTGTCGAGGGCTGATTTCTTTTGTGATAAAAAGCCTTCTGTTTCGAACGCCAAACCTCTCAGGGGAGCATTTGCAAGCGTTTGGCACCACATTTGAGTGAATTGGGGAACGTCAGATTTTTGATGAAATTGTGACCCCGGGGGTTAGGGATGTTTTCAAAAAAATCTTTTTCTGCCGGTTTGTTGTCGAGGGCTGATTTCTTTTCCTGTGATAAAAAGCTTTCTGTTTGGACCGCCAAACCTCTCAGGGGAGCATTTGCAACCGTTTGGCACCATTTTTAAGTGAATTGCATAAAGTCAGATTTTTGATGAAATTGTGACCCCAGGGGTTAGGGATTTTTTCGAAAAAATCTTTTTCTGCCAGTTAAGTTGTCGAGGCCTGATTTCTTTTCCTGTGATAAAAAGCCTTCTGTTTCGAACGCCAAACCTCTCAGGGGAGCATTTCGAACCGTTTCGCACCATTTCTGAGTGAATTGCCGAAAGCCAGATTTTTGATGAAATTGTGACCCCGGGGGTTAGGGATTTTTTCAAAAAACCTTCTTCTGCCGGTTAAGTTGTCGAGGGCTGATTTCTTCTCCTGTGATAAAAAGCCTACTGGTTCGACCACCAAACCTCTCAGGGGAGCATTTGCATCCATTTGGCACCATTTTTGAGTGAGTTGCCGAAAGTCGGATTTTTTCTGAAATTGGGACCCCGGGGGATAGGGATTTTTTCAAAAAAACATTTCTCTGCCGGTTTGTTGTCGAGGGCTGATTTCTTTTCCTGTGATAAAAAGCCTTCTGTTTCGACCGCCAAACCTCTCAGGGGAGCATTTGCAAGCGTTTGGCACCATTTTGAAGTGAATTGCCGAAAGTCAGTTTGTTTCTGAAATTGTGATCCCGGGGTATAGGGGTTTTTTCAAAAAAATCTTTTTCTGCCAGTTAAGTTGTCGAGGGCTGATTTCTTTTGTGATAAAAAGCCTTCTGTTTCGAACGCCAAACCTCTCAGGGGAGCATTTGCAAGCGTTTGGCACCACATTTGAGTGAATTGGGGAACGTCAGATTTTTGATGAAATTGTGACCCCGGGGGTTAGGGATGTTTTCAAAAAAATCTTTTTCTGCCGGTTTGTTGTCGAGGGCTGATTTCTTTTCCTGTGATAAAAAGCTTTCTGTTTGGACCGCCAAACCTCTCAGGGGAGCATTTGCAACCGTTTGGCACCATTTTTAAGTGAATTGCATAAAGTCAGATTTTTGATGAAATTGTGACCCCAGGGGTTAGGGATTTTTTCGAAAAAATCTTTTTCTGCCAGTTAAGTTGTCGAGGCCTGATTTCTTTTCCTGTGATAAAAAGCCTTCTGTTTCGAACGCCAAACCTCTCAGGGGAGCATTTCGAACCGTTTCGCACCATTTCTGAGTGAATTGCCGAAAGCCAGATTTTTGATGAAATTGTGACCCCGGGGGTTAGGGATTTTTTCAAAAAACCTTCTTCTGCCGGTTAAGTTGTCGAGGGCTGATTTCTTCTCCTGTGATAAAAAGCCTACTGGTTCGACCACCAAACCTCTCAGGGGAGCATTTGCATCCATTTGGCACCATTTTTGAGTGAGTTGCCGAAAGTCGGATTTTTTCTGAAATTGGGACCCCGGGGGATAGGGATTTTTTCAAAAAAACATTTCTCTGCCGGTTTGTTGTCGAGGGCTGATTTCTTTTCCTGTGATAAAAAGCCTTCTGTTTCGACCGCCAAACCTCTCAGGGGAGCATTTGCAAGCGTTTGGCACCATTTTGAAGTGAATTGCCGAAAGTCAGTTTGTTTCTGAAATTGTGACCCCGGGGGTTAGGGATTTTTTCAAAAAAATATTTCTCTGCCGGTTTGTTGTCGAGGGCTGATTTCTTATCCTGTGATAAAAAGCATTCTGTTTCAACCGCCAAACCTCCCAGGGGAGCATTTGCAACCATTTGGCACCATTTTTGAATGAATTGTAGAAAGTCAGATTTTTGATAAAATTGTGACCCCGGGGGTTAGGGATTTTTCCAAAAAAACCTTTTTCTGCCGGTAAAGTTGTCGAGGGCTGATTTCTTTTCCTGTGATAAAAAGCCTTCTGTTTCGACCGCCAAACCTCTCAGGGGAGCATTTGAAACCGTTTGGCACCACTTTTGAGTGAATTGCCGAACCTCAGATTTTTGATAAAATTGTGACCCCGGGGGTTAGGGATTTTTTCAAAAAACCTTCTTCTGCTGGTTAAGTTGTCTAGGGCTGATTTCTTTTCCTGTGATAAAAAGCCTTCTGTTTCGAACGCCAAACCTCTCAGGGGAGCATTTGCAAGCGTTTGGCACCATTTTTGAGTGAATTGCCGAAAGTCAGATTTTTTATGAAATTGTGACCCCGGGGCTTAGGGATTTTTTTCAAAAAAATCTTTTACTGCCAGTTAAGTTGTCGAGGGCTGATTTCTTTTCCTGTGATAAAAAGCCTTCTGCTTCGAACGCCAAACCTCTCACGGGAGCATTTCAAAGCGTTTGGCACCATTTTTAAGTGAATTGCCGAAAGTCAGATTTTTGATGAAATTGTGACCCCGGGGGTTAGGGATTTTTTCAAAAAACCTTTTTCTGCCGGTTAAGTTGTCGAGGGCTGATTTGTTTTCCTGTGATGAAAACCCTTCTGTTTCGACTGCCAAACCTCTCAGGGGAGCATTTGCAAGCGATTGGCACCATTTTTGAATGAATTGCAGAAAGTCAGATTTTTGATGAAATTGTGACCCCGGGGGTTAGGGATTTTTTCAAAAAACCTTCTTCTGCCGGTTAAGTTGTCGAGGGCTGATTTCTTTTCCTGTGATAAAAAGCCTTCTGTTTCGACCGCCAAACCTCTCAGGGGAGCATTTGCAGGGTTTGGAACCATTTTTGAGTGAATTGTCGAAAGTCGGATTTTTGATGAAATTGTGACCCCGGGGGTTAGGGATTTTTTCAAAAAAATATTTTTCTGCCGGTTTGTGGTCGAGGGCTGATTTCTTTTCCTGTGATAAAAAGCAATCTGTTTCGACCGCCAAACCTCTCAGGGGAGCATTTGCAACCGTTTGGCACCATTTTTAAGTGAATTGCAGAAAGTCAGATTTTTGATGAAATTGTGACCCCGGGGGTTAGGGATTTTTTCAAAAAAATCTTTTTCTGCCGGTTAAGTTGTCGAGGGCTGATTTCTTTTCCTGTGATGAAAACCCTTCTGTTTCGACCGCCAAACCTCTCAGGGGAGCATTTGCAACCGTTTGGCACCATTTTTGAGTGAATTGCCGAAAGTCAGTTTTTTTATTAAATTGTGACACCGGGGGCTTAGGGATTTTTTCAAAAAAATCTTTTTCTGCCAGTTAAGTTGTCGAGGGCTAATTTCTTTTCCTGTGATAAAAAGCTTTCTGTTTCGACCGCCAAACCTCTCAGGGGAGCATTTGCATCCGTTTGTTTCCATTTTTGAGTGAATTGGAGAACCATAGATTTTTGATGAAATTGTGACCCTGGGGGTTAGGGATTTTTCCAAAAAAATCTTTTTCTGCAGGTCAAGTTGTCAAGGGCTGATTTCTTTTCCTGTGATTAAAAGTCTTTTGTTTCGACCGCCAAACCTCTCAGGGGAGCATTTGAAACCGTTTGGCACCATTTCTGAGTGAATTGCCGAAAGTCAGATTCTTTCTGAAATTGTGACCCCGGGGGTTAGGGATTTTTTCAAAAAAATCTTTTTCTGCCGGTTAAGTTGTCGAGGGCTGATTTCTTTTCCTGTGATGAAAAGCCTTCTGTTTCGACTGCCAAACCTCTCAGGGGAGCATTTGCAAGCGTTTGGCACCATTTGTGAGTGAATTGCCGAAAGTCAGATTTTTGATGAAATTGTGACCGCGGGGGTTAGGGATTTTTTCAAAAAATCTTTTTCTGCGGGTTAAGTTGTCGAGGGCTGATTTCATTTTACTGTGATTAAAAGACTTCTGTTTCGATCGCCAAACCTCTCAGGGGAGCATTTGGAACCGTTTGGCACCATTTTTGAGTGAATTGCAGAAAGTCAGATTTTTGATGAAATTGTGACCCCGAGGGTTAGGGATTTTTTCAAAAAAATATTTTTCTGCTGGTAAAGTTGTCTAGGGCTGATTTCTTCTCCTGTGATAAAAAGCCTACTGGTTCGACCACCAAACCTCTCAGGGGAGCATTTGCATCCATTTGGCACCATTTTTGAGTGAGTTGCCGAAAGTCAGTTTGTTTCTGAAATTGGGACCCCGGGGGATAGGGATTTTTTCAAAAAAACATTTCTCTGCCGGTTTGTTGTCGAGGGCTGATTTCTTTTCCTGTGATAAAAAGCATTCTGTTTCGAACGCCAAACCTCTCAGGGGAGCATTTGGAACCGTTTGGCACCATTTTTGAGTGAATTGCAGAAAGTCAGATTTTTTATGAAATTGTGACCCCGGGGCTTAGGGATTTTTTCAAAAAAACCTTTTCTGCCGGTTAAGTTGTCGAGGGCTGATTTCTTTTCCTGTGATAAAAAGCATTCTGTTTCGCCCGCCAAACCTCTCAGGGGAGCATTTGCAAGCGTTTGGCACCATTTTTGAGTGAATTGCAGAAAGTCAGTTTGTTTCTGAAACTGTGACCCCGGGGGATAGGGATTTTTTCAAAAAAATCTTTTTCTGCCAGTTAAGTTGTCGAGGGCTGATTTCTTTTCTTGTGATAAAAAGCCTTCTGTTTCGACCGCCAAACCTCTCAGGGGAGCATTTGCAAGTGTTTGGCACCATATTTGAGTGAATTGGGGAACGTCAGATTTTTGATGAAATTGTGACCCCGGGGGTTAGGGATTTTTTCAAAAAACCTTTTTCTGCCGGTTAAGTTGTCGAGGGCTGATTTCTTTTCCTGTGATGAAAAGCCTTCTGTTTCGAACACCAAACCTCTCAGGGGAGCATTTCGAACCGTTTGGCACCATTTCTGAGTGAATAGTCGAAAGCCAGATTTCTGATGAAATTGTGACCCCGGGGGTTAGGGATTTTTTCAAAAAACCTTCTTCTGCCGGTTAAGTTGTCGAGGGCTGATTTCTTTTCCTGTGATAAAAAGCCTTCTGTTTAGACCGCCAAACCTCTCAGGGGAGCATTTGCAAGCGTTTGGCACCATTTTTTAGTGAATTGCCGAAAGTCGGATTTTTTCTGAAATTGTGACCCCGGGGGTTAGGGATTTTTTCAAAAAAATATTTTTCTGCCGGTTTGTGGTCGAGGGCTGATTTCTTTTTCTGTGATAAAAAGCATTCTGTTTCGACCGCCAAACCTCTCAGGGGAGCATTTGCAACCGTTTGGCACCATTTTTGAGTGAATTGCCGAAAGTCAGTTTTTTTATTAAAATGTGACCCCGGGGGCTTAGGGATTTTTTCAAAAAAATCTTTTTCTGCCAGTTAAGTTGTCGAGGGCTGATTTCTTTTCCTGTGATAAAAAGCCTTCTGTTTCGAACGCCAAACCTCTCAGGGGAGCATTTGCAAGCGTTTGGCACCATATTTGAGTGAATTGGGGAACGTCAGATTTTTTATGAAATTGTGACCCCGGGGCTTAGGGATTTTTTCAAAAAAATCTTTTCTGCCGGTTAAGTTGTCGAGGGCTGATTTCTTTTCCTGTGATAAAAAGCATTCTGTTCCGACCGCCAAACCTCTCAGGGGAGCATTTGCAAGCGTTTGGCACCATTTTTGAGTGAATTGCCGAAAGTCAGTTTGTTTCTGAAATTGTGATCCCGGGGGATAGGGATTTTTTCAAAAAAATCTTTTTCTGCCAGTTAAGTTGTCGAGGGCTGATTTCTTTTGTGATAAAAAGCCTTCTGTTTCGAACGCCAAACCTCTCAGGGGAGCATTTGCAAGCGTTTGGCACCACATTTGAGTGAATTGGGGAACGTCAGATTTTTGATGAAATTGTGACCCCGGGGGTTAGGGATGTTTTCAAAAAAATCTTTTTCTGCCGGTTTGTTGTCGAGGGCTGATTTCTTTTCCTGTGATAAAAAGCTTTCTGTTTGGACCGCCAAACCTCTCAGGGGAGCATTTGCAACCGTTTGGCACCATTTTTAAGTGAATTGCATAAAGTCAGATTTTTGATGAAATTGTGACCCCAGGGGTTAGGGATTTTTTCGAAAAAATCTTTTTCTGCCAGTTAAGTTGTCGAGGCCTGATTTCTTTTCCTGTGATAAAAAGCCTTCTGTTTCGAACGCCAAACCTCTCAGGGGAGCATTTCGAACCGTTTCGCACCATTTCTGAGTGAATTGCCGAAAGCCAGATTTTTGATGAAATTGTGACCCCGGGGGTTAGGGATTTTTTCAAAAAACCTTCTTCTGCCGGTTAAGTTGTCGAGGGCTGATTTCTTCTCCTGTGATAAAAAGCCTACTGGTTCGACCACCAAACCTCTCAGGGGAGCATTTGCATCCATTTGGCACCATTTTTGAGTGAGTTGCCGAAAGTCGGATTTTTTCTGAAATTGGGACCCCGGGGGATAGGGATTTTTTCAAAAAAACATTTCTCTGCCGGTTTGTTGTCGAGGGCTGATTTCTTTTCCTGTGATAAAAAGCCTTCTGTTTCGACCGCCAAACCTCTCAGGGGAGCATTTGCAAGCGTTTGGCACCATTTTGAAGTGAATTGCCGAAAGTCAGTTTGTTTCTGAAATTGTGATCCCGGGGTATAGGGGTTTTTTCAAAAAAATCTTTTTCTGCCAGTTAAGTTGTCGAGGGCTGATTTCTTTTGTGATAAAAAGCCTTCTGTTTCGAACGCCAAACCTCTCAGGGGAGCATTTGCAAGCGTTTGGCACCACATTTGAGTGAATTGGGGAACGTCAGATTTTTGATGAAATTGTGACCCCGGGGGTTAGGGATGTTTTCAAAAAAATCTTTTTCTGCCGGTTTGTTGTCGAGGGCTGATTTCTTTTCCTGTGATAAAAAGCTTTCTGTTTGGACCGCCAAACCTCTCAGGGGAGCATTTGCAACCGTTTGGCACCATTTTTAAGTGAATTGCATAAAGTCAGATTTTTGATGAAATTGTGACCCCAGGGGTTAGGGATTTTTTCGAAAAAACCTTTTTCTGCCAGTTAAGTTGTCGAGGCCTGATTTCTTTTCCTGTGATAAAAAGCCTTCTGTTTCGAACGCCAAACCTCTCAGGGGAGCATTTCGAACCGTTTCGCACCATTTCTGAGTGAATTGCCGAAAGCCAGATTTTTGATGAAATTGTGACCCCGGGGGTTAGGGATTTTTTCAAAAAACCTTCTTCTGCCGGTTAAGTTGTCGAGGGCTGATTTCTTCTCCTGTGATAAAAAGCCTACTGGTTCGACCACCAAACCTCTCAGGGGAGCATTTGCATCCATTTGGCACCATTTTTGAGTGAGTTGCCGAAAGTCGGATTTTTTCTGAAATTGGGACCCCGGGGGATAGGGATTTTTTCAAAAAAACATTTCTCTGCCGGTTTGTTGTCGAGGGCTGATTTCTTTTCCTGTGATAAAAAGCCTTCTGTTTCGACCGCCAAACCTCTCAGGGGAGCATTTGCAAGCGTTTGGCACCATTTTGAAGTGAATTGCCGAAAGTCAGTTTGTTTCTGAAATTGTGACCCCGGGGGTTAGGGATTTTTTCAAAAAAATATTTCTCTGCCGGTTTGTTGTCGAGGGCTGATTTCTTATCCTGTGATAAAAAGCATTCTGTTTCGACCGCCAAACCTCTAAGGGGAGCATTTGCAACCATTTGGCACCATTTTTGAATGAATTGCAGAAAGTCAGATTTTTGATAAAATTGTGACCCCGGGGGTTAGGGATTTTTCCAAAAAAACCTTTTTCTGCCGGTAAAGTTGTCGAGGGCTGATTTCTTTTCCTGTGATAAAAAGCCTTCTGTTTCGACCGCCAAACCTCTCAGGGGAGCATTTGAAACCGTTTGGCACCACTTTTGAGTGAATTGCCGAACCTCAGATTTTTGATAAAATTGTGACCCCGGGGGTTAGGGATTTTTTCAAAAAACCTTCTTCTGCCGGTAAAGTTGTCGAGGGCTGATTTCTTTTCCTGTGATAAAAAGCCTTCTGTTTCGACCGCCAAACCTCTCAGGGGAGCATTTGCAAGTGTTTGGCACCATTTTTGAGTGAATTGCCGAAAGTCAGATTTTTTATGAAATTGTGACCCCGGGGCTTAGGGATTTTTTTCAAAAAAATCTTTTACTGCCAGTTAAGTTGTCGAGGGCTGATTTCTTTTCCTGTGATAAAAAGCCTTCTGCTTCGAACGCCAAACCTCTCACGGGAGCATTTCAAAGCGTTTGGCACCATTTTTAAGTGAATTGCCGAAAGTCAGATTTTTGATGAAATTGTGACCCCGGGGGTTAGGGATTTTTTCAAAAAACCTTTTTCTGCCGGTTAAGTTGTCGAGGGCTGATTTCTTTTTCTGTGATGAAAACCCTTCTGTTTCGACTGCCAAACCTCTCAGGGGAGCATTTGCAAGCGATTGGCACCATTTTTGAATGAATTGCAGAAAGTCAGATTTTTGATGAAATTGTGACCCCGGGGGTTAGGGATTTTTTCAAAAAACCTTCTTCTGCCGGTTAAGTTGTCGAGGGCTGATTTCTTTTCCTGTGATAAAAAGCCTTCTGTTTCGACCGCCAAACCTCTCAGGGGAGCATTTGCAGGGTTTGGAACCATTTTTGAGTGAATTGTCGAAAGTCGGATTTTTGATGAAATTGTGACCCCGGGGGTTAGGGATTTTTTCAAAAAAATATTTTTCTGCCGGTTTGTGGTCGAGGGCTGATTTCTTTTCCTGTGATAAAAAGCAATCTGTTTCGACCGCCAAACCTCTCAGGGGAGCATTTGCAACCGTTTGGCACCATTTTTAAGTGAATTGCAGAAAGTCAGATTTTTGATGAAATTGTGACCCCGGGGGTTAGGGATTTTTTCAAAAAAATCTTTTTCTGCCGGTTAAGTTGTCGAGGGCTGATTTCTTTTCCTGTGATGAAAACCCTTCTGTTTCGACCGCCAAACCTCTCAGGGGAGCATTTGCAACCGTTTGGCACCATTTTTGAGTGAATTGCCGAAAGTCAGTTTTTTTATTAAATTGTGACACCGGGGGCTTAGGGATTTTTTCAAAAAAATCTTTTTCTGCCAGTTAAGTTGTCGAGGGCTGATTTCTTTTCCTGTGATAAAAAGCCTTCTGTTTCGAACGCCAAACCTCTCAGGGGAGCATTTCCAAGCGTTTGGCACCATTTTTAAGTGAATTGCCGAAAGTCAGATTTTTGATGAAATTGTGACCCCGGGGGTTAGGGATTTTTTCAAAAAACCTTTTTCTGCCGGTTAAGTTGTCGAGGGCTGATTTCTTTTCCTGTGATGAAAACCCTTCTGTTTCGACCGCCAAACCTCTCAGGGGAGCATTTGCAAGCGTTTGGCACCATTTTTGAGTGAATTGCCGAAAGTCGGATTTTTGATGAAATTGTGACCCCGGGGGTTAGGGATTTTTTCAAAAAAATATTGTTCTGCCGGTAAAGTTGTCGAGGGCTGATTTCTTTTCCTGTGATAAAAAGCCTTCTGTTTCGATCGCCAAACCTCTCAGGGGAGCATTTGGAACCGTTTGGCAGCATTTCTGAGTGAATTGCCGAAAGTCAGATTTTTGATGAAATTGTGACCCCGGGGGTTAGGGATTTTTTCAAAAAACCTTTTTCTGCCGGTTAAGTTGTCGAGGGCTGATTTCTTTTCCTGTGATAAAAAGCCTTCTGTTTCGAACGCCAAACCTCTCAGGGGAGCATTTGCAAGCGTTTGGCACCATTTTTGAGTGAATTGCCGAAAGTCAGATTTTTTATGAAATTGTGACCCCGGGGCTTAAGGATTTTTTCAAAAAAATCTTTTTCTGGCGGTTAAGTTGTCGAGGGCTGATTTCTTTTCCTGTGATGAAAAGCCTTCTGTTTCGATCGCCAAACCTCTCAGGGGAGCATTTGGAACCGTTTGGCACCATTTCTGAGGGAATTGCCGAAAGTCAGATTTTTGATGAAATTGTGACCCCGGGGCTTAGGGATTTTTTCAAAAAACCTTTTTCTGCCGGTTAAGTTGTCGAGGGCTGATTTCTTTTCCTGTGATAAAAAGCCTTCTGTTTCGACCGCCAAACCTCTCAGGGGAGCATTTGCAGGGTTTGGAACCATTTTTGAGTGAATTGTCGAAAGTCAGATTTTTTATGAAATTGTGACCCCGGGGGTTAGGGATTTTTTCAAAAAAATCTTTTTCTGCCGGTTGTCGAGGGCTGATTTCTTTTCCTGTGATAAAAAGCATTCTGTTTCGACCGCCAAACCTCTCAGGGGAGCATTTGCAACCGTTTGGCACCATTTTAAAGTGAATTGCCGAAAGTCAGATTTTTAATGAAATTGTGACCCCGGGGGTTAGGGATTTTTTCAAAAAAATCTTTTTCTGCCGGTTAAGTTGTCGAGGGCTGATTTCTTTTCCTATGATAAAAAGCTTTCTGTTTCGACCGCCAAACCTCTCAGGGGAGCATTTGGATCCGTTTGGCACCATTTCTGAGTGAATTGCCAAAAGTCAGATTTTTGATGAAATTGTGACCCCGGGGGTTAGGGATTTTTTCAAAAAATCTTTTTCTGCCGGTTAAGTAGTCGAGGGCTGATTTCTTTTCCTGTGATGAAAAGCCTTCTCTTTCGACTGCCAAACCTCTCAGGGGAGCATTTGGAACCGTTTGGCACCATTTTTGTGTGAATTGCAGAAAGTCAGATTTTTGATGAAATTGTGACCCCGGGGGTTAGGGATTTTTTCAAAAAAATATTTTTCTGCCGGTAAAGTTGTCTAGGGCTGATTACTTTTCCTGTGATGAAAAGCCTACTGGTTCGACCACCAAACCTCTCAGGGGAGCATTTGCATCCGTTTGGCACCATTTTTGAGTGAATTGGAGAACCTCAAATTTTTGATGAAATTGTGACCCCGGGGGTTAGGGATTTTTTCAAAAAACCTTTTTCTGCCGGTTAAGTTGTCGAGGGCTAATTTCTTTTCCTGTGATAAAAAGCTTTCTGTTTCGACCGCCAAACCTCTCAGGGGAGCATTTGCATCCGTTTGTTTCCATTTTTGAGTGAATTGGAGAACCATAGATTTTTGATGAAATTGTGACCCTGGGGGTTAGGGATTTTTCCAAAAAAATCTTTTTCTGCAGGTCAAGTTGTCAAGGGCTGATTTCTTTTCCTGTGATTAAAAGTCTTTTGTTTCGACCGCCAAACCTCTCAGGGGAGCATTTGAAACCGTTTGGCACCATTTCTGAGTGAATTGCCGAAAGTCAGATTCTTTCTGAAATTGTGACCCCGGGGGTTAGGGATTTTTTCAAAAAAATCTTTTTCTGCCGGTTAAGTTGTCGAGGGCTGATTTCTTTTCCTGTGATGAAAAGCCTTCTGTTTCGACAGCCAAACCTCTCAGGGGAGCATTTGCAAGCGTTTGGCACCATTTGTGAGTGAATTGCCGAAAGTCAGATTTTTGATGAAATTGTGACCGCGGGGGTTAGGGATTTTTTCAAAAAATCTTTTTCTGCGGGTTAAGTTGTCGAGGGCTGATTTCATTTTACTGTGATTAAAAGCCTTCTGTTTCGATCGCCAAACCTCTCAGGGGAGCATTTGGAACCGTTTGGCACCATTTTTGAGTGAATTGCAGAAAGTCAGATTTTTGATGAAATTGTGACCCCGAGGGTTAGGGATTTTTTCAAAAAAATATTTTTCTGCTGGTAAAGTTGTCTAGGGCTGATTTCTTCTCCTGTGATAAAAAGCCTACTGGTTCGACCACCAAACCTCTCAGGGGAGCATTTGCATCCATTTGGCACCATTTTTGAGTGAGTTGCCGAAAGTCAGTTTGTTTCTGAAATTGGGACCCCGGGGGATAGGGATTTTTTCAAAAAAACGTTTCTCTGCCGGTTTGTTGTCGAGGGCTGCTTTCTTTTCCTGTGATAAAAAGCATTCTGTTTCGAACGCCAAACCTCTCAGGGGAGCATTTGGAACCGTTTGGCACCATTTTTGAGTGAATTGCAGAAAGTCAGATTTTTTATGAAATTGTGACCCCGGGGGATAGGGATTTTTTCAAAAAAACCTTTTCTGCCGGTTAAGTTGTCGAGGGCTGATTTCTTTTCCTGTGATAAAAAGCATTCTGTTTCGACCGCCAAACCTCTCAGGGGAGCATTTGCAAGCGTTTGGCACCATTTTTGAGTGAATTGCCGAAAGTCAGTTTGTTTCTGAAATTGTGACCCCGGGGGATAGGGATTTTTTCAAAAAAATCTTTTTCTGCCAGTTAAGTTGTCAAGGGCTGATTTCTTTTCTTGTGATAAAAAGCATTCTGTTTCGACCGCCAAACCTCTCAGGGGAGCATTTGCAAGCGTATGGCACCATATTTGAGTGAATTGGGGAACGTCAGATTTTTGATGAAATTGTGACCCCGGGGGTTAGGGATTTTTTCAAAAAAATATTTTTCTGCCGGTTTGTTGTCGAGGGCTGATTTCTTTTCCTGTGATGAAAAGCCTTCTGTTTCGAACACCAAACCTCTCAGGGGCGCATTTCGAACCGTTTGGCACCATTTCTGAGTGAATTGTCGAAAGCCAGATTTTTGATGAAATTGTGACCCCGGGGGTTAGGGATTCTTTCAAAAAACCTTCTTCTGCCGGTTAAGTTGTCGAGGGCTGATTTCTTTTCCTGTGATAAAAAGCCTTCTGTTTCGACCGCCAAACCTCTCAGGGGAGCATTTGCAAGCGTTTGGCACCATTTTTGAGTGAATTGCCGAAAGTCGGATTTTTTCTGAAATTGTGACCCCGGGGGTTAGGGATTTTTTCAAAAAAATATTTTTCTGCCGGTTTGTGGTCGAGGGCTGATTTCTTTTTCTGTGATAAAAAGCATTCTGTTTCGACCGCCAAACCTCTCAGGGGAGCATTTGCAACCGTTTGGCACCATTTTTAAGTGAATTGCAGAAAGTCAGATTTTTGATGAAATTGTGACCCCGGGGGTTAGGGATTTTTTCAAAAAAATATTTTTCTGCCGGTTAAGTTGTCGAGGGCTGATTTCTTTTCCTGTGATGAAAACCCTTCTGTTTCGACCGCCAAACCTCTCAGGGGAGCATTTGCAACCGTTTGGCACCATTTTTGAGTGAATTGCCGAAAGTCAGTTTTTTTATTAAAATGTGACCCCGGGGGCTTAGGGATTTTTTCAAAAAAATCTTTTTCTGCCAGTTAAGTTGTCGAGGGCTGATTTCTTTTCCTGTGATAAAAAGCCTTCTGTTTCGAACGCCAAACCTCTCAAGGGAGCATTTGCAAGCGTTTGGCACCATATTTGAGTGAATTGGGGAACGTCAGATTTTTTATGAAATTGTGACCCCGGGGCTTAGGGATTTTTTCAAAAAAATCTTTTCCGCCGGTTAAGTTGTCGAGGGCTGATTTCTTTTCCTGTGATAAAAAGCATTCTGTTTCGACCGCCAAACCTCTCAGGGGAGCATTTGCAAGCGTTTGGCACCATTTTTGAGTGAATTGCCGAAAGTCAGTTTGTTTCTGAAATTGTGATCCCGGGGGATAGGGATTTTTTCACAAAAATCTTTTTCTGCCAGTTAAGTTGTCGAGGGCTGATTTCTTTTGTGATAAAAAGCCTTCTGTTTCGAACGCCAAACCTCTCAGGGGAGCATTTGCAAGCGTTTGGCACCATATTTGAGTGAATTGGGGAACGTCAGATTTTTGATGAAATTGTGACCCCGGGGGTTAGGGATGTTTTCAAAAAAATCTTTTTCTGCCGGTTTGTTGTCGAGGGCTGATTTCTTTTCCTGTGATAAAAAGCTTTCTGTTTGGACCGCCAAACCTCTCAGGGGAGCATTTGCAACCGTTTGGCACCATTTTTAAGTGAATTGCAGAAAGTCAGATTTTTGATGAAATTGTGACCCCAGGGGTTAGGGATTTTTTCGAAAAAATCTTTTTCTGCCAGTTAAGTTGTCGAGGCCTGATTTCTTTTCCTGTGATAAAAAGCCTTCTGTTTCGAACGCCAAACCTCTCAGGGGAGCATTTCGAACCGTTTCGCACCATTTCTGAGTGAATTGCCGAAAGCCAGATTTTTGATGAAATTGTGACCCCGGGGGTTAGGGATTTTTTCAAAAAACCTTCTTCTGCCGGTTAAGTTGTCGAGGGCTGATTTCTTCTCCTGTGATAAAAAGCCTACTGGTTCGACCACCAAACCTCTCAGGGGAGCATTTGCATCCATTTGGCACCATTTTTGAGTGAGTTGCCGAAAGTCGGATTTTTTCTGAAATTGGGACCCCGGGGGATAGGGATTTTTTCAAAAAAACATTTCTCTGCCGGTTTGTTGTCGAGGGCTGATTTCTTTTCCTGTGATAAAAAGCCTTCTGTTTCGACCGCCAAACCTCTCAGGGGAGCATTTGCAAGCGTTTGGCACCATTTTGAAGTGAATTGCCGAAAGTCAGTTTGTTTCTGAAATTGTGACCCCGGGGGTTAGGGATTTTTTCAAAAAAATATTTCTCTGCCGGTTTGTTGTCGAGGGCTGATTTCTTATCCTGTGATAAAAAGCATTCTGTTTCGACCGCCAAACCTCTCAGGGGAGCATTTGCAACCATTTGGCACCATTTTTGAATGAATTGCAGAAAGTCAGATTTTTGATAAAATTGTGACCCCGGGGGTTAGGGATTTTTCCAAAAAAACCTTTTTCTGCCGGTAAAGTTGTCGAGGGCTGATTTCTTTTCCTGTGATAAAAAGCCTTCTGTTTCGACCGCCAAACCTCTCAGGGGAGCATTTGCAACCGTTTGGCACCACTTTTGAGTGAATTGCCGAACCTCAGATTTTTGATAAAATTGTGACCCCGGGGGTTAGGGATTTTTTCAAAAAACCTTCTTCTGCCGGTTAAGTTGTCTAGGGCTGTTTTCTTTTCCTGTGATTAAAAGCCTTCCGTTTTGACCGCCAAACCTCTCAGGGGAGCATTTGCAAGCGTTTGGCACCATTTCTGAGTGAATTGCCGAAAGTCGGATTTTGGATGAAATTGTGACCCCGGGGGTTAGGGATTTTTTCAAAAAACCTTTTTCTGTCGGTAAAGTTGTCGAGGGCTGATTTCTTTTCCTGTGATAAAAAGCCTTCTGTTTCGAACGCCAAACCTCTCAGGGGAGCATTTGCAAGCGTTTGGCACCATTTTTAAGTGAATTGCCGAAAGTCAGATTTTTTATAAAATTGTGACCCCGGGGCTTAGGGATTTTTTCAAAAAAATCTTTTACTGCCAGTTAAGTTGTCGAGGGCTGATTTCTTTTCCTGTGATAAAAAGCCTTCTGCTTCGAACGCCAAACCTCTCACGGGAGCATTTCAAAGCGTTTGGCACCATTTTTAAGTGAATTGCCGAAAGTCAGATTTTTGATGAAATTGTGACCCCGGGGGTTAGGGATTTTTTCAAAAAACCTTTTTCTGCCGGTTAAGTTGTCGAGGGCTGATTTCTTTTCCTGTGATGAAAACCCTTCTGTTTCGACTGCCAAACCTCTCAGGGGAGCATTTGCAAGCGTTTGGCACCATTTTTGAGTGAATTGCCGAAAGACGGATTTTTGATGAAATTGTGACCCCGGGGGTTAGGGATTTTTTCACAACATCTTTTTCTGCCGGTAAAGTTGTCGAGGGCTGATTTCTTTTCCTGTGATAAAAAGCCTTCTGTTTCGACCGCCAAACCTCTCAGGGGAGCATTTGGAACCGTTTGGCAGCATTTCTGAGTGAATTGCCGAAAGTCAGATTTTTGATGAAATTGTGACCCCGGGGGTTAGGGATTTTTTCAAAAAACCTTTTTCTGCCGGTTAAGTTGTCGAGGGCTGATTTCTTTTCCTGTGATAAAAAGCCTTCTGTTTCGAACTCCAAACCTCTCAGGGGAGCATTTGCAAGCGTTTGGCACCATTTCTGAGTGAATTGCCGAAAGTCAGATTTTTTATGAAATTGTGACCCCGGGGCTTAAGGATTTTTTCAAAAAAATCTTTTTCTGGCGGTTAAGTTGTCGAGGGCTGATTTCTTTTCCTGTGATAAAAAGCCTTCTGTTTTGACCGCCAAACCTCTCAGGGGAGCATTTGCAGGGTTTGGAACCATTTTTGAGTGAATTGTCGAAAGTCGGATTTTTGATGAAATTGTGACCCCGGGGGTTAGGGATTTTTTCAAAAAAATATTTTTCTGCCGGTTTGTGGTCGAGGGCTGATTTCTTTTCCTGTGATAAAAAGCAATCTGTTTCGACCGCCAAACCTCTCAGGGGAGCATTTGCAACCGTTTGGCACCATTTTTAAGTGAATTGCAGAAAGTCAGATTTTTGATGAAATTGTGACCCCGGGGGTTAGGGATTTTTTCAAAAAAATCTTTTTCTGTCGGTTAAGTTGTCGAGGGCTGATTTCTTTTCCTGTGATGAAAACCCTTCTGTTTCGACCGCCAAACCTCTCAGGGGAGCATTTGCAACCGTTTGGCACCATTTTTGAGTGAATTGCCGAAAGTCAGTTTTTTTATTAAATTGTGACACCGGGGGCTTAGGGATTTTTTCAAAAAAATCTTTTTCTGCCAGTTAAGTTGTCGAGGGCTGATTTCTTTTCCTGTGATACAAAGCCTTCTGTTTCGAACGCCAAACCTCTCAGGGGAGCATTTCCAAGCGTTTGGCACCATTTTTAAGTGAATTGCCGAAAGTCAGATTTTTGATGAAATTGTGACCCCGGGGGTTAGGGATTTTTTCAAAAAACCTTTTTCTGCCGGTTAAGTTGTCGAGGGCTGATTTCTTTTCCTGTGATGAAAACCCTTCTGTTTCGACCGCCAAACCTCTCAGGGGAGCATTTGCAGGGTTTGGAACCATTTTTGAGTGAATTGTCGAAAGTCGGATTTTTGATGAAATTGTGACCCCGGGGGTTAGGGATTTTTTCAAAAAAATCTTTTTCTGCCGGTTAAGTTGTCGAGGGCTGATTTCTTTTCCTGTGATAAAAAGCCTTCTGTTTCGACCGCCAAACCTCTCAGGGGAGCATTTGCAGGGTTTGGCACCATTTTTGAGTGAATTGTCGAAAGTCGGATTTTTTCTGAAATTGTGACCCCGGGGGTTAGGGATTTTTTCAAAAAAATATTTTTCTGCCGGTTGTCGAGGGCTGATTTCTTTTCCTGTGATAAAAAGCATTCTGTTTCGACCGCCAAACCTCTCAGGGGAGCATTTGCAACCGTTTGGCACCATTTTAAAGTGAATTGCCGAAAGTCAGATTTTTGATGAAATTGTGACCCCGGGGGTTAGGGATTTTTTCAAAAAAATCTTTTTCTGCCGGTAAAGTTGTCGAGGGCTGATTTCTTTTCCTGTGATGAAAAGCCTTCTGTTGCGACTGCCAAACCTCTCAGGGGAGCATTTGGAACCGTTTGGCACCATTTCTGAGTGAATTGCCGAAAGTCAGATTTTTGATGAAATTGTGACCCCGGGGGTTAGGGATTTTTTCAAAAAACCTTTTTCTGCCGGTTAAGTTGTCGAGGGCTGATTTCTTTTCCTGTGATAAAAAGCCTTCTGTTTCGAACGCCAAACCTCTCAGGGGAGCATTTGCAAGCGTTTGGCACCATTTTTGAGTGAATTGGAGAACCTCAGATTTTTGATGAAATTGTGACCCCGGGGGTTAGGGATTTTTTCAAAAAACCTTTTTCTGCCGGTTAAGTTGTCGAGGGCTGATTTCTTTTCCTGTGATAAAAAGCCTTCTGTTTCGACCGCCAAACCTCTCAGGGGAGCATTTGCAACCGTTTGGCACCATTTTAAAGTGAATTGCCGAAAGTCAGATTTTTGATGAAATTGTGACCCCAGGGGTTAGGGATTTTTTCAAAAAAATATTTTTCTGCCGGTAAAGTTGTCGAGGGCTGATTTCTTTTCCTGTGATAAAAAGCCTTCTGTTTCGACCGCCAAACCTCTCAGGGGAGCATTTGGAACCGTTTGGCACCATTTCTGAGTGAATTGCCAAAAGTCAGATTTTTGATGAAATTGTGACCCCGGAGGTTAGGGATTTTTTCAAAAAACCTTTTTCTGCCGGATAAGTTGTCGAGGGCTGATTTCTTTTCCTGTGATAAAAAGCCTTCTGTTTCGAACGCCAAACCTCTCAGGGGAGCATTTGCAAGCGTTTGGCACCATTTTTGAGTGAATTGCCGAAAGTCAGATTTTTTATGAAATTGTGACCCCGGGGCTTAAGGATTTTTTCAAAAAAATCTTTTTCTGCCGGTTAAGTTGTCGAGGGCTGATTTCTTTTCCTGTGATGAAAAGCCTTCTGTTGCGACTTCCAAACCTCTCAGGGGAGCATTTGGAACCGTTTGGCACCATTTCTGAGTGAATTGCCGAAAGTCAGATTTTTGATGAAATTGTGACCCCGGGGGTTAGGGATTTTTTCAAAAAACCTTTTTCTGCCGGTTAAGTTGTCGAGGGCTGATTTCTTTTCCTGTGATAAAAAGCCTTCTGTTTCGACCGCCAAACCTCTCAGGGGAGCATTTGCAAGCGTTTGGCACCATTTTTGAGTGAATTGTCGAAAGTCGGATTTTTTCTGAAATTGTGACCCCGGGGGTTAGGGATTTTTTCAAAAAAATATTTTTCTGCCGGTTGTCGAGGGCTGATTTCTTTTCCTGTGATAAAAAACATTCTGTTTCGACCGCCAAACCTCTCAGGGGAGCATTTGCAACCGTTTGGCACCACTTTTGATTGAATTGGAGAATCTCAGATTTTTGATCAAATTGTGACCCCGGGGGTTACGAATTTTTTCAAAAAAATCTTTATCTGCCGGTTAAGTTGTCGAGGGCTGATTTCTTTTCCTGTGATAAAAAGCCTTTTGTTTCGAACGCCAAACCTCTCAGGGGAGCATTTGCAAGCGTTTGGCACCATTTTTGAGTGAATTGCCGAAAGTCAGATTTTTGATGAAATGGTGACCCCGGGGCTTAGGGATTTTTTCAAAAAAATCTTTTTCTGCCAGTTAAGTTGTCGAGGGCTGATTTCTTTTCCTGTGATAAAAAGCCTTCTGTTTCGAACGCCAAACCTCTCAGGGGAGCACTTGCAAGCGTTTGGCACCATTTTTGAGTGAATTGCAGAAAGTCAGATTTTTGATGAAATTGTGACCCCGAGGGTTAGGGATTTTTTCAAAAAAATATTTTTCTGCTGGTAAAGTTGTCTAGGGCTGATTTCTTCTCCTGTGATAAAAAGCCTACTGGTTCGACCACCAAACCTCTCAGGGGAGCATTTGCATCCATTTGGCACCATTTTTGAGTGAGTTGCCGAAAGTCAGTTTGTTTCTGAAATTGGGACCCCGGGGGATAGGGATTTTTTCAAAAAAACATTTCTCTGCCGGTTTGTTGTCGAGGGCTGATTTCTTTTCCTGTGATAAAAAGCATTCTGTTTCGAACGCCAAACCTCTCAGGGGAGCATTTGGAACCGTTTGGCACCATTTTTGAGTGAATTGCAGAAAGTCAGATTTTTTATGAAATTGTGACCCCGGGGCTTAGGGATTTTTTCAAAAAAATCTTTTTCTGCCAGTTAAGTTGTCGAGGGCTGATTTCTTTTCCTGTGATAAAAAGCCTTCTGTTTCGAACGCCAAACCTCTCAGGGGAGCATTTGCAAGCGTTTGGCACCATATTTGAGTGAATTGGGGAACGTCAGATTTTTTATGAAATTGTGACCCCGGGGCTTAGGGATTTTTTCAAAAAAATCTTTTCTGCCGGTTAAGTTGTCGAGGGCTGATTTCTTTTCCTGTGATAAAAAGCATTCTGTTCCGACCGCCAAACCTCTCAGGGGAGCATTTGCAAGCGTTTGGCACCATTTTTGAGTGAATTGCCGAAAGTCAGTTTGTTTCTGAAATTGTGATCCCGGGGGATAGGGATTTTTTCAAAAAAATCTTTTTCTGCCAGTTAAGTTGTCGAGGGCTGATTTCTTTTGTGATAAAAAGCCTTCTGTTTCGAACGCCAAACCTCTCAGGGGAGCATTTGCAAGCGTTTGGCACCACATTTGAGTGAATTGGGGAACGTCAGATTTTTGATGAAATTGTGACCCCGGGGGTTAGGGATGTTTTCAAAAAAATCTTTTTCTGCCGGTTTGTTGTCGAGGGCTGATTTCTTTTCCTGTGATAAAAAGCTTTCTGTTTGGACCGCCAAACCTCTCAGGGGAGCATTTGCAACCGTTTGGCACCATTTTTAAGTGAATTGCATAAAGTCAGATTTTTGATGAAATTGTGACCCCAGGGGTTAGGGATTTTTTCGAAAAAATCTTTTTCTGCCAGTTAAGTTGTCGAGGCCTGATTTCTTTTCCTGTGATAAAAAGCCTTCTGTTTCGAACGCCAAACCTCTCAGGGGAGCATTTCGAACCGTTTCGCACCATTTCTGAGTGAATTGCCGAAAGCCAGATTTTTGATGAAATTGTGACCCCGGGGGTTAGGGATTTTTTCAAAAAACCTTCTTCTGCCGGTTAAGTTGTCGAGGGCTGATTTCTTCTCCTGTGATAAAAAGCCTACTGGTTCGACCACCAAACCTCTCAGGGGAGCATTTGCATCCATTTGGCACCATTTTTGAGTGAGTTGCCGAAAGTCGGATTTTTTCTGAAATTGGGACCCCGGGGGATAGGGATTTTTTCAAAAAAACATTTCTCTGCCGGTTTGTTGTCGAGGGCTGATTTCTTTTCCTGTGATAAAAAGCCTTCTGTTTCGACCGCCAAACCTCTCAGGGGAGCATTTGCAAGCGTTTGGCACCATTTTGAAGTGAATTGCCGAAAGTCAGTTTGTTTCTGAAATTGTGATCCCGGGGTATAGGGGTTTTTTCAAAAAAATCTTTTTCTGCCAGTTAAGTTGTCGAGGGCTGATTTCTTTTGTGATAAAAAGCCTTCTGTTTCGAACGCCAAACCTCTCAGGGGAGCATTTGCAAGCGTTTGGCACCACATTTGAGTGAATTGGGGAACGTCAGATTTTTGATGAAATTGTGACCCCGGGGGTTAGGGATGTTTTCAAAAAAATCTTTTTCTGCCGGTTTGTTGTCGAGGGCTGATTTCTTTTCCTGTGATAAAAAGCTTTCTGTTTGGACCGCCAAACCTCTCAGGGGAGCATTTGCAACCGTTTGGCACCATTTTTAAGTGAATTGCATAAAGTCAGATTTTTGATGAAATTGTGACCCCAGGGGTTAGGGATTTTTTCGAAAAAATCTTTTTCTGCCAGTTAAGTTGTCGAGGCCTGATTTCTTTTCCTGTGATAAAAAGCCTTCTGTTTCGAACGCCAAACCTCTCAGGGGAGCATTTCGAACCGTTTCGCACCATTTCTGAGTGAATTGCCGAAAGCCAGATTTTTGATGAAATTGTGACCCCGGGGGTTAGGGATTTTTTCAAAAAACCTTCTTCTGCCGGTTAAGTTGTCGAGGGCTGATTTCTTCTCCTGTGATAAAAAGCCTACTGGTTCGACCACCAAACCTCTCAGGGGAGCATTTGCATCCATTTGGCACCATTTTTGAGTGAGTTGCCGAAAGTCGGATTTTTTCTGAAATTGGGACCCCGGGGGATAGGGATTTTTTCAAAAAAACATTTCTCTGCCGGTTTGTTGTCGAGGGCTGATTTCTTTTCCTGTGATAAAAAGCCTTCTGTTTCGACCGCCAAACCTCTCAGGGGAGCATTTGCAAGCGTTTGGCACCATTTTGAAGTGAATTGCCGAAAGTCAGTTTGTTTCTGAAATTGTGACCCCGGGGGATAGGGATTTTTTCAAAAAAATATTTCTCTGCCGGTTTGTTGTCGAGGGCTGATTTCTTATCCTGTGATAAAAAGCATTCTGTTTCGACCGCCAAACCTCTCAGGGGAGCATTTGCAACCATTTGGCACCATTTTTGAATGAATTGCAGAAAGTCAGATTTTTGATAAAATTGTGACCCCGGGGGTTAGGGATTTTTCCAAAAAAACCTTTTTCTGCCGGTAAAGTTGTCGAGGGCTGATTTCTTTTCCTGTGATAAAAAGCCTTCTGTTTCGACCGCCAAACCTCTCAGGGGAGCATTTGAAACCGTTTGGCACCACTTTTGAGTGAATTGCCGAACCTCAGATTTTTGATAAAATTGTGACCCCGGGGGTTAGGGATTTTTTCAAAAAACCTTCTTCTGCCGGTTAAGTTGTCTAGGGCTGATTTCTTTTCCTGTGATAAAAAGCCTTCTGTTTCGAACGCCAAACCTCTCAGGGGAGCATTTGCAAGTGTTTGGCACCATTTTTGAGTGAATTGCCGAAAGTCAGATTTTTTATGAAATTGTGACCCCGGGGCTTAGGGATTTTTTTCAAAAAAATCTTTTACTGCCAGTTAAGTTGTCGAGGGCTGATTTCTTTTCCTGTGATAAAAAGCCTTCTGCTTCGAACGCCAAACCTCTCACGGGAGCATTTCAAAGCGTTTGGCACCATTTTTAAGTGAATTGCCGAAAGTCAGATTTTTGATGAAATTGTGACCCCGGGGGTTAGGGATTTTTTCAAAAAACCTTTTTCTGCCGGTTAAGTTGTCGAGGGCTGATTTCTTTTCCTGTGATGAAAACCCTTCTGTTTCGACTGCCAAACCTCTCAGGGGAGCATTTGCAAGCGATTGGCACCATTTTTGAATGAATTGCAGAAAGTCAGATTTTTGATGAAATTGTGACCCCGGGGGTTAGGGATTTTTTCAAAAAACCTTCTTCTGCCGGTTAAGTTGTCGAGGGCTGATTTCTTTTCCTGTGATAAAAAGCCTTCTGTTTCGACCGCCAAACCTCTCAGGGGAGCATTTGCAACCGTTTGGCACCATTTTTAAGTGAATTGCCGAAAGTCAGATTTTTGATGAAATTGTGACCCCGGGGGTTAGGGATTTTTTCAAAAAAATCTTTTTCTGCCGGATAAGTTGTCGAGGGCTGATTTCTTTTCCTGTGATGAAAACCCTTCTGTTTCGACCGCCAAACCTCTCAGGGGAGCATTTGCAACCGTTTGGCACCATTTTTGAGTGAATTGCCGAAAGTCAGTTTTTTTATTAAATTGTGACACCGGGGGCTTAGGGATTTTTTCAAAAAAATCTTTTTCTGCCAGTTAAGTTGTCGAGGGCTGATTTCTTTTCCTGTGATAAAAAGCCTTCTCTTTCGAACGCCAAACCTCTCAGGGGAGCATTTCCAAGCGTTTGGCACCATTTTTAAGTGAATTGCCGAAAGTCAGATTTTTGATGAAATTGTGACCCCGGGGGTTAGGGATTTTTTCAAAAAACCTTTTTCTGCCGGTTAAGTTGTCGAGGGCTGATTTCTTTTCCTGTGATGAAAACCCTTCTGTTTCGACCGCCAAACCTCTCAGGGGAGCATTTGCAAGCGTTTGGCACCATTTTTGAGTGAATTGCCGAAAGTCGGATTTTTGATGAAATTGTGACCCCGGGGGTTAGGGATTTTTTCAAAAAAATATTGTTCTGCCGGTAAAGTTGTCGAGGGCTGATTTCTTTTCCTGTGATAAAAAGCCTTCTGTTTCGATCGCCAAACCTCTCAGGGGAGCATTTGGAACCGTTTGGCAGCATTTCTGAGTGAATTGCCGAAAGTCAGATTTTTGATGAAATTGTGACCCCGGGGGTTAGGGATTTTTTCAAAAAACCTTTTTCTGCCGGTTAAGTTGTCGAGGGCTGATTTCTTTTCCTGTGATAAAAAGCCTTCTGTTTCGAACGCCAAACCTCTCAGGGGAGCATTTGCAAGCGTTTGGCACCATTTTTGAGTGAATTGCCGAAAGTCAGATTTTTTATGAAATTGTGACCCCGGGGCTTAAGGATTTTTTCAAAAAAATCTTTTTCTGGCGGTTAAGTTGTCGAGGGCTGATTTCTTTTCCTGTGATGAAAAGCCTTCTGTTGCGACTGCCAAACCTCTCAGGGGAGCATTTGGAACCGTTTGGCACCATTTCTGAGGGAATTGCCGAAAATCAGATTTTTGATGAAATTGTGACCCCGGGGCTTAGGGATTTTTTCAAAAAACCTTTTTCTGCCGGTTAAGTTGTCGAGGGCTGATTTCTTTTCCTGTGATAAAAAGCCTTCTGTTTCGACCGCCAAACCTCTCAGGGGAGCATTTGCAGGGTTTGGAACCATTTTTGAGTGAATTGTCGAAAGTCAGATTTTTTATGAAATTGTGACCCCGGGGGTTAGGGATTTTTTCAAAAAAATCTTTTTCTGCTGGTTGTCGAGGGCTGATTTCTTTTCCTGTGATAAAAAGCATTCTGTTTCGACCGCCAAACCTCTCAGGGGAGCATTTGCAACCGTTTGGCACCATTTTAAAGTGAATTGCCGAAAGTCAGATTTTTAATGAAATTGTGACCCCGGGGGTTAGGGATTTTTTCAAAAAAATCTTTTTCTGCCGGTTAAGTTGTCGAGGGCTGATTTCTTTTCCTATGATAAAAAGCTTTCTGTTTCGACCGCCAAACCTCTCAGGGGAGCATTTGGATCCGTTTGGCACCATTTCTGAGTGAATTGCCAAAAGTCAGATTTTTGATGAAATTGTGACCCCGGGGGTTAGGGATTTTTTCAAAAAATCTTTTTCTGCCGGTTAAGTAGTCGAGGGCTGATTTCTTTTCCTGTGATGAAAAGCCTTCTCTTTCGACTGCCAAACCTCTCAGGGGAGCATTTGGAACCGTTTGGCACCATTTTTGTGTGAATTGCAGAAAGTCAGATTTTTGATGAAATTGTGACCCCGGGTGTTAGGGATTTTTTCAAAAAAATATTTTTCTGCCGGTAAAGTTGTCTAGGGCTGATTACTTTTCCTGTGATGAAAAGCCTACTGGTTCGACCACCAAACCTCTCAGGGGAGCATTTGCATCCGTTTGGCACCATTTTTGAGTGAATTGGAGAACCTCAAATTTTTGATGAAATTGTGACCCCGGGGGTTAGGGATTTTTTCAAAAAACCTTTTTCTGCCGGTTAAGTTGTCGAGGGCTAATTTCTTTTCCTGTGATAAAAAGCTTTCTGTTTCGACCGCCAAACCTCTCAGGGGAGCATTTGCATCCGTTTGTTTCCATTTTTGAGTGAATTGGAGAACCATAGATTTTTGATGAAATTGTGACCCTGGGGGTTAGGGATTTTTCCAAAAAAATCTTTTTCTGCCGGTTAAGTTGTCGAGGGCTGATTTCTTTTCCTGTGATTAAAAGTCTTTTGTTTCGACCGCCAAACCTCTCAGGGGAGCATTTGAAACCGTTTGGCACCATTTCTGAGTGAATTGCCGAAAGTCAGATTCTTTCTGAAATTGTGACCCCGGGGGTTAGGGATTTTTTCAAAAAAATCTTTTTCTGCCGGTTAAGTTGTCGAGGGCTGATTTCTTTTCCTGTGATGAAAAGCCTTCTGTTTCGACTGCCAAACCTCTCAGGGGAGCATTTGCAAGCGTTTGGCACCATTTGTGAGTGAATTGCCGAAAGTCAGATTTTTGATGAAATTGTGACCGCGGGGGTTAGGGATTTTTTCAAAAAATCTTTTTCTGCGGGTTAAGTTGTCGAGGGCTGATTTCATTTTACTGTGATTAAAAGCCTTCTGTTTCGATCGCCAAACCTCTCAGGGGAGCATTTGGAACCGTTTGGCACCATTTTTGAGTGAATTGCAGAAAGTCAGATTTTTGATGAAATTGTGACCCCGAGGGTTAGGGATTTTTTCAAAAAAATATTTTTCTGCTGGTAAAGTTGTCTAGGGCTGATTTCTTCTCCTGTGATAAAAAGCCTACTGGTTCGACCACCAAACCTCTCAGGGGAGCATTTGCATCCATTTGGCACCATTTTTGAGTGAGTTGCCGAAAGTCAGTTTGTTTCTGAAATTGGGACCCCGGGGGATAGGGATTTTTTCAAAAAAACATTTCTCTGCCGGTTTGTTGTCGAGGGCTGCTTTCTTTTCCTGTGATAAAAAGCATTCTGTTTCGAACGCCAAACCTCTCAGGGGAGCATTTGGAACCGTTTGGCACCATTTTTGAGTGAATTGCAGAAAGTCAGATTTTTTATGAAATTGTGACCCCGGGGGATAGGGATTTTTTCAAAAAAACCTTTTCTGCCGGTTAAGTTGTCGAGGGCTGATTTCTTTTCCTGTGATAAAAAGCATTCTGTTTCGACCGCCAAACCTCTCAGGGGAGCATTTGCAAGCGTTTGGCACCATTTTTGAGTGAATTGCCGAAAGTCAGTTTGTTTCTGAAATTGTGACCCCGGGGGATAGGGATTTTTTCAAAAAAATCTTTTTCTGCCAGTTAAGTTGTCAAGGGCTGATTTCTTTTCTTGTGATAAAAAGCCTTCTGTTTCGACCGCCAAACCTCTCAGGGGAGCATTTGCAAGCGTATGGCACCATATTTGAGTGAATTGGGGAACGTCAGATTTTTGATGAAATTGTGACCCCGGGGGTTAGGGATTTTTTCAAAAAAATATTTTTCTGCCGGTTTGTTGTCGAGGGCTGATTTCTTTTCCTGTGATGAAAAGCCTTCTGTTTCGAACACCAAACCTCTCAGGGGCGCATTTCGAACCGTTTGGCACCATTTCTGAGTGAATTGTCGAAAGCCAGATTTTTGATGAAATTGTGACCCCGGGGGTTAGGGATTCTTTCAAAAAACCTTCTTCTGCCGGTTAAGTTGTCGAGGGCTGATTTCTTTTCCTGTGATAAAAAGCCTTCTGTTTCGACCGCCAAACCTCTCAGGGGAGCATTTGCAAGCGTTTGGCACCATTTTTGAGTGAATTGCCGAAAGTCGGATTTTTTCTGAAATTGTGACCCCGGGGGTTAGGGATTTTTTCAAAAAAATATTTTTCTGCCGGTTTGTGGTCGAGGGCTGATTTCTTTTTCTGTGATAAAAAGCATTCTGTTTCGACCGCCAAACCTCTCAGGGGAGCATTTGCAACCGTTTGGCACCATTTTTAAGTGAATTGCAGAAAGTCAGATTTTTGATGAAATTGTGACCCCGGGGGTTAGGGATTTTTTCAAAAAAATATTTTTCTGCCGGTTAAGTTGTCGAGGGCTGATTTCTTTTCCTGTGATGAAAACCCTTCTGTTTCGACTGCCAAACCTCTCAGGGGAGCATTTGCAACCGTTTGGCACCATTTTTGAGTGAATTGCCGAAAGTCAGTTTTTTTATTAAAATGTGACCCCGGGGGCTTAGGGATTTTTTCAAAAAAATCTTTTTCTGCCAGTTAAGTTGTCGAGGGCTGATTTCTTTTCCTGTGATAAAAAGCCTTCTGTTTCGAACGCCAAACCTCTCAAGGGAGCATTTGCAAGCGTTTGGCACCATATTTGAGTGAATTGGGGAACGTCAGATTTTTTATGAAATTGTGACCCCGGGGCTTAGGGATTTTTTCAAAAAAATCTTTTCCGCCGGTTAAGTTGTCGAGGGCTGATTTCTTTTCCTGTGATAAAAAGCATTCTGTTTCGACCGCCAAACCTCTCAGGGGAGCATTTGCAAGCGTTTGGCACCATTTTTGAGTGAATTGCCGAAAGTCAGTTTGTTTCTGAAATTGTGATCCCGGGGGATAGGGATTTTTTCACAAAAATCTTTTTCTGCCAGTTAAGTTGTCGAGGGCTGATTTCTTTTGTGATAAAAAGCCTTCTGTTTCGAACGCCAAACCTCTCAGGGGAGCATTTGCAAGCGTTTGGCACCATATTTGAGTGAATTGGGGAACGTCAGATTTTTGATGAAATTGTGACCCCGGGGGTTAGGGATGTTTTCAAAAAAATCTTTTTCTGCCGGTTTGTTGTCGAGGGCTGATTTCTTTTCCTGTGATAAAAAGCTTTCTGTTTGGACCGCCAAACCTCTCAGGGGAGCATTTGCAACCGTTTGGCACCATTTTTAAGTGAATTGCAGAAAGTCAGATTTTTGATGAAATTGTGACCCCAGGGGTTAGGGATTTTTTCGAAAAAATCTTTTTCTGCCAGTTAAGTTGTCGAGGCCTGATTTCTTTTCCTGTGATAAAAAGCCTTCTGTTTCGAACGCCAAACCTCTCAGGGGAGCATTTCGAACCGTTTCGCACCATTTCTGAGTGAATTGCCGAAAGCCAGATTTTTGATGAAATTGTGACCCCGGGGGTTAGGGATTTTTTCAAAAAACCTTCTTCTGCCGGTTAAGTTGTCGAGGGCTGATTTCTTCTCCTGTGATAAAAAGCCTACTGGTTCGACCACCAAACCTCTCAGGGGAGCATTTGCATCCATTTGGCACCATTTTTGAGTGAGTTGCCGAAAGTCGGATTTTTTCTGAAATTGGGACCCCGGGGGATAGGGATTTTTTCAAAAAAACATTTCTCTGCCGGTTTGTTGTCGAGGGCTGATTTCTTTTCCTGGGATAAAAAGCCTTCTGTTTCGACCGCCAAACCTCTCAGGGGAGCATTTGCAAGCGTTTGGCACCATTTTGAAGTGAATTGCCGAAAGTCAGTTTGTTTCTGAAATTGTGACCCCGGGGGTTAGGGATTTTTTCAAAAAAATATTTCTCTGCCGGTTTGTTGTCGAGGGCTGATTTCTTATCCTGTGATAAAAAGCATTCTGTTTCGACCGCCAAACCTCTCAGGGGAGCATTTGCAACCATTTGGCACCATTTTTGAATGAATTGCAGAAAGTCAGATTTTTGATAAAATTGTGACCCCGGGGGTTAGGGATTTTTCCAAAAAAACCTTTTTCTGCCGGTAAAGTTGTCGAGGGCTGATTTCTTTTCCTGTGATAAAAAGCCTTCTGTTTCGACCGCCAAACCTCTCAGGGGAGCATTTGCAACCGTTTGGCACCACTTTTGAGTGAATTGCCGAACCTCAGATTTTTGATAAAATTGTGACCCCGGGGGTTAGGGATTTTTTCAAAAAACCTTCTTCTGCCGGTTAAGTTGTCTAGGGCTGATTTCTTTTCCTGTGATAAAAAGCCTTCTGTTTCGAACGCCAAACCTCTCAGGGGAGCATTTGCAAGCGTTTGGCACCATTTTTAAGTGAATTGCCGAAAGTCAGATTTTTTATAAAATTGTGACCCCGGGGCTTAGGGATTTTTTCAAAAAAATCTTTTACTGCCAGTTAAGTTGTCGAGGGCTGATTTCTTTTCCTGTGATAAAAAGCCTTCTGCTTCGAACGCCAAACCTCTCACGGGAGCATTTCAAAGCGTTTGGCACCATTTTTAAGTGAATTGCCGAAAGTCAGATTTTTGATGAAATTGTGACCCCGGGGGTTAGGGATTTTTTCAAAAAACCTTTTTCTGCCGGTTAAGTTGTCGAGGGCTGATTTCTTTTCCTGTGATGAAAACCCTTCTGTTTCGACTGCCAAACCTCTCAGGGGAGCATTTGCAAGCGTTTGGCACCATTTTTGAGTGAATTGCCGAAAGACGGATTTTTGATGAAATTGTGACCCCGGGGGTTAGGGATTTTTTCACAAAATCTTTTTCTGCCGGTAAAGTTGTCGAGGGCTGATTTCTTTTCCTGTGATAAAAAGCCTTCTGTTTCGACCGCCAAACCTCTCAGGGGAGCATTTGGAACCGTTTGGCAGCATTTCTGAGTGAATTGCCGAAAGTCAGATTTTTGATGAAATTGTGACCCCGGGGGTTAGGGATTTTTTCAAAAAACCTTTTTCTGCCGGTTAAGTTGTCGAGGGCTGATTTCTTTTCCTGTGATAAAAAGCCTTCTGTTTCGAACTCCAAACCTCTCAGGGGAGCATTTGCAAGCGTTTGGCACCATTTCTGAGTGAATTGCCGAAAGTCAGATTTTTTATGAAATTGTGACCCCGGGGCTTAAGGATTTTTTCAAAAAAATCTTTTTCTGGCGGTTAAGTTGTCGAGGGCTGATTTCTTTTCCTGTGATAAAAAGCCTTCTGTTTTGACCGCCAAACCTCTCAGGGGAGCATTTGCAGGGTTTGGAACCATTTTTGAGTGAATTGTCGAAAGTCGGATTTTTGATGAAATTGTGACCCCGGGGGTTAGGGATTTTTTCAAAAAAATATTTTTCTGCCGGTTTGTGGTCGAGGGCTGATTTCTTTTCCTGTGATAAAAAGCAATCTGTTTCGACCGCCAAACCTCTCAGGGGAGCATTTGCAACCGTTTGGCACCATTTTTAAGTGAATTGCAGAAAGTCAGATTTTTGATGAAATTGTGACCCCGGGGGTTAGGGATTTTTTCAAAAAAATCTTTTTCTGTCGGTTAAGTTGTCGAGGGCTGATTTCTTTTCCTGTGATGAAAACCCTTCTGTTTCGACCGCCAAACCTCTCAGGGGAGCATTTGCAACCGTTTGGCACCATTTTTGAGTGAATTGCCGAAAGTCAGTTTTTTTATTAAATTGTGACACCGGGGGCTTAGGGATTTTTTCAAAAAAATATTTCTCTGCCGGTTTGTTGTCGAGGGCTGATTTCTTATCCTGTGATAAAAAGCATTCTGTTTCGACCGCCAAACCTCTCAGGGGAGCATTTGCAACCATTTGGCACCATTTTTGAATGAATTGCAGAAAGTCAGATTTTTGATAAAATTGTGACCCCGGGGGTTAGGGATTTTTCCAAAAAAACCTTTTTCTGCCGGTAAAGTTGTCGAGGGCTGATTTCTTTTCCTGTGATAAAAAGCCTTCTGTTTCGACCGCCAAACCTCTCAGGGGAGCATTTGCAACCGTTTGGCACCACTTTTGAGTGAATTGCCGAACCTCAGATTTTTGATAAAATTGTGACCCCGGGGGTTAGGGATTTTTTCAAAAAACCTTCTTCTGCCGGTTAAGTTGTCTAGGGCTGATTTCTTTTCCTGTGATAAAAAGCCTTCTGTTTCGAACGCCAAACCTCTCAGGGGAGCATTTGCAAGCGTTTGGCACCATTTTTAAGTGAATTGCCGAAAGTCAGATTTTTTATAAAATTGTGACCCCGGGGCTTAGGGATTTTTTCAAAAAAATCTTTTACTGCCAGTTAAGTTGTCGAGGGCTGATTTCTTTTCCTGTGATAAAAAGCCTTCTGCTTCGAACGCCAAACCTCTCACGGGAGCATTTCAAAGCGTTTGGCACCATTTTTAAGTGAATTGCCGAAAGTCAGATTTTTGATGAAATTGTGACCCCGGGGGTTAGGGATTTTTTCAAAAAACCTTTTTCTGCCGGTTAAGTTGTCGAGGGCTGATTTCTTTTCCTGTGATGAAAACCCTTCTGTTTCGACTGCCAAACCTCTCAGGGGAGCATTTGCAAGCGTTTGGCACCATTTTTGAGTGAATTGCCGAAAGACGGATTTTTGATGAAATTGTGACCCCGGGGGTTAGGGATTTTTTCACAAAATCTTTTTCTGCCGGTAAAGTTGTCGAGGGCTGATTTCTTTTCCTGTGATAAAAAGCCTTCTGTTTCGACCGCCAAACCTCTCAGGGGAGCATTTGGAACCGTTTGGCAGCATTTCTGAGTGAATTGCCGAAAGTCAGATTTTTGATGAAATTGTGACCCCGGGGGTTAGGGATTTTTTCAAAAAACCTTTTTCTGCCGGTTAAGTTGTCGAGGGCTGATTTCTTTTCCTGTGATAAAAAGCCTTCTGTTTCGAACTCCAAACCTCTCAGGGGAGCATTTGCAAGCGTTTGGCACCATTTCTGAGTGAATTGCCGAAAGTCAGATTTTTTATGAAATTGTGACCCCGGGGCTTAAGGATTTTTTCAAAAAAATCTTTTTCTGGCGGTTAAGTTGTCGAGGGCTGATTTCTTTTCCTGTGATAAAAAGCCTTCTGTTTTGACCGCCAAACCTCTCAGGGGAGCATTTGCAGGGTTTGGAACCATTTTTGAGTGAATTGTCGAAAGTCGGATTTTTGATGAAATTGTGACCCCGGGGGTTAGGGATTTTTTCAAAAAAATATTTTTCTGCCGGTTTGTGGTCGAGGGCTGATTTCTTTTCCTGTGATAAAAAGCAATCTGTTTCGACCGCCAAACCTCTCAGGGGAGCATTTGCAACCGTTTGGCACCATTTTTAAGTGAATTGCAGAAAGTCAGATTTTTGATGAAATTGTGACCCCGGGGGTTAGGGATTTTTTCAAAAAAATCTTTTTCTGTCGGTTAAGTTGTCGAGGGCTGATTTCTTTTCCTGTGATGAAAACCCTTCTGTTTCGACCGCCAAACCTCTCAGGGGAGCATTTGCAACCGTTTGGCACCATTTTTGAGTGAATTGCCGAAAGTCAGTTTTTTTATTAAATTGTGACACCGGGGGCTTAGGGATTTTTTCAAAAAAATCTTTTTCTGCCAGTTAAGTTGTCGAGGGCTGATTTCTTTTCCTGTGATAAAAAGCCTTCTGTTTCGAACGCCAAACCTCTCAGGGGAGCATTTCCAAGCGTTTGGCACCATTTTTAAGTGAATTGCCGAAAGTCAGATTTTTGATGAAATTGTGACCCCGGGGGTTAGGGATTTTTTCAAAAAACCTTTTTCTGCCGGTTAAGTTGTCGAGGGCTGATTTCTTTTCCTGTGATGAAAACCCTTCTGTTTCGACCGCCAAACCTCTCAGGGGAGCATTTGCAGGGTTTGGAACCATTTTTGAGTGAATTGTCGAAAGTCGGATTTTTGATGAAATTGTGACCCCGGGGGTTAGGGATTTTTTCAAAAAAATCTTTTTCTGCCGGTTAAGTTGTCGAGGGCTGATTTCTTTTCCTGTGATAAAAAGCCTTCTGTTTCGACCGCCAAACCTCTCAGGGGAGCATTTGCAGGGTTTGGCACCATTTTTGAGTGAATTGTCGAAAGTCGGATTTTTTCTGAAATTGTGACCCCGGGGGTTAGGGATTTTTTCAAAAAAATATTTTCCTGCCGGTTGTCGAGGGCTGATTTCTTTTCCTGTGATAAAAAGCATTCTGTTTTGACCGCCAAACCTCTCAGGGGAGCATTTGCAACCGTTTGGCACCATTTTAAAGTGAATTGCCGAAAGTCAGATTTTTGATGAAATTGTGACCCCGGGGGTTAGGGATTTTTTCAAAAAAATCTTTTTCTGCCGGTAAAGTTGTCGAGGGCTGATTTCTTTTCCTGTGATGAAAAGCCTTCTGTTGCGACTGCCAAACCTCTCAGGGGAGCATTTGGAACCGTTTGGCACCATTTCTGAGTGAATTGCCGAAAGTCAGATTTTTGATGAAATTGTGACCCCGGGGGTTAGGGATTTTTTCAAAAAACCTTTTTCTGCCGGTTAAGTTGTCGAGGGCTGATTTCTTTTCCTGTGATAAAAAGCCTTCTGTTTCGAACGCCAAACCTCTCAGGGGAGCATTTGCAAGCGTTTGGCACCATTTTTGAGTGAATTGGAGAACCTCAGATTTTTGATGAAATTGTGACCCCGGGGGTTAGGGATTTTTTCAAAAAACCTTTTTCTGCCGGTTAAGTTGTCGAGGGCTGATTTCTTTTCCTGTGATAAAAAGCCTTCTGTTTCGACCGCCAAACCTCTCAGGGGAGCATTTGCAACCGTTTGGCACCATTTTAAAGTGAATTGCCGAAAGTCAGATTTTTGATGAAATTGTGACCCCAGGGGTTAGGGATTTTTTCAAAAAAATATTTTTCTGCCGGTAAAGTTGTCGAGGGCTGATTTCTTTTCCTGTGATAAAAAGCCTTCTGTTTCGACCGCCAAACCTCTCAGGGGAGCATTTGGAACCGTTTGGCACCATTTCTGAGTGAATTGCCAAAAGTCAGATTTTTGATGAAATTGTGACCCCGGAGGTTAGGGATTTTTTCAAAAAACCTTTTTCTGCCGGATAAGTTGTCGAGGGCTGATTTCTTTTCCTGTGATAAAAAGCCTTCTGTTTCGAACGCCAAACCTCTCAGGGGAGCATTTGCAAGCGTTTGGCACCATTTTTGAGTGAATTGCCGAAAGTCAGATTTTTTATGAAATTGTGACCCCGGGGCTTAAGGATTTTTTCAAAAAAATCTTTTTCTGCCGGTTAAGTTGTCGAGGGCTGATTTCTTTTCCTGTGATGAAAAGCCTTCTGTTGCGACTTCCAAACCTCTCAGGGGAGCATTTGGAACCGTTTGGCACCATTTCTGAGTGAATTGCCGAAAGTCAGATTTTTGATGAAATTGTGACCCCGGGGGTTAGGGATTTTTTCAAAAAACCTTTTTCTGCCGGTTAAGTTGTCGAGGGCTGATTTCTTTTCCTGTGATAAAAAGCCTTCTGTTTCGACCGCCAAACCTCTCAGGGGAGCATTTGCAAGCGTTTGGCACCATTTTTGAGTGAATTGTCGAAAGTCGGATTTTTTCTGAAATTGTGACCCCGGGGGTTAGGGATTTTTTCAAAAAAATATTTTTCTGCCGGTTGTCGAGGGCTGATTTCTTTTCCTGTGATAAAAAACATTCTGTTTCGACCGCCAAACCTCTCAGGGGAGCATTTGCAACCGTTTGGCACCACTTTTGATTGAATTGGAGAATCTCAGATTTTTGATCAAATTGTGACCCCGGGGGTTACGAATTTTTTCAAAAAAATCTTTATCTGCCGGTTAAGTTGTCGAGGGCTGATTTCTTTTCCTGTGATAAAAAGCCTTTTGTTTCGAACGCCAAACCTCTCAGGGGAGCATTTGCAAGCGTTTGGCACCATTTTTGAGTGAATTGCCGAAAGTCAGATTTTTGATGAAATGGTGACCCCGGGGCTTAGGGATTTTTTCAAAAAAATCTTTTTCTGCCAGTTAAGTTGTCGAGGGCTGATTTCTTTTCCTGTGATAAAAAGCCTTCTGTTTCGAACGCCAAACCTCTCAGGGGAGCATTTGCAAGCGTTTGGCACCATATTTGAGTGAATTGGGGAACGTCAGATTTTTTTCTGAAATTGTGACCCCGGGGGTTAGGGATTTTTTCAAAAAAATCTTTTTCTGCCGGTTAAGTTGTCGAGGGCTGATTTCTTTTCCTGTGATGAAAAGCCTTCTGTTTCGACTGCCAAACCTCTCAGGGGAGCATTTGGAACCGTTTGGCACCATTTCTGAGTGAATCGCCGAAAGTCAGATTTTTGATGAAATTGTGACCCCGGGGGTTTGGGATTTTTTCACAAAATCTTTTTCTGCCGGTTAAGTTGTCGAGGGCTGTTTTCTTTTCCTGTGATTAAAAGCCTTCCGTTTTGACCGCCAAACCTCTCAGGGGAGCATTTGCAAGCGTTTGGCACCATTTCTGAGTGAATTGCCGAAAGTCGGATTTTGGATGAAATTGTGACCCCGGGGGTTAGGGATTTTTTCAAAAAACCTTTTTCTGTCGGTAAAGTTGTCGAGGGCTGATTTCTTTTCCTGTGATAAAAAGCTTTCTGTTTCGACCGCCACACCTCTCAGGGGAGCATTTGCAACCGTTTGGCACCACTTTTGATTGAATTGGAGAATCTCAGATTTTTGATGAAATTGTGACCCCGGGGGTTAGGAATTTTTTCAAAAAAATCTTTTTCTGCCGGTTAAGTTGTCGAGGGCTGATTTCTTTTCCTGTGATGAAAAGCCTTCTGTTTCGCACGCCAAACCTCTCAGGGGAGCATTTGCAACCGTTTGGCACCATTTCTGAGTGAATTGGGAAACGTCAGATTTTTTCTGAAATTGTGACCCCGGGGGTTAGGGATTTTTTCAAAAAAATCTTTTTCTGCCGGTTAAGTTGTCGAGGGCTGATTTCTTTTCCTGTGATAAAAAGCCTTCTGTTTCGAATGCCAAACCTCTCAGGGGAGCATTTGCAAGCGTTTGGCACCATTTTTCAGTGAATTGCCGAAAGTCAGATTTTTGATGAAATGGTGACCCCGGGGCTTAGGGATTTTTTCAAAAAAATCTTTTTCTGCCAGTTAAGTTGTCGAGGGCTGATTTCTTTTCCTGTGATAAAAAGCCTTCTGTTTCGAACGCCAAACCTCTCAGGGGAGCATTTGCAAGCGTTTGGCACCATATTTGAGTGAATTGGGGAACGTCAGATTTGTTCTGAAATTGTGACCCCGGGGGCTAGGAATTTTTTCAAAAAAATCTTTTTCTGCCGGTTAAGTTGTCGAGGGCTGATTTCTTTTCCTGTGATGAAAAGCCTTCTGTTTCGCACGCCAAACCTCTCAGGGGAGCATTTGCAACCGTTTGGCACCATTTCTGAGTGAATTGGGAAACGTCAGATTTTTTCTGAAATTGTGACCCCGGGGGTTAGGGATTTTTTCAAAAAAATCTTTTTCTGCCGGTTAAGTTGTCGAGGGCTGATTTCTTTTCCTGTGATAAAAAGCCTTCTGTTTCGAACGCCAAACCTCTCAGGGGAGCATTTGCAAGCGTTTGGCACCATTTTTAAGTGAATTGCCGAAAGTCAGATTTTTGATGAAATTGTGACCCCGGGGGTTAGGGATTTTTTCAAAAAACCTTCTTCTGCCGGTTAAGTTGTCGAGGGCTGATTTCTTTTCCTGTGATAAAAAGCCTTCTGTTTCGAACGCCAAACCTCTCAGGGGAGCATTTGCAAGCGTTTGGCACCATTTTTAAGTGAATTGCCGAAAGTCAGATTTTGATGAAATTGTGAC
This sequence comes from Podarcis tiliguerta, assembly GCF_965153285.1. Taxonomy (NCBI): domain Eukaryota; kingdom Metazoa; phylum Chordata; class Lepidosauria; order Squamata; family Lacertidae; genus Podarcis; species Podarcis tiliguerta. The sequence continues at coordinate 19,294,299 of NC_139543.1, read as the reverse complement.
CCCGGGGGTTAGGGATTTTTTCAAAAAACCTTCTTCTGCCGGTTAAGTTGTCGAGGGCTGATTTCTTTTCCTGTGATGAAAAGCCTTCTGTTTCGACTGCCAAACCTCTCAGGGGAGCATTTGGAACCGTTTGGCACCATTTCTGAGTGAATCGCCGAAAGTCAGATTTTTGATGAAATTGTGACCCCGGGGGTTTGGGATTTTTTCACAAAATCTTTTTCTGCCGGTTAAGTTGTCGAGGGCTGTTTTCTTTTCCTGTGATTAAAAGCCTTCTGTTTCGACCGCCAAACCTCTCAGGGGAGCATTTGCAACCGTTTGGCACCACTTTTGATTGAATTGGAGAATCTCAGATTTTTGATGAAATTGTGACCCCGGGGGTTACGAATTTTTTCAAAAAAATCTTTTTCTGCCGGTTAAGTTGTCGAGGGCTGATTTCTTTTCCTGTGATAAAAAGCCTTCTGTTTCGAACGCCAAACCTCTCAGGGGAGCATTTGCAAGCGTTTGGCACCATTTTTCAGTGAATTGCCGAAAGTCAGATTTTTGATGAAATGGTGACCCCGGGGGTTAGGGATTTTTTCAAAAAACCTTCTTCTGCCGGTTAAGTTGTCGAGGGCTGATTTCTTTTCCTGTGATGAAAAGCCTTCTTTTTCGACTGCCAAACCTCTCAGGGGAGCATTTGGAACCGTTTGGCACCATTTCTGAGTGAATCGCCGAAAGTCAGATTTTTGATGAAATTGTGACCCCGGGGGTTTGGGATTTTTTCACAAAATCTTTTTCTGCCGGTTAAGTTGTCGAGGGCTGTTTTCTTTTCCTGTGATTAAAAGCCTTCTGTTTCGACCGCCAAACCTCTCAGGGGAGCATTTGCAAGCGTTTGGCACCATTTCTGAGTGAATTGCCGAAAGTCGGATTTTTGATGAAATTGTGACCCCGGGGGTTAGGGATTTTTTCAAAAAACCTTTTTCTGCCGGTAAAGTTGTCGAGGGCTGATTTCTTTTCCTGTGATAAAAAGCCTTCTGTTTCGACCGCCACACCTCTCAGGGGAGCATTTGCAACCGTTTGGCACCACTTTTGATTGAATTGGAGAATCTCAGATTTTTGATGAAATTGTGACCCCGGGGGTTACGAATTTTTTCAAAAAAATCTTTTTCTGCCGGTTAAGTTGTCGAGGGCTGATTTCTTTTCCTGTGATAAAAAGCCTTCTGTTTCGAACGCCAAACCTCTCAGGGGAGCATTTGCAAGCGTATGGCACCATTTTTCAGTGAATTGCCGAAAGTCAGATTTTTGATGAAATGGTGACCCCGGGGCTTAGGGATTTTTTCAAAAAAATCTTTTTCTGCCAGTTAAGTTGTCGAGGGCTGATTTCTTTTCCTGTGATAAAAAGCCTTCTGTTTCGAACGCCAAACCTCTCAGGGGAGCATTTGCAAGCGTTTGGCACCATATTTGAGTGAATTGGGGAACGTCAGATTTTTTCTGAAATTGTGACCCCGGGGGTTAGGAATTTTTTCAAAAAAATCTTTTTCTGCCGGTTAAGTTGTCGAGGGCTGATTTCTTTTCCTGTGATAAAAAGCCTTCTGTTTCGACCGCCAAACCTCTCTGGGGAGCATTTGCAAGCGTTTGGCACCATTTTTGAGTGAATTGCCGAAAGTCGGATTTTTGATGAAATTGTGACCCCGGGGGTTAGGGATTTTTTCAAAAAAATATTTTTCTGCCGGTAAAGTTGTCGAGGGCTGATTTCTTTTCCTGTGATGAAAAGCCTACTGTTTCAACCACCAAACCTCTCAGGGGAGCATTTGCAAGCGTTTGGCACCATATTTGAGTGAATTGGAGAACCTCAGATTTTTGATGAAATTGTGACCCCGGGGGTTACGAATTTTTTCAAAAAAATCTTTTTCTGCCGGTTTAGTTGTCGAGGGCTGATTTCTTTTCCTGTGATAAAAAGACTTCTGTTTCGACCGCCAAACCTCTCAGGGGAGCATTTGCAAGCGTTTGGCACCATTTTTGAGTGAATTGCCGAAAGTCAGATTTTTGATGAAATTGTGACCCCGGGGGTTAGGAATTTTTTCAAAAAACCTTTTTCTGCAGGTTAAGTTGTCGAGGGCTGATTTCTTTTCCTGTGATGAAAAGCCTTCTGTTTCGACTGCCAAACCTCTCAGGGGAGCATTTGGAACCGTTTGGCACCATTTCTGAGTGAATTGGGGAACGTCAGATTTTTTCTGAAATTGTGACCCCGGGGGTTAGGGATATTTTCAAAAAAATCTTTTTCTGCCGGTTAAGTTGTCGAGGGCTGATTTCTTTTCCTGTGATGAAAAGCGTTCTGTTTCGACTGCCAAACCTCTCAGGGGAGCATTTGGAACCGTTTGGCACCATTTCTGAGTGAATTGCCGAAAGTCGGATTTTTTATGAAATTGTGACCCCCCGGGGGTTAGGGATTTTTTCAAAAAACCTTTTTCTGCCGGTAAAGTTGTCGAGGGCTGATTTCTTTTCCTGTGATAAAAAGCCTTCTGTTTCGACCGCCAAACCTCTCAGGGGAGCATTTGCAAACATTTGGCACCACTTTTGATTGAATTGGAGAACCTCAGATTTTTGATGAAATTGTGACCCCGGGGGTTACGAATTTTTTCAAAAAAATCTTTTTCTGCCGGTTAAGTTGTCGAGGGCTGATTTCTTTTCCTGTGATAAAAAGCCTTCTGTTTCGAACGCCAAACCTCTCAGGGGAGCATTTGCAAGCGTTTGGCACCATTTTTGAGTGAATTGCCGAAAGTCAGATTTTTGATGAAATTGTGACCCCGGGGGTTAGGGATTTTTTCAAAAAAATCTTTTTCTGCCGGTTAAGTTGTCGAGGGCTGATTTCTTTTCCTGTGATAAAAAGCCTTCTGTTTCGAACGCCAAACCTCTCAGGGGAGCATTTGCAAGCGTTTGGCACCATTTTTAAGTGAATTGCCGAAAGTCAGATTTTTGATGAAATTGTGACCCCGGGGGTTAGGGATTTTTTCAAAAAACCTTCTTCTGCCGGTTAAGTTGTCGAGGGCTGATTTCTTTTCCTGTGATGAAAAGCCTTCTGTTTCGACTGCCAAACCTCTCAGGGGAGCATTTGGAACCGTTTGGCACCATTTCTGAGTGAATCGCCGAAAGTCAGATTTTTGATGAAATTGTGACCCCGGGGGTTTGGGATTTTTTCACAAAATCTTTTTCTGCCGGTTAAGTTGTCGAGGGCTGTTTTCTTTTCCTGTGATTAAAAGCCTTCTGTTTCGACCGCCAAACCTCTCAGGGGAGCATTTGCAACCGTTTGGCACCACTTTTGATTGAATTGGAGAATCTCAGATTTTTGATGAAATTGTGACCCCGGGGGTTACGAATTTTTTCAAAAAAATCTTTTTCTGCCGGTTAAGTTGTCGAGGGCTGATTTCTTTTCCTGTGATAAAAAGCCTTCTGTTTCGAACGCCAAACCTCTCAGGGGAGCATTTGCAAGCGTTTGGCACCATTTTTCAGTGAATTGCCGAAAGTCAGATTTTTGATGAAATGGTGACCCCGGGGGTTAGGGATTTTTTCAAAAAACCTTCTTCTGCCGGTTAAGTTGTCGAGGGCTGATTTCTTTTCTTGTGATGAAAAGCCTTCTTTTTCGACTGCCAAACCTCTCAGGGGAGCATTTGGAACCGTTTGGCACCATTTCTGAGTGAATCGCCGAAAGTCAGATTTTTGATGAAATTGTGACCCCGGGGGTTTGGGATTTTTTCACAAAATCTTTTTCTGCCGGTTAAGTTGTCGAGGGCTGTTTTCTTTTCCTGTGATTAAAAGCCTTCTGTTTCGACCGCCAAACCTCTCAGGGGAGCATTTGCAAGCGTTTGGCACCATTTCTGAGTGAATTGCCGAAAGTCGGATTTTTGATGAAATTGTGACCCCGGGGGTTAGGGATTTTTTCAAAAAACCTTTTTCTGCCGGTAAAGTTGTCGAGGGCTGATTTCTTTTCCTGTGATAAAAAGCCTTCTGTTTCGACCGCCACACCTCTCAGGGGAGCATTTGCAACCGTTTGGCACCACTTTTGATTGAATTGGAGAATCTCAGATTTTTGATGAAATTGTGACCCCGGGGGTTACGAATTTTTTCAAAAAAATCTTTTTCTGCCGGTTAAGTTGTCGAGGGCTGATTTCTTTTCCTGTGATAAAAAGCCTTCTGTTTCGAACGCCAAACCTCTCAGGGGAGCATTTGCAAGCGTATGGCACCATTTTTCAGTGAATTGCCGAAAGTCAGATTTTTGATGAAATGGTGACCCCGGGGCTTAGGGATTTTTTCAAAAAAATCTTTTTCTGCCAGTTAAGTTGTCGAGGGCTGATTTCTTTTCCTGTGATAAAAAGCCTTCTGTTTCGAACGCCAAACCTCTCAGGGGAGCATTTGCAAGCGTTTGGCACCATATTTGAGTGAATTGGGGAACGTCAGATTTTTTCTGAAATTGTGACCCCGGGGGTTAGGAATTTTTTCAAAAAAATCTTTTTCTGCCGGTTAAGTTGTCGAGGGCTGATTTCTTTTCCTGTGATAAAAAGCCTTCTGTTTCGACCGCCAAACCTCTCTGGGGAGCATTTGCAAGCGTTTGGCACCATTTTTGAGTGAATTGCCGAAAGTCGGATTTTTGATGAAATTGTGACCCCGGGGGTTAGGGATTTTTTCAAAAAAATATTTTTCTGCCGGTAAAGTTGTCGAGGGCTGATTTCTTTTCCTGTGATGAAAAGCCTACTGTTTCAACCACCAAACCTCTCAGGGGAGCATTTGCAAGCGTTTGGCACCATATTTGAGTGAATTGGAGAACCTCAGATTTTTGATGAAATTGTGACCCCGGGGGTTACGAATTTTTTCAAAAAAATCTTTTTCTGCCGGTTTAGTTGTCGAGGGCTGATTTCTTTTCCTGTGATAAAAAGACTTCTGTTTCGACCGCCAAACCTCTCAGGGGAGCATTTGCAAGCGTTTGGCACCATTTTTGAGTGAATTGCCGAAAGTCAGATTTTTGATGAAATTGTGACCCCGGGGGTTAGGAATTTTTTCAAAAAACCTTTTTCTGCAGGTTAAGTTGTCGAGGGCTGATTTCTTTTCCTGTGATGAAAAGCCTTCTGTTTCGACTGCCAAACCTCTCAGGGGAGCATTTGGAACCGTTTGGCACCATTTCTGAGTGAATTGGGGAACGTCAGATTTTTTCTGAAATTGTGACCCCGGGGGTTAGGGATATTTTCAAAAAAATCTTTTTCTGCCGGTTAAGTTGTCGAGGGCTGATTTCTTTTCCTGTGATGAAAAGCGTTCTGTTTCGACTGCCAAACCTCTCAGGGGAGCATTTGGAACCGTTTGGCACCATTTCTGAGTGAATTGCCGAAAGTCGGATTTTTTATGAAATTGTGACCCCCCGGGGGTTAGGGATTTTTTCAAAAAACCTTTTTCTGCCGGTAAAGTTGTCGAGGGCTGATTTCTTTTCCTGTGATAAAAAGCCTTCTGTTTCGACCGCCAAACCTCTCAGGGGAGCATTTGCAACCATTTGGCACCACTTTTGATTGAATTGGAGAACCTCAGATTTTTGATGAAATTGTGACCCCGGGGGTTACGAATTTTTTCAAAAAAATCTTTTTCTGCCGGTTAAGTTGTCGAGGGCTGATTTCTTTTCCTGTGATAAAAAGCCTTCTGTTTCGAACGCCAAACCTCTCAGGGGAGCATTTGCAAGCGTTTGGCACCATTTTTGAGTGAATTGCCGAAAGTCAGATTTTTGATGAAATTGTGACCCCGGGGGTTACGAATTTTTTCAAAAAAATCTTTTTCTGCCGGTTTAGTTGTCGAGGGCTGATTTCTTTTCCTGTGATAAAAAGCCTTCTGTTTCGACCGCCAAACCTCTCAGGGGAGCATTTGCAAGCGTTTGGCACCATTTTTGAGTGAATTGCCGAAAGTCAGATTTTTGATGAAATTGTGACCCCGGGGGTTAGGGATTTTTTCAAAAAACCTTTTTCTGCCGGTTAAGTTGTCGAGGGCTGATTTCTTTTCCTGTGATAAAAAGCCTTCTGTTTCGACCGCCAAACCTCTCAGGGGAGCATTTGCAAGCGTTTGGCACCATATTTGAGTGAATTGGGGAACGTCAGATTTTTTCTGAAATTGTGACCCCGGGGGTTAGGGATTTTTTCAAAAAAATCTTTTTCTGCCGGTTAAGTTGTCGAGGGCTGATTTCTTTTCCTGTGATGAAAAGCCTTCTGTTTCGACTGCCAAACCTCTCAGGGGAGCATTTGCAACCATTTGGCACAATTTCTGAGTGAATTGGGGAACGTCAGATTTTTTCTGAAATTGTGACCCCGGGGGTTAGGGATTTTTTCAAAAAAATCTTTTTCTGCCGGTTAAGTTGTCGAGGGCTGATTTCTTTTCCTGTGATAAAAAGCCTTCTGTTTCGAACGCCAAACCTCTCAGGGGAGCATTTGCAAGCGTTTGGAACCATTTTTAAGTGAATTGCCGAAAGTCAGATTTTTGATGAAATTGTGACCCCGGGGGTTAGGGATTTTTTCAAAAAACCTTTTTCTGCCGGTTAAGTTGTCGAGGGCTGATTTCTTTTCCTGTGATAAAAAGCCTTCTGTTTCGACCGCCAAACCTCTCAGGGGAGCATTTGCAAGCGTTTGGCAACATTTTTGAGTGAATTGCCGAAAGTCGGATTTTTGATGAAATTGTGACCCCGGGGGTTAGGGATTTTTTCAAAAAAATATTTTTCTGCCGGTAAAGTTGTCTAGGGCTGATTTCTTTTCCTGTGATGAAAAGCCTACTGTTTCGACCACCAAACCTCTCAGGGGAGCATTTGCAAGCGTTTGGCACCATATTTGAGTGAATTGGAGAACCTCAGATTTTTGATGAAATTGTGACCCCGGGGGTTACGAATTTTTTCAAAAAAATCTTTTTCTGCCGGTTTAGTTGTCGAGGGCTGATTTCTTTTCCTGTGATAAAAAGACTTCTGTTTCGACCGCCAAACCTCTCAGGGGAGCATTTGCAAGCGTTTGGCACCATTTTTGAGTGAATTGCCGAAAGTCAGATTTTTGATGAAATTGTGACCCCGGGGGTTAGGAATTTTTTCAAAAAACCTTTTTCTGCAGGTTAAGTTGTCGAGGGCTGATTTCTTTTCCTGTGATGAAAAGCCTTCTGTTTCGACTGCCAAACCTCTCAGGGGAGCATTTGGAACCGTTTGGCACCATTTCTGAGTGAATTGGGGAACGTCAGATTTTTTCTGAAATTGTGACCCCGGGGGTTAGGGATATTTTCAAAAAAATCTTTTTCTGCCGGTTAAGTTGTCGAGGGCTGATTTCTTTTCCTGTGATGAAAAGCGTTCTGTTTCGACTGCCAAACCTCTCAGGGGAGCATTTGGAACCGTTTGGCACCATTTCTGAGTGAATTGCCGAAAGTCGGATTTTTTATGAAATTGTGACCCCCCGGGGGTTAGGGATTTTTTCAAAAAACCTTTTTCTGCCGGTAAAGTTGTCGAGGGCTGATTTCTTTTCCTGTGATAAAAAGCCTTCTGTTTCGACCGCCAAACCTCTCAGGGGAGCATTTGCAACCATTTGGCACCACTTTTGATTGAATTGGAGAACCTCAGATTTTTGATGAAATTGTGACCCCGGGGGTTACGAATTTTTTCAAAAAAATCTTTTTCTGCCGGTTAAGTTGTCGAGGGCTGATTTCTTTTCCTGTGATAAAAAGCCTTCTGTTTCGAACGCCAAACCTCTCAGGGGAGCATTTGCAAGCGTTTGGCACCATTTTTGAGTGAATTGCCGAAAGTCAGATTTTTGATGAAATTGTGACCCCGGGGGTTAGGGATTTTTTCAAAAAAATCTTTTTCTGCCGGTTAAGTTGTCGAGGGCTGATTTCTTTTCCTGTGATAAAAAGCCTTCTGTTTCGAACGCCAAACCTCTCAGGGGAGCATTTGCAAGCGTTTGGCACCATTTTTAAGTGAATTGCCGAAAGTCAGATTTTTGATGAAATTGTGACCCCGGGGGTTAGGGATTTTTTCAAAAAACCTTCTTCTGCCGGTTAAGTTGTCGAGGGCTGATTTCTTTTCCTGTGATAAAAAGCCTTCTGTTTCGAACGCCAAACCTCTCAGGGGAGCATTTGCAAGCGTTTGGCACCATTTTTAAGTGAATTGCCGAAAGTCAGATTTTGATGAAATTGTGACCCCGGGGGTTAGGGATTTTTTCAAAAAACCTTCTTCTGCCGGTTAAGTTGTCGAGGGCTGATTTCTTTTCCTGTGATGAAAAGCCTTCTGTTTCGACTGCCAAACCTCTCAGGGGAGCATTTGGAACCGTTTGGCACCATTTCTGAGTGAATCGCCGAAAGTCAGATTTTTGATGAAATTGTGACCCCGGGGGTTTGGGATTTTTTCACAAAATCTTTTTCTGCCGGTTAAGTTGTCGAGGGCTGTTTTCTTTTCCTGTGATTAAAAGCCTTCTGTTTCGACCGCCAAACCTCTCAGGGGAGCATTTGCAACCGTTTGGCACCACTTTTGATTGAATTGGAGAATCTCAGATTTTTGATGAAATTGTGACCCCGGGGGTTACGAATTTTTTCAAAAAAATCTTTTTCTGCCGGTTAAGTTGTCGAGGGCTGATTTCTTTTCCTGTGATAAAAAGCCTTCTGTTTCGAACGCCAAACCTCTCAGGGGAGCATTTGCAAGCGTTTGGCACCATTTTTCAGTGAATTGCCGAAAGTCAGATTTTTGATGAAATGGTGACCCCGGGGGTTAGGGATTTTTTCAAAAAACCTTCTGCCGGTTAAGTTGTCGAGGGCTGATTTCTTTTCCTGTGATGAAAAGCCTTCTTTTTCGACTGCCAAACCTCTCAGGGGAGCATTTGGAACCGTTTGGCACCATTTCTGAGTGAATCGCCGAAAGTCAGATTTTTGATGAAATTGTGACCCCGGGGGTTTGGGATTTTTTCACAAAATCTTTTTCTGCCGGTTAAGTTGTCGAGGGCTGTTTTCTTTTCCTGTGATTAAAAGCCTTCTGTTTCGACCGCCAAACCTCTCAGGGGAGCATTTGCAAGCGTTTGGCACCATTTCTGAGTGAATTGCCGAAAGTCGGATTTTTGATGAAATTGTGACCCCGGGGGTTAGGGATTTTTTCAAAAAACCTTTTTCTGCCGGTAAAGTTGTCGAGGGCTGATTTCTTTTCCTGTGATAAAAAGCCTTCTGTTTCGACCGCCACACCTCTCAGGGGAGCATTTGCAACCGTTTGGCACCACTTTTGATTGAATTGGAGAATCTCAGATTTTTGATGAAATTGTGACCCCGGGGGTTACGAATTTTTTCAAAAAAATCTTTTTCTGCCGGTTAAGTTGTCGAGGGCTGATTTCTTTTCCTGTGATAAAAAGCCTTCTGTTTCGAACGCCAAACCTCTCAGGGGAGCATTTGCAAGCGTATGGCACCATTTTTCAGTGAATTGCCGAAAGTCAGATTTTTGATGAAATGGTGACCCCGGGGCTTAGGGATTTTTTCAAAAAAATCTTTTTCTGCCAGTTAAGTTGTCGAGGGCTGATTTCTTTTCCTGTGATAAAAAGCCTTCTGTTTCGAACGCCAAACCTCTCAGGGGAGCATTTGCAAGCGTTTGGCACCATATTTGAGTGAATTGGGGAACGTCAGATTTTTTCTGAAATTGTGACCCCGGGGGTTAGGAATTTTTTCAAAAAAATCTTTTTCTGCCGGTTAAGTTGTCGAGGGCTGATTTCTTTTCCTGTGATAAAAAGCCTTCTGTTTCGACCGCCAAACCTCTCTGGGGAGCATTTGCAAGCGTTTGGCACCATTTTTGAGTGAATTGCCGAAAGTCGGATTTTTGATGAAATTGTGACCCCGGGGGTTAGGGATTTTTTCAAAAAAATATTTTTCTGCCGGTAAAGTTGTCGAGGGCTGATTTCTTTTCCTGTGATGAAAAGCCTACTGTTTCAACCACCAAACCTCTCAGGGGAGCATTTGCAAGCGTTTGGCACCATATTTGAGTGAATTGGAGAACCTCAGATTTTTGATGAAATTGTGACCCCGGGGGTTACAAATTTTTTCAAAAAAATCTTTTTCTGCCGGTTTAGTTGTCGAGGGCTGATTTCTTTTCCTGTGATAAAAAGACTTCTGTTTCGACCGCCAAACCTCTCAGGGGAGCATTTGCAAGCGTTTGGCACCATTTTTGAGTGAATTGCCGAAAGTCAGATTTTTGATGAAATTGTGACCCCGGGGGTTAGGAATTTTTTCAAAAAACCTTTTTCTGCAGGTTAAGTTGTCGAGGGCTGATTTCTTTTCCTGTGATGAAAAGCCTTCTGTTTCGACTGCCAAACCTCTCAGGGGAGCATTTGGAACCGTTTGGCACCATTTCTGAGTGAATTGGGGAACGTCAGATTTTTTCTGAAATTGTGACCCCGGGGGTTAGGGATATTTTCAAAAAAATCTTTTTCTGCCGGTTAAGTTGTCGAGGGCTGATTTCTTTTCCTGTGATGAAAAGCGTTCTGTTTCGACTGCCAAACCTCTCAGGGGAGCATTTGGAACCGTTTGGCACCATTTCTGAGTAAATTGCCGAAAGTCGGATTTTTTATGAAATTGTGACCCCCCGGGGGTTAGGGATTTTTTCAAAAAACCTTTTTCTGCCGGTAAAGTTGTCGAGGGCTGATTTCTTTTCCTGTGATAAAAAGCCTTCTGTTTCGACCGCCAAACCTCTCAGGGGAGCATTTGCAACCATTTGGCACCACTTTTGATTGAATTGGAGAACCTCAGATTTTTGATGAAATTGTGACCCCGGGGGTTACGAATTTTTTCAAAAAAATCTTTTTCTGCCGGTTAAGTTGTCGAGGGCTGATTTCTTTTCCTGTGATAAAAAGCCTTCTGTTTCGAACGCCAAACCTCTCAGGGGAGCATTTGCAAGCGTTTGGCACCATTTTTGAGTGAATTGCCGAAAGTCAGATTTTTGATGAAATTGTGACCCCGGGGGTTACGAATTTTTTCAAAAAAATCTTTTTCTGCCGGTTTAGTTGTCGAGGGCTGATTTCTTTTCCTGTGATAAAAAGCCTTCTGTTTCGAACGCCAAACCTCTCAGGGGAGCATTTGCAAGCGTTTGGAACCATTTGTAAGTGAATTGCCGAAAGTCAGATTTTTGATGAAATTGTGACCCCGGGGGTTAGGGATTTTTTCAAAAAACCTTTTTCTGCCGGTTAAGTTGTCGAGGGCTGATTTCTTTTCCTGTGATAAAAAGCCTTCTGTTTCGACCGCCAAACCTCTCAGGGGAGCATTTGCAAGCGTTTGGCAACATTTTTGAGTGAATTGCCGAAAGTCGGATTTTTGATGAAATTGTGACCCCGGGGGTTAGGGATTTTTTCAAAAAAATATTTTTCTGCCGGTAAAGTTGTCTAGGGCTGATTTCTTTTCCTGTGATGAAAAGCCTACTGTTTCGACCACCAAACCTCTCAGGGGAGCATTTGCAAGCGTTTGGCACCATATTTGAGTGAATTGGAGAACCTCAGATTTTTGATGAAATTGTGACCCCGGGGGTTACGAATTTTTTCAAAAAAATCTTTTTCTGCCGGTTTAGTTGTCGAGGGCTGATTTCTTTTCCTGTGATAAAAAGCCTTCTGTTTCCAACGCCAAACCTCTCAGGGGAGCATTTGCAAGCGTTTGGCACCATTTTTGAGTGAATTGCTGAAAGTCAGATTTTTTATGAAATTGTGACCCCGGGGCTTAGGGATTTTTTCAAAAAAATCTTTTTCTGCCAGTTAAGTTGTTGAGGGCTGATTTCTTTTCCCGTGATAAAAACCCTTCTGTTTCGAACGCCAAACCTCTCAGGGGAGCATTTGCAAGCGTTTGGCACCATTTTTGAGTGAATTGGGGAACGTCAGATTTTTTCTGAAATTGTGACCCCGGGGGTTACGAATTTTTTCAAAAAAATCTTTTTCTGCCGGTTAAGTTGTCGAGGGCTGATTTCTTTTCCTGTGATGAAAATCCTTCTGTTTCGACTGCCAAACCTCTCAGGGGAGCATTTGGAACCGTTTGGCACCATTTCTGAGTGAATTGGGGAACGTCAGATTTTTTTCTGAAATTGTGACCCCGGGGGTTAGGGATTTTTTCAAAAAAATCTTTTTCTGCCGGTTAAGTTGTCTAGGGCTGATTTCTTTTCTTGTGATGAAAAGCCTTCTGTTTCGACTGCCAAACCTCTCAGGGGAGCATTTCGAACCGTTTGGCACCATGTCTGAGTGAATTGCCGAAAGTCAGATTTTTGATGAAATTGTGACCCCGGGGGTTAGGGATTTTTTCAAAAAAATCTTTTTCTGCCGGTTTGTTGTCGAGGGCTGATTTCTTTTCCTGTGATAAAAAGCCTTCTGTTTCGACCGCCAAACCTCTCAGGGGAGCATTTGCAACCGTTTCGCACCACTTTTGATTGAATTGGAGAACCTCAGATTTTTGATGAAATTGTGACCCCGGGGCTTAGGGATTTTTTCAAAAAAATCTTTTTCTGCCAGTTAAGTTGTCGAGGGCTGATTTCTTTTCCTGTGATAAAAAGCCTTCTGTTTCGAACGCCAAACCTCTCAGGGGAGCATTTGCAAGCGTTTGGCACCATATTTGAGTGAATTGGGGAACGTCAGATTTTTTCTGAAATTGTGACCCCGGGGTTACGAATTTTTTCAAAAAAATATTTTTCTGCCGGTTTGTTGTCGAGGGCTGATTTCTTTTCCTGTGATAAAAAGCCTTCTGTTTCGACCGCCAAACCTCTCAGGGGAGCATTTGCAAGCGTTTGGCAACATTTTTGAGTGAATTGCCGAAAGTCGGATTTTTGATGAAATTGTGACCCCGGGGGTTAGGGATTTTTTCAAAAAAATATTTTTCTGCCGGTAAAGTTGTCTAGGGCTGATTTCTTTTCCTGTGATGAAAAGCCTACTGTTTCGACCACCAAACCTCTCAGGGGAGCATTTGCAAGCGTTTGGCACCATATTTGAGTGAATTGGAGAACCTCAGATTTTTGATGAAATTGTGACCCCGGGGGTTACGAATTTTTTCAAAAAAATCTTTTTCTGCCGGTTTAGTTGTCGAGGGCTGATTTCTTTTCCTGTGATAAAAAGCCTTCTGTTTCCAACGCCAAACCTCTCAGGGGAGCATTTGCAAGCGTTTGGCACCATTTTTGAGTGAATTGCTGAAAGTCAGATTTTTTATGAAATTGTGACCCCGGGGCTTAGGGATTTTTTCAAAAAAATCTTTTTCTGCCAGTTAAGTTGTTGAGGGCTGATTTCTTTTCCCGTGATAAAAAGCCTTCTGTTTCGAACGCCAAACCTCTCAGGGGAGCATTTGCAAGCGTTTGGCACCATTTTTGAGTGAATTGGGGAACGTCAGATTTTTTCTGAAATTGTGACCCCGGGGGTTACGAATTTTTTCAAAAAAATCTTTTTCTGCCGGTTAAGTTGTCGAGGGCTGATTTCTTTTCCTGTGATGAAAATCCTTCTGTTTCGACTGCCAAACCTCTCAGGGGAGCATTTGGAACCGTTTGGCACCATTTCTGAGTGAATTGGGGAACGTCAGATTTTTTTCTGAAATTGTGACCCCGGGGGTTAGGGATTTTTTCAAAAAAATCTTTTTCTGCCGGTTAAGTTGTCTAGGGCTGATTTCTTTTCTTGTGATGAAAAGCCTTCTGTTTCGACTGCCAAACCTCTCAGGGGAGCATTTCGAACCGTTTGGCACCATTTCTGAGTGAATTGCCGAAAGTCAGATTTTTGATGAAATTGTGACCCCGGGGGTTAGGGATTTTTTCAAAAAAATCTTTTTCTGCCGGTTTGTTGTCGAGGGCTGATTTCTTTTCCTGTGATAAAAAGCCTTCTGTTTCGACCGCCAAACCTCTCAGGGGAGCATTTGCAACCGTTTCGCACCACTTTTGATTGAATTGGAGAACCTCAGATTTTTGATGAAATTGTGACCCCGGGGCTTAGGGATTTTTTCAAAAAAATCTTTTTCTGCCAGTTAAGTTGTCGAGGGCTGATTTCTTTTCCTGTGATAAAAAGCCTTCTGTTTCGAACGCCAAACCTCTCAGGGGAGCATTTGCAAGCGTTTGGCACCATATTTGAGTGAATTGGGGAACGTCAGATTTTTTCTGAAATTGTGACCCCGGGGTTACGAATTTTTTCAAAAAAATATTTTTCTGCCGGTTTGTTGTCGAGGGCTGATTTCTTTTCCTGTGATAAAAAGCCTTCTGTTTCGACTGCCAAACCTCTCAGGGGAGCATTTGGAACCGTTTGGCACCATTTCTGAGTGAATTGGGGAACGTCAGATTTTTTTCTGAAATTGTGACCCCGGGGGTTAGGGATTTTTTCAAAAAAATCTTTTTCTGCCGGTTAAGTTGTCGAGGGCTGATTTCTTTTCCTGTGATGAAAAGCCTTCTGTTTGGACTGCCAAACCTCTCAGGGGAGCATTTATAAGCGTTTGGCACCATTTTTGAGTGAATTGCCGAAAGTCGGATTTTTTCTGAAATTGTGACCCAGGGGGTTAGGGATTTTTTCAAAAAACCTTTTTCTGTCGGATAAGTTGTCGAGGGCTGATTTCTTTTCCTGTGATGAAAAGCCTTCTGTTTCGTCTGCCAAACCTCTCAGGGGAGCATTTGGAACCGTTTGGCACCATTTCTGAGTGAATTGCCGAAAGTCAGATTTTTGATGAAATTGTGACCCCGGGGGTTAGGGATTTTTTCAAAAAACCTTTTTCTGCCGGTAAAGTTGTCGAGGGCTGATTTCTTTTCCTGTGATAAAAAGCCTTCTGTTTCGAACGCCAAACCTCTCAGGGGAGCATTTGCTAGCGTTTGGCACCATATTTGAGTGAATTGGGGAACGTCAGATTTTTTCTGAAATTGTGACCCCGGGGTTACGAATTTTTTCAAAAAAATATTTTTCTGCCGGTTTGTTGTCGAGGGCTGATTTCTTTTCCTGTGATAAAAAGCCTTCTGTTTCGACTGCCAAACCTCTCAGGGGAGCATTTGGAACCGTTTGGCACCATTTCTGAGTGAATTGGGGAACGTCAGATTTTTTTCTGAAATTGTGACCCCGGGGGTTAGGGATTTTTTCAAAAAAATCTTTTTCTGCCGGTTAAGTTGTCGAGGGCTGATTTCTTTTCCTGTGATGAAAAGCCTTCTGTTTGGACTGCCAAACCTCTCAGGGGAGCATTTATAAGCGTTTGGCACCATTTTTGAGTGAATTGCCGAAAGTCGGATTTTTTCTGAAATTGTGACCCCGGGGGTTAGGGATTTTTTCAAAAAACCTTTTTCTGTCGGATAAGTTGTCGAGGGCTGATTTCTTTTCCTGTGATGAAAAGCCTTCTGTTTCGACCGCCAAACCTCTCAGGGGAGCATTTGCAACCGTTTGGCACCACTTTTGATTGAATTGGAGAACCTCAGATTTTTGATGAAATTGTGACCCCGGGGGTTACGAATTTTTTCAAAAAAATCTTTTTCTGCCGGTTAAGTTGTCGAGGGCTGATTTCTTTTCCTGTGATAAAAAGCCTTCTGTTTCGAACGCCAAACCTCTCAGGGGAGCATTTGCAAGCGTTTGGCACCATTTTTGAGTGAATTGCCGAAAGTCAGATTTTTGATGAAATTGTGACCCCGGGGGTTACGAATTTTTTCAAAAAAATCTTTTTCTGCCGGTTTAGTTGTCGAGGGCTGATTTCTTTTCCTGTGATAAAAAGCCTTCTGTTTCGACCGCCAAACCTCTCAGGGGAGCATTTGCAAGCGTTTGGCACCATTTTTGAGTGAATTGCCGAAAGTCAGATTTTTGATGAAATTGTGACCCCGGGGGTTAGGGATTTTTTCAAAAAACCTTTTTCTGCCGGTTAAGTTGTCGAGGGCTGATTTCTTTTCCTGTGATAAAAAGCCTTCTGTTTCGACCGCCAAACCTCTCAGGGGAGCATTTGCAAGCGTTTGGCACCATATTTGAGTGAATTGGGGAACGTCAGATTTTTTCTGAAATTGTGACCCCGGGGGTTAGGGATTTTTTCAAAAAAATCTTTTTCTGCCGGTTAAGTTGTCGAGGGCTGATTTCTTTTCCTGTGATGAAAAGCCTTCTGTTTCGACTGCCAAACCTCTCAGGGGAGCATTTGCAACCATTTGGCACAATTTCTGAGTGAATTGGGGAACGTCAGATTTTTTCTGAAATTGTGACCCCGGGGGTTAGGGATTTTTTCAAAAAAATCTTTTTCTGCCGGTTAAGTTGTCGAGGGCTGATTTCTTTTCCTGTGATAAAAAGCCTTCTGTTTCGAACGCCAAACCTCTCAGGGGAGCATTTGCAAGCGTTTGGAACCATTTTTAAGTGAATTGCCGAAAGTCAGATTTTTGATGAAATTGTGACCCCGGGGGTTAGGGATTTTTTCAAAAAACCTTTTTCTGCCGGTTAAGTTGTCGAGGGCTGATTTCTTTTCCTGTGATAAAAAGCCTTCTGTTTCGACCGCCAAACCTCTCAGGGGAGCATTTGCAAGCGTTTGGCAACATTTTTGAGTGAATTGCCGAAAGTCGGATTTTTGATGAAATTGTGACCCCGGGGGTTAGGGATTTTTTCAAAAAAATATTTTTCTGCCGGTAAAGTTGTCTAGGGCTGATTTCTTTTCCTGTGATGAAAAGCCTACTGTTTCGACCACCAAACCTCTCAGGGGAGCATTTGCAAGCGTTTGGCACCATATTTGAGTGAATTGGAGAACCTCAGATTTTTGATGAAATTGTGACCCCGGGGGTTACGAATTTTTTCAAAAAAATCTTTTTCTGCCTGTTTAGTTGTCGTGGGCTGATTTCTTTTCCTGTGATAAAAAGCCTTCTGTTTCGAACGCCAAACCTCTCAGGGGAGCATTTGCAAGCGTTTGGCACCATTTTTGAGTGAATTGGGGAACGTCAGATTTTTTCTGAAATTGTGACCCCGGGGGTTACGAATTTTTTCAAAAAAATCTTTTTCTGCCGGTTAAGTTGTCGAGGGCTGATTTCTTTTCCTGTGATGAAAATCCTTCTGTTTCGACTGCCAAACCTCTCAGGGGAGCATTTGGAACCGTTTGGCACCATTTCTGAGTGAATTGGGGAACGTCAGATTTTTTTCTGAAATTGTGACCCCGGGGGTTAGGGATTTTTTCAAAAAAATCTTTTTCTGCCGGTTAAGTTGTCTAGGGCTGATTTCTTTTCTTGTGATGAAAAGCCTTCTGTTTCGACTGCCAAACCTCTCAGGGGAGCATTTCGAACCGTTTGGCACCATTTCTGAGTGAATTGCCGAAAGTCAGATTTTTGATGAAATTGTGACCCCGGGGGTTAGGGATTTTTTCAAAAAAATCTTTTTCTGCCGGTTTGTTGTCGAGGGCTGATTTCTTTTCCTGTGATAAAAAGCCTTCTGTTTCGACCGCCAAACCTCTCAGGGGAGCATTTGCAACCGTTTTGCACCACTTTTGATTGAATTGGAGAACCTCAGATTTTTGATGAAATTGTGACCCCGGGGCTTAGGGATTTTTTCAAAAAAATCTTTTTCTGCCAGTTAAGTTGTCGAGGGCTGATTTCTTTTCCTGTGATAAAAAGCCTTCTGTTTCGAACGCCAAACCTCTCAGGGGAGCATTTGCAAGCGTTTGGCACCATATTTGAGTGAATTGGGGAACGTCAGATTTTTTCTGAAATTGTGACCCCGGGGTTACGAATTTTTTCAAAAAAATATTTTTCTGCCGGTTTGTTGTCGAGGGCTGATTTCTTTTCCTGTGATAAAAAGCCTTCTGTTTCGACTGCCAAACCTCTCAGGGGAGCATTTGGAACCGTTTGGCACCATTTCTGAGTGAATTGGGGAACGTCAGATTTTTTTCTGAAATTGTGACCCCGGGGGTTAGGGATTTTTTCAAAAAAATCTTTTTCTGCCGGTTAAGTTGTCGAGGGCTGATTTCTTTTCCTGTGATGAAAAGCCTTCTGTTTGGACTGCCAAACCTCTCAGGGGAGCATTTATAAGCGTTTGGCACCATTTTTGAGTGAATTGCCGAAAGTCGAATTTTTTCTGAAATTGTGACCCCGGGGGTTAGGGATTTTTTCAAAAAACCTTTTTCTGTCGGATAAGTTGTCGAGGGCTGATTTCTTTTCCTGTGATGAAAAGCCTTCTGTTTCGTCTGCCAAACCTCTCAGGGGAGCATTTGGAACCGTTTGGCACCATTTCTGAGTGAATTGCCGAAAGTCAGATTTTTGATGAAATTGTGACCCCGGGGGTTAGGGATTTTTTCAAAAAAATATTTTTCTGCCGGTTTGTTGTCGAGGGCTGATTTCTTTTCCTGTGATAAAAAGCCTTCTGTTTCGACCGCCAAACCTCTCAGGGGAGCATTTGCAACTGTTTCGCACCACTTTTGATTGAATTGGAGAACCTCAGATTTTTGATGAAATTGTGACCCCGGGGGTTACGAATTTTTTCAAAAAAATCTTTTTCTGCCAGTTAAGTTGTCGAGGGCTGATTTCTTTTCCTGTGATAAAAAGCATTCTGTTTCGAACGCCAAACCTCTCAGCGGAGCATTTGCTAGCGTTTGGCACCATATTTGAGTGAATTGGGGAACGTCTGATTTTTTCTGAAATTGTGACCCCGGGGGTTAGGGATTTTTTCAAAAAAATCTTTTTCTGCCGGTTAAGTTGTCGAGGGCTGATTTCTTTTCCTGTGATGAAAAGCCTTCTGTTTGGACTGCCAAACCTCTCAGGGGAGCATTTATACGCGTTTGGCACCATTTTTGAGTGAATTTCCGAAAGTCGGATTTTTTCTGAAATTGTGACCCCGGGGGTTAGGGATTTTTTCAAAAAACCTTTTTCTGCCGGTTAAGTTGTTGAGGGCTGATTTCTTTTCCTGTGATGAAAAGCCTTCTGTTTCGACCGCCAAAACTCTCAGGGAAGCATCTGCAACCGTTTGGCACCATTTTTGAGTGAATTGGAGAATGTCAGATTTTTGATGAAATTGTGACCCCGGGGCTTAGGGATTTTTTCCCTAAACCGGCAGGGAAAAAAAATTTTAAACATCCTTATGCCCCGGGGTCCAATTTCATCAAAAATCTGATTTTCAGCAATTCTAAATGGTGCCATCCAGTAGCAAATGCTCCCCTGAGAGGTTTGGCGGTCAAAACAGAAGGCTTTTTATCACAGGACAAGAAATCAGCCCTCGACAACTTAACCGGCAGAAAAAACTTTTTTTAAAAAAATTCTTTTTATTAAGTTTTTCCACACCATTCACAGCTAACAAAAAATCCAAAAGAGAAACATAACATACACACCACATTCATTGGGAACAAAAAACGACGAAAAACAAAAAACAAACAACAAACAAGATAGTAAACCATCAATAGATAACTCAAAAGAGTACTTCCCTTCATCTCGGTCTGGGTTGTATAGCCATCCTTCCTTTCTGCGGTCTCTATGTTCTCTCTGTATCTTCACTTCACGGGGACCATTTCTGAGTGAATTGCCGAATGTCAGATTTTTGATGAAATTTTGACCCCGGGGCTTAGGGATCTTTTTTAAAAAATATTTTTCTGCCGGTTAAATTGTCGACGGCCGATTACTTGTCCTGTGATAAAAAGCCTTCTGTTTCGACCCCCAAATGTCTCATGGGAGCATTTGCTCCAATTGTGACCGCGCGGCTTAGGGTTTTTTTTAAAAAAATGCTTTTTTCAAGCTAAGACGTCGAGGGCTAATTCTTTTTCTGATGATAAAAACCCTTCTGTTTCCACCGAAAAACCTTTCAGGTGAGTATTTGCAACAGTTTTGCACCATTTTTGAGTGAATTTCAGAACATCAGATTTTTGCTGAAATTTTGACCGTGCGGATTAGGGATTTTTTCAGAAAAATGATTTTCCGCAGGTCCAGGCGTCGAGGCCTGATTTCTTAGTTGAGCATCAAAGGACGCCTGTTTCCACCGCCAACCTTTCAGGGGAGCGTTTGCAACAGTTTGGCACCATTTTGGAGTGAATTGATGAACCTCAGATTTTTGGTGAAATTCTGATTTAGGGATTTTTTTCAGAAAAATGATTTTCCGCAGGTTAAGGCCTCGAGTCCTGATTTCTTAGCCTAGTATAAAAACAACAGCTTGGCTCAATTTTTGAGTGAATTGAATAACTTTGATGGCAAGAAGTGAGGAAGAATTACAGAACCTCTTAATGAGGATCAAAGAGGAGAGCACAAAATATGGTCTGAAGCTCCACTTTGAAAAAACTAAGATCATGGCTACTTGCCCCATAACCTCCTGCTAAATAGAAGGGGAAGAAATGGAGACAGTGAGAGATTTTACTTTCTTGATATCCATGATCAGTGCAGATGGTGACAGCAGTCAAATAACATAAGTTCTAGCTAAATCAATACCTAAGGATAGTAAGAGGACACAGCCCTTGGAAACATTATTTATTTCTTGTATGTAAAGATTCAGACTAGACACTACAGGTTTAAATGAAACAAAGAAAAATAGTTTTTTCACGCACTACTATTATACTGGGATCAAGGAATATATTGGACACTTTTGAGAAACCCAGAAGCTAGGAAACTGTAATCACAACCAGATGTTGGGTATATTCTGGCGGGATTTCTGGAAGGCAGCGCTTTGTCCTGAATGGACAAAGGGAAGTCAAAATTGCATTTTTGTAAAATTGACCAGTGACCACAAATTATGGGAGTTGTAATTGTATTGGGGGAAATACAACACAGGGAGCAATCATGCTTTTATGACTTTCCTTCTAGCTTTAGAAACATCATTTCTCTCTAATCAAAGCCTTATGACCAGTAACTGTAAGTTTATGACCCTTTTAATGAGATTCTTTTGCACTGCCTAATCTATTAATTCCACAAAATTACTTAGAGCTGATGAAAGGCAAAATCCTGCATTTATTTTTAATACAACACAGGGGACCAAACATCTCGTTCAAACAAAATGTTAATATGCCATGGTATTAATATTTTTCAAATCAGCAGGATGTCTCTATCCCCCTGCTTTATTAGATTTAGGAGAGTTAACTGAATTTGAAAGTTTTAAGTATTAGTCTCGGCTCACACAAACAGGAATCAAATGAAGGAAAGAAAACCCTCATTCAACATTCTGTCAGAGGCTACAGAAAGTGGCCGAGTTCCGCTGCCTTTCCAAAGTGTTCTGCAGTGACAAAACAGAAAGCCACACTAAAAATCCACACGATTCATTTCTATTTTTACCATACTTTTTCTGCTGTCCATTTGTTCGTTCGTTCATCCAAACAAAAGAAAAGGAAAACCTGTTTGACCAGGGACCAAAATGAGATGGGCACAATAAACACAGTGGTACCTCGGGTTAAGAACTTAATTTGTTCCAGAGGTCCATTCTTAACCTGAAACTGTTCTTAACCTGAGGTACCACTTTAGCTAATGGGGCCTCCTGCTGCCACCGCACCACCCGAGTATGATTTCTGTTCTCATCCTGAAGCAAAGTTCTTAAGGTACTACTTCTGGGTTAGCGGAGTCTGTAACCTGAAACGTCTGTAACCTGAAGTGTCTGTAACCCAAGGTACCACTGTATGTGCATTGTGGCCAACGACAACCCTGCCATCATTGAAGTCTCTGAAAATCCATAATTTATCATAGCTTCACACATACACCATCATCATTCTGTACGTGCAGCAGCCAGTGGTAACTAGCGAGTGTGAAAGAGATCATATGCCACAGACATATATCATTGGTCTCACACCACCACGTATTCCACATTTTCCAATGGAGGATTCCATCCCTCTCATCTCCAGTTCAAAGGGTATTATCACAGAGTTGGAAGGGACCCCATGAGTCATCTAGTCCAACCCCCTGCAATGCAAGAATCTTAGCTAAAGCATCCATGACAGTTGGCCATCCAACCTCTGCTTAAAAACCTCCAAGGAAGGAGAGCCCACAACCTCCCGAGGGAGAACGTTGCACTGCCCAACAGCTCTTACTGTCAGAAAGTCCCCCCCTATGTTTAGTCGGAATCGCCTTTCTCGTAACTTGAAGCCATTGGTTCGAGTCCTACCCTCCAGAGTAGGAGAAAACAAGCTGGCTTCCTCTTCCATGTGACAGTCCTTGAGACAGTTGAAGATGGCTATCATATTGCCTCTTGTTCTTCTCTTTTCCGGGCTGAATGTGTTGGATGTTGGGTAAAAGGTAAAGGTACCCCTGCCCGTACGGGCCAGTCTTGACAGACTCTAGGGTTGTGCGCCCATCTCACTCAAGAGGCCGGGGGCCAGCGCTGTCCGAAGACACTTCCGGGTCACGTGGCCAGCGTGACATCGCTGCTCTGGCGAGCCAGAGCCGCACACGGAAACGCCGTTTACCTTCCTGCAAGTAAGCGGTCCCTATTTATCTACTTGCACCCAAGAGTGCTTTCAAACTGCTAGGTTGGCAGGCGCTGGGACCGAGCAACGGGAGCGCACCCCGCCACGGGGATTCGAACCGCCGACCTTTCGATCGGCAAGCCCTAGGCGCTGAGGCTTTTACCCACAGCGCCACCCTGGATGTTGGGTACCAAGTGCTGAATAACATGAAGGCAGATCCTTTGCACGAAGGCAAGTCTCACTGTGCTCAGCGGAACTAATTCCCAACTAATTGCGGACAGGATTGTTGTAGCCTTACTGATGCAAACTGCTGGGAGACAAACAGTTATTAAAAAGAGCTGAATCGTGATTCGGAAGCAGGTCACATCCTGACTTGCGCATGTTTGTTCTTTCAATTCTTCCTTAAGCATCAGCTACAGTGTCATCCTGCCTTTGACATCAATTTCCAGTGCTTTTTAAAAGGTGCATAAAAGGTACCTGGGCAACTTTCATTTACAAGTTGCCTAGTTACCGTGCATTTAAAAAAAAGTGAGAGGGAAAGCCTAGAGCATATTTAAGTCTTTAAAACAAATTTAGCTTTATGGCAGTTTTTTAAAAGGTCACGCTAGAAGGGAATTTTTCTTATACCTAATTAGCATTCAAGAAGTGGCTTTATATTTTGAACGTAGCAACATTCTGCAGCCTGACCGTATTATTATTATTTAATGGGTTGCCTAACTGTGTTTAGTTTGGCCTGTGTGAAAGAGAGAATTAAGGGCTCTCGAAAAATGAACGTTTACGTCTCCTTTGATCCAAATAACATAAATTAAAAGGCCCGGTTCCCAAAGTGCTCTGTTAGATGAGACTTATATTAAAATGAATGGCAGTGCTGTTAGCAGAGCAGTCTAAGGATCAGAAAATAGCATCGCAAGGCACTTCAGACAGCTCAGTCAATGGGCTTCCATTATTCTCTTGAAATAATATCCAAGGAGTTGCACACTTACTGCCTATATAGAAACACTTCTGTCAGTATTCATAAACACTGTGCTATTTCCTTACGTAGCTTAATTCTTCCCGTGTCCCTTACTAGTTAGCTGTGGTTAAGGGGCTGTCTTGTGTTTTAGCAATATAGCTTCTTCTTCTTCTTCTTCTTCTTCTTCTTCTTCTTCTTCTTCTTCTTCTCCTCTTCTTCTTCTTCTTCTTCTTCTCCTCCTCCTCCTCCTCATCTTCTTCTTCTCCTTCTCCTTCTCCTTCTCCTTTTCCTTTTCCTTTTCCTTTTCCTTCTCCTTTTCCTTCTCTTTCTCCTTCTCCTTCTCCTTCTTTACAAAAACACAGAAGCTGTTGAGCTTTTTTTTTATTTATTTTTTTTACACAAACACAATCTTCCGATTCACTTGCCTAAGATCCAGGACAAAGCACCACCTTTTGGAAATCCACCCACCCCCCGGACATCAATTCCGCCTTTGAAATCCCGGTAATGTCCAGGAAAATCTGGACATATGGCAGTCCTATGCTATGTGCCCCATCTGTAAATGAAGTTGTTGATTGGATAACAATGGCCTATTCGCAAGTGAAGATTCTGTAGTGTGACATTAAGTTCTGATGTTATTTCAATTGCTGTCTCATTTTCCCTTTAAGAGATTTCTCACAGAGTCATAGAATTGTAGAGGTGAAATGGGTCTTAAAGTAAACCACCAACCTTTTGGTTAGCAGTCAGATGCACAGACCCATTGCACCATGAATGTGATACTTTTAAAACCATGACTTTTACTGCTATACTTCAGTATGTATTGATTTATTCTTTTTAATAACATGAGAATGGAGGCGGGGACCCCTAGTTTGTCCGTTTGTTAATTCATTTGATGTCATGAAAGCTATCACTAAAAATAACATTAATAAGCTGAAGTGCTAATGTTGTCCAATCATAGCTGTCAACGTTTCCCCTTTTCTAAGGGAAATTCCCTTATTCCGAATAGGATTCCTCGCAAGAAAAGGGAAAAGTTGACAGCTGTGTGTCCAATTGGACAAAATGCTCTATATTAGCTTTCACCAACCTAACGCCACCCAGATGTTTTCGACTACAACTCCCATCTGTCCCAGCCAGAATGTGGGAGATGCTGAGAGTTGTAGGCTTATCAACCACAGAAAGGCAATGGCTGTTCTGTAGATAATTTCAGCCATCAAACAGGCAAAGTCAGATGGTCTCATAACACTCAGAAAAGCAGCCCCTCCCACCGTGATTCCAGGCTGTTGCTATTTTTGGATGGGATTCAGTCACGCATTGGCAAATTTAGGTTGCACAGTTATAGTTGTTCTGTAGCTCTTATGCAACAAACGAGGACCACGATATCTCAAGGACCGCCTCTTTCCATATGAACCTACCCAGACCCTGAGATCATCTTCTGAGGCCCTCCTTCGTGTGCCTCCTCCTCAAAAGGTCCAGAAAGTGGCAACATGAGAACGGGGCCTTCTCTGCAGTGGCTCCTGGTTTATGGAATGCTCTCCCCAGGGAAGTTCACCTGTCGCCTTCATTATACACCTTTAGGTACCAGGCAAAAACATTCCTTTCTTGGTTGATCTGTTTGACATCTTATACCTTTTTAAAATGTGGCTCTTTTCTAGGGTGTGTTTGTTATTGGGTCATTGTTTTTATTCTGATTATAAATTTTGTGATCTTTTCTGTGAACTGCCCCGAAACCTCTGGGTATAGGGCAGTATATAAACTCAATAAACAACAACAACAACAACAACAACAACAAATCCGCTTCCCAAAAGTTTGGGCTTTTTGCAAGAAGGGAAACAATGGGGCGGGTGGAAAGTGCAGGATAACGTTTGCTTTGACACAGCATCATCTAACCTCCCCGCAAACAAATCACAACAAATGCTCATTGAACAGCCAGCATCATCTAATCTCCTTGCAAACATATCTGGATGAATGTTCAATAAACAGGTCACCCCAAGAGGTTTTGCCTGGCTGGGATGTGTCTTTCCATTCTGACAATGCTTCTTTCCTAGCCTGGATAGAGGATAGAGAAAGGCGTGCAAGCAATGTGTAGAAACTAGCCTTATGTACAAAGGTAAAATCTGCACCCCTTGCTCCACCCCTTTTGCTTATGACCCCGCCCACCATTAGCATGTGGCCCCCACAAGATTGTACAGAAAGGAATGCAGCCCTTGGACTGGAAGGGGTTCCCCATCCCTGCCGTAGGGGAAGGAGGCCAGTGATATGCAAACTGTTTTGTATTTTATAAAACTAATAAGAGCTTGAAAAATGTGATTGAAGTTCCTGAGGTCCAATTTGGGCCTGCCCATCTGCTGAGATTTCTAGATAGAAATTGTGGCGTAAACAACAAGCAGCGGCTGTTTATAAGATGCTCCCGGAGGCTATGTAGCCTATTTTTGCAATATATGCAAAAATACCTACTTTTCATTTCAGTACACGCTTAATTGACGTGCTTCATCTCCCTGAAGTTTGAGGAAATGGGAAGACCTGTCTTCATCTGCAACAGGAGTGTGACCTAACATGATGAATTGGAGTTTAAAATCACATTACTTTTGACAATGAAGCCTTATAAATCTTAATGAAACGTTGATGGAGAAGCACCTAAGGCGTTTAGTTTCATCATGTTCTGGAGGGGGTGCGGGATTATGCTTTTCTAGTTGGTGCTTATACTACCATCTAGTGGTATTTCAAAGATATGGCATAGGGAAGGCTGAGAGTACTGTACTCTTGATATTTTTTTCAATAGAATTCTAGGGTTGCCATATTTCGAAAAGTAAAAACCAGGACACTGTTGAACTTTTTAAAGGAAGACCCTTTTTTATATACAAAAACACCAGATGTCAATTCCGCCTTTGAAATCCCATTAACGTCTGGACGTATGGCAGCCCTATTTTGGGGCATTTATGAGGATAGGTGTCCAATCCTGTGTGGTCACTTTAAAAAAAAGTTATTATTAAAGATTTTTTTGTGTGTGTTAGAGAACAAACAGACAAACTTATTTCTGGGCATAGGTGTCCCCCCTCCCTATTTTTGGCAAACATTATTTTGTAATTCCTTTAAATACCCACCTGCAAAATAAACTGGGTTATAAATCAGGACGCAGGAACCCTTTTCACTGGCAATTTTCCTGTTGCGAAGCAATTGGCTGTCTGTTTTAATAAAGAGCGATACATAATAAGCAATTGTGCCTTGGACTGGAATTTGATCTTGGGGAATTTTCTGCTGAGGCTTCAAAGTAAGGTGTTTGGCTTGAACAATTTATGAATGACAGCAAGTTCCTGGCATTGCCCCAAAGCACAGCAGAAGCATTCATTCTGGTATTCATCCCCCCCCCCCCGGTTGTTTACAACAGGAAAGGACAGGGAATCTGAAATGCCAGCAGTTATATCTCGTGCTATAGTGTCAATCTGGTCTAATCAGCAAGGGAGGAATTATAGGGAGCTTCCTGAAAATATTTGGTTTGAAATAAGTTCATTTTAGGCCTCTTACAGTGTCTCCTGTGCAGAGATCATTCTGTTTTCCAATGCATTGCAGAAATGTCTTCCATATACATTCTAACATAGCAGTCTTCATTTGGGTAGTGGGAAATGAAAGCATCTGTTTGGTGGTATCTGACACAGAAGTGGGATTAGATGCAGCCGAGTTAAAAGGAGATTATGGTGCATTGGCAAAGAAGGGTTTTTTACAGGAAAATAATTTGTTGAGGATTACGGGGGGCGGGGGGCAGGGATACTTTTCCAATATAGATGTGGGTTTTGTGAGGAGAAAAGCAAAATAATCAAGTTGTCAAATTCTGGGGGAACAGGAGCATTTCAGCGTGTTTTGAATTTATTTTATTTTCTGTATCATCAGATGTAATGGAAAAAAAATCCCACCACTTAAGAGCTGTTTTTGCTCTGGAATGCATAAAACTAATTATTAGAAGCAACACAGTTGCAATTAACAGGCACAAAAACAAAAACAAAAGAGAAAGTATGAGAGGCTTTTTATCTGGCATATTAGCGATGCAGATTCTCTGCCAAGAAGCCACATTTGTGAAATTATCTCCTTCTGGCAGCATAAAGGATTTAGAGATTTTCTCTTCATTCAAGCCACCATGAGCCATTGATAGGTCACCTGACTGGTGTTGGATTCCAGTGTCGAAATTAAATCATAGAATTGTAGGGATGGGTGCCAATTGGCCTGCCAGTCACCTATGCCCTTTGTGTGGTTAAAATGAATGCTTTAACCCTTGTCAACCATCTTGTAATAGCAACCTCTGGAGGGAGAGAAAATTACTCAGAACATGCTGGCTATGCTCTCCACAGGTTTCCTGCAGCTTGCCTTCCCAGCCCAGGAAAAGCACATTATCAGTCAATGCATTTTGGCCTCAGCCAATGACAAGAACCTGCGGTCAGAGGGAAGAGGGAGACAAAAGGAGAATCGGACCCTCCAAGTGTCCCTATTTTCCAGGGACAGTTCCTTCTTCGTACAAGGCAGCTAATTCTTCACACTGTACAAATCCTCTCGCCAAGCTGACATTTAAACTGAAGGTTACTTTTTAAAAAATGTTCAACAATCTACCAATTTGTACTTTAGAGGGTTATGCAAGGTTGGCAGCGTTGGCCATCTCAGGAAGACAACTGTGATTTTAAGTTCTTGCAGGTATCAAGCGGGCGCTGCCTTTTCACAAGTTAATTGCGGGCTGGGTGTTAATATCACAAATGTGGGGGAATGAATCAAAATATTTTGAAAAATGGGGTGGGGTGGGGAGGAAGAAGCAGAGAGAGAGAGAGAGAAGGCAAGCTGCAACCATTGTGGAAGAACCCATCATCTTACAGACCCACCAAGTGTCCCTATTTTCCAGGGACAGTCTCAGATTTACAGAAGCCATTCCGGTTTCTGATTTGATCCCCAAATGTCCTGCTTTTCCTTAGGATGCCCGTATTTTCATCGGAGAAATGTTGACAAGCATGAATAGGATGTCCCTATTTTCATCGGAGAAATGTTGGAGGGTATGTAGAATCAATTTGCTCCTTCACTTCCAGCTCTGGAACTCCCTAATATTTTCCTCAATTTGGCACTTCTATAGGTAACCCACTGTGTTTTTCAGTAGCTGAAGCTTCCTCATACTTTTCACAGCTATCCCCAAACGGAACACCATGCGGTTGTCTGTCTCCAAAGTTACAGAGACATGACTGACACATTTGTGATTTCCTAATACTGCTGTAATAAGCGCAGAATGAGGATTAACATATTTCATCGTATTAGCTCGGTATCTAACAATAAATGACTGGGAGGAAAGTAGTCACTAAGTGTGCAATGCTAGGTTGGAAATTTTTCCATATGATCCATTTTAACCTTATATGTAATAATAATAATAATAATAATAATAATAATAATAATAACAACTTTATTGTTTATATCCTGCCCATCTGGCTGGCTTATATATTAGCTTTGCATATTTGACTCGGAAATGTGCAGAAAGGCACAGAGCTACAGCTCAAATATCTTTAAATAAATTACCACCCAAAATATAAAATGCCATTGTAATATCAAATGCCCTAATCTGGCTTTAGTTCCTCATTAAACCTGTATTTACTGCTGACTGGTTGCACCATAATGGGCATGGGCAGTGTTTGAAACTCCCATTGTCCTAGGCACATTTTGCTACATGGAATTTCATTAGCGCGAGCAGCTTCTGAGCTCTGGGCACAGCGCAGTGCATAAGATTTCAGATTAGAACTGCAGAGTGGAAGGAAAGGAGGACCTTTTTCTGCCTCCCCACTTCCGGCTACCCTCCAAAGACTGGAGAAGAGACCCTCTTAAGAGCCTAGACATTCCATTGTTGTGCCCGTAACCTCGGTTTAAGGTGCCATTTAGCTCCTAGCTTTCATATCTCAATTTCTAACACTGGGCGTGGGGATGCACATCAGTGGCAGCCATGAAGAGGCAACAAAGAGGCAATGGGAGGCTCCCTCACAGCTGCCACTACTGCTGCGGACATCACTCAGAACAAATGCCTGCTCTTCCTCCTCCTCAAGCTGGTGGGGGAAATAGGGACATTCCAGGGTCAAATCAGAAGCTCAGGTGGCTTTTCTGGAACTGTCCCTGGAAAACAGGTACTCTGGGAGTGTATGTGAGTGGTTTTTATTCAACATGCCTTTCAAAACCGGGAGATGGGGAGGCACCACTCACAAAATATTTCTAACAGCTAATGGCTCTTTCCAACTAAATTCTAAAAATAAATGTGGTTATGTGGGGAAAGGCATTTTTAGTGCTGCTATTTGAGAAGGATAATGAGCCCTGTAGCGACTCCCATCCCTCCCCAGTAAAACATCACATGCTTCCATTAAATAGTCTTATGGCAACTGAACCATATTTCATAGCAATGGCTCCTAATCAAAGGACCTTGACATTTTTTAGTTTTATGTAGGAACTAGCAAAAACTCCCAGTCCATAAAAAAAAGAAGTTTCCCAGAATTGTTTGGGTACTTTAAAGTCCACCTCATAGAACAGTTGTGCCAAATACTTCGTACCCAGATCTAGGGCTGCCATATGTCCACATTTTCCCAGACATTACTGGGATTTCAAAGGTGGAATTGATGTCCGGGGGGGATTTCCTAAGCACTTTGTTCTCAGGCAAATCAATCGAAAAATTGTGGGGTGTTGGTCGGTCACAACTGGACCTAATGGTCAGGGGGTCCCTTTACCTTTACCTTATGCTATTTATTACATGCTGTTGCTACAAATTGAATACCACGATCTCCTGTCAACCAGGCAGGTTTTGACCTTTAGTATGCAATTGTCATGCAAGGATTCGTGCCAATTAGCATCACTGTCTGGGGGTGGGGGTGGGGAGCTTTCATCAAATGCTGAGCGAGGCATGTCAGATGATTGACACAATTGTAGAGCGATGCTTCTTGAGATGGACACATCTCTCTGGCCAGGGAGGGAGACAATGAAAAGCAAATGGTCCTTGTGTGGAAGATGGAATTTCTGCAATAATATGAGAGGCTGCACTTGCTGAAATGGCCTGTTTTACCCTGCTCTCACTCATATTTCCTTGTCACATCTGAATCCCACAGCTCCTCGAAGGAACTCAGGGTGGCCTACACATAAGGATGTCGGAGAATTCAAACAGATACGGGATGCAGAAATGCCTGATGTTCATTTATTCGCCCTGTGTCCTGAATGGAAATCAATGCAGGAAACACAATCAGCATTCACTGTTGCTGTTGTTTTCAGTCCACAGACAATACATAATTGTCCCACCCTACCCCGCATTTGCATTGCATTTCCTTTGCACAGAGATGAACAGCCTCTGCATTTAAATGAACGGTGTGGGATAAAGTAAAAAGGACGTAATTAATTCTGTTTAGCTATAAAAACATCATTCTCACTGGGATGGATGGGTGCTCAACCCTGTGCTGGCCTGGCTCCACAGGTGAACTTTCAATCCCTTGGGTTTTAAAGGATCAGGCAATGAGGGATTGGGAGAAAGGCGATGGCAAACCTAGACAGCATTTTAAAAAGCAGAGACATCACCTTGCCAACAAAGGTCCGTATAGTTAAAGCTATGGTTTTCCCAGTAGCGATATATGGAAGTGAGAGCTGGACCATCAAGAAGGCTGATCGCCGAAGAATTGATGCTTTTGAATTATGGTGCTGGAGAAGACTCTTGAGAGTCCCATGGACTGTAAGAAGATCAAACGTATCCATTCTTAAGGAAATCAGCCCTGAGTGCTCACTGGAAGGACAGATCGTGAAGCTGAGGCTCCAATACTTTGGCCACCTCATGAGAAGAGAAGACTCCCTGGAAAAGATCCTGATGTTGGGAAAGATGGAGGGCACAAGGAGAAGGGAATGACAGAGGACAAGACCGTTGGACAGTGTTCTCGAAGCTACAAACATGAGCCTGACCAAACTGCGGGGACACAGGTTTCTGGGCGGGAGTTGATCACAGTAAGGGTTTGCCAAGTGTGCCTTTCTCTTAGCATGTTTCTCCTTTGTGTCCTGAGTTCGAGTGTCTTCAAAGCCCATGACACCTTTAGTAAAAGCTGTTCTCCAATTGGAGCACTCACAGGCCAGTGTTTCCCAGTTGTCAGTGTTTATAGTAGATTTTTAAAGATTTGCCTTGAGAGAGTCTTTGAACCTCTTTTGTTCAGCATTATGCTTTCCATTTTAAAGTTCAGAATAGAGTAGATGCAATTCCATACCTCCTTAGGCCCTGATCTTTCAATGTGCTTTATTAACTTTCCAGCCTCCAAGGTAGTGCCCAGGAAACAGGTGAAGGAAAATGCTGCCTTCAGTCAGCATTTGATTTGCTGGTGTGCTCATCCAACAGTTTATCTGTGGGTTCACAACACTGTGTCTGAACACACCGTGAGCCCTTTTTTAATATTACACCAGCCTTCAGCCTAAGAGTTGGTTGCTCAAGTAGGCCACCCAATGATCTTTATTAAAATCCATTTTGCACAGTCATGCCCAGCATACTCTAGCTATTACCCCACACATGATCTGGTGCAGAAGTCCTTCCCTTTATTTGTATTAATTCTGAATATATTGCGACTCATGGTTGCTTAGCAACAACTTGCGCTGCCCTTACGGACTGTCCAAATGCATGTGGGCAAGTTTTTTTATATGCTGCCCTCTCATCAGCTATTTGAGGTGCACTATAGTTTGAAACACACATCTGGGCAAGACAATTTATACTCCATTTCCTCCCCCCCCCCCACTTTCTATTATTCATTGTTCAATTGAAACTAGTGAGAACGTTGCTAAAGCCACCTGCCTTTATGTAAATGCACTATGTGTCATCAAAGAGGTACTTTCAAACAGCTGATAAATATTCATTTGTTGCCAGGATTACGTTACTTTATTAAAGCAAGATGTTCTGCTCGGATAAACTTGTTGGATCTTGCTACCTCACCAACCCTGTACACGGAGGGAAAGCAAATTGCATGGGAGATTTAAAGTTACATAAAATGTTCTATACAATGGCAGAGAATGTAGAATAGGGAGCCTCACAATCTCCACTCCGGTGGTCCAGGCACCTCTGCATCCTGTTCTTTGCCCTAACATTCTTTAACTCAGGAGATGGAAAGCATCAACACACCCTATAGCACAGGTCGGGAACCAGTGGCCCTCCTGATATTGTGGGTACCCCATAATAACTTCCATTATCCGTGGCCATAGGGTATGCTGACTGGAGATGAAGGGAGCTGAGATTTCAGCAACATCTGGCCCCCTCCCCAATTTCCCCGGCTTGCTGTCCAGTTACCCCAGTTCAGAGATAAAGGGCACTGCTGCAAAGAGCAACTTTGATGCATCTGATCACCCACTGAAAGGAGTTGACTGAAATCACATATCCTCCAACATTTCTCTGATGAAAATAGTCATAATCATAATTTTATTACTTGTTCATATGACTGGTTTCCCCCCGCCACTCTGGATGGCTTCCAACATATAAAAACATAATAAAACATTAAACATTAAGAAACCTCCCTATACAGGGCTGCCTTCAGATGTCTTCTAAAGGTTGTATAGTTGCCTAGCTCCTTGGCTCAGGGGTTGCATAACTCCATACCCTCCGACATTGATGAAAATAGGGACGTCCTAAGGTAAAGTGAGACATTGAGGGATCAAATCAGAAACCGGGATGGCTTCTGTAAATCCAGGACTGTCCCTGGAAAATAGGGTCTGAAATCCCTTGGAGGGTCTGAAATCAGTTCCCACCCACAACACAAATAAGCCAATGGCACAGCCTAAGCAATTAGTACTCTGTTCAGCATTGATCTAGCAAGGGCAGCAGGTGGGCAGCCTTGGGACTAGAAGCAGGAATTTCACACGTGGCATCCTTTTGCACACACGGCGGCTGACCTAGAGGGCACTCAACACACTGAAACCTGTGGCCCCGAGCAGACTGCCCTTGGTATAGTAGGGTGAATGGGTTCTGCCCATCTAAACTGAATAATCAATGTTCCACCTCCTTTCCATCACTATGCTGCTTTTTGATAGCCGTTTTCAGCCAGACACAACTGCATGCTGTAAAAGTGGCCTCCAAACCTTCCCCCATTCCTTGCCTCTAACTTCTGACCTTTCAGATCCATTCTAAGGCTCTGACATATTTTACACGTCAGAAATGGTGGATCTTTAGTCAAGGTGGATGTAGTGGGGTTGGGAGCCCCACCCAGTCCAAAGAACCCAGATATTCTGTTAAATGGATCCAGGGAGGGGTGCTTTGTCCAGACACTCAGACAGGGGCCGATGGGCCATAGCACTCCCAAAACGGTGGTCTCGGAGGGGTTGCCCCGATTTGATATATCTCACAGGGTGATTCCTAACCTTGGTTAAGCCTGCCAAATAATTATCAACCAGTAGCAGGCTGGTTGAAAGAGACACTCACATAATGCCTGCACCAAGGCCTGCTAACATCTGTAACCAATAAAGTTGTGCTCTGTTTTATCCCGAAATGGTTGCACTATGTCCATTGCAACTTCATCATGCCTTGACTCCATTGCCCATGGCCTCAGTGGACCCGCAAAATAAAGTGCCCTTAAATTGTTGCCCTATTGATGAAAATCGGCCCTAATTGATTGGTTAATTAACAATGTAGTTGATCGATCTATTTACCAGAGGCCTCCCCAACTGGTGCACCACCAGGGCAAAAGTATCCTACGTTTGTCATGTATTATGGCATGCCACATGCCTGACAACCCCTTTCCTGGCAGTGCCTCAAGTAGCTGACAAAAATGTCGTACACAGCTGGTAGGGAATGTTCACCCTGGCAAGGCATACATTGTTCTGGTCTGATCTATGGATTCAAGCATTTGAAATTTTACAGCCATTACTCTCCTAAATCCTTGCTGTGTGGCCTAACAAAACCACCATGTATCCCTGAACAGTGCTAAGCCTTTGACATTTCCCGGCCCCAGTGTGAAAAAGCCAAATAGAAATCCCTTGAACTCCTTTTTGTAAAAATGACAGGAGAGGCGCATGGAGATTGGAGGCGGAAAAACGCTGTTCAAATGAGCTGCTCCTTGTTACTTTGCAGTAAGGCTGGCGGCGGCTGGTGGATGTGGAATTCTAGTGAATTACTTATTTGGAGCTGATATGCAGAGGTGAAGATTGCGGATGCCGATATAAAAATGTAGCTGCTATACATCAACCCAGAATAAAATCCATTGTGTGCTTGCTGCACAAGCAGTTAATGTTATATAGCCTGCCAGGAAAAAGAGGCTGTAATAGATGGCCAGGCCTTGATTTTTGTGATTTTAATATTGTTCAGGAGAAGGAATTGCAAGCCTGTGTTCTATTTCAAAAATGTGGATAGATGCCATGCTCTCAACACCTCAGTTTACTGCACCAGAATGATTGTTGGTGTGTTTTTCCTTAATCCATTTCTGACTTTTATTTGCTGCGCTGCCTTCGGAAATATGCTATTACCAGTGGCCAGTGAAACAATTCACATTCCGACACCGCATGAAATGGGGCAGAAAATAAATCTTAGTGTACTTGCTTAAGACGCTGCTGAAACTGGCCGCCAATATATTTTCTCAGCCTGTTTAGGGAATAAAGCTGCAAGCAGGCGATGTCTGCTTTTGCTGCTTGCACTCTTAACATGTGAAATGGGGTCTTGTGGGTCCTGAGCTCCACTGGATGCTATTGCAGGCCGAATTTGCAAATCCATTCCATTACAAGAAAACGGAGAAAACAGAAGTGCCACCTTGCAGCATTAGGGACGGGACTTTTCAATAGCAGCTCCATATCCGAGGAGGAGGAGATGGAGGAGAACCTGAATGAATGAATATTAATCCCCTGCTCTTTCCAAAATGCTTTTGATGGAGAGATCCCTTTGAACATTGCATTTGGGTTGCTTGTCTGGCCTTTTGGATGGTGCCCATACCAATCAATTCTTATGAGATGGCACATAGGTTTATCAGAGCTTAATATTTAACCTCAAGCAGCGGTAGGGCTGCCATATAGCTCAACAACTTTGGGCAAAACGGGGGGCGGGAGGAAGGGAAGCTCAACAACTTTTGTGTCCAGATTTTCACTTTTTGAAAATTCCCGTTCAACCATGAAACTCCCTGGGTGATATTGGGTCTAACCTGAGGATAAAGTGGGGAGAAGGCGAACCAGGCATGCCACTTTGAGCTCCTTGGAGGAAGAAAGTTGGGGTACAAATGTTATAAAAAATAATAATCTGATGTTCCACATTAACTATTCAGTTACGAGAAGAATATGAAGTTGTCTTGTATTACCTCATACCTCCCATTATTTCATAGAGGAATCATAGGACTTGGCTAAAAAAGGTAAAGGTAAAGGTAAAGGGACCGCTGACTATTAGGTCCAGTCATGACCGACTCTGGGGTTGCGGCGCTCATCTCGCTTTACTGGGCGAGGGAGCCGGCGTACAGCTTCCGGGTCATGTGGCCAGCATAACTAAGCTGCTTCTGGCGAACCAGAGCAGCGCACGGAAACGGCGTTTACCTTCCCACCGGAGCGGTACCTATTTATCTACTTGCACTTTGATGTGCTTTCGAACTGCTAGGTTGGCAGGAGCAGGGACCGAGAAACAAGAGCTCACCCTGTCGCAGGGATCTGAACCGCCGACCTTCTGAGCGGCAAGTCCTAGGCTCTAGGCCCACAGCACTACCTGAGTCCCTAGGACTCGACTACACAGCTGCAAATAAAACGTTTTAAATGTGTTTTAAAGTGCAATATACAAATATGACACTAGATGGTGACAGTGAGCTGTGCCAAATTCAATGTATTTTTCAAAACGTTTTTTAAAAATGCATTTTCACAGAGGTGGTTTTTTATATATAAAAAAATCTGTGTGTAGATTCCACCATAGAATCATAGAGTTGGAAGGGATCATCCCCTAGGGATCACATTTAGTCCAACCCCCTGCAATACAGGAATCTACTGCCCAACATAGTGCTGAAACCACAACCCTGAGATTAACCCTGAAAGATGTTGAGCTTTTTTACAAAGATGCAAGACCAGGCGCCCACTGGACGTCAATTTCATCTTCTGTCCAGGGAAATCCAGATGTATGGCAGTCCTAGATAATGGTAGGTAAATAAATTGTCATAGTCTTGTGCTGCCAGCCGCAGCAGAGCTCAGTGGAGGGAGAAGCCAGCCAATCAGCCAATTCTCCGGGTGCTACTTGCCTGGAGGCAAAGTCCATATATAAGGTGGAGTCCAGTCCTCAGGAATATCTCAGTTCACATAGTCAGACAATCTTGGGGGTCAAGAAAGCCAAGAGTCCAAGTTCGTGTGAAGCAAGAAGCAACAAGATCTGGTCACGAATGATGAATGTAGTTTCCAGCAACTGACTGAGGCTGGAAACCCTCACTTTGCCTTCTGCTTCTTCAGGCTGCTGCTCAGCAGGTGAAGCCAACTCCTGACTCATGACATAAATACATTTAAGCAAAAGTTTATTGTTGTTGTTTAGTCATTTAGTCGTGTCCGACTCTTTGTGACCCCATGGACCAGAGCACGCCAGGCACTCCTGTCTTCCACTGCCTCCCACAGTTTGGTCAAACTCATGCTGGTAGCTTCGAGAACACTGCCCAACCATCTCGTCCTCTGTCGTCCCCTTCTCCTTGTGCCCTCCATCTTTCCCAGCATCAGGGTCTTTTCCAGGGAGTCTTCTCTTCTCATGAGGTGGCCAAAGTATTGGAGCCTCAGCTTAGCATCTGTCCTTCCAGTGAGCACTCAGGGCTGATTTCCTTAAGAATGGATAGGTTTGATCTTCTTGCAGTCCAAGAAGTCTCCTCCAGCACCATAATTCAAAAGCACCAATTCTTCGGCAATCAGCCTTCTTTATGGTCCAGCTCTCACTTCCATACATCACTACTGGGAAAACCATAGCTTTAACTATACAGACCTTTGTTGGCAAGGTGATGTCTCTGCTTTTTAAGATGCTGTCTAGGTTTGTCATTGCTTTTCTCCCAAGAAAAGTTTATTAGGCTCCCATAAACCCTTGGGATGATGGGTTGAACTTTTCACCCATTGCGAAGCATCCATTGGGAAGCCAGCCTTTCAGAACGTGCTTTCGTCAGTCTCAGGAGCACAGTACTTGTTCTACGAATGGCGACCACTTGACAGTCGCATTGCTGGCACTGGCAAGTGTTGACGATTTAGTGATGTTGCCCTCCCTGGCATTGGGTTGTGAGCATGTGGCATTTTGCAGTCTTCTGAAAGGCACAGTTCAAACAGAGACTTTGGGAGCGTCTTGACCAGGACTGGGATTGCTGCGGAGCAAGCGGCTTCCTGGACTATTCACAGCAGCTGTGCAAAGATTAATGTATTATCCCAGCAGCTCCGAGTGAATTGCTGGAGCAGCTGCAAATCAAGAGATAACTCATGCAGTTATTTTTGCTCTGCCACTTTCTGAGTGAGCATGAAGCCGACATAAATATTGGAAGTGCTTAGAGCTAAGATTTAGCTGCAATTCTGGGAACTGTGCCTGTAATTCCTCCACTCATTCTGATGCACCCAGATGCCTCCTTTTTGTGAGTGTAGCGCCAACATGCATATAAAACCGGCATCAAAATATACATCTTTTTGCTGCAGTTTGTGTGCTTTATTACATGTCATGCCAGCAAGTGTAAGCTGAAGGCCTTTGCATGGGAAGAGCTTGGTCAGAACTAAAGGAGAGATAGAGTGTGCTGCCTTTAGGATGCTCATAGAAGTCAGTCCTTGCCAGTTTCCATACTGACTGGCTCATACCTCCCAGACTAAGCTGTGGATCGGAACCTACTTACCCACAGCCTTTTGCACTCCCTGAAAGTTCTGACACAGTCTTGGTCTCAAAATAGAAATTTTTAAAAGTCTGCTTTGAAATAAAAAAAAAGATCCTTTTGAAATCAGCATTTTGAGAGAAAACATGCTGTGAAATACATATTTTGATTCCTGCTTTAGGGTGAAAGAAATAAGCTTTCAGATGAATGTGGAAGGAATGTAGCTGAGAGGTGGACCACATGTGTTGCAGGCAGAAGATACCCAGCATCTCTAAGTAGGCCTGTTTGAAATCCTGGAGTGCTGCTGCCACAATCAGTGTGGACAATACTGAGCTAAATGGACCAATGGCTTGATTCGGGATAAGGCTAGCTTCTGGTGTTCCTACTTCTAGGAAGGCATATTGGGGGGGAAAGACTGGGCATGATTGATTGATTGATTGATTGATTCATTCATTCATTCATCTATGGTTGTCATTTGCAATCTAATTCATTAAGTAAATTCTTATTTTTATTCCTTTCATTTGCACCTGAAGGCGTGTCTGCACACTCATCATCCAGCCCGGACACTAAGATCCAGCTCTGAAGGCGTTTTGGTGGTTCCTGCACTGCAAGAGGCGAGGTTTTGCACTCCAAAGCAGCGCAAAGTTCTGGCAACAGACCCCCTGCAACGTTTGGCTGTGGAAACCCTACTTTTCACAGAGCCTGACAAAATGAGTCTTTGGCACCCTAACCCATGGGGTCACAGTTTCGCCAGAAATCCGACGCCGTCCGATTCACTCCAAAGCAGCGCAAAACACCTGCAAAAGGCACCCTGCAACGTTTGGCAGTGAAAACCCCATATTTCATGGAGCCTGACAAAGTGACCTCTCCAGACAATGGATCAACTCTTCTTTTCTTATCTCTGCAGCCATGATCTTCTGGGTGACGCAGACGATGTTAGGCAGTTGAATGTGCATGTGTATTCCATCCATTTCCCTACCTCTCCCCACTCTGCACAGCCCTGGGCTCTGGCAACCCACGCTATGCCACTGGTGAAAAGGACTGTGAATAAATCCACCCACAAACACCTCCAAGTCAGAAGTCTTTGTGACAGTGTGTTTGATATTGTTAGAGTTGGCAGGTTTGGATCCAAGCCAGACAAATGTAGCCTCAATAAGATTACTATCATTGATGCCTGAAGAAGCTTAAAGTGCTTGACACACATATGTTATCTTTGGACATCCCATCAGTGTTTATAATCTGGGAATTGGAAGTATTGCATAATAGGCAGATTTTAACTAATAGCTAATGAAAGGTGGCTGCAAAGAAAGTACCGTTTAAACAGTGAATGTGATGGCTTGGATGGTGCCACCTTTTCGTTCCATGAATGGAGAGAGCTTCATTTCATGGGAGGCGAGGTGTTTTTGTGGAAGGACCATTTCTGCTCTCAGAAAGATCCCTAACGTGAATACAAATTTCCTTCCATGTTTCATGAGTGGTGTGAACTGTTAGGTTTTAAGACCATGATTTAAAAAACAATAAAAAACAAAAAATGATACAAATGCTCACAAATGCTCACAAATACAGTGGTACCTCGGGTTACGTACGCTTCAGGTTACATATGCTTCAGGCTACAGACTCCGCTAACCTGGAAGTAGTAACTTGGGTTAAGAACTTTGCTTCAGGATGAGAACAGAAATCGTGCTCTGGCAGCACGGTGGCAGCAGGAGGCCCCATTAGCTAAAGTGGTGCTTCAGGTTAAGAACAGTTTCAGGTTAAGAACAGACCTCCGGAACAAATTAAGTACTTAACCCGAGGTACCACTGTATTTGAAATATTCATTTCTCCTCTTCAAATTGTGAATTAGAAATTCTGAATTTGCACACGAGGTGGAGACTTTTCTGTGATGGCCCGCAGACTGTGTTTTAACCCCTCATTTTTATTGCCTTTTCTTCTTCTAGAGAGCTCTGTAAGTCTTTGATATCTGTTGTAACGGGACTTTTAAATAAATGTTGCTGCCTTTGTTGCTTTCAATTATTTTTGGATGCCTACATTTACCATGTTTTTATGATGTTTTGAGTTGCCTCATGTGAGCTATGCCCAAAACAACAGCATATAAATAATGTTATGAATAAATAAATGTGAAATTTTACATCTAAATTTTATATATTAGTACTCCGCAGTGCAATCTTATGCATGTTGATTCAGAAATAAACCTCTCTATATGCAATAGAATTTCCTCCCATGTAAGTGTGGATCACAACCATAGACCCTGATATTTTGTTTTTGTTTTGGGCAAGTATTAAAAATGAAATCCCATAAGACGCTGCCTGAAAATGCTTACCGTTGCATACCATCTGTCAAACATTAAACGCCTTTGAGTGCCAAATATCAAATGCTGCTAAAAACACTAAATCCCAATGCATGTCAGCTACCTTCTACTGTCAAATATCAAACATTGAAATAAAGCATAATCAGATGTCAGATACAGGTATTAAACATTCTGCATTTGGCAAATGTTTCAATATTCACACAATATCCTGTGGTTGACTGACATTCCATTTTACAAGGGGAGAATTCTGAATTAAAATATATATAGGACCAATTCTTTTTCCTTAGTAGGAAAAGGCAACTAAGGAGCCCTTTATAACAAGTTCAGGCAGAGGATTGGATTAGGGAGCAGTGAGCTAAGGGCTCACTGCTCTGCCACCAGTGAGGTGTCCTTGGGCAGGGATGTGGAGAAGGGAGATCAAGATCTACAAGTAGCTCTCTGGATGATGTGCAAGAGTTTAAGAGTAGCAGCAACAACATGACTTTTCCACCTAAATTAGGCTGCCAAAATGAGGAAAGCTTGCTAGGAATGGACTTTTGTGTGAAAGGGCTACTAATGCAGTTTCTTTCTGGTACAGAGCATATGCCCTTTAATTCCAACTGCAGATCTTTAGCCCATGGCTCTGATTGCTTCCCTCCCCTCTGTACATCTAGCTTATCATCCAACTGTAGGGTTGCCATACATTTGGAATTTCCTGGGCATATCCAGAATACTGCAGTCGGCAGTGGTATCCATGAAAAGAGCTCAAAAATGGCAAGTTCTTGAGAGTTTGCTAAACAAGCTCAACAACTTTGGGCAAAACCCCAAAAACAGAACTCAACAACCCTGGCCAAAAGAAGAAGAAGAAGAAGCTGTCCGGGTTCTCACTGTTTGGAAGATGGCAACTCTATCCAGTTGTGTACCCAACAAGAACAATTGAGATTCTTGCTTAAATCCCTTCTGTTTCTCAGCTGCCCCACGCGAGAGTGATAAAGGGTGTGGAGCCTTCAAATATCCCATCATACCTTCACACAGATTTGTTGGGATTCATTGGGGTAGAGAGGTAGGCCTGATCTAACTGCCTTTTTTGCAGAGAGCAGCATCGCCAGGACTCGGCAGTCTAGAATGGTGATGCATCCTTGAATTCTGCTCCACTGCCAGCAGTGAGGTGCAACTTCTGTTCAGTGGCGTAGCGTGGGTTGTCAGCACCCAGGGCAAGGCAAGTAATTTGCACCCCCTAACCCGTGGATTTGCGCCCCCTAACCTGTGGATTTGTGCCTCCTAACCCCCAGATGTTGCGCCCGGTGCGGCCGGCCCCCCTGCACCCCCCACGCTACGCCACTGCTTCTGTTCAATGCATAAGTGGTGGTGGGGACTCAAAGGGGCCAACATGATACACATTTGTCATTATACCACACAGTCAGTGAGGCTGAAATTGATGAGCAGGGATACAATTCGTGTTCAATGTAAGTTGTTTGATTTTTTAAAAATCCCCTGATTATTATTTTTCTTTCATAACCCAGTGGTGTCGTTTCAGGACTGTTTAGCCTAGACTAGTTTTTGAATGTGTTACGGTGCTACTGAACATTATTTTAACTTCTTAATTTTTTTGGGAGGGGGCAAAATTGGAGGAGGAGTTGTGGTTGTAATTAATAAACGTCCTGTGTAAGA
This sequence comes from Podarcis tiliguerta, assembly GCF_965153285.1. NCBI lineage: Eukaryota > Metazoa > Chordata > Lepidosauria > Squamata > Lacertidae > Podarcis > Podarcis tiliguerta. Next base: position 19,252,337 of record NC_139543.1, on the reverse strand, counting down.
GCTGCCGTTTTTATTGTTCACCTAATATCAGCTCGTTCTTCAAACAGAACTTTTCAAAAGGCTTCCTGCAAGCTAGCCACTATTTTAAATTTGGGGGCTTTACAAGTATATCTTCTCTTGACATTTGTCATAAACGGACTTGTGATCATCACCACTGGCCCATAAATTATGTGAATCTGTTCCAAGTATGCTTGGTTGCCTGATCCTCACTGGACCATGGCCTAATTGAGGTCTGTTCCATCTGTGGCCACACTTACTGCTGTCACTGGGCTATGAATTCTCCATAGATCTGCTTCATCCATGCTTGGTTGGGAAAAGCTGCAGCTATCCCTGCAGGCTGAATGTACATTTTTAGATTTATGTAAGAGGCCAAAAATATACTGAAGTTTCTTTCAACAGGCCTCTCAACTACATACAACCAAAAATTGTGTGTGTGTGTGATGAATTGGAAAGGATACAACTGAACTTATTAAATTTGGAGGAACCATCCTGCTTTTAAACAAATGTATTACAGAGCAAAAGACAGAATACTGTCTTCTACCTTCTCATAGAATTATCTTCAAATCAACAAGTCTGCGAGAGCACATGGAGTAGTTGTCCTGGATCCTATTTCATTTGAAGGGTTTTTATATGTTGTGTTCATAGCGTGCACAACAACAGTTGTATGGTTCCCCGAAAGGGTTCTGTCTCTTTCATTTCCCCAGCTGAGCATGTCAAGAAGAGAACCTAGCTGGAAGGGATGCTGCTTCATTAGACCATCTTGGGAACATGCATGGAGCAGCCAAGCATCTCTCTCGGAGAGGAGGATGAGGGAACTGCTGTGGTTTCGGTCAGACCACCAGCCTGCAGCTAAGCATCACTTAAAATAACTTGGCAGAAATTCTGCAGGTTTTGAAAGAGGGAGCATTCAGCCATGCCATCCTCTGCTTGGCTCCTGAAGTGGTACAGTTTTAGGAGATATCTACCATTTGTGTTTACTGAACGGGTGTGTGGGTGTGGCTCTTGGCTTAATGACATTCTAGCTTCAGTCAATGAATGAAACCATCCCATCAAACAAGCATTTTTTCTGTTAAGTTGTGGGTGAACATATCAGATGACACAGTGATTCTTCAAACAGCTCTTGTTTATTTACAGGCCAGAACAGAACTGAACTGAAGGGTTCAGCCAGCGTGCTTATATAGAGCTCCACTACAACGCAACAGCAACCACTTTCTGTAGCTATCCAATCACTGAACGTCACTTTCAATACCTTATTTGCATATGTGGACCTGAGTGAAAACTATCTACAGTAACCCCCTGCTGGTCCAGGGTGAGAACTTCAGTACATAACATTTTCAGTGGCCATTGACACATTAGCATATTAGCAGTGGATTTAGACTGGACTGTCCACGCATCATTCTGCTTCATTCGTTCTGTGATGCTTCCCCAGTGTTACCACATTATTGCTGTCTGGAGGGCTGTTCTTCACAAAAGTGGGACAAATAATAAACCAGAACGTTTGTGGTGTAAAAAAGCAACAGAATTCAGCAGGAAGTTATGGGATATGCACTGATTGGAATTGAAACTCTGACTGTCCCAATTTTTTTGTAGGCATAGACAGTACTGAAAGATAGATAACATATAACCACCCCAAAACCACCATGAGCACAAACCATTATGAATACAAAATAAAAAGGACATTTGGAGGGGCCATAACCCAACCTGGCCCAGAATGCTCATGCTCATTATAAATAGTCCTCTTTCATAATAGCCTCACTATTGGGAGTGGTTCTGTCCAAGCAACCAAGATACTAGGGTTAATTCAAGATTAAACACAAAAGGGAATTGTTTGAAATGTGAGATCTTGTGTTAGAGGCAGATTTGTGGAACATTTTTTCAACAGCAAAAGCAATTAGATTTTTTTTTCATTCTTTTTGCCAAGTTCAACTCATTAAATTTCAACATCCAGTTTTCAAAAACAGCACAGCACTGTGAACAGTAGCGCGTTGCTTCTCATGTATTGCTTTCACTTTTAGGGATTAGTACTGACTGAAGTATATCAGGCCCACAATCTTCATTTTTATATCTCAATGATTTGCTTCAAACATCGCTATGTACCAAGACGGATCAAATGAAATTATCTGAGCCTGAGGGTGAAGATGAAAACTTGGCGCAGGCAATTAATGCAAGCCTATAAGGTGAGTTTCAACAAGACACAACAGCTAACCGATTAGTTAAACTTGGTGACTAAAGCCGATCTGACAGATTTTCTTCATGCCAACACAATGATTCCATCTCAAAGTGTCATCACAGTATGAGAATGAAATAGCGACTAAAGGAAAAGACAGCCATTTAGAAAGCATCTTTCAGTAAAATAAATTTACCATATGATAGGCAGCTTCCTCTTAGCACAATTTGCCATTAGAGATCCAGGAACATATTTCTTGTGCTTAGATATTGTTAAATATTGGCCTACAGGGAAATGTTATGAACTTTGTTGAGGACAATATTTATTGCAGAAGTTTATGAAGCGCACAATTTCAGGGTTCTGTAGGAGAAGGCAAGGGGAGGCGGCAAGATTTGCAGGAAGGTTCAAAGCCCTGCTTATGGAGATATAATCAAGATTAAATGGCAAGAAAGCCCCAAAATATTATGAACACAATTGTTGTGTAAATCTAAATAACTCATAATAACCTGAGATATTGTGTCAGGAGCTGGAGTCAGGCATAAAGGTAAAGGGACCCCTGACTGTTAGGGCCGGTCATGGACGACTCTGGGGTTGTGGCGCTCAGCTCGCTTTATTGGCCGAGGGAGCCGGCGTACAGCTTCCGGGTCATGTGGCCAGCATGACTAAGCCGCTTCTGGTGAACCAGAGCAGCGCACGGAAATGCCATTTACCGTCCCACTGGAGTGGTACCTATTTATCTACTTGCACTTTCACATGCTTTCAAACTGCTAGGTTGGCAGGAGCAGGGACCGAGCAACGGGAGCTCACCCCATCGTGGGGATTTGAACTGCTGACCTTCTAATCGGCAAGCCCTAGGCTCTGTGGTTTAACCCACAGCGCCACCCACATCCCTGGAGTCAGGCATAGGTCAGCAATAAAACAAGAAAGCCCGCAACATCAGTGACGTCAACTCTTTATTCAGAGAAACAAAACAGCTCCGTCGTAGTGGCCACAGCAACCCTTCCAAGAAGGTCTTGCCCCAATGAAACACTTGCAAGGACTGAAGGTCTCCACCTTCCCACTGCTCTCTAATGCACTTCCCCTGGTTCCTCCCCCAACATCCTAAGACCTTGTATCTTGTTTATGTTTTGGGATCAAATCAGAAACTGGAATGGCTTCTGTAAATCTGGGACTGTCCCTGGAAAATAGGAACACTTGGAGGGTCTGCACTCACTTGTAGGTTGGCAGTAGGGGTAGGGAAACATCATCAGTTTTGGCCTGATAGAGGTCTGGAACCAAGCCCCTCCGTCTGGAATAGCAACAAGTTGTGCTAAGTCTTATTACGTGATAACATGGTTGCCAGAGTGTGTCAGTAACTAGAAGCTTTGTCCTGCTGGATCTGTAAAAAAAAGCTCAGCAACTTTTGGGGTGTCCTGGTTTGTACTTTTTGAAATATGGCAACCCTACCAGCCTGGAGCAACAGTGACGAAATTCAACTCAAGATGGAGGAAACAAACTGCAATGGAATTTGGTGAGTTTCCCCCAAAATGTTTGTGTGGCTGGTTCTGCTGAGATCAGAGCCCAAATCTTTGCATTGAACCATGCACTCCTCGAGAAATATCAGTATCCTTCCAAACAAGTATCATTTGTTTTTAGTGCTTCACTTCTAACCTCTTGGGCCTCATTGCCACTCTGCTTCGAGGAACCTAAACACTTTTCCTCCCTTCCCAGAAGGAGACAGAGAACACCCAAGATGCTGACAATGTGGCAACAACCCACATGATTTTACTCAAGCATTTCCCAATAGGTGTTGCTAGATAAACCTCTTGTTTTTGGTTTTGTAATCTATTAGCTGTTCACTTTATCACTATGTGCAGGTTTGGCTTTATGTCTACTCAGCAGAAACTAGCTTGTCGGCTCATCAGGGCAGAGATCCTGGTATTGAACAATCAAACCACACAAAGGAGACATGGCTAATTTGATTGCAATTGTGTGATGTGATAGCACATGGAAGCCAGCAGTGGCTTGTGTGTGTCTCCACCTCCATCATTTAGCCCTGACACTAAGGTCTACCTTCTCGCAGTTCCATCACTGTGAGAAGTGAAGCTTCAGGGAACCAGGCAGAGGGCCTTCTTGGCAGAGGCGCTTTCCCTGTGGAACGTCCTCCCATCAGATGTCAAGGAGATAAAGAGCTACACAACTTTTAGAAAACATCTGAAAGCAGCCCTGTTTAGGGAAGTTTTAAATGTTTGATATTTTATTATGGTTTTGTATACTCTGGATGCTGCCCAGAATGGCTGGGGAAACCCAGCCAGATGGGCAAGGTATAAATAATAAAATTGTTGTTGTTGACTATCAGTGTCCACCAGGGGAAGCTGGAGGATGCAACAACAAGGCATTGTGTCATCCTCTAATAAGGTTTTAATGTCCCCCTCTCCCATTCAGTCGGTCTCAGGGGCAGAACCTGGTAATGTGCCAATAAACTGCTACATGAACCATTGCTGGAAACTGTAACCAATATTTCCCTATTCATTGGCCGTCACAAACCACAAACAAACACACTCTCAAAGAGCCAACAGTGTATCTGTGCTATAAATTTAACATGGTTCAACTGTCTTGGCATCCCATAGAACCCTTGGAATTGTATCTTAATGGGAGTGTAAGGAATCCTTTGTCAGAAATCCCGCGACCCTTTCTAGAGTTGTATAGAGGGCATCTAGGGTTGCCATATTTTGAATAGCAAAAAAGAAGACACATTTGCCAGTGCCTGGGGTAGGGGGCTAGAGGTGGTGCATTCTACAGTGTCCCTTAAAAGGTAAAGGGACCCCTGACTATTAGGTCCAGTCATGGCTGACTCTGGGGTTGCGGCGCTGATCTCGCTTTACTGGCTGAGGGAGCCGGCATACAGCTTCCGGGTCATGTGGCCTGCATGACTTAGCCGCTTCTGGCGAACCAGAGCAGCACACGGAAACGCCGTTTACCTTCCCGTCGGAGCGGTACCTATTTATTTACTTGCACTTTGACGTGCTTTCGAACTGCTAGGTTGGCAGGAGCAGGGACCGATTCGAACCGCGAGCTTCTGATCGGTAAGCCCTAGGCTCTGTGTTTTAACCCACAGCGCCACCCACGTCCCACAATGTCCCTTAAAAATATACAAAAACAAGGACCTTTCCTGCATCATGCAAAACACACACACAAGATGTATATTATTTGCACTTGCTTGTCTAGTACTGTGTATGCAACATAAAAAGTAGTCCACTCCCTCAACCCAGGACATTTTGGTAAATTCAAAAAATCCTCCCAGACAGAAATTTTACCCCTGAAAGAAGAGAACATGGCCTGGAAAAAGAGGGTGTATGGCAACCCTAGCATGTGCCTTTTGTACCTCCCTGAGATGGAAATACAATCAAGCTACCACCTTTTCAATTATTTGTTATGCAGAGCAACTCCGCACCCATGCCGAAAAATGTTCAAAAAGCTTACTTCTGCCATGATTATCTAAAGCGCCAGTACATTTTAAGCACTTATTTTGGTGCAATCATGTCTACTGGAATGGTGAATTTTCATGATGTAGAACAATAAGCCGTGTGAGTTGGGCTCATTACTCCACACATTGCAGGAAGTGCAGAGTTTACAGTGCAAAATTTCCTTTTGCTAGATGTGTAAGTTTAATTCAACTTGTTTTTAATGCAATGCAACTAGCCTTGCATTAGGATAAATGAAATAAGTGAAAGTCACATAGTATATTTGAGTTCAGTGTAATAGCTGTTTCCCCTCGCAAGACAATGAGCCTACTCAGAACTAATTAACATGTCAAACCACATTAAGGCATGCAGTGATTTAGAGTGTGGTTGCTGTCACAGCTCAGCTCCAGGAGATTATTATTTACAATTCTTTTTATTTGCATCAAGTCTTTGATGTTCTTGGCAGTGTACAGGACTGGAAGAAAGACACAATTCTCTCTTGCCCCCTCCCGAGTTTAATATTACTGCACAGCACCCCAATCTCCAAGCGGTGCAAGATTCCAGGAGTTCCGGGCGCTTACCTAGGGTTCATGTTTCCTTTTGGAATGAGGCATAGCGGAGACCGTGGGGTCTTTATGACATATGGTTTATTTGCACAAATATATAGCCTGAAACTACAACGGAGGAGTTCACAGCATAATCACCCCAAGAGAGCGAGAGTCTTGCTTCTCCCACAGCCACAGCCTTGTGGGGATTCTTGCCTTAGCCTAAATTTCAAATAAAATCATGGGTTCCCTCCCCCCATAATCACTACGTTACACCTGTCCAGTGTAAGATCTTCAGTTGTTTTCCAATGAGTTTCAAGAATAAGACAGGCTGCACAGCATTTTCTGCATCAGAGATATTTAACAGCATCAGTTTAGGATGGCACATAGTTTGCTCTCTAGAAACGCATCACATCCATATGAAACAACTTCCAGATTTTATTTTTTAACTCAGGTACATTTCCACCGTGAGATGCACATTGCCCACAGTCTCTCCTGTATAAGGGGGATATTGAGAAAATCATTCAACACAATTGCCCAGGCTTCTGATAGCACTTATGTAATAGCTTTACATACTTTGTTCAAATAAAGCTGGACACTTCCATTTTGTGCAAAAATTAAAAATACGTAAGAGCCAGATAGACCAAAATGACATCCTGGAAAAGGGAATACTGGCGTGTAACATACCATTGCTCAGCTTCAGCTAGCTCAGGAGAATATGCACAACTCCTCTTACGATGATCATTTTTAGATTACGTTGGGGGTAGGAGAGTTTACGCAACCCAATTGGCAGCATTTGATCATGCCTACATATTAATCACATTTCAGGGCCCTTTTCCATATGCAAATACGTGCTGCTCGTGTATAAATTGCAACAGAAGAATGATCGTGGCAGAGGCATGCTTGGTTTTTTTTTGTAAATCAAAATGCATGTTAGAAACCAGGTACCCAAAACATGTCTCGGAGCAACTAAAATACAGTGATGGAGCCAAGTCTGCATTACTAGATTAATGTAACTTTCACTCAAGCATAGAATATGCAGACAAATACCTGTTGTCGAGTTCCTTGTTGAGTCAATCAGTTTCCACCCTGAGGATTGGACAAAAGTTCCCAATCCCAGCTACTGACTTCTAAAAGACAGCCCTCTTCAGGGGTTTTAAAAGGTTGATGGTTTATTGTGTTTTTAATATTTTGTTGGGAGATGCCCAGAGTGGCAGGGGCAACCCATTCAGATGGGCAACATATGATTATGATTATGATTACAGTGGACCCTCTGGATATGAACTTCATTCGTTCTGAGGGTCTGTATGTATCCCAAAAAGTCCGCATCTAGAGGCGCCGCTTCTGCACATGCACGTGGTGCGATAGTGTGCTTCTGCACATGTACGTGGCACAATAGAGTGCTTCTGCACACACGCATGGCCTGCAGAGCGCTTCTGTGCATGCGCGCACAGCGAAACCCGGAAGTATACACTTCTGGGTTTGCCACGTTCGCAACTCGAAAGTTATGTTACCCAAAAGTAACATGACCCGAGGGTCCACTGTATTATTAATCAAAGCCTAAGTCAAGTCCCATATCAGGATTTCTACAGTCCCTCAGTCAAGACACCTGGCAAGTATCAAAGGGCTTCCTGCCAATGATACTCTCCTGTATATATTGCTACCACAATTCTTAATCCCTCCTACCTGCTGATATCATGAGCAGCAGAAAGGAGTTGAGGATTAGGGATCACACTAGCTCCAGATTTGTACAGGGTTAGTTCCACCCTCTTTAAGTACGAAATGGGAACAGTGGAGCCAATGAGATAGTCCTCAAGACATTTGAATTCCCTTGAGGATTGTAAAGCTCAGAAACTTCTGCACTCTCCACTAGAAAGAACAAATCATCGGCAGAGGAAATGAGCCTTCTTCAGGTGATAGGCATATCTAAAACCATTTTGGGATTTTGCACTTTCTGACTTAAGTTTTTATAAATATTACTATTCTTCGCTCCATTGCTTCTTACAGACCACAGAGGGAAAATGTGCTGAAGGGAGGAAGCTGACAAAAGCTGAGCCTTTATTACGCAGTCGCCGGATAATACAAAGGGACACAAAAGCGGACTGGTCGCATGGGGGAAAGGCATGAAACTGGGGGTGGTGGTAGAAAAGGAGAGGATTTTGAGCAGGGTAAGATGAGGACATCGAAAGCAAGAGGAGAAGGAGGAGGAAGAAGAAAGAAGAACTAAAGGGTAGGCTGACTTGGAACAGTCTTCAAGACCCTGGATTTTTTGCAAAGAGAAAGAAATCAGTCAAGGAGATGAAAGAAGGGCCAGAGTGCTAGAAAGGTCAGGAAAGAGGGGGAATTTAGCATCAAAGAAATAATTTAGCAACAAAAAAGTTCTTCCTTTATTGTGGCAAGAGTGGGACAGGCAGGTGGTCAGCTTTGGGAGCAATGTGAGTCCAACCACACTGTAAGAACCCCAGTTATTTAACTGTTGCTTGTTATGGATTATGAAAGCACACAGGTTGTGCTTGGGAACATACAATGCAAACACACCCTCGCTGCACTTATTGTTACATTTCAGCGTGGAAACTGACTGACTCAACAAGGAACTAGATGATAGGAGCTGCTGGTAGCCCATCCCTGCCAGCACATGTATTTGTGGACTAGAGTTCATGCCACACCAGGTAAAGATAATGGTAAAGGTAAAGGACCCCTGGACCAGGCATAGGCAAACTTGTCCCTTCAGATGTTTTGGGACTACAACTCCCACCATCCCTAGCTAACAGGACCAGTGGTTAGGGATGATGAGAATTGTGGTCCCAAAACATCTGGAGGGCCAAGTTTGCCTATGCTTGCCCTGGATGGATAAGTCCAGTCAAAGGCGACTATGGGGTTTCAGCACTCATCTCGCTTTCAGTCTGAGAGAGTTGGCGTTTGTCCACAGACAGCTTTCTGGGTCATTTGGCCAGCATGGCTAAACCGCTTCTGGCGCAACAGAACACCATGACAGAAACCAGAGCCCACAGAAACACTGTTTACCTTCCCACTGCAGCAGTACCTATTTATCTACTTGCACTGGCGTGCTTTTGAACTGCTAGGTTGGCAGGAGCTGGGGCAGAGCAATGGGAGCTCATCCTGTTGAGGGGATTCGAACCACCAACCTTCCGATCAGCAAGCCCAAGGGTCTCAGCGGTTTAGACCACAGCACCATGGCCCCATCTGCACCATAAATTTAAAGCCGTATTATAGCACTTTAAAAAGTCATGTTTTCCCCGCCAAATAATCTTGGAAACTGTAATTTGTTTTGGGTGCTGAGTCAACTCCTAGGAGCCAAGGCGTCTTTGCTCCCCAATAAAATATTTGAGGCGGTCTTCCACCCAGTTGATGCCCATTCAAATGATAAGCCAGTTGTCTGTGTCATCCTGGGAAGTGTTGAGACTTTTGATATCCATAGGTCCAAAACTAGTAAAAAGAAGGGGAACCTGTGGTTAGGGATTAGGGTGAAATTCAATTTAGTTCACATTTAAAGGTGAAACTACCAGTTCACACTTTTTAAAACAATATGCAAACTGATAAACAGGCATCCTTTGAAAGTTGCACTTCTCTGAATTCTGCAAGACTGTTGCCCAGCCAAGTAATGTGCACAAAATGCATGAAACTAGGGTGAAATGGATAAAAATCAATATATTGGTGGAGATGGAATACAAAAACACGTTACGCTGCTTTGCAAAGATATATGCATTAGGCAAAATGTGTCTACCATAGTAGAAGAAATTCATACCAAAATGCTGATGAATTTTCACGAGGACTTAAATAATAAATAAATCGCAAAGTGATGTGGAAATGTGGGGAACTGAAATTAAAATTGATAAAATGAGAAACTGACAGATTCACAAATCCCCACCTGTGGCTGCCTCTGTCCCCTGAAGCAACTTACAAATTTTAAATTATATTTTGCATAGGATCCAAACGTCTTCCTCATTCTCAAGCTGTAGCATTGTTTTCTTCTATGCTTTTCATCAGGGTTTTTTGTGTGTGTGTTTTTTACACTTTGTCAATTATTTACTTTAAGCGTCTTGCATTTCTGCCATGCATAATGGACGGGGCCTGCATCTTTAATGACCCGTATAGTATGTCAATTGGCTAGGAAACTTCATCGAGGACTTTTACGGGGCATTTTGTACATGGAACTCTATTATATTTTATCAAATTCTCCTTCTGTCCACTTATTCACAGTATTGTTTCTCTTGAAATAGTTGATTCTTTCCAACGATGTGCAACACATCATTTCATATCATAGATGTTTCATATCATAGATGCAGATTGTAAGCACTGTTATAATTCATTATGATAGTCCAGAACACTCTCCCCCAAAAAAGAAACATCTTTTGGGTCAAGACTGAGGCAATATGCTGAATATCCCAGGATTCTCCTGTGATTGCCTGCAAATATTACATGCTGTATTTTCAGATAATCCTAGAATGTATAGACTTGAAACAGAGTTGAACAATGAAATAACTGGCTTTACTCTGGAACAAAAGCTCCTGCAGCATGTAATCATGTAAGGTCTTGAACAAAATACTGTAGGCAGTGCCAACTGGCACAAGTAGTTCTTGTGTCTTTCTTTACATATTTTATTTATTTTCAATTCATTCTGGATTATTGGTTTTCACCTTTGATGTTGGTTAATGTGCTTTTTATTCTGCGCATTTCTTAATAGTTTAACTGGATTGCTCATTTTTGTAAGCAGCTTGGTAAATTTCTAATTATAGAAATAGCTGAAGGTACCCCTGCCCGTACGGGCCAGTCTTGCCAGACTCTAGGGCTGTGCGCTCATCTCACTCTATAGGCCGGGAGCCAGCACTGTCCGCAGACACTTCCGGGTCACGTGGCCAGCGTGACAAGCTGCATCTGGCGAGCCAGCGCAGCACACGGAACGCCGTTTACCTTCCCGCTAGTAAGCGGTCCCTATTTATCTACTTGCACCCGGGGGTGCTTTCGAACTGCTAGGTTGGCAGGCGCTGGGACCGAACGACGGGAGCGCACCCCGCCGCGGGGATTCGAACCGCCGACCATGCGATCGGCAAGTCCTAGGCACTGAGGCTTTATCCACAGCGCCACCCGCGTCCTGTCTAATTATAGAAATAGGATGACACAAATGTTTATACAAAGTTCATACATAAACATAAATAAACAAGTGTATGTGATCACGCTAATCATCATCAACATCATCATCCACTCATCTGGCTGGATTACTCCAGCCACTCTGGGCGGCTTCCAACACATAAAAACATAATAAAACGTCAAGCATTAAAAACTTCCCAATACAGGGCCCATATCTCTTCCCAAACTCATCCTCATTTACTTTAATTAAATTCATTTTGTTATAATGTATCATGCCAATTAGGAGAACAATAACCTCCCCTTTATATCCTTAAATTATTTACACGGGCCATTTTAGCTCCATATCTTATGATTTTGCATTGTGCAAAATAAACTAAAATGATCAAATTGTCAATTTTATATCTGATGAAATTCTTTTAATACTTTCAGAATTTGTTGATGTGATTTTACTGTTCTTAGAGCTTGCACTTCTGTGTTTTATTCTGTTTTTACAATGTGCACAGTTTTGATGGAGCTATGCAGACTTTGCTATGGACTATTTCATGGTCGCCATATATGGAGACAGGCAGGAATGTCTCTATCAGACTAATTGGCTCTGTCCTTTGGTTTTTCCTACCTCATAGCAATTGCCACAACTTTAGCAATTTAGGCATTGAGTAAATTTGGTGGACAGGAGCCCAGTTCTCTTGTTTCTGGGGGTATCTGGAAGGAGTCGCTTGTGTCCAGAAGCCCAGTTGGGGCTAGGGCCATAGCACTATTCAAGGCAGCAACCCAGCAAGGGGTTCCTACTTGATATGTGCCATAGGACCTCTTCTCCTCCCGTTGATCCCCAACAGGTATACCCCAGCAGGTGGCCTGCCAAACCTCCTGATTTGATGCAAAGTGATGTTGTCCTACCTGTTTATTTGGGAGCACAGCATTGGGGAGAAGATGCCTCGGCCACATAAGAAGCTGATAAGCCACTGTTTTTCTTTGTGGCTTCTCAATATGGTCTGCTTATTGAGCATTCATCCTGATGTGCTTGCAAATTTGATATTATAGTTCTCTTTTTTTAAAAAAAAAATCTGTAGAATTTTTATTTGCAAATATCCACCAGTTTGAGTTTAAATGTATAGATTAATATAAGCAGCTCATGTGTCCAAATATGTACCTAAATGAGACCAAGAATTATAAACCATGAGTTTGAATACAGAAAGGGCAGTGAGATCTTCCAGCCACTAAGCAGAAAATCATTGGTGCTTGTCTTTGTAATATAAGTCTCTCAACAAGCAAAGGGACTTGTAAAATCCATTTTTGTTGTCCATCTATTAGACCCTTCGCCACGGCACAGGAGCATAATTTAAGAGCATGTGCGAATTTGCAAATATACAGTCGTACCTCGCAAGACGAATGCCTCGGAAGACGAAAAACTCGCAAGACGAAAGAGTTTTTCATTTTCTGAGTTGCTTCGCAAGACAGATTTCCCTATGGGCTTGCTTCGCAAGACGAAACGTCTTGCGCCTTTTTTTAAAAACCGCCAATGCATTCCTATGGGAAACCGTCAATACACAATGGTGCTTCGCAAGACGAAAAAACTCGTAGAATGAAAAAACTCACAGAACGAATTAATTTCGTCTTGCGAGGCACCACTGTAAAGGATTTCTGTAAAACAAAGCGATTACCAGCAATAATTTCAGTCCAGAAAGGCAGCACGTGGCGTCTTCCCCACAGAAGTTAGGCGATATCCGGTCTTCATCAAGCATATATTCTGACTGATTTGCGCGAAGGTTATATGGCAATCAGCATTCATCTTAATTTCATCCTAGTTTACTTATGAGGTGGTTATGCCCTCTTGTCAATCAATCAGTTGTTATTGGTTGTGCATTTCCTCAGCACTTTCCTAACCCCAAACAATCTGGTGTTTTTAAAGCGGATTTGTTGCAGCAGAGCAACAGTACACTTTAATCCACTTTAATTATGCAAATGTAAAGTTCCAGAGTGCATTTGAATCCTTGCCAGTCTGGAGCTGATTTAGACTGTTGAACAAGACAGTCATTTGAGCACAAGTCTTTGTTGAGACTATATCCTTGTTTTGCCTAGCTGCTCTTCTCTTCCTTGTGCAGGACTTTCTATTACTTCTGGGTTTGCTACTGCACCAAAGCACTGCTCGTTGGGTTAAATTATTGAACACTTTCCGCTGCCCAGCACAAATTGTGGATGTGCTTTGTTATTTTCATCAGCACTGGTGCAATTCAGACCTAACCCTAAAGCACAGGCTGTTGTTAATGTGCACATGCTGCGTCAAGTCTTAGGGCTCATGCGATCCCCTTCACCACTTCTCTGTGTGTGAGGAGGGATTTTTTTTTAAGATTCTGGTTAAGGTGAGTCACAAAATGCATTCTCTCTTTTTGCTCAAATACAGGAAACTGGTTTGCAGAACCCATTGTGGCTGATTTATTAGCTGGTCGTGGTTTATGCAAAGCACTGTTTTGTGTGTATTCTCTTGAAATGGAAACCAATGGTTTGTAACACCCCATACCCAAATATTTAAATTGCTTCCCCAAGTGCATAAAAGGAGGAAGGAAGTGAAGGAGAGTAGATAAACCTGAAGCTAAAGAGACTTGTGGCGGCTACTGCACAGAATAATAATCTGTGGTTTGGTGTTAGGTCTGAATTGGCAGACGTGTCTGGAATGTTCACCAAGGCAGAAGTTGTTGGAGCCTTAGACCCCACCTTCTGATACCAAGGTGGGGTAGGACTAAAATACTGGACCTGGATATGATGTGTGGGGAAGATAAAGAGCCTACAGCCAGTTTTCCTAGTTTTAAAGGGACGGGGAATTTAAGATACAAATCTTGTCCTTGGATATTTCCAATAAGTGTAGCTCACCGGTAAAACTCTCCTTACAGCACTTACTATCTAAGTCTTGTTTTCATTTACAGCACTAAGGGCTTACTTGGCCTAAACCAGAAACAGAAACTAATTTAAACCATACGTTGTGGGTTTTTTTTATACACTAGTCTATAGAAAGCATTTAAGTATTTGATCCTATATTTCACTTTAAAGATCTCCTCTGTTTTACACAACATTAACATAAAACTAGAGAGAATAATAGGACAGAGATCCACAAGGGTGGGGTGAGGGAGGCTGGGCTTAATTTAACGATTAGGCAAATAAGCCCCTGGTTTTCTACTCTTTCGTTTCAGGTTATTCTGTTTTTGTTCTGCTGCTGACCAAGGTTCCCACTTTCCCTCTGATGCGGGATCATTATGTTCCAGGAACATGCATGTTGCATTGATAAAGTCAGTGCTTTGCACATTCCATAACAAAGGAATGCCTTAACCCGTTTATTCCCAACATCTTTGCTGAATTGTATGCACTAGCAATAGGAAATCGTTCCTTGTACATATGGAAAACAACAGGAGGCATTGCTTTGAGCCCTGTGGAAGCGCTGTAAATTTGCAACATGGTGGGAGGGGGAAGGAAGTCCCTTCTACTTAACTATCACAATAAATTCTCCAGCTGGCTGCCTCATACTGAACCATGGCAATAAACACATTCCAAGTGCAGAGCTGGAGCACCATGAAAACGCAGGTAGCTATCAAACGGCAGTCGTTGTTCCCATAAAAAGGGCATTGCCTTTGTGTGCAATAAACAAGGCAAGGTATTGAAATGTCCCATGTATTTCACAACATTAACATAAAACTAGGCAGAATAATAGTTCAACACATTATGGGATCAACCCCAGCATTCTCTTTATGGGAAGAAAAGGCTAGGCAAACAAAAGCTAATGGCGTCAGTGCAAGAAGTCTGCCTTTTGGATGTTGTCTCTTCACTTCCCTACCCACCCAAACTACGCTTGTCCTGGATCTTAGCCAAGTCAATTGAAAAATCGGGGTCTCCTGGTTTTTACTTTTTGAAATATGGCAACCCTATTCTAAGTATAAATAACAGAATCATAGAATTGCAGAGTTGGAAGGGACCCTGAGGATCATGTACAGGATTAAGCTGTCATTTAATTTTTTAAAAAACACACACAACAAAGTTAAATGGATCAGAAAGTCAATCACACCTACAACTTGCCGTAAGGATTAACCTTTCCCATGTTAACAGCTTGTACACAGATCTTTCATACAGATAAACACTTCTCTCTCTTTGCCTTCTAAATCACCTAGGAAACCCACAAAAATCTTTGTGCAATGAAACCGTGAAGATATTCACTGACCTTCTAGGATTACATATGCTGGATCAGAAACAAGCTTCTGAAATATCTGGGTCATTGTTTAAAGTGCCACTTCACTTTGGTGAATGATTGCAAATAATCACAACTACTGAGTTTAAACTAAGGATGGCTCCTGAAACAA
This sequence comes from Podarcis tiliguerta, assembly GCF_965153285.1. Taxonomy (NCBI): domain Eukaryota; kingdom Metazoa; phylum Chordata; class Lepidosauria; order Squamata; family Lacertidae; genus Podarcis; species Podarcis tiliguerta. The sequence continues at coordinate 19,236,730 of NC_139543.1, read as the reverse complement.
CTGATTTGTCTAGTAATACTAGGTAATACTAGTAATGCTAGCAGTTACTAACTTGTCTTGCAGTAATTGAATTGGTCACCTTTTCTTCACCCAGACAAAAATCTAGCTCGTTTCTTCCAAGTACGCCAACATGTAGGTCAGTGCCATAAATTACACTTGTTTTAGACAAATGGAAAACTTCCAGGCTGATTGTATTTCTTGTTTTTCTCTCCCAAAGACCAATCTGTCATCTTGTTAGATGCTGTTGCTATGCAAATAGAACACCCCTGTTATTGGGGTGAAAGTAGCAAGTGAGGCTGATGAACGTGTGGTAGCTCCAGTGCCCCCCCCCCCCCCGATTGGCAAATGAAACTGAGGTGGAATCTGCACACATATAAAAAACACTGTGAAAATGCTTTTTTAAAAGAACGTTTTAAAAAATACTTTGAATTTGGCATAGCTCACTTCCACCATCTAGTGTCACATTTGTATGTTGCACTTTGCAACACACTTAAAGCATTTTATTTGCAGCTGTATAGCTGAGTCCCAAATTCAAAAACAGAATTTGAAGCACCCACGTAAGATCAGGCTGCATTTTGTTCCTATGCTAGGATGTTTGAAACAAGAAAGCTGGGGATGATTTTAGACTTCTGCTACTGATAAACAATGGCGATACAATAAAAAATACAGCTTGCTGTTTGCAAGAGATTCTTTTCCCACTATCCATACTGCTAAAGAAGGGGGAAGTGTCATCTACAGAATAACAATCCTGGTTGTCGCTGTAAATCTCCCTCTCTGATTTGAGGCTACTTCAGATATGTGAAGAAGCCCATTAGCCCACCCCACAGCCCAGCAGCCCACCCCATAAGCCTAGGCTTGGTCTTAGGGATGTGGATGGCCCTATGGTCTAAACCACTGAGCCTCTTGGGCTTGCCATTCAGAAGGCCGGCGCTCCAAATCTGTGCAAAGGGGTGGGCTCCTCTTGCTCTGTTCCAGCTCCTGTCAACACAAAATCCCCTGACAATACAAATGCTATTCAGTTTGATATAAGCATAGCTCCCTGGTGTCAGTGGTGTGGCCACCCCATGGAGTCCTGAGTTAAGAGGCTATTCTTTGAACATTGCACTTCTTAGCATTCTGCAAAGTAGTTCTTCCTTAAAAAAACAACAACACACACTCACTCAAAAATATGTATGTTAGGTAGAATTGCATACAAAATGAATATTTTCAGGAAAATGTGTGTGAAAATGCATATAAATTTTCATGCAGATTAAAAAAAATAATGCTGGAAAACTGATGTGTTAATGGGATCAACCGAATTTAAGATCAGAAAAATGAGGGTCTGTGGATTCAGCAACACACTCCAGAATATGTTGTTCGTAGATGATGCTATAAAGATAAAAAGTACAGCCTTTTAAAAATTATGCAGATGGCTAACTAGTCCATTTTCAGGTGCTTTTTGTGTCCCATTATTTATATCTTAAACATTTGATATATAGTATTGCCTGGGACAAATGTCTACCCAATGTGAGTAAACCACATTCAGAACGATTTCTATAGTTTTATTATTATTAGTCATGTATTTCACAACGATCGTGAGAAACAGTTTAGCACCACCTAGAATATTCTTGCTAGACCTCTTATTCTGTCGGTTTAACCACCCTGGCCCTAGGGTCTAAATATTTATAGAATTATTCCAAATTTCTCCTGATAAAACCAAGAGCTACGTTTTCACTCTGTGTGCGTGCAGCCTTTCATACTCACCCAACATATTCCTACTAAAAGCAACGTGATGAAATTAAGCAAAGCGGTTATTAAATAATGTCATTACATCTATAAGATCCCTTGAAGCAGTAACTTTTGATGGTATAGCACTGAACAAGAAGGCAACTTTCATACAACATTGCATGAGGAAAAGCCATACATAATTAAAAAGGGTGTTTTCTGTCCTTACACACTCATGCCATAATTGCCCATTTAATTTTATCAGAAGCCTTAATGAGAGATCCTTTGATAACCTAGTTACTTGGAAAGGGAGAAGGTGTGGTTTGCAATTCCACAAGGTTTCACAATGCATCTCACTTTGCTTTGTTATTGCCCTCTGTTTAGTAATGGACTCGCCTTCACGACTTTCAACATACATCCCATGGGAAAGCCTTTTATCACTGGCTACGTACAGAGGACTGTGTTTTGGAACCAGTTAAAACATGAGTTAGTTACAACTGAAACTGTAAAGGTATCACTGAAAGGCAACTTCCAAGACACTTTTACTTGTTTGTAATACAGCAGTCCGCTTCGTTTTGCCCAAGCTACACAGGTACAAAACAATCCAGTTTAATTGAACCAGAAGGGTTTGATTAAAGCCTCAGAAGGCTAAGTTTCGATAGCACTAAACATCTGTAAATACTTCACATACGTTCTTATGTTGCATCCCTTTCAACAAGTCTGTCACTTAGGTAGGTTAAACCCACATTATTATTCCACCATCTGCACTACATTTAAAACAATATCATACCACATTAAACCCTCTCAGTTCCCTAGTAACAAGCATACTGATTCTCATATATACACTTCTGTGGAATGGAAGAAATGGTGGATACGGTTAATTATCGCTTGACACGTATTGCACGTATCTCTGCGATGGAGCGTTGCAGCTCATGCTGCCGTGAGCTAATATTCCATTGGGTAAAAGGAGAATGAATACATTTAACTAGACCAGGGGTCCCCAACCTGCGGCCCATGGGCCAGAAGCAGCCCATGGAGGTCGTTTAACCCGTCCACAAGCTGCTCCTGAACCGAGCTGCCTGCTTAGCAAGTCCCCCTGCACTGCGCTAACCCTGCGCAGCGCAGCCCAGGGACTCTCTTCTGTGGCTCCAGAAATCACTTCTGCACATGCCCAGATGCCGGAAATCACACAGGCATGATTTTCGGCATCTGGGTATGCGCAGAAGCAATTTCCAGCACCGTGGACATCTGCAGATGCAATTTCCGGGGTCGCACTGCACTGGTCCGGCTCACAGAGGATCTCCACAGGACTGATCCGGCCCATGCCCGGTAAGCCTTGTCGACCCCTGAACTAGACATTATCAGTTTAAATCAATAAAACATGTCATATGGATGGATGTCGGCTAACGGATGGAGGTTGAATCCTGACAAGACAGATGTACTGTTTTGGGGGGACAGGGGGTGGGCGGGGGTGGGGGACTCCCTGGTCCTGAATGGGGTAACTGTGGCCCTGCAGGACCAGATATGCAGCTGTCCATGGTGGCGCAGGTCAATTCTGTGTCCAGGGCAGCTGTCTACCAGCTCCATCTGGTACACCAGCTGAGACCCTACCTGCCCACGGACTGTCTCGCCAGAGTGGGGCATGCTCTGGTTATCTCCCGCTTGGACTACTGCAATGCGCTCTACGTGGGGCTACCTGTGAAGGTGACTTGGAAACTGTAAATAATCCAGAATGTGGCTGCTAGACTGGTGACTGGAAGTGGCTGCCAATACCATATAACACCAGTCCTGAAAGACCTACATTGGCTCCCAGTACGTTTCTGAGCACAATTCAAAATGTTGGTGCTGACCTTTAAAGCCCTAAACGGCCTCGGCTCAGTATACCTGAAGGAGCATCTCCACTCCCATCGTTCTGCCCAAACACTGAGGTCCAGCTCTGAGGGCCTTCTGGCGGTTCCCTCACTGTGAGGTTAAAGAGAACCAGTTAGAGGGCCTTCTTGGTAGTGGTGCCCTCCCTGTGGAACACTCTCCCATCAGATGTCAAGGAAATAAACAACTATTTGACTTTTAGAAGACATCTGAAGGTAACCCTGTATTGCGAAATTTTTAATGTCTAATATTTTACAATTTTTTATGAGATGTAAGCCACCCAGAGTGGCTAGGGAAACCCAGTCAGATGGGCAAGGAATAATAATAATAATAATAATAATAATAATAATAATAATAATGCACACCAGGGTGGAATCTGTCGATTTTTCTGTGTAATTTTCAGGTAGGTCAGTCTTTATATGATATGGCAGAATTGTATCATTTTTGTAGGTTTGCTCAATGCTTTAGATACACCTGGTTTGCATTTGATGAAAAGTAGGTTACAGCAGCTCTGGGATTGAAGGATTCCATCTAGGTTCTATTCCAATTAATTTTCAAAAGCTGTTAGTGCCAGATACTGGCTTGTAAATTCTTGCTCTGTCTCCTGCCAATTCATTCATCTCTTTGGTTTCAGTTATGTCCCACATCCTAGGACAGATTCTCGTTTAATAACATGAAGCACTTCTGGGCTTGTAACTTTTATCATTTTCAAGCCCTGTGCAAAAATCAAGCTCCTGCTATTCTGCACAAATATCTATCTCCCCTTTCTGGTGCCCATACTTGAAGCAGTTAAAACAACGTTATGCATAAAATACAACAGCATTAAAGACCACAAATAAAAAGCACAAGCTTTAAACAATTTTGTAAAAAAATAAATCAGTACTTTAAATAATTTTGTAAAAAAATAAATCAGTACTTAGCAGGCAAAATCCTACAGAATAACAATTTATTCACCCGCCAGCAAAATACAGCCAAAGAGTGAGCCACATGCACTTTGTGGGGCATGTTGTTCTACAATGCTGGTGCAGCCACCGAAAAGGCCCTGTCTCTTATCACCCACCCACAACCAGGCCTCCACGTTCACAGTTTCACTTCTGCTTTATACTTCACGATGCTGATATTGCATATTATTAATCCCAAAATAGCAATTCATGAAGCGGTATATGTTAGCATTACAACTAAATGAAAAGCAGCGATTTTTATGCTTAATCTTAGCCTAAGAAGATATTGACAACCAGCGATTTTGGGAGAAGTCTAGAAAGCCATAGAAATTTTATTTATTTATTAAATTCATATATTGCTCTCCATCCGAAGATCACAGGAAGGTTCACAAGATAAAGTCACTACAAAATGAACTGAGTGCTCTTGGTCTGTATAGAGTTCTCTCACTAGAGCCATAGATATAGGAAGGTGGGGTATGTGGCTGGTCAGAAATATGTATTTTATTTTATTTTTTAAAGGCTCAGGTCTTTCTCCTACCATATTGCTGCATGCTTGGAAATTGTTAAAATGGGTGGCTCATCAGATAAAGAGTCCTAGATATCACATGTAGCAGTCCTTTGGTCTAGTCAGCTTTAGCTAGAACCTAACATGGCAGCAATAACTTCAGACCCACCAAGTGTCCCTATTTTCCAGGGACATCTCAGACTTAGAGAAGCTGTCCCAGTTTCTGTTTTGATCCTGGAATGTCCTGCTTTTCCTTAGGATGTCCCTGTTTTCATTAGAGAAATGTTGGGGGGCATGGAGTCATCCGATCCCTGGGCTGTCTGAAGGCAATCCTGTATAGGGAAGATATTTTAATGTTTAATGTTTTTATATATGTTGGAAGCTGCCCAGAGTGGCTGTGGCAACCCAGTAAGATGGGTGAGGTATAAATAGTAAAATTACCATTACGGAATGGGACGTCCCTATTTTTATTGGAGAAATGTTGGAGGGTATGTAACTTTGCTCTGACCCACCTTTTGCAGCCTCGCAACTCTGGTGTAGAAAATGGTGTGAGTTTGTCCCGGGGAAGTCGAGAGAGTAGAATTAAATGAAGAAACAGCAGCATCTGGCATACAAGCAGCAGAGTAACAGATGGAATTGAAGAGGACAATATTTCAGAAAAAAGCCTCCACAACAATGATTTGGATATCACTAAAAGGAGCAGAACCCTTGCGCAGAACATGAGCAAGACTAAAAAAGATAACATAGTGATTTGACAAAAAAATGAAACAAAAACAAAACCAGTAGCAGAAAGATCAGAAATATCAGAAATAGAGAAGTTATGAGAAAGGACAAGACCTCTTAATATGAGTGGGGAAATGAATCCAAGACTTCAAATAAAGACAACAAGAAGTGGCAGAATGAGACAGATCATCCAGCTGAATACAGACATTTCCCGCTACCAAAGCACAGGTATTATCTGAAAGAAAAACCAGTAAGCCAGGAATCAAAATCAGATATGAGAGATAAAAGATAAATGAGAGATAAAAGTCCCTATAGCAAAGTACAATTGATTATTGAACCAGGGCTGGAAGACTGCTCCAATGATCTTCATGTATTCCCACCTCAGCTTGACCTGCTTAAAGAACCTACAATTAAACTGCCTGAACTTGTAACAAATCATTAATGCTCACCCATATCATTACAATACCTTCTCCTGATTAAATACCATAACTTATCGTCTTTTATTGGAATTTAATAACTTTAGGGCTTATAAACGTACACTTTATTACACCCTTCCCGTTATAAAATAGAAATTGAAAACTGACTATTTGCTACTAAGGCTTTGGTATTTTATTTTAAGAACGCCGAAGTGGAAGCAGCATAAAATGCATAGGAAGGCAATCCCCATAGCCCCAAATCAAGCCTCCTGCAGAAGACGCATTTCATTACAAACAATTCACGGTGGGATGCAGAGGAAGGGTAATGAGATGTGCATACATTACGAGCCTGTGAGGTGAAGCATTCCCACTGAAAGAAGATACCCCTGAGCTATCAACACGAAATAATTCCCCTCAAGGAGTTTTCTGATATTTGCAGCAATGTCTGATGCCGGAGCTATAAATTATTGAAGCAAAACCATTCCTAAGGGAGACATGGGAGACGGTAAAAGCACCGCCATTGCCTTCTAAATCACCACATGACTTTCTGCATTTAAATACTTTGGGTGGCAGACTCTTGTTGTTTAGTCGTTTAGTCGTGTCCGACTCTTCGTCACCCCATGGACCAGAGCACGCCAGGCACTCCTGTCTTCCACTGCCTCCCGTAGTTTCGTCAAACTCATGCTGGTAGCTTCGAGAACACTGTCCAACCATCTCATCCTCTGTCGTCCCCTTCTCCTTGTGTCCTCCATCTTTCCCAACATCAGGGTCTTTTCCAGGGAGTCTTCTCTTCCCATGAGGTGGCCAGAGTATTGGAGTCTCAGCTTCAGGATCTGTCCTTCCAGTAAGCACTCAGGGATGATTTCCTTAAGAATGGATAGGTTTGATCTTCTTGCAGTCCAAGAAGTCTCCTCCAGCACCATAATTCAAAAGCATAAATTCTTCGGTGATCAGCCTTCTTTATGGTCCAGCTCTCACTTCCATACATCATTACTGGGAAAACCATAGCTTTAACTATACGGACCTTTGTTGGCAAGGTGATGGAGGTGATGGGTAACAATTAAAAACCCCAACTGAGAAGCAGATAATAGCAACCAAGTAAAAATGAGCCAAGTGCAGTGGTTTTCCACTTTGTGCTGTGGCACTGTGGGGTGCCTTGTATGATGGTCAGGGGAGCCATGGGAAGCACTGTTCTCTTTCCTTCTCTCCCTTCCTCTGATGCCCTCTTGCCTTATCTCTGCCCCCCGCCCCAGGCTTCCACAGCTGTTTGTTGCAGCAGCTCTGGCTACAAGTTTCACAGGCAAATGGTGCCTCTGAGGCTGATCAGGGGATGCTTCTCAGGCGCCTGTGGGGCAATGTGAGGAGGCAGGGGAGCAGGGGGATAGCTCAGAGACATGGGGCGGCAGCAGCGGCTGCCTGGAGGACTCCCAAGGAGAAGGGAGAGGAGGCTTCCACAAAGGAGGGTGTTTGAAAAAGGGTGAGATGCTGCCAGCTCTGCAGGCAAGGGGTGACATAACTGGGCTCCTGAGCCCCACAGGGGTACCACAGAAAGAATGTAGTTGGTCATGGGAGCTGTGGACTCAAAAAGGTTGAACACCTCTGGCCTAGTGGATGAAACTTTTAGCACTCTAGTTCTTAATCATTGATGATGGTAGCTAGCTATGGGCACTGGGATGAGGTTACCTAAATACCTGTGTGAGATAGAGTTCATCGTAAGTTTCTGTGTTCACGCACAGAACATTCTCAGACTCTACATCTTGTTTTAAAATTGTCCTATGCAAGGCTTTCCCCCCCACCCAGACGGAACTTACCGGAACTCAGTTCTGGCACCTCTCAGGTGGGCACCATTGCCATTCCAAGAGAATATTATTTTTTTACCATATGTAAAAATCATAACACAGTATTGCCTTACTAGTTACCTAGTTAGGATATGTTGCAGTCCAACTGTGGGAGAGCCACAGTTTCCCCAGCCATGCAGCGGCAGAGCAAGCCAATCAGGCACCTGGGGTGACACGCGTGCCCTGCGCCCAGGGGCGGGGCCAGCCGTCCATGGGGGTGGGGCCAGCTGCCTGCAGGGGCAGGGCCAGCCAGGGCAGGACGATCTGTGGGGTCTCCAAGGAGTCTGCTTGCCTCCTCCCTCTCAGCTGCCCTACAGCTGAGTGGGAGGCAACGGGCAGACCGTTTGGGGCAGCACAGAGCCTGCGGGCCCCCAAGGCACCGCATCACTTCCAGGAGAGACGCGTGGCTCAGGCATGCTGCAGGCCCTGCAGTGAGTGCCACCTGGCATTTTGTCACCCCCCCTCAGTGGTGACACCCAGGATGACTCGCCCCCACCACAACCCTTTCCTCCGCCCCTGCAGCCATGACTATAAACTCTTACCTTGGGTTATAGATACTTCAGGCTGTGTTTTTTTGGGTTACAGACCCGCCAAAACCTGGAAGTACCAGAACAGGTTACTTCTGGATTTTGGTGGTCGTGTATGTGCAGAATCGCTAAATCATGCTTTGCACATGCGCAGAAGTGCCAAATCGCAACCTGCACATGTGCAGAAGCGGCGCTGCGGGTTGCGAATGCTGCGGGTTGCGAATGTGCCTCCCACATGGATCACGCTCGCAACCTGAGCATCCACTGTAATGGGTAATTTCACTATAAAAGAGGGGTGCCTATATTGATTATATTGCAGGTAACCTAGCAATATATTGATAGGTATGGATTCTGGACATTTCATGCTCTTAAGGAAAGAAGAAAATTAAAACGCATCAGCAGTCACCAAGGAAACAGTTCTCAATGAATTTTGTGCCAGCCAGTTTGACTAACCACCGGGGATTAGGAGAGAACAGACAGAGATATTAAAATCTTCAATGAAATACTTTTGATGTCAGTGCAAGCAAGAGACCAGAGTAAAGTGATGGGAAAAAGGAGGATGCTAAATAATGAAAAAGGCATGATAAAGAGCAGGCAGCTTAAATGGGAAATGCTCGCAGACAAGTCATTTGGGGTGAAAAATGGGGAAAGAACTATTTTGAAAAGAACAGATGTTCTGCCCTAAAAAGCATATGGGCTTTGATAGACATGATAGGACATTTCCCTACCCGCTTCAAACATGCTCTAAATGAGAGCATTTCAATTTCAATAAAATAAATGTTTAAATATTAAACGGTTTCCTCTTCTTAAGAGGCAGTTTAGCAAAGCACCGAATTCATTTCTCTTCAGTCAGCTGCTTAATATAGGCCCACATACAAAGATATAAAGAGAACATAGCACATGGACACATCTGGGTACATACATTCAAATTGCCTGAAATTGGCACATTCAGCCTGTATGCCAGAGTTTTGAAGAGTTCTGTCCACATGAAGACTTTCCATTCACCTCCATTCACACAAACATATTCCTTGCATATTCCTAGCATAACGTGTGAACAGCCATCACAGCATTCAACCACATGGGCGAGGAAATGCTGAAGGCTTCTGCTTTGCAGGTTGCCTACCCATGTGGTACCCTTTAGAGCCAAACTACGTTATGCTTAATGCACAGTATGTGACTATATCTCTTGTTTTCCTTTAATTGCAGGCATGGGCAACTGTTAGGAGTGCAGTGCACAGAAGGAAAGCAACCATGACTGCCTTGAAAATTATTCCTCACCTGTGCAGTTATGGGCTTGGGGGGGGGGGAGTTCCCATTGGCATCATATGTGGGAAACAAATTTGCAAGAGAGTCATGGCTGGAAAAATCCTATGATCCCATGATATTGTTATTGTCAATCCTCACCAGCAAGTCCCAGGGCAGGTTACTACCATTTTTAAAAAATCAGTATTAAAAACAATTTCTATACATTTTGTTATTGGCATCCATCTGTCTCGGGAGACGAAGGAGGAGTGCGCCAAACTATTGAAGAGTTTGCTGTGGTTGTAAAAACTGATATTGTTGCAGCTGGGGTATATGACGGCATCCAGTTGTGATGCTGCAGATGCACCATGGTGTTTCATCTCTCTGCGCTCCTTGCAATGGTTATTCCTCCTCTAGTCGCTGTTGTGGGTGCATGACCTGACTGATTCTGCCCAGGCACTGCGATCGTCTGCAAGGGATTCCCACATGGTGGGCTTGATGTTGTCAGTCTTCATGCTACGTTTGCAGACATCTTTGTAACACAGAATTGGTCTGCCAATGGGCCTGCTGCTTGAAGCCATTTCACTGAAGAGCATGTCATCTTCCATTCTGAGGACATGACAAAGCCATATATAGTCGCAGGAATAACACACATCTCAGGTGTCAATGGGGTGTGTCTTCAGCATTCACCTAAAGTTGTATAGTGATGCATCTCTGTGGGGATGTAATTCCACAACTTAGGGGCTGTCACAACCACAACCCTACAAAATTCGGAGAGAGGTGGCACTACCAAGAGGACCCCCTCTGCTGACGTGAACACCTGGAAAGGTCTGTAGACACCCTGGTATCTGATCCTGATTGGAATCACAACTGTGCCTGTGACTGAAGAAAAACAAGAAGCATAGTAACATGCTACACAATAAAGTGTAATATGTAGCTTGGCCCTCAGGGAGCAAATAGTAGCTTCTGGGGAGTAAGAGCTATTTTCATTGGGCAAATGGTTGGCAGGAAGGGTTATGCCCGCTATCACTCAACATTGTCGTTTCAGTTACATCAGCTATCAATTTGAAACAACAACAACATGGGAGAGTTGATCATGAATTGGCTGCCATTATATCAAATATGGAAATCTTATGAATCTTATGTTGGAATTCCAAGCCTTTATCAGGAGAAACTGGCAACTCTCCCAGGCACCCGGCTTGGTCTCCTGTTGACCTCCCGGTCTGCTTTCCCGGCAGGATCCAGGCAGAGGTCGTGATAGGCGATCCTTCTCAGCGTGAGAAGAACACACCCCTCTTTCCTGCCCCCCCCGGCAGGAGAAAGAGATAGACAGAAATGTATTTACATGGCTTTATTTCTGTCTTTGCGGAGTTATAAAAAACATGACTGCTCTCATCAAACTCCAGCAGTCCACTGAACAAAAACACTTCCTGTGCAGCTCATATTACACTCTGAGCTAATTCCGGTGCCCTCTGTTTCCCACGGACACTCCCAACATCATGTGATGTTGTTTTCAAGCAATCAGCTCGCAGCAGCATTGCTTCTATATCGTAACAATATGTACTCTGTGCAAATGCATATTCCAACTGTAGAATCCCACAGCCCCTAATTATGATAGTCTGCATTCTATATATTATTTTTGTTGCTTCATTGGAATATTGATCCATTTAAGAATAGATGGCACAAAATGCAAGATATAAACAGATAAATGTAGCTCTAGTACAGCACAGACAGAAAGCATGATTTCAAAAGATCTATGAGTTTCACATCTTGCATCTATCTGCAGGTGAGGGGAGAAAAGCACAAAAGCACAGTTAACTAAGTAGGATCCGTAGTGTGGTAATTTAAAAACCTGAAAGAACACCTGGAATATTGCTCCCAGAAAAGCTCTATATATTTTTCTCAGGAGAGCCCACAACAAATGAATAAAAAGTACTGATGCACAAATAGCCCAGCATGAAACAATTAAAAAGGAGATGAAAAGAGATTTAAATTTAAAAGGCATTGTTCCTTTGAAAGCCATTCTCATTGAACGCCCTTTGCATCTCTTCTGCATTTTTCCCAACAGGTTATTTGTCTTCCCTATCAATCTCGCACTGACTCCCTCTCTCCCAGCAGAGCATGCATCTGCCCTTGATGTAAAGAATGACAGACAGCTGCAGAAGCTTTGGTTTTGAGTCTTCTTTGGTTTCCCTCTTTATAACTTAAGCGAGTGAGTTGTGGGCAATTATCATAAAAAGGGGTGTACTTTAAAAAAGAGATGTACTAATTGAGCAACATCATAATGCTCTCAATTAACCAATAGCTTTTTTAAAAAGAAATGAAAGCAATTTTTACAAGAGGAATCAAAGTCCGGAAGTCCTTTCTGAATATTAATAAGCCTGGGACTGAAAGCATCTCTGATATGCTTGTAAGTATCAGAGATGGGAAGTTCAAAGGCGACCTGATAATGCGTACAAGTGTTCGATTATTCACAGGTCACATGTCTTGCAGCTCTAGACCATCTTGAGAGGCTGCAGGAGTAGGTCACCACCTTAATCGTGGGTGGTTTTCAGAGGTTGATTGTGAAGCATCTGCATCCTCTCCCCGCTTTGATCAGCTTGGATTTGGGTGGTGCTTCCAGGCAAGGGCCTTTCGGACTTCTGTACTTTAAAAAAATATGAAAATGAAATCCAGGTGTATGTACTGCAGTGACATGTGACATTCTACAAGAAGAAGAAGAAGAAGAAGAGTAGTTTGGACTTGATATCCCACCTTTCACTCCCCTTAAGGAGTCTCAAAGCGGCTGACAAGCTCCTTTCCCTTCCTGAGAGGCTGAGAGACTTCAGAGAAGCATGACTAGCCCAAGGTCACTCAGCAGCTGCATGTGGAGAAGCAGGGAAGCAAACCCGGTTCACCAGATTACGAGTCCACTACTCTTAACCACTACACCAAGCTGGCCCACATGTTCTGTGTACAGACCTTGAAAGAAAGCTCTGCTTATCTGAGTTTCTGAAATCTGAATGTGTGTGTTTGTGTGTGTTGGAGGGGGAGAGAAACAGGTATTCTTGCATTCTTTGGGACAATGGCTAGATTGTGCTCAGGCTTGAATATGTGGTCTCAAGGGGGGGGGAGCAGTAAGTGGATGCATAATCTTGTCCTTTGTCTCAGGCAGCAAATTGCCCCGAACTAGTTCTGCCAGCTACCTGGCCTTGTCATTTTAACCAAAGATTCTAGGCTTTGAAAGTGGCCCCCAATGCATGCTTAATATGTTTTCTAACATGTATTCAGTTCTAAGTGCTCCCCATTCATTTAAATGTGAGGTCTCCCTAACAACTCCATCCCTACCCCCTTTCATTTAAATATAGATTGGTGTCCAGTTCAATACCGCCATCAATTAACCATACTATAATTGAGTTTAGCTTGTTATTTTCTCACGACGGTGGAATGGAAAAAGAAGGGCACATGGGAGTTTAAAATGTATGAGTATGGTGAGATTTATCCCAGGTAAATTAGAAGTCCAGAATCTAGCAAGCTGGAATTAGTTTCAATAACATTGTCAGTGAATGTCATCTAATTCCCAAGGGAACTATTCATTATTCTTCTTTGGTGATCACTCATGACCAAGTAAGGTTGTCTTCCATGAACACGATCTTAAGTGACTGTGGAGGCCAATTCTGGATCCACATGTCCTTCTACAGTGGAGACATAGGTTTCTGGGAGGGAGTTGATCACAGTGAGGGTTTGGCAAATGTGCTTTCCTTTTAGCACGCTTCTCCCTTTCATCCTGAGTTCGAGTGTCTTCAAAGTCCATGACACCTTTGGTAAAGGCTGTTCTCCAACTGGAGTGCTCGCAGGCCAGTGTTTCCCAATTGTCTGTGATTACACTACATTTTTAAAGATTTGCCTAGATAGTCTTTAAACCTCTTTTGTTGACCACCAGCATTACGCTTTCCATTTTTAAGAGTAGAGTAGTTGCTTTGGAAGACGATAATCAGGCATCCAAACAACATGACCAGTCCAATGAAGTTGATGTTGAAGAATCATTGTTTCGACACTGGTAAGCTTTGCTTCTTCCAGTACACTGGCATTAGTTCACTTGTCTTCCTAAGTGATGTGTAAGATTTTTCAGAGACACTGTTGATGGAATCTGTCGAGGAGTTGGAGATGTCATTTATACGTGGTCCATGTTCCACAAGCATACAGTAAGGTTGGTAGTACAATAGCTTTGTAAACAAGCATTTTGGTTTCCCTGCGAATGTCCTGGTCCTCAAACACTCTGCACTTCAATTGGGAGAAAGCTGCACTCACAGAGTTAAAGCTGGGTTGAACGACATAAATTCTCCTCTAAATTCATCTCTAAAGCTATGTATATATACAGAACAAACCCAGCCCATGTAAACTCTATTTGGTAATTATAGCTCTCCCTAAGAGAGAAATTAGCAATCCTCTGTTAACTTGCTAGGTGTAGCTGGGAGGTATTTCAGTGTGTTCTCTTTTCTCCCTCCCTGAAACAGGGTTCAATGTGGGCACACCTGGACTGAATAGGCATTTCGCAAAGCCTTCTAGCAAATTTCATGCACAGGCTTGTGCGCCAGGCTCCCATCAACCACCCATGTTTGTTCATTTGTTTCCTTTATCTCGTTGTCCTCTGCCTAAAGGTTGCTGCAAGTGGATCCATCACACTCAATTCTAATCACATCTGGATTGTTGAACTTCTGTAAAAGTATCCAGATAGATTCCTCACAAATGCCCTGTGACATACCTTCCCCGACCAAAGTCTCAGTACAATCCCCAAAACCGACAAAATCTATTTTGCCTTATTTGTGTGTGAATATTCAGAATAACCATTCTCTCTGGCCATTCATAGTTCCTAACAAAATGAAAACAAGAATACCAGAAGGTATTCATCCCTTCATCCATAGTTGTTAGTAATAGTATTGTTTTGTTTTCAAATATACTCTTTTTCCTGTTCCTATATGCCATTCATGAATATATTCTCTTTTACCTTACTGCTCTGGTAGCAGGCACTGATTTGCAAAAAATGTAGGTCAGTCATTATCTGTCTCCTTGGTTCAAAATATATTTTCAAAGGCAGTTTCAAAAATTGCATGCTGAGCTGTTGCATGCTATTAATAATTATCCCCAACTAAATAATTGCCAACCGGGATCAAGCAGTGCCGATTCTGTACCTAACAATAACATAGTAACCCTAATAATTCTGTGCCCAACAATAACATAGTAACTCTAATAATGAGTGGCTTGTGTTGCTACCAAATAGAAACTGCTGTGCATTTATGCATGCTGCTGTTAGCCACTTCCATAATAAATAACAGGGAATCGTGAATTACAGGTATTTAATCCCACTCAGTTGTGTCAGAAGCCACCAGCCACCACTTAAGCAGTGCAATTACTTGCCAGAGCCTCTTAATAAAATTATAGGTGTGTTGCAGAAAAGTTCTTTCCTTAATAAAGGGAATATATCTGATCTTGAATGTACACCTGGTGCCATTTGCATGTACCTCGGGTTTTGCAGGATTTAAGCTCCTTAAATAGAGATATCTGCTGGGGTGGCAACTACCTTGCATGCAAATGCATCAAGCTACCCACCTTTAATTCTGGATGAAGCTGACCCGTGCTAGTGCTGTTGGAAAGCCAGATCAACCATAAGTTTATTGGGTTGAAACCAGTACTTCGGTTGAGGTCAAATGTGTCACTTGACAATGATTGTTAGCATCATCGCTCAGAATGCTGGTGGAGAAACTGTGGCTTGTTTCAATTTCATGGCAACTTGTATGGCCTTTGTCTGACTGCTTTATCTTGGCCCACTGACCATCTCTGCCTTTTTCTTTGGTGGTCTCCTATCATCATCATCATCATTCCCTAGCTAGGCTCACAAAACTTAAAAACCTTTGGATACTTGATAAAGAACAAGCTACACAAAGCCAGTTTATCAATTTAAATGTTCTTGTGTGATTGTACTAGTCTGAGAAGAGGATATCGATGAGAACATTCAAAGTGCTACCTGGGCATTAGCACCAACTCTCTAACATCATTCAGTATTACTAGCTGCATATCAGCTCTGGGAGACAGAGGTCGGTTGCTATTGACTTCACAAAGGACACCGGTTGTGATTTGATTTGTTCCTGATGCGCAACTTTAGCTTCAGTGGCACAAAGCAAAGTTTTAGCAAAGTTCCCTCTCTTTACTGCAGGATTTAGCAAATTCACTTTTCTTCCACCCCATAGCAAACTAGGCTTGCAAGAATATGAATACTGAATTGTTGATTTCTGCATTGCAGGAGCTTGGACGTCCCTTCCAACTCTACAATTTTGGGGTCCCTTCCAACTCTACAATTTTATTTGATGCATGAACTGAGGGTTAGGGGTAGCAAACAAAAAGACAGCAGCACAATGCTAGCTCCCACCCTGTTTGGGGAGAAAAGGAAATGGTCATTTCTTTATCAATCAAAACGTTTTGTCTATCGTCTTTAGGAAAAACTACTTGGAAAAACTTGCATCCATGAAAGCTTTTAAATGTGCTGAGAATTACCATCTCGTATCGTTTTTTGTTCTTCTGGTTTGTTCTTACAGCTGTGCTGTTTTTACACTAGCTGTTGGTGTCTTTTGGGTGCGGGGGGGGGACCCTAATGGAAAGCTGCTGAACCATTCAGAGACAGTGACCCTCACTCTAGCAAATTCAGCACATATGTAAATGGACAGTTGCCAAGAAAATTCAACCCAGTTACATTTGATTTTGGAAACTGGTTAAGAAACAAGAAGCAGAGAGTAGGAATGAAATGGCTGTTCTCTCCCCCCCCCCCCATTAGAAAGCACCAAACTTCTTCATAGGGAAGTTGCCCCTGATAATTTTGGGGGCCCTCTCCTGAACTACAGTCATACCTCATGTTGCGTCCACTTCAGGTTGTGTTTTTTCAGGTTGCGGACTGCCGAAACCCAAAAGTACTGAAGAAGAAGAAGAGTTTGGATCTGATATCCCGCCTTTCACTCCCTTTAAGGAGTCTCAAAGCGGCTAACATTCTCCTTTCCCTTCCTCCCCCACAACAAACACTCTGTGAGGTGAGTGGGGCTGAGAGACTGTGACTGGCCCAAGGTCACCCAGCAGCTGCATGTGGAGGAGCGGAGACGCGAACCCGGTTCCCCAGATTACGAGACTACCGCTCTCAACCACTACACCACACTGGAAAGGATTACTTCCGGGTATCAGCAGTCGCGCATGTGCAGAAGCGCTAAATCGTGCTTTGTGCATGCACAAAAACACCGAATCACAACCTGCGCGTGTGCAGACGTGCAGATGCGGGTTGCGAACGCTGCAGGTTGCATACGTGCATCCTGCACGGATCACGTTTGCAACCCGAGCGTCCACTGTATTCCCAACTCTACAATATACTTTTTGAGGCGACCTAACTGGAATTGTGCACAGTATTCCAAGTGTGATCTCACCATAGGTTGACATAATGGAATTATGATATTGACAGTTTTATTTATTTTCCTTTTCCTGTTGATCCCTAACATGGATTCCCCCTTTTTAATAGCTTCTGAGCATTGGGTCAGCATCTTCACTGAGCTATCTTTTACAAACCCAAGGTTTCATTCTTGATCAATCATCACTAGTAGGGTGGCAGAATTGACGTCCAGGTGAAATTTCTGAAATGTGGTGCTTTGTCCTGGAGCTTAGGCAAGTCAATTGAAAAATCACATTTTGGGGGTGGTTTTGTAAAGAAAAGCTCAACAACTTTTGGGGTGTCCTGGTTTTTACTTTTTAAAATATGGGTGAACTAGTGAAATAATCACTAGTTCAGTCCCTATTATCATATAAGTGAAATTACGGGGGGGGGGGGGGATTTGCCTTACATGTGCACCAATTTCCACCTGCTTACATTGAGTTTTGTTTGCCATTTTACCACCCATCCACCCAGTTTGGATATATTCTGTAATTAAACCTTATATTAAAGAGAAGATTTGTTTTCAAGTCCACATGCTGAACTAAGGGCATTTAATAGTAGCAAGCAACGTATGGCTGGACAGAGCATTCAGTTAACCTTGCCTTATCCAATCTAATATACTCAAAACATCATGTTATGTATTTACTATAAATACTTAATGTCATTGATCCTGATCTCCACCCCCTTCTTTTTTGCACTTTGGATCTGGAATTATTTTCTTTTTTGCTTTAAACCTTCTTGCACAACAAATGCCACTAATCAATCCTGCCTTAAAATTACAACCATGTCCACTAAAAGGAACAATTTTGCTCAAAAACACAAATCAATTACAGGGGAGTTGTTTTTGACAATCCTTGTTGTAGTCAGTGATACATGGAAGCACTCGCATGTTTTCAATATCATATCAGGTAAGGATGACCTTTAGATAGATGAATTCATAGCCCTGATAGTCTTTGAAGACACAGATTAAAAGAACAGAATTAGTGTGAACTTCAGCAAAATGTCAGCTCTTCCACAAACAAATCTGTTCCCTTTTCTAGGAAAGCCACCTTGTTTTATAGCATCTACTAGGGTGCCTATTAGTTCTGTGATTACCCCAGATAGGAGGCGAATTCAGATTATTCAGGGAAGGTTCTCATGTTTCCAGATTGGATTGTGACATTAAAAAGTGTCTCAAGTAACGAAAAATGGAGCTGTCCATTTTGATTTTCTCCAAGTTTCTCATATTATCAATTTTAAATTCAGCTCTCTACATTTCAGGGAGATGTATATAATCTCCACATTTCTGGGAGATATATATAACCCAGAAATGTACCAATTCTATGATTCTATTATTCTGATCCCAAAGCCTGCTCATTTTCATTCACCCAGTGTTCTGCTCCTACAATCACAGAAACCTCTCTACTACAATATAGGGTTTCTTTAGTTTTCTCCAAGGAGCCCTTCAATCCCTTCTTGTCATAAGGCAATAGAACTAAGAAGTCAAAGGGAATGGTCCCCAGTTCTCCTCTCCCTAAGCCTAGTGCCACCCAAATGTTCCTATGGTATGCCATGCAGATCTCACAGCTAAATCTCTGAAAACTGGATCACGCAAAGGCTTTGGGTGTGTTTCAGCTCAGCTTGGAAAGCAAAGGACTGTCTGAAGTGTATCCTTCTTCCACGGCCAGATTGTGAGCTCATTGAAATCAATAGAAGTCTTCCCATTGAACTGAATAGGCTTTGGAGCAGGTCTTCCTGGTCCATTGAAGTCTTCTGTAATTTACTGTGTGCCCACTGACACTCCCTTCGTGGCTGAGGCCTCTAGGGCTGCCAACTTTGAGAGCACTCACCATTATGCTGGTTTCCCTGCTTTATAAATTTTTGCTCTGTGTTTGCCAACCATTGGATTTGTTCTATACAACCGGCAGGGGAGGCCAGCTCCAACTGGCTTCCTCTGAGAAGATCCACCAATTTGCAGTGACTAAGAAGGTTGAAAAAGAGACTGTTTTATTCTTTAGCAGAGGACGAGAAAGCCCTACATGGAAAAGTGCCCTGGATTTGTCAGGCAGTTTGAGTTACCATGGAGTCTGAAAGCCTACAGACTTTACTGTTGCTCTGTATGGATTTTTTCACAGGCTTCAGAATGTCTTTCCAAGCCTGTTGGCCTCAAAAGAACGGAGCTGAAGATTGCTGCATTGCATTATAAGTCAATACTGATATTGTCAAGAAATGAATGAGAAATTGAAGGCTTGTGATATCACATTATTGCAGTGTAATCCCCCCCCCCCCGCCTCTTGTTCCAAAACTTGCAGTGCAATATGATGCATGCTTATTCCAAAGCATGTCCCACTAGAGGTAAAATATTTGCTCGATCTGCTTTTCACAGCCGACTGACCCAATTTGATGGTCTCAAATTTATTTGAGGATTGAGATGCAACTCCAATCAGATTACACACTTCTCCGGATATTGCAATGAATTTTTGTTGCACAAAAGCAAGCATTTTATAGCTAAAATCCATATAAAATGTGTATTTTACATGAAAGCTCATTGGAAAATACGCATGGGGGGAATGCATATAATAATACATACAATTATAATGTGAAGTTTTCATTAAATCTTTCGATAGATCTGCACAAAAGAGGATGAGACAGACTTATTTTTGAGTATCAGCAAAAATGAAACTGGACAAGCTGAGGTTCATCTGCCCAACCTCATGGTGCTTTCTGCCTAGCAAGTGTGCATAGAATTACGGCTAGTCACCTAAGTGCACCTTTATTAGCTTTTCTTATCTGAAGTATAATAAAAGGGAGAAGCCAAGAATAGGCTTATGCAGCTCTTCATTTTATTGAAATCCAAGTTGTGATCAGATTATTAGACTTATGCATAGATTCATCAAGATAACAATTGTTCTGCTAGATCAGACTAAGATTGATCTAGACTGACATTCTGCCTCCAATATGACCAGAAGTTCACAAACAGTGTTAGAAACTGAGATATGAAAGCCAGCAGCTAAATGACACCTTAAACTAAGCTTACGGGAGCAACAATAGAATGTCTAGGTGCACTTTTTTATAACAAGAATACAAAGCTGAAAATGAGCCAACTGCAGCTCAAATATTATGTTCATTTTTCATATGGTCTAGTCCTTCCCCTGCCCACCCCCATATATTCTTAAGAGGGTCTCTTATCTAGCCTTCAGAGAGTAGCTGGAAGTGGAGAGGCAGAAAAAGGTCCTCTCTGCAATTTTAATTGGAAATCTTAGGTGCAGTATAGCGCCCAGAGCTCAGAAACTGCTCACGCTAATGAAATTCCCTGTCGGCAAAATGCGCCCAGAACAATGGGAGTTTTGATCACTGTTCACAAATGGGGTGCGAATTTGCTACCCAGAAGGACTCCATTTTGAAGATGGTTCAGGAAGAGGCTGATACAGGACGACTGTTTTGGATGCAAGGTGTACAATTGGGAAGACTGGAATGTCTGGGGTCAGACAAGGGGCACTTTTGCCTGCTTGGACTTGAAGATCATTAAGAGAGTCTCAGCTTATAAACTGGGATCCATACTCTGCACCAACATATAGCTTGCCTTGTACAACAAGAATATGCTCCATAAATCAGCACCAGCATCCTAAGAAAGTGGCAAATTAACTGGAAGTGTGTGCTGCAAATATAGATTACTTCCCACGCAGTAACAGGAGTAGTGTAGAACAAAACAATACATCCTTTTTGTCATTCTGTAGAATTTTTAAAACAATGGATTCAGCTCCATTCAAATTAATGAAAGCTTTGTCAAGAAACTCTGTGTTATGTGGATCACACCCAGAGTGAATAATTCCATCGGCTATTGTCTGCCAGAATCCATAATGAATGTTGTCAAAGGGAGCTACTTGTATGTTGGCAGTGTATAACTGGGCTATGTTGAAGCAATCTGAAGAAGTTAACAATTAATTAGTTGTTGGCTGACATCTAGTTTAGATTTCATCAATTTAGTATTATATATACATTCACTGAGTTCAGAACTCACATCTTACTTATGGTTGATCGATAAGGAATATATGCCAGTTATATAAATATATACCAGATGCAAACAGAGAATTTCTCAAACAAACTGAACTTACCTTTTGTGCAGCCTGGAATTGGATATTCTGCATTCATGGAGAATACAATAATCTCTAATTACGGAGATTAATTATCTCCAGACCATAGGATCTGATAACCAAAAGCTTATGAATTCTTTATATATGGTTGTTTTAAAGTTCTCAGATGAAGATCAAGGTATGCTTGAATGGCAACATTACAAATTGTTACTCACCAGTTAAGCCACCCCCAAGTGGCGCAATCGAAACTGCATTTCCTACAATTGCCCCAAACTTCAGATCCAAAGTTCTTCTGCTTCACTTTCATGAAAGAGCGCAGCTGACTCCCATGCAAATGTGTTTAGGATTGCAGCTTTACACATATGAGTCCTATTAGAGTGCATGTCATAGAATCATAGAATCATAAACTAGTAGTTGGAAGGGACCACAAAAACCATCGAGTCCAACCCCCTGCAATGCAGGAATCTTTTTGCCCAACGTGGGGCTTGAACCCAGGGCCCTGAGATTAAGAGTCTCACACTTTACCAACTGAGGCTTATGTCATAGTGCCATTTGATTACTTTATTGCAATTACAATATTATATATGGCCTTCTAATAACTGTGCAATCCCATAAACAAAGCTACATACTTCACAGTGAAGATAAACCACATACACGATAATCTACGTTGAGGTTTTGGTAACATGCAAATTTAAATATATCTGGCTGACAAAGAGAACCAAGATTATCTTTCTGTATGCTGTTTAAGTTGCACCATCACAGGCTGAATGTGGTATGATAACATGTATTTCATAGCATATAAAACTAGCAACACTTCCTGAAGGTAAGCCACTCAGAGAGAACTACTTGCCATATTCTTCCCCCACAAAAGTAGCCTAGAATCCCTGTGCACTAATATGAAGCTGAGAAAAAAGAGCCCAGGCTCACTGAGTGCCATGCTTTGTCCTCGCATGGACAACAATGTCATGGCTAAGGTGGGCCCACAAGCAACTTAGACTTTGCACACTCTCCTTCCAAGGACTAAGAAACTGCCATTACCAAGAGTGATTGGATAAAGGGCAAATGATTAATTAGCTAAATATCTTTAATCATTCTGCATCAGTAAAGGTAAAGGTAAAGGGACCCCTGACCATTAGGTCCAGTCGTGACCAACTCTGGGGTTGCGGAGCTCATCTCGCTTTATTGGCCAAGGGAGCCGGTGTGCAGCTTCCGGGTCATGTGGCCAGCATGACTAAGCCACTTCTGGTGAACCAGAGCAGCGCACGGAAACGCCGTTTACCTTCCCACTGGAGCGGTACCTATTTATCTACTTGCACTCTGAGGTGCTTTTGAACTGCTAGGTTGGCAGGAGCAGGGACCGAGCAACAGGAGCTCACCCCGTCATGGGGATTCAAACCGCTGACCTTCTGATCAGCAAGTCCTAGACTCTGTGGTTTAACTCACAGCGCCACCCGTGTCCCTTCATTCGCGTCTGCATCAGTAGTATGTGCTTTAAAGAGAAAAACACACACACCATTAGTAGTAGTAGACATAGTAGTAGTGGTGGTGGTGGTAGTAGTAGTAGTAGTACCCTGCCCATCTGACTGGGTTGCCCCAGCCTTCCAACATATATAAAAACATTATAAAACATGAAGCATTTTTTAAATAAAAAACAAAACCTTCTCTATACAGAGCTGCCTTCAGATGTCTTCTAAAGGTTGAATAGTTTCTTATCTCCTTGACAACTGGTGGGAGGGTGTTTCACAGGGCGGGTGCCACTACCAAGAAGGCCCTCTGCCTGGTTCCCTGTAACTTCACTTCTCACAGTGAGGGAACTGTTAGAAGGCCTTCAGAGCTGGACCTCAGTATTTGGTCCTCAGTGTGAAAGGGCAAGAGAGGAGATCCCGCCCAGCCACGTCGTGGTTAAATCTCTCATTGCCACACCCCTTCCTGGTGCTGACTGTTCAGCAGGGCCACCCTGGGCAGGGTCCCACCCAGTGCCGGTGACGCAGCAGGGAAGACACAGATGGGGGCGTCAACTCTCCACCCCTCACGCCGGATCACTGGTGATTCCCGAATGCCTGGCTGCAATGCCACCCACCAGGAAAGGTGAGCGGACTTACAGGAATAACCATTTCTTCTTTCGTTTCATTTCATAAGCATTTATTTAATTATTATTTTAAAGGAAACTCAATCTAACAATTGTTTCTTCTCTTAGGAAATCAATACAATGCAAAAAGAAATCCACATATTTCTATGTAAATGAATGTCTGAAAAAAATGGGGGAAGGAATCTGAGTACATAAAATGTATCCCTGCTTTTACACACACACACACACACACACACACACACAAAATGATTGAATAGGCAAGTGTGATGTAGATGTTCACCTGCTGTGGGATCACAAAACCACTGTGAAAGTCCAACAAATATAGGATTAGAATACTCTAAGCACCAGTCAGCCCAACTGAGGCAGTTAAGCATCACTTCCTGCTTAAGACAAATATCATTAGTATCCCATCAAAAGTGGAGAAAATGCCCAATGAACTCTTGGTCTGAAGAGGTGCTCCTAGAGATGCCCTTGTTAGCTGCCCACAGAGCTGCGCATAAATCTGTGGCACAGACAGCTGAGAAAAATAAATGAACTGTATTAAAGAGTTTATAATTTTTTTACAGTTCCTCATTACAGCTGGCAACTCCAGCAACAGATGATCTCATAGTCTGCGGTGCGCCTGCCAGAGAGCTTGCATACAAATGGATGCCTTTGTACCACAGACCATAGAAACCTGCATCAAATTGGCCTTCTTTCCTTAACTGAGCTGCACAAACAAAGATGAGTTTGTTGCTGACCAAGAAGCAGGAGCTTTGTTTCGTAAGACTCTCTGAATGTAGTGCGCTTTACCGCAACCTTCTCCTCGACTTAAAAAGAAGGGAGAAAGAGAGGGAGGGAGAGAGGGAGGGAGGGAGAAAACAAGAGAAGAATAGTAAGCGGAAACTAGACAACAAATCAAAGTGTATACTCTTCTGGTATATATTGGTGTTGGAAGTACGGTAACCCCCCCTCCCATCTTTGTGAATACTGGTCACATTTCACGAGTTGAATAAAAATGAAAGGAAAAAGGGCTTTAATTAATGGGATGCCTTTTGATTTGTAGAGCAAGACTGCTAGAACAGATGTAGTAGCAAAGAGGATTAGATTGTCCCTTTGCTGACACTCTGAAATTTTCTCTCTCCCTTTTTGGTAACCCCCCATTGAGGAAGGGCTGCCTTTTAGTAAATTCAGCACTGCTAAAGAAACTGTTGTATTTGCTTACAATAGGCAGCTCTCATAAGCCTAGACAGAATATGTGAGGAGAGAGCTAATATTCATTTAAATTCAAGGTTTCATTAAGACCAAGGGAAAGTGAAGTGCTGAGTCTAAATTCCTTCAAAGTCTATGAAATGGGTATTAAAAAGGAAACCTGCAATAATCTCGATTAGAGACTCTCGTTTTGTAGAACACAGATGAAAAGACTCACACGCCTGCATTTGTTTAGCATATTTTGTATTCATTTTGTCAATGGCTCTGTCCAATTTTTACTCCTGTATTTTACCAGATCAACACTTTTCAACAGATTTGAAAACGTTCTCATTGATGAGGAGGAATTATGCCCTGCTCTTTGTCTTGTTTGTACCTTTGTTGCTGGGAGATCAAGTATATAGAAAAAGTCCCATTCAGCCCCATTTTGGGGGATCAAGTCAATAGAATGTCTTCCACATCATGAAGAAGTAACATATTTGATAAGACTCAACTGAGACATTTATGGCCATGCACATCTATTTAGATTTCAAGCCCATAGTTACTGGTAGATCACATGCTCTGCATGCTTAAAGGTAAAGGTAAAGGTACCCCTGCCCGTACGGGCCAGTCTTGACAGACTCTAGGGTTGTGCACCCATCTCACTCAAGAGGCCGGGGGCCAGCGCTGTCCGGAGACACTTCCGGGTCACGTGGCCAGCATGACATCGCTGCTCTGGCGAGCCAGAGCCGCACACGGAAACGCCATTTACCTTCCCGCTAATAAGCGGTCCCTATTTATCTACTTGCACCCGGGAGTGCTTTCGAACTGCTAGGTTGGCAGGCGCTGGGACCGAACAACGGGAGCGCACCCCGCCGCGGGGATTCGAACCGCCGACCTTTCGATCGGCAAGCCCTAGGCGCTGAGGCTTTTACCCACAGCGCCACCCGCGTCCCTTGCACCCGCGTCTGCATGCTTACAGACCCAGTTTATCCATGGCATCCTAAAAGCTAAAAGATCTCAGGTAGCAGGTCTGAGAAAGAACGCTCTGGCTAAAACCAGGCAGTAAATATTACTGGGCTGAAAATTGCATGATATAGCAGACTGAGAAGATACTCCCTGTTTGAGATTCACTTTGCATGAGGGTTTCCCAAGCTCTCTCACTTACTAATATCTCAAATGGAGCAACAGAGTTTAAAAATGGAAGAGCGATACACGGGCACGCTTTATCCTACAATATCTCTATAGAAACAACAGTCTTCCAAGTATGCTTCAGTGTCTCCCCACTCTCTACATATTTTAGACACATCTAAATTTGGTAGCCGCTGTAATTAACATTTTCCTTGCATCCAAATGAGGCACACTATAAATTATAAACGAAGAGCTACAGTTATGGAAGCATTTGGGCAACAGATTTTCATTTTAAGTTCTAACGTGGTGTTTTTTGCTTTACAAATTCGCTCTTATTGATGATTGCCTGGTGGGAATTGAGGGCTATCTGAGCATTGCAGCTTTCAGGCCGCATGAGATCTTGCATGAAAAACCAGAGGCTTTGTGCTTCAGGTCAGGAGAGAGAGAAACCGGAAGAGAGCTTTAGCTCATTCACAGCTTTGCCAGTATAGGAACTATCAGTCAAGGGCACAGCAAAGAGAGCTTGGGAAAAGTCATCGAACAAGCAAGAGGGAGGGGAAGTGAGACAATTTTAAAAGAGATTAGTTTAGCAGGAAACAAAGGGAAGGAGCCATGTCAAAACAACAGCATAAGGAAAGCAATGGGGAATGTGGTTCCCCAGCACCCCCACTGTTCTAGGTTGAGGTGGTGCGTTTAACTTTTCCTCCCTTTCTGGGAGTAAGCCACTTTGAGCAGACATATATAAGATTGCGCTTTTGAATTATGGTGCTGGAGGAGACTCTTGAGAGTCCCATGGACTGCAAGAAGATCAAACGCATCCATTCTTAAGGAAATCAGCCCTGAGTGCTCACTGGAAGGACAGATCGTAAAGCTGAGGCTCCAGTACTTTGGCCACCTCATGAGAAGAGAAGACTCCCTGGAAAAGACCCTGATGTTGGGAAAGATGGAGGGCACAAGGAGAAGAGGACGACAGAGGACGAGATGGTTAGACAGTGTTCTCGAAGCTACAAACATGAATCTGACCAAACTGCGGGTGGCAGTGGAAGACAGAAGTGCCTGGCGTGCTCTGGTCCATGGGGTCACGAAGAGTCGGACACGACTGAACGACTAAACAACAACAATATAAGATTGCACTGCAGGTGGCATGGCAAGAATAATGGTCCTTCTTTTACCCTCTGCACAGAACCATCCAACCACCAACTGTCGTGAGATGCATTTCAAGACAAAAGAAAGAAGTCAAAATTATGCAACGAATTTCAAATGTGTGCCTGTCTTCAAGACACTGTCCCTCATCCCTCCAAGCTAGTGCCAGTTCTTCTACATCCTCTGGAAACCAGACCTCTGGTTTATTTACCGACATAAGTTCTGGCATCTGTAAATCACATCTCCTGCTGTTCCTCAGAGCAAAAGGTCCCTGTTTCTTATTACACTTGCCCATCCCGCTTATGAAAGGGGAATTATTCCTTTTTCTATTTGGAACCTTATTATAAGACAATGTGTGCTATGTGAGGAGCTGAGCCATTTAAAAACCATAGTAATATTATTCTTATCGCTGTCATTTATTTAAGTTAATGTTATTCAGGGAAGTCATATGACGGGGCCATGCAAACCCTACAAATGTGAGTGGCTGCATTTTGACTTCATGGTGACTGGCTCCAAAGCTGCTGATACCCTGACACATCCAAATAGCCAAAATGTTGCAAAGGAGTCGGGGGCTATGATACAATGTTGGGAAATACGGATTGAGTGGCCCTAGAGCCAAATTTTCCATGCTGGCCACAGACATGTGGAAGCTAATGCAAAACAGTTTAAAAAATATAAGGTGTTATATTACACATACCAAAGTCAATTGAAGATGTATTTTGTGAATGTTCACTGTCATGGTACTGCATATTCTACTAGAAGGAATAAGCATTTCACAAGCCACTCAAACCAAATTCCTTCTAGGGTTAACTGTCTCAACATTCTCTTGCTATTCCTTGCTGCATCAAGTCGGCAAGATTTCCCCTGTGATCCACACCTACTCTCCCCACCCCACAACTAATAATATATGAATCATTGGGCACAGCCTAAGGAGATGAAGGCAGAGCTGGCCCAGTTGCATGTGGTATGAGTGCCAAGTTCAAACATATCACCTTGTTTCGCTTTGGAACATCATATGTTCCTGTTGCACCATGATCTAACTATACTTTGTGGGAGGAAGTTAATACAGCGGTGCATGCACAGATTTGTCGTCTGCACCTGTTTAGAAAAGCCTATGCTAAACAGAATAACAAGACAATCATTTTATGTGCTCTATTATGTAATCAGCTGCACGGTTTTAAGTCTCTCAACTCGCACTTGCAATTAGAATTTACTCCGGTGCTGCGATACTTTGATTTGCAACAGTTTGAAATGCACTGTTCCATTTATGAAGAAAATATAATAAAGGCTGTTTGCATCGAGTCTGATGCTGTGTACCGTTAGCTCTCTGCTAACGAATTACAAATGTCACCAATAATCTCTTAATAAACTTAAATGAAATGAGAGTGTGGAACTTTTCCTCCTCCTAGCCTACAGAGGCTCACAACATTCAGCCTCAGTTAAGCTTTCGGTTTTAGAAAATCCGTTGCTTGGCAACCAAATAACCCTTATCTTCCAGAGGTGGCATTTTGCTAAACTGTACTTTTATGTACTAGCTCTTCCTTGTAAATAATATTTTTTTAAAAGCGGTTAACACAAAAGGGCACCATGAGACACTCCAAAAGCTCCATGACATTTATCATTAATGCAACAACCCTGATGCTTCTGTTAACGACCCACATTTTCGGCGATGGTATAAATGAAAAGATATAATAGGCATATCAGTTGCCATGGGAAAAGCTTCTAGAGCATTGCTTTGCACAGCACTCCTTCCTTCTCCCCCCCCCATCCTGTCTGCCACCTCCCTACAAAAATGAGGCTAAAATGTCATGAGTTCTATGCTGATTGCAAACCACATGGTTCTTTCCTAGAAAGCCTCACGATTCCCCCAAAACAGCTGGATTAGTTAATGTGATGCTGCTGACCTTTCGTACCTCTGTAAAATAAAGAATACTTGCATGTAAGATGCTTCTGTAGGAAGAATTGGGGAGGGGTCACTTCGCATCGCATATATAGATGAGCAAAAGTTTGTAGGGCGCAAGGGATATACTCTTTGAATAGACTTACCTGTGAAGTAGTAATTTTTTTTTTAAGGAATTGTGTATTAGGAATGCAGGAAAGGGCACATTAAAATGTATTTTCTTCCCTTTTATTCCTATACTGTTTGGTACACATACATTGTATACAGAGGAGCGGGGCTATCTATGCTAGCACCAGGTTTCACATCAGTTTTCCTTTGGACAAACAAATGATCCTTAGTGGAAAATAGCTGCAGTCAAGAGCACGAGTGCTAGGATCTAAGCCCCAATAAAAGCTCATGACTTTTTTCCCTTTTCTTTTCTTGATTAACTGATATATAACATAACAGAATCGTTGGTCAAGTACATGCATAAAATGGCCTGTTGTAGAAATATACGTATACAATTCTTTGTTTCTGAGAGAAGGCAAGGATTTTGATGAAAATAGGAATACACGAAGTAGAAACTGATGGCATATTCTGATGTCTGACATGGCAGACTTGTTTTAGGGAAGGTGCCTCCTGGAACAGGGATGCCGACTTGAACAAAAACATTGTGGGCACCCAGGTAAACCCCGCCCCACATTACTGATCACGTGGCATTGGTGCACACACACCATTTGAATGGCAATGCCCATCACCTTTGTGTGGGCCCAGCCCCCTCAAACATTTTATCGCGGAAGCTGAAGTCCCCACGGCCCCTAGGAGTTGGCTCCTATGTCCTGGCACCTACTGGAAAAGTCTTTGCGGGCCCAGTCTCAGAGCCATTCTCCCCTCTGCCAGCAACTAGACAACCTGTGACAGAACAGACTCAGGCCCTTTTATGCATTGTTTTCTGGCCAGTCATGACTGCGGCCAGGGGCGCCAACTTGCCCCCCACAATGAGGGGTCATGGTCATGTGACGTGACACGTCACATGATGCTGCTCACTGCATGCAATCTTTGCACAGAGTGCACCTGGCAGCAGGGGGCGTGGCGGCCCCCTCAATATTTGGGGACCTGCTGCCCCCTGCCCAAAAATATGGGGGGGGGCTGAAGCCCCCCCCACCCCATCCCTGGCATCGCTGGCTGTGGCCAATGCCTGGCTGGTCAGCAAAGGAATCCCCCAGATCTGGGCCCTGATTGGCTCATTTTTAACCTCGCTTGCTGGTAATGCCCTCATATTTGTGGCGGCCGAGGGAAACTCCTAACTGGCCAGAGACCATGCGGGTCTGGCTTGCAGGGAAGGAGGCAGAGGGAGTGGGTCTGTAACAGATACCTGACAGGGAAGTGGTGAGTGCCCATTCCTTTTGCACCAGGTGCCTCTAGGCTTGTGCTGAAACCTAGCTAGCTGATGTGAGGCAATGACATTATCAATCTGTGAGGCACGCCAGGGTTTAGCCCAGCCAAGCCTGCTGTGCAACTCTACCACCAACACATAGAAGGGGTGAGCTTGCCTCTTTCTTGTTGTGGATAGTGGCAATGACCTGGCTGAGACCTGCTGTGCTCCAGATCTAGACATGGCAGCTCCAGGGGTGTCATCACAACTACTGCTGCTCACTGAGGATGCAAGAGCTGCTCATCTCCTGCTCCTCAGTAACAGAGCAAGCAGCGATGCTGATTAGAGCTTGCATTCCAAACCATCCCTCCCCTAGTAAGCACAGTGTTGGTGTTATTGCTATCTGCACTTAATGTGACATTTACCTTTTTCAAAAACGACCTAATCCGATCTCATGCAATTGCCTTCTCATTCCAAAATGAAGAAGTACAGTGGTACTTCGGGTTAAGTACTTAATTCGTTCCAGAGGTCCGTTCTTAACCTGAAACTGTTCTTAACCTGAAGCACCACTTTAGCTAATGGGGCCTCCCGCTGCCGCCGTGCCGCCAGAGAACGATTTCTGTTCTCATCCTGAAGCAAAATTCTTAACCTGAAGCACTATTTCTGAAGCATATGTAACCCAAGGTACCACTGTACATATGTGTAAAAAAGAATGATAGTCACCCTTGGGACATTAGGGGAAAGAAGGAAAGAGAGGTGGAGGGAGAGAAATGAAGGGAAATGAAATTATTCTTGCAGCAAGGGCTTAGATACAGACATACCCTTAATATATATGAAGTTGGCAAATGGGTACCCGTTTTGTTGAGTACAAGCTCTTGTCACTATCAAGAGATGTTGGAAAACCGGTGATGGGCTGAACATTGATTATTGGTATAACAGAGTATGGTCCACAGCATTGGCTGAGAAACTAACAGGTGAGAGCAGCAAAGGGCAAACACAATCCATATTCCTTTTATAGCATATGGCAAATGTTTATTGAATACATAAATTGTTCAGAGTGTGGCAGGAATCCACCTAGCATTCATGGGGAAATGTGGTGTGATCTCTTAATCAAATGAAACTTTAACACATGGCATGATAAAAGTCTGTAATTTTATCAAGACAAGTTACTTGTTGTTTACAGTTATAGCAATTGTTTTCTGAAAATTTATCTTCTGTACCATGAAAATAAATAAAAACAGTATTTTTTTAAAAGGGGGGAAAGAATATATTCTTTAAAGGAATTGTACTAATGCTGTTTTTCTGTGGCAAGGGCAGCTAAGTGGATAACTATGGCATAAATAATTGAACTAAATTAAGGGGCAATGCAGAATGATCTCGTTCATAATACAAAGTAGCTCCAAAGAGTGTCCCACTGAACAAAAAAGAAAAAAGAAATTATGGATAGCACGGGGGTTTGGATCTGTTGTTATACAAAACTATGTTAGTGCCACATATACTAGAGACATTGTTAATTCATAGAGCCCCCTCACACATGGATTATCCCTGTAGCTCTGCCAATGTCAGTTCCTGAATGGGTGATTTGCCAAGTAGGTGCCAGTTTTGTAATATACACTTTAGCAGGCATGGAAGGAATTCTTGCTTTCACACCCGCCTCCCGAATTGGCACTCTTTGTCCTCTTTGTGCCACTGTTTCCCATTCAGAAGTCTCATGGCTCTTGCGGAAAGTCAATGTCCATGTGTTTGCTTGGTAGGAAATGAAACCTGCTGACTGCAGATTTTCATGGAAGCCAAGATCCTGATTCAGAGCGCCATGCGTGCTCTAATATGCATACTGAGGTCCTCTTCTGGCAAGGTTGTATACCGATTCAGTGGAAGGGGCAGGTCTACAAAGGTCAAATTAATAGGGAAGGGTCTACATGCAGTTCAGAATACATGCACTGAAGCTCGTATATTTCCAAAGAATCACCCACTGGACTGAGGGAAAACTATATAACATTTTTGGAACTCCAAAGGTTGCAGAGCCTAACCTGAAGTACAACATAATGAGGTGAGGAGGCAGTAACAGCACATGGCTTGAGGCTCCGTTGGCTGATGAGGGACCTCAGAATATGCCCACACTTCTACTATATCTCCTCATTCCGCAGCTAGGCACAGGTACAGTGCAGGGATCCTCCATTGAGTTGATCTTCCTCCACCTTCATCTTCATCCAAGTTTGATGTTTCTTCACTGGGACTGAGATTTAGGACCGCTAGCACCTTCCATGCCTCTTGCAAAAAGCAGAGTGCTCTATCATCAAGTGCTCTTCAGGAAGGATTCCAGGAGAAGCAGGCAGGCAGATGAAGACCACTTCAGGGCCTGTTGAACTACTTCCTCCCCACCCAGCACCACCAAGTGACCTAGCACCAACCACCATGTGGGAAGGATCCCGATATGGCAATTTTTAAAGCACACAATTGAGCATTACTTGTAAGCCACCTTGGTAGGATTTATATCCTGAAAGGTAGAGTATAAAGATATGCAATAATAAACAGACATGGCAAGGGATTGCACATGAGGATGGACCCAGCTGAATGTCTACACAGAGCAAACCTTCTCAAGTCTTAACCCTGAATCAGGTAGGCAAGCTCTTCACTTTGTGCTGAAACAGTCGTCAATGAGAAATCATTTGCTTCCTTTGAAACATTGTCCAAATTTTGAGCTATGTCAGTACAATATACAGTAGGATGTGCTCAAATCCCAATTAAATCAATGGAGCCTGATTTTTTTTACCACTGTTTTCGTTGGCTCTTTGCAGACACACTTAATGCTTGCACCACAAAGCATTTATTTATATGTCAAGGCTGTGATGCAGTGCTTTGCTACATGAGCTTGAATCCTGCTGAAATAATTGTAGTTCAACTTGCTGTACATCCGGGTTTTTCCTGACATTTTGCCAATTCGGCAAAATTCCTCACTGACACCATTTTTACAAATGAAAACCAGGACATGTCAGGAATTTTCCTGACATATGGCAAGTTTAGTCTGAAACAAACAGCCGCTTATTTATGAACAAGCTAATCCACAACTTCAGAGGAAATTAAAAGTATGCACAACAAGCTAAAGGGTGGAGTCTTATCTCCAAAACATAAAAACTAGAGGCAGTATTTAATTCTAAAATCACCAATAACTACAGCACCAAATTGTAACTTGTTCACCAATTAAAATGCTCTAATTGTTTTTATGGCCCTGCTGTAGCCTCATGGCACAGCCATGATGCCCTGATTAGGAAGGGGTCACTGAGCTTCTCCCCTACTACAGCAATATGGCCTTGGGAAAAACCTTACCTTTTAAGTAAGGAGAAGGTTGGTAAGATCAATGGAGATGTCCAATGACACAAAGGAAAGAGTGATTATTCAAATCGCAAGAACAACAAAAAAGAGAGGCCTGGAATAAGAAGTACTGAACCCGAAGAAGAAGCAGGCATGGCGAGGAAAGAACAAATGGGGCATGAAAGCAGAAATGAATGCAGGGAGGATGGTCTGAATGGAAGCAGGGGAAGAATGGTAAGAGAACATGAAAAGAAATGAAGGAGGGGGGAAAGCAGCAAAGGTGAAGAAGGGAAAAGAAGCAGAGAGTAACTAGAATGTGGCAAATTAAGCAAAGCTTGCAGAGTAATTTGGCAATTAGGGTAATATCAATTGCAGACAAAGCTAACTATTAAGACTTGTTTTAAAAGGATAAAGTCAAATAAGAATTTCTGCATCTGTTTGGGAAAATATTGAGTAAAGGCTGTAGATCAAAGATAGCTGACAACTGGGAACATGCTTATCTATGAGTGTGTGCAGTTGATCACTTATAGCTTTTATAATCACATGGAAAGGAAATCAATTAAGGGCATTTGATTTTGCTAGGCACTTCCATGTCTTTTTTAGTCTTTGTCAGCTTGATCATGGAAACAAATCACTCCTTTTGTACCCATTTTTCATGCCCAGATTGGTGGTAGTGCAGAAACAAGAGATTGTCGTTAGATAACCCCAGTTGTTATCCCAGGATCATGGAAAGAGGTACATAGAAGCACTGTGACATTTAAAAATACTAAGATTATGTGTTACTGTAAGTGCCAAGAGACTCATATGTCAAAAGCATATATCGACTCCCTGTTTCTGATAGCAAGGGCTGGATTGTGATTTACAAATCCACAGTTTACTATTAGGACAAGGAACAGAAGCAAAGTCACCCACTGAGGCAGAAATGAATGTGTCAGCTTTGGCAAAGTCAAAATAAAATATAATTTTGTCTGATGCAATAGATGCTTTGCACTTCTCCTCCTAATGTTTCCTTGAAATATTTATTAAACATCTCAAGCCGTGCAATAGAGTTGGGTTCCCTAGGGGAAAGAATTGAAGGAGAAACCATGTTCCCTTTCTCCTGCAATATTTTCAGTATGTTTATTGCTTATGTAATGTTGAATGTTTGGATACATAGTCTTTGTTTTGTCCTTTTGCCTCTCTCATGAACTCATGAAAGATTAATTTGTACTGTGAAGTAGGAGCAGTAATTGTAAGCATGGGTTATTACAAATAATAAGGCAAATTTTAAACCTTGATAATAGATGTATGATAAGCTAAGCAGTATGGCAGATAAACACAAATGGAAAGTTAATCACATCTGCAAACAAATAGGAAGGATAAGGTTCATGAAGAACAGTTAGTTTTTTCATTCCCCTTACTTTGTCCTTCCCATTCCTTAGAAAGTTCCCATTTTTTTCTAAGCAGCAGTTGCTTATATCTAGAAAGTGTGTTTAGTATTCATTGCACATAGCCCAACTGTTCTTTCCAAGAGACACTGAGTCACAGCTTCTGGCTAGAATGAATATCTCTGCAAAATAGACTACAGTGAGGTCTAGCCAGTTAATGGCTCCTTTTGCTAACCAGTGTTCTAGATAACACTACAGTCATGCCATGTCAAGACGATCAATTTTTGATCTGAAAGCACAAAACCTGATAATGCCAAGCCTCCACCCAGATTAAAAAATTATCTGCGCAGTATCTGTGCTGTGTAGCGAAAAACTGAATTTTGGCCACATGGTAAATGAATAACCACATTACCATGCACCTAAAACACCGTTTAATCTCTAATATGAGAGATGCTGAGGTTCAAGCTCGCTGAAACCTTTGTTCTCTCTTCTTTCTGCTGTTGGGCTTGGATTCTCCAACTCTGACAAGGAAGTTAGCAAGCAGGAGAATGAGCAGTGTAGCTGCTGGTGTTGGCTTATTCTTCCTGCTAACTATACGAACCCCTTCCCCGTATTCCCTCTACAATCTGTTAGAAGGTAAGGAAGGGCTGCTCAATCTGCTGCCAATATGAAAACTATGCACAAGCTGTCGCAACTTGACAGCTCTCAGGGGGGCAACAACAAAAACAAAAAACCAAACCCAGCCATGTAGTGCACAATGTCCAGAATACTAAATAATGGGTGAGCCAGCAGTCATGTTTCTGGGCTTCCCTGGATTCCAAGCCCACACAGTAGTGGGAATCTACTATTCTATTAGTGGTAATACACTATCCTTCCCTGATTCCTTCCATTTCCCAAGCAAAAGGACACCCAGCTTTGGAAATATAGGAAATGCAAGGGCATATTAATTTTATAAAGATCATAGGAGTTTGCCCAATTCTCAGTTTGCTCAACCCTAAATATTTTATTTGAACCATTTAAATCAGAGCAATTTGAGCACCGGTTTCCCATTTAAAGGAATCTGATCATTAATTTCCCATTGAGTTCCTATCAAGTAATACATTTGGTTAGACTGTGTTCATAAAAATAAAGCTCCAGTGTTTTTGTGGAACCTGTTTTCAAACAAGAAGGCGTAGCAAATTAAAACTTGTCCCTAGGGTGCCGAGAAATCCTCCTAATAATGGTTATAGCATAATCCTAAGTATGTTTACTCAGAAATGTTCCCCTAGAGTGCCATTATTTTTTGGAAATCATCACATACCGGCAGATTTACGTTTGTGGAATTTCAGTGGAGTAAAGTGTTCTGGCTTGTTTGTGCAACAAAGCCAGTTAAAAGAACTTTCTGCAGTAAGGAAAGTGGTGGGGAAACGCACTAGGAAGTATGGGATAACAATGAATTGATGTGAAGTTGAATAACTGGGTGCAGGCTTTGTACAAGCACATCAGGATGAATACTCAGTAAGCCTGGAGGAGCCACAGTGATGTCAGTGGGGCTTCTGCCCATTTGTGTGTTTGGAATTGCAGCAATGCAGCCATGCATGCTTATTCAGAGGTAAGGACTGTTCACTTCAAGAAGCCTTGCTGCCAAGTAAGTGCGTGTTGCAATATTGCAGTTCAAGCTTATGCATGTTTGAGAATAGGGATGAATGTATCTGTCAGTTTCGGTTTTTCTCAGTTTCTCACTTTTCCAGTAAGTTCAGATCTTCACATTTCCACATCAGTTTGCAATTAAAGAAGTTCTCATGGAAGTTCATCAGCAAATTTCTCATAACATGCACATTTTTTTTTGTATGCAATTTTGTCTGAGATACATCATTTTGCAAAACAATTCCCCCTAATATATGTTGTTGTTTTTTGTATATGATTGGGGGGGGGGCTAATATTTGCATTTCTGTACACATGACATGCCCGTTGTTTTTGTCCATTGAGTTTTCTTGGCAGCGATACTGGAGTGGCTTGCCGGTTGCTGCTCCAGGTGGATCATGTTTAGTCAAAACTCTCCACTATGACCTGTCCATCTTGGGTGGCCTTGCATGACATAGCTCATAGCTTCTCTGAGTTATTCAAGTCCCTTCGCCCCGATCACTGCAGTTGGTGACAGCAGTCACAAAATTAAAAGATGCCTGCTTCTTGGGAGAAAAGCGATGACAAACCTAGCATCTAGCAGAACGTCTCCTTGCCAACAAAGGTCTGTATAGTTAAAGCTATGGTTTCCCCAGTAGTGATGTATGGAAGTGGGAGCTGGACCATAAAGGCGGCTGATCTCTGAAGAATTGATGCTTTTGAATTATGGTGCTGGAGGAGACTCTTGAGAGTCCCATGGACTGCAAGAAGATCAAACCTATCCATTCTTAAGGAAATCAGCCCTGAGTGCTCACTGGAAGGACAGATCCTGAAGCTGAGGCTCCAATACTTTGGCCACCTCATGAGAAGAGAAGACTCCCTGGAAAAGACCCTGATGTTGGGAAAGATTGAGGGCACAAGCAGAAGGGGACGACAGAGGATGAGATGGTTGGACAGTGTTCTTGAAGCTACTAACATGAGTTTGACCAAACTGCGGGAGGCAGTGGAAGACAGGAGTGCCTGGCGTGCTCTGGTCCATGGGGTCACAAAGAGTCGGACACAACTAAATGACTAAACAACAACAAACAACAACACATAACATGGCTGGAGAACTGCACTGAAAAATTCGGAGAAGTACAAATTTTCAAGGATAATATAATAATAATAATAATAATAATAATAATAATAATAATAATAATAATAAATATTTATACCCCACCCATCTGGCTGGGCCACCACAAGGATGGCTGTGTTTGGGTCTGTATGTTGTTACAGAAACTGCAAATTAGGTATGGGTTGCTGCCAGACTGGGCATGGCAGTAGCCAATGCCCAACCAGCCAGCAAGGCACTGCCGATGGTGCCTCTGATTGGCCCATTTGAAGCTATCTTTCTGGAGGGAAGTTCTACCCTGTGATTGTGCTGGCAGGGAGAATTCCCAGAATGGCCAGCAAATGCATGTGTTATGGCTTCTGGTGATGGTGGCCAAGGGTGAGGGGCCACAACTGCCACCCACCTGAGAAAGGACTGAGCAGCCATTAGGTAGGTTTCCCTTCAAATGTGAACTGAATTAAATGTTGGCCTCATTCCTATTTGGGAATATGTTCCTTTGAACTCATTGGGGTTTAATTCCCTGCACAGAATAGGGTTGCTAATTTAGGGAAAGGTAGCTGCCACAGGGCAGGGCAGGGAAAGCTACAGTGCAAAACCCCTAAGATGCAGTTGCATCAGACAATGTATGTAGTTATCATTCTAATGCTAGCAAACATAATGAAGCTAGAAAAATAGAAAACAGATATGATACCTAAGTACAGCAGTCAGTAAAGCATACAAAGGGTGTGTTGACTTATTAGCTACACGGTAGAAATAAAAGAGAATACAATCTGGCTGTTTGCAACAACACACCATCCACCTTACTGTGCAAGCTGTGCAACAGTTTCAAGTAATAGATGTGGCGAAACTTGCGTTTAGAATGGCACAAGTAGCAAAAGAGATGCAAGGAATTCTCAAGAAATGAGATTGGAAAAATGAACAAATGTAGCTTAGTTGCTGGTAGCCCAACTAGCTTCACTTTTGACTTTTCTATGCCTCTCTGGATCCTGTGAATTGCTTCTCGTAAAGCATGTCTCAGTTCTTCCTCCCACATAACAAATGGTACCTGGGCAATGTTGCCAATTTCATTTTGGCACTATGTAACCGCTAAAATGCAACCCCCACACAGGCAGCCCTGATATATATATTTGCTGACAGATTGCATGGGTATATAGTATGATAAAAATATATTTGAAATCCAAGGGTGCTATCGGGGTTGGGGGGATTAGATGTTACCTAAAGTCTTTCTGCCCATGACAGATAGCCTGTACCTAAGGATTTGAAATCAAACCATCTTACATTGAGCCCAATAACATCCGCCCTTGATCTAATAGGTTGCACCCAATATTGTGGGATTAGAAGACAGCTTGTGCAAGCAGTCTTCCCCTTCCCACCCCCCTCACCCCTCATTCTCTACCTGAACCCCTTGAAAATCCTGTCAGGAAGACAGGGCTGCAGTATACTCATGAAATGTTGGATAACACACAATGTGTTTTTGTAGTAACCTTTTCAGTAATGTCAATGTGTGATTCTGCTGTTTGGGAACAGTTTGGCAATAAACTATGTGCATTCCACCCACGGCTATTGCCATTCAAAATAGCACTTGTTGACTGAAGGACTCAGACTGCTGCACACATCTTCTTTACACTTCATGTAATAACAGTAGATGGTTTTGTGTTTTTGGTTTTTAAACCAACACAGTTACCATTTAGTCCCCATCTTTTCTTTATTTTATTTGCTAAGGAAGCAGCCTGGTGTGGACACCAAAAGACAAAATTCTATAATGAATGCTGACAATGCAATGTTAGAGAGACCAGCACTCCACTGCTTAAGCGTGATCAAATTACTAAGTAAAAGTGACAGCTTATTGCATAATCACTCAAGAAACACCAATATGTTTTCTGAAGAGTTAGTTAATAACTTTGCTGAAACAAGTTAGCTGTATTCTTATTTATTATGTTTATTGGGGGGGGGGGTTATAAGAAAAATTATCCCCTCTTTCTACATCGAAGTGTGCTCAAGGTGGCGCACAGCAAAAACAACAGAAAACTATAAAACACAAGCAATCATCACAACTTCATCATTTTGACCTTACATCCGCAACTTCCAAGATTAGTCTTGTTTGTGGAACGCCCTCCCATCAGATGTCAAGGAGATGAGTCATTATATAACCTTTAGAAGACATCTGAAGTCAGCCCTATATAGGCAATCTTTTTAATGCGTCATGTTTTATTGTGTTTTTATATATGTTGGAAGCTGCCTAGAGTGATTAGGGCAACCCAGTCAGATGGGTGGGGCGAGGTGGTAGTAGTAGTAGTAGTAGTAGTAGTAGTAATAATAATAATAATAATAATACTGCAGTGTGCTCTATGAGGTTGGCCCAGAGGCTGCAGTTACTTTAAAACATGGCAGCTGGATTGCTTTGTGGGGACAAACTACCACCAGCATATAACATCCTGTCTGTGGAATTTGTACTGGCTTCCATTCTGCTATGAGGCCAAGTTCAAGGTTTTTGGTACTAACATATAAGACCCTCTAGAACACCGGACCAGGTTATTTGAGAGACCACCTTACTCCTTATACACCTAGGTCACTGTGTTCTGCAGGAGTGTTTCTCCTTCAATTCTCCAAAATATCAAAAGTCCACTGCTCAGTAACTTGGAGCGGGTGTTTCAGTGCGGCTGCTGTTGAGATAAGATAGGCACTCACTCTCTGTACTGTTATGAGTTTGGTGGGGTAGGCTGTTTGCCAGGGCCCCCTTCCTAAATCCAGCATAGATTCAATTCCTGGAATAGCCATGCTAGCTTCCTGGTGAGGTAATGACCCTCTAAGTATGGGCCATTAAGGTAAGAAAGGAAGTGGCTCTGTGCCAGACAGCAAATGGGTGGCCCCCATCCCTCTACTTGTTGGTAGTTAGAAAGACTAAACCAGGGGTAGGCAACCTAAGACCCGTGGGCTGAATGTGGCCCAATCTCCTTCTAAATCCGGCCCACGGACGGTCCGGGAATCAGCGTGTTTTTACATGAGTAGAATGTATCCTTTTATTTAAAATGCATCTCTGGGTTATTTGTGGGGCCTGCCTGGTGTTTTTACATGAGTAGAATGTGTCCTTTTATTTAAAATGCATCTCTGGGTTATTTGTGGGGCATAGGAATTCATTCATTTCCCCCTCAAAGTATACTCTGGCCCACTACATGGTCTGAGGGACGGTGGACTGGCCCAAGGCTGAAAAAGGTTGCTGACCCCTGGACTAAACCATATATCATAGAGACACCACAGTCTTTGCTGAACCTCATTCTAGTCAAAACACAAACCCCGGGTGAGCGATTGGGGTGACGTAAAACAGTACTTTCCAGAAACAATTAAAGAAATTTTTGTTTTGATAGGCTTTTTAGGCCTGTCAATCCAGCCAGATGAGTGGGGTATTATTAGTATCATCATTGTCGTTGTCATTATAATTTTATTATTTTATCATCATCATCATTTTATTTTGTTTTATAGCTGGATAAAAGTCCTCTTCTTTAGATGTTCATTTTGTATTGTTTTTAAAACCTATATTCAGTTATCTTCTGTACTGTACTGTTTTTAAAACTACTTTAACATGTTTTTCTATATTTGTAAATCACCTTGACACAAATGTAGGAGATTCATTAATAAAACAAACAAACAAACAAACCATGAGAAACAGCTGCTCCTTAAAAAGGGAAGGTTAGTTGAGCTGCTCAAGGTTTTAAAATAAACCAACAATAAAATAGTTAAAAACCAATGGTAAGGAGACCAGATTAGGGGAACTCTCATTGGAATGAAATCCTCTTTGCTCTCTCCTGAAAAGCGAGCAGTAAGAAAGAAGGTCAAGAGCATCTTCTCATGCAAGCTGTTTCAGAATCTTAGCACTACAGTCCTCTCTTTCTTATGTCTGCCTGCCATATCTCAAACAGCAAGGGAATAAAGGTTTTCCATAGACTGGAACAGATTTCCTGAACAGACTCACACCTTTTTCATTTCGGAGAACTCCAAAACTGTCCCCTATTCCCTTGCTGAGGAAAATCTGAGCGATTTTTCCTTCTGTGTCTAGAGATGGACAGGAATATTGTATTTAAAGTTTCTCATAAACAGCCACCTGAGAATAAGAGAATGAGCGCCACAATTTTCAGTCACCTCGTATGTATCCACAGCTGTCATTGGCTTAGACAGGTATGTGCATGCACACAAATACACCCCCTCCCAGATGTGTTCATGCATTCATC
This sequence comes from Podarcis tiliguerta, assembly GCF_965153285.1. Lineage (NCBI taxonomy): Eukaryota > Metazoa > Chordata > Lepidosauria > Squamata > Lacertidae > Podarcis > Podarcis tiliguerta. The sequence goes on along the minus strand of NC_139543.1, from coordinate 19,195,046 downwards.
GTGTGTGTTGAAGTTGACTCAGACTAGGGATTGACCCAAAACCATGGCTGGGGCTTCTGAGCTTTGGAGACAAGCAATTAAGCTGTTGTGTTACTCAGTGTTTATTAAAATCCATTCCATGGACAATAATAGTTATGTTTTTAGGAAGGATGTCCCCATGTACAGCTAAATAAGAATTAAAACATGAAATGTTTTGCAAACCGTTGATAAAATAAAAAATCCTTCTCAGCTGGAAAGTGAGGTTATTCAGTGTAAATAGATAACGGGATTGTTCCCAAAATGAGATAAGTAATCTCAGACAATAAATTTATATTCCCACCATTATTTTGTACATTTTATCTTATCTATGGAGTCAAAACGAATATTGGATTATTTCTTTTTTTCTACTGACATTAAACACTGGAATACACATACACACACAAATCTGCACGCACCAATCACTATTTTGATGGGGGCCATTTGGAGGTAATAACGGCAATTGCGGAAGCAATCTGAGCTGGCTGATAACTTGGCATGTGTGGACAAAATGTGAGGCCATGTGCAATATCGGCCACACAGCAAATGCAATGTCTTCTCCTTTTCACTCCCAGCGCTTAGTTCTGTAGCCAGCCTTGGGGGAAGATGGGTAGCAGCAGGAGCCTGCACAAATTGTACTCGCCCTGTCAACACACGTTCTGTCAGTGCTCATGCAATCTTCCTCTCCTCCTCAGCTCCATGGTGGATGAGAAATGAAGAGCTGAGGGGGTGGGGAGGTCTCTGCATTTGTAGGCTACAGAGCAGGATTTATGTGTTGCACGAATTCTGAAAAGTGAAATTTTGCACAGCAGATGACGTATTTTTATATAACTGCAGGACTTGCCAGAGGTGGATTTAGGACAGTGCGATGGGTTCCACCACACTCGGTGCCAAGCCTAGGGGTTGCCACAGGGCATCACAACTATGATGTACTGAACAGAAGGTGAGAGGCAGGGGGTGCCGAATTTTGGCCTTGCACAGGGCACCGCTGACATTTGAAATACCAAAGCTTTGCCATCCTTTTTGCTTGGGCATCGTTAATGAGAATCAGAATAGGTGAGGTTCAGAAACTCTGAGCCCACAGCAAGGCAAGCCAAACAGCTTTCCAAAGACTGGGACTGGCTTGAACAGGCTCAGGCAACTGCCAGCCCTCTCCAAAACAGTCATTCCCTTCTAGGCTTACCAGGTAGTTGGAGAATGTGGCTGCAGCAGAAAGTCCTTGCTGTTGGGCCTCATTAGACCAGGGAAGTCATGGGAGCATCATTTCTTATGGACAGAGTCAGCCATAGGGGCACTGGCACCAACAATTTTTGTTGGGGGTGCCCAGTCTCCACCGACACCCTCCCATCACTGTGTGCTGCCACTGACACCCTGACGCCTTACCTTTGGCACTCAGATGCTGCTGCAGCGACTGGGCTAGGACCTGTGCCTCCAGGGCCTCTGTTGGGGCCCACTGTGGCAGTGGATGGAGGCCACGAAGCAGACAGAGACCCTGCAGCAGAGGTGCCGGCCCTGTTCTAGGCGCTGCAGTGGCACTGGAGCACATGTGCACACACCATGCTGTGATGTCATGATGTTGCAGCAATGTGATGTCATGACATTGCAGCGGGCATGTGCTAGGTACCCACAGTGTAGGACCCAAGTCAGTGTCACTGTCTAAGGAGAAGTGAGCAGAGACTTCTCTCCATGGCCTGCACTGGACAGCTGGGGAGGTTAATCTGTGTGATGGAGATAAAATAAGGTATAATGCAGGATGTGGTAGGATCGATGATGATTTTTACTTACCAAGAGTGGGGATTCAGATGGTTTCTGAATGCTTGCCATGGAGAGATTCAGTGGTTAGACCATTTGCAGATACCGTAAGACAGACATAGTCAAGGGAATCATAGCAAAGCTGAATTAAACGGCTTCCCCTACAGTTCCATTAGGTGAACCAAGCAATATTTTATCTCTTGTATGGACTTGCATAGAAAATTAAGTCATAGATAAGAACAGCTTGTCATCTGAAGCGGAGTGTTTCCCGATGAGCTTGTTCTGTCTCTCTGGACGCTCAGCCCTTCTCATCAAATAGGAGAGCCTTTAAGATGTTTCAGGGTATGAAAACCCACTTTGCTGTGTTATGACAAAGGGAGCTCATGCTGATCAGAGATCTTGGGCTACTGCCGTCATGGCGACATCTTGCATAGCTCCCCCTTCTGGCCACTGGATTTTTGCTTTTTGAAATATGGCAACCCTAGAAGAAATAAGTTAGAAAGACATGATAAGTTATTGAGGGATGAGCATCCAAGTCATGAAGCCAAAATAAATCAGCTGGTCTGCAAGGTGTTGGAATAATTCTCCCCCACCCCTGGTCTCTGAGCAGCCAAATAAATATCTGCACTTTCAATAAAGCTTTGCTGCCCTGATAACTTTACTGCTCCAGTAAAGTACTGGTGCTCCATTTTGTCTTGGCCATGATTAATGTAGACAAGGCAGACCAAGCAGGGGCTGGAGAGCCCCACATGGAATCGCCTTTGAGTTGGCAGCTGAGAGTTGATCACAGCCCCTCTCATTGCCTCTTTTACACTCTTGATTAGAAGATGATACCCAGCTCTACCTCCCATTTAAATCAGAACCAGTGAAGGCGGTGAATGTCCTGTGTGAGTGTCTGGAGGCAGCTGGAGGATGGATGATGGCTAACGGATTGAGGTTGAATCCGGACAAGACAGAAGTACTGTTTCTGGGGGAGAGGAGGAGGACAGATGTTTCTTGAATGGAGAATGGCTAAACCAGAATGTGAAGCTTTCTCACACTTGTTGGGATTCATGAGAATGGTGCAAACTTAATTTGGCAGCTTCATTTTTAAAATGAGTGGTGCCAGAGTTTAGGTCAAACTCCTAATCTTGATGTCCGAGGGCTGCTAACAGTTGCGATAATTCAGGAAGCACCCTAAGGGCAGAATCCCATGTGCCCAATTGCTGTAAAAAGGATAGTAAGAAGACCCACACTCACAGAGTGAAGCCAGCTCTATAGGCTACCATAGCCTTCGCTCATCACTAACAGAGGCTGAAATATAAGGCTGCCATTACAGGGATTTCAAAGGTCTTGGATCTTAGGCAAGTCAATTGGAAATCTTTTTGTGTGTGTGTTTTGAAAGGGAAAAAAAAAAGCTCAACAACTTTGGGATTAAAAAACTTTGGTTCTTAAAATAAATTTCAAGAACTTTGGGGTTTTCCTTTAAAAACCTCGTCAATTTTGGGGTCTTCCTAAAAAATGCTCAAAAACCTTTGGGGTGTACTGGATTATGAAATATGGCAACCCTACTGAAGTACCTCTCACAGGTTTGTGGGGAAATGACCCCATGGGACAGAATCATAGCTGTCAATTTCCCCCTTTTTAAGGGAAATTCCCTTAAAACTGAGAGCCAGTGTGGTGTAGTGGTTAAGAGTGGTAGACTCGTAATCTGGTGAACCGGGTTCGCTTCCCCGCTCCTCCACATGCAGCTGCTGGGTGACCTTGGGCCAGTCACACTTCTCTGAAGTCTTTCAGCCTCACTCACCTCACAGAGTGTTTGTTGTGGGGGAGGAAGGGAAAGGAGATTGTTAGCCGCTTTGAGACTCCTTCGGGTAATGATAAAGCGGGATATCAAATCCAAACTCTTCTTATTATTCCGAATAGGATTCCTCGCAAGAAAAGGGAAAAGTTGACAGCTATGGACAGAATGTGGGGCTTGCTCTACCATTAGAAAGAGTGAGGAAGCCTTTAGGCAGCTGATCCCGGGGAGCCGTTCCCAGAGGCGGATTTAGGGGAGCACAGCCAGTTAGGTCACAATGGGCGCCGAGCTTGGCGGGGGGGGCACAACTATGATTTTGAATGGAGCATGAGAGGCAGAGGGGCTGAGGAGCGCGGTACGCTCTGTGTGTCCGGGAAATTCCGGACATGTGGCAAGGCGAAAAATCCCCACTTCATCTTTTCCGCAAGCTCTGAGGTAGCGCTTCTCTTCGTCTCCTGCTTTCTTGAGGGGAGAGGAGCGTGAGAGACTTGAAGCAGCAGCAGCAGCAATGGCGAGGAGCAAGAGCCCCAAGGAAGGATGCTCGGGGGGGGGGGGCAAGCCGCCCGCCTGCTTTTCAGGCGCTCTCTTTGCCCTCACGCGGGGCGCTACTCGTCTCGCCCCCCCGCCCCGCGCCTTCCCGCCAAACCTCCCACCTCCCTTCCCTCCCCGCGCTTTGCTCCTTCTAAGTCGCGCTCGCGCGCCAACTCCGCCTGCGTCTCGCGCGCAGCTCTTTTCTTCCAGCGTAGCGCGCGCGCGAGCTAGATGCGTCCCCCCCACCTCCCTTTCTCGCAGCTACGCGCAGGCGCGCACGCGCAGACACCGGCCGCGCGAGCCGCAACAGCGCTCTCTCGGAGCGCATTCGGTCCGAGGAGGCTGCGAAGTCCCTCGCGGAGAGAGAGAGAGAGAGAGAGAGAGAGAGTCTTTGGCGGGGATTATTTCGTTCTCTCTCGCTCGCTCGCTTCCTTCCCCACCGGGCGTAACGCCCTCCCTAGCCCGGAGAGAACCGAGCGAACAGAGGGCGGGTGTTTTTCTTTTCCATTTCGAGGGGAGGAAAGAAGCAGCCGAGACGGTGTGGAAATGCGAATCCTCCGGCGCTGGCTGCTCGCGTCCCTGCCGCTCTTCTTCTTCTTCTGCCTCTGCCGACTCGGTGAGTGTTTGTGGCGCGTGAGCGAGGCAACTTCGCCCGGCGTCGCCTCGCCTCCAGCCTCACGGGCCCCGGGGGCGGGAGGTCCCCTCTCTCGAAGCGGGGGGTCTGCCATTCCCCTCGCTCCCAAACTTGAGGAAGACTTCTCGGGATGTGCGCGGAGCCTGAGGTGCAGGGCAGCCATTCCGTCGCGCGTGTGTGTGGAAGGGAGGGAGAGCCCCTGAGGGAACAAGAAGAGGAAGGGAGAATAAGAAGCACCTGCTGTTTCCCCAGGGTCTCTCATGAGGGAAGCTCGGGCCAGCCTGAGCCAACTCCGAGGGGCCGAGGTCCCTTCAGAACCCCCCCCCCATAAAATATTTGAGCTCCCCTCTCCCCCAAATGGATGGGCATCGCCATTCGAATGGGGTGCAAACTCCGATTCTTGCGATCGATTATGTGGGGCGGGGCTTCGCCCCTCTTATTTTATTCAGGTTGGCACCCTCCCCTAGATGCCAAGTTCTAGGGGCTGAGGGATCTCCCCCCCCCTTCCAATAAAATATTTGAGGGGGCCGCTCCCTCTCCCAGTTGATGGGCAATGCCATTGAATGGTGTGCGTGCACCGGATCGATTGTGTGGGACGGGGCTTACCCATAGGCGTAGCCAAGGGGGGGCAGAGAGGGGCAGCTGCCCCCCCCATAATAAAAATGCATAGCAAACTGAGGTTCTGCCCCCGCCATATCAAAAATCCTGGCTATGCCCATGGGCTTACCCCCCAATATTTTATTCAAGTTGGCACCCTCCCGTAGAAGCCAACTTGTAGGGGCTAAGGGATCTTTGCCCCCCAATAAATATTTGAGGGGGGCAATTCAAATGCCGATTTGATTATGTGGGGCAGGGCTTGCCCAGGCGCATAACCAGTGGGGGCATGGAGGGGCAGCTCCCCCCCCCCATAATAAATAAAAATGAATAAAAATGCATTAGCAAACTGAGGTTCTGCCCCCCCCCAACAAAAGGCCTGCCCCTCCTAACAAAAATCCTGGCTGTGTCCATGGGCTTACCTCCAATATTTTATTCAAGTTGGCACCCTCCCATATGAGCCAACTTCTAGGGTCTTCACCCCCCAATATAATATTTGAGGAGACTGGGGCCCCCAAAGTTGATGGGCATTACCATTCAAATGGTGTGCATGCACCACGTAATGTGATCAACTATGAGGGGCGGGGCGTACCTGTGCTCCCCAAATATTTTATTCAAGTTGGCACCCATGCCCCCTCCTGACCTCCTGCTCCAGGAGGGTGCCCCTGTTTCTCTCTGGAATTGCCAGCAGACACATCGATTGGGAGGAAGCTGGGAGGGGGGCTCCTTCCCCCTTCCTTTTGCCTTAACTGTGAAACCACAAGGGAAAGCCTCGCTTGGTTTCATTGCAGAGCAGGAAGGAAGGATGCCCCAAGGCATAAGCTGTGCACAAGGAAGCAGGGACATGGGGGGGGGGGGGAGATGCTGCTGCTTCAGCCATTTGTTCTCTGCCTAGCCAGGCAGGAGGAAGCGCTCCTGTTGGCATCTGCACATGACATAAGGAAGAGAGAAGGAGGGAAGGAAGAGAGTCACTGAATGAGAAATTGCCTACAGTCCAAACAACGCGTTGGAAACAGGCATCGACCTGCCTGTGCAATGTGCTCTGTGTTGGATTGCACTGCGTGTTCGGGCAGTTGTCATTGAGTAGCAACCGCAAGCCACGAATGTGAGAGCTGTTGCCATTGACATGAATGACAATTGTGTCCAATGAGGGTGGGGGTGTCATAAGTAGGATGCAGTGAGAGCGGGCGAGGGTGGGAATTTCTCGAAGGAATCGTGTCAAATAGATGAGCTAGGCGTGCGAGCAAAACAACTAACTGTCCAATAATGTATCTGAAGAAGTGTGCATGCACACAAAAGCTCATACCAATAACAAACTTAGTTGGTCTCTAAGGTGCTACTGGAAGGGTTTTTTTTAATTTTGTCCAATAAATGTAAAATGAAATGAAATACGCGGTCGGGTTGTTATTTGCATGGAACGTATAATGATGTCTGTGGTTACATTATTAGCGTTTGCCAAACAGAGGACTAGAGCATATTGCTTCCTGTGCTGTGAGTGAAAGTAAATATTTCCTGCAGTCATTTATACCCATGTCCAGTTTTACAACAGATAAAGTAGATATTAACCTACATTTTTGTCCAATAGGTGCTGCTGCTTTTGGTTCATTAAACCTTTGTAAACTGTAAGGGATCAGTGCCATATACCAGCTATGCAAGAGATGCCATTATATTAAATGTATGATTTATTGCACATATAAAAGTAATCTGAGTTCCCATTTTGAAGACTGCTGGAAGGGCTTAATTTGTTGCTAACTGTGACTGGTTCAACAGAGGTTACATTAAAATGACTTGAGTAATTTAATGCCATTCTTATTGTCACTATTAAGTGCTTGGGGTTGATTCTTTACAAAGAGGTCATTTTAATGAAATTAGTATGTCCTCAACTGTAGGTCAAAATAGGTATAGTAGCAGAAATCTGCTAACTGAAGTCAGTAGCAAACTCTACAGTATTTGAACTTTATTTATTTCCTCATAATGAGGAAATGATTGTTTTTTGTCTGCATCTGTTGCTTGCAACCTTAATATCACAGGAATATTTATTGAGCCTTATTTTTTAAAAGCCTGCTTTTTCTGTACCTTTATATTACAAATCATCTTAGTTAAAAGACATAGAACAGAACCTTGAGTTTTGCAGGCTTGATGAAATATTTCCTTACTGAAGATCCTCAACGTTTACACTGGAAAATAGAATGCTAATTTGTGATATATGAATATGAAACTTGGACATCTAAAACATACAGCACCAATAAGATCAACAGTTTTATTCATACATCAGGTGTAACATTAGCTATATACGTCTGAAGGCCCCTGATTATTATTCAAATATGACCCGAGAGACTATAGCAGGTTGTTTCATCTCAGTGTTAGTCTGTTGTTGATCCTCTTGAGTGAGAATGCCTTCTATACTGAATTATGGGATTGTTCCCATGAATGAATATACTGTACCAAGTACTGGAGTATCATAGTAAATTTGGATGCTCATTATCTGTTTTCTAATCTATGCAATATTTCCACTTTGCTTAACATTTGGTTTTGTATTTTTTAAAATCATTTTTTTTAAAAAAAAAAAAAGTCTAGTTCCAAAATTATCGAGGAAATGTTTGTGTTTATGCACATGGGGCATACATATAACCTCATTGAGTCCCATCTGGGGGAAAGGTGTGGTATAAATAAATATATAGTAACTACTCGGTGGGGACGCGGGTGGCGCTGTGGTCTAAACCACTGAGCCTAGGGCTTGCTGATCGGAAGGTTGCGGTTCACATCCCCATGACGGGATGAGCTCCCGTTGCTCGGTCCCTGCTCTTGCCAACCTAGCAGTTCGAAAGCACATCAAAGTGCAAGTAGATAAATAGGTACCGCTCCGGCGGGAAGGTAAATGGCGTTTCTGTGCGCTGCTCTGGTTCTCCAGAAGTGGCTTAGTCAAGGCTGGCCACATGACCCAGAGGCTGGCCACATGGCTCCCTCGGCCAATAAAGCAAGATGAGCGCCACAACCCCAGAGTTGCCCACAACTGGACCTAATGGTCAGGGGTCCCCGTCGTTCGGTCCCAGCGCCTGCCAACCTAGCAGTTCGAAAGCACCCTCGGGTGCAAGTAGATAAATAGGGACCGCTTACCAGCGGGAAGGTAAACGGCGTTCCGTGTGCTGTGCTGGCTCTCCAGATGCAGCTTGTCACACTGGCCACATGACCCGGAAGTGTCTGCGGACAGCGCTGGCTCCCGGCCTCTAGAGTGAGATGAGCGCACAACCCTAGAGTCTGGCAAGACTGGCCCGTACGGGCAGGGGTACCTTTACCTTTACTTGGTAATACTAGCATGAAAAGTGTTTGCCATGACGATGCTGAAGACTGTGGTGATTTGATTGATCATGATATGTAGGCTTAGTTCATGGTGCATTGTTGTAATTTCATTTGCTTCGTTTCAGTGCAACTTTTTTTCTTCGTTTTGCGTTGCTTATAATATACTTGTATGAAATACCCTCCTCTCGGGAGCACCATAATTCATATCTTCAGCTGTGCTGTATAAATGAATGTGTGGGTGTTTGGCATCCTTACCAGTCTTAAATCTCTGGAAAGTATTGCCCGGTTGCACATTAATGGCCAGTGGTAACTCCTCAACTGAATGATCTTTTGTACTGTCTTTGTTTATTTCTCTCCATTGAGACTGGTTGGGGCCTATTTAGTGAATCTTGACCATATGAGTATAAATGGCAGTTCACAGATTAAACCAGAGGGTGAGCAAAAGGTCAAGAATGATACAAATGATATGATAAGTTTCACCCACAAATACTGCTGAGATCAGATTCAGAGGGTTTATATCAACCCCCCCCCCAAAAAATCGACAAGTCTCTCCAAATCCACACTGTTTGCTGGAGTACAAAGAAACTTAACAATTTTACATTAGATTGTTGCAAGACATTTGAAAAGCTGAACAAATGAAAACAGTGTGTGGATACTATGTATAAGGAATGAGACAGCATAAAGTTTGCAATTGTTAGTATGTTGCAATAATTTACATGGAGCGATGTTATTTACTCTTACAGTATTTGGATACATTTGCCGCATCATATAAATAGTTCATTTTAGAAGCAGTGATGAGTGGATACAGTGGTACCTCGTGTTACATACGCTTCAGGTTACATATGCTTCAGGTTACAGACTCCGCTAACCCAGAAATAGTACCTCGGGTTAAGAACTTTGCTTCAGGATGAGAACAGAAATTAGGCTCCAGCAGCGCGGCAGCAGCAGGAGGCCCCATTAGCTAAAGTGGTGCTTCAGGTTAAGAACGGACCTCCGGAACGAATTAAGTACTTCACCTGAGGTACCACTGTACTATAATGCAGCCTCTCCCAACCTGGAGCTCTCCTCCAAATGTTGCGAAATAATAGAATCAGAGGTGGAAGGGACCCTGAGGATCATCTACTAGTTCAACCTAAATATGCAACTGTCCCATACGGGGATTGAACCTGTAACCTTGGGGATTGTAGTACAGCAACATAAGGATAGCTCTACTGCTAACACCATCACCCTGGCCATGCTGGCCGGAGCTGATGGAAGTGCAGCAACATCTGGAAGGGACAAAGTTGCAGTCATGAACTGATAACAATGCCCCCTGTTTCCCCTCACAGCATTCTTCAAAGAGCTTGAGTCACTTACAGCCGAATTGGCAACCTAGTTGTGCTAAAGTACAGTATTGAATTTCAGCCTATTTAAGAACTGGTTTTCCCCCCAATGGGCCTGAAAAGGGCTTAAATCTTACTTTGGTTCCCCTGCATTGTCTTTGCATCTGACGTAGTTTCCATTGAATACTGTGGGATTACTGCAAAGTAATTAGTTTGAGAACTGTCATCTTAGCAAGTCTTGTTTTCCTTCTTTCTTGCACTTGTCATTTAAATGGTCAGTTCCCACTGTGGCTGCTCTAATTAGGAATTTAAGGGCGAGAAGGTTCAGCTCTTTTGCTGACAATTTCAATTTATCTTGAAACAGTGTTCTTCAACTTTTCCTTCGAGGGTTGGACGACTGAGTCGGTTCCAGAAATCGAGTATCACAGCTGAAAGCCTTATTCTTAAAACTTCACGCACCACTTGTGAGCCTTCCCAGTATTGCACCTCTCTTGTCACTATGCTTATAAACTCATCTCATTAAGACAAGTTCTGTTTGAACACACCAGAGGGTTCTGCATAAGGAAACATAAATCAACAGGAAGGAAATCTTTAAAGCGAAAAGCCTTTAAAGCTATAAGCTAAAAGTAAGCAAAGTAAAAAAAAGAAATGTACTCATCACTGTACAGGCAGCTTTTTCAAAGAAGCTTAACTACTAATATATACAGGTCTTTTTAGCCCCCAAAACCTCTTTTGTGAAGGCACACTGCCCCTGTTTTAACAAATATTTCAGATAGAAATGAACTTGCTTTGCAGAAAATGTGGGCAAGGAGTATCAAAGGGTGAGTTTACAAGTCACCTTCAGAAAATAATTCAGCGAAGCTAATGAGGTTACTCCAGACATTGGAATATTGCAGCCTAATCACTTGTTTAGTTTCTGATATTGCACCTCTTTGTTTCTGGAGTCAGAATACCTTCACACACATTTTTTTAAAAAATAATAATCCTAAAGGCAACTTAAATAAGTTTTTTAAAAAAACCATATCCTATGGTGAAATCTATATAGAGCAACATCTATGCACAAGGAAGTGTATGGAAGTAACATTTATGCACTTCCAAGTTGTTCTGCCCATCACATCAACACATCCTTAAATCATGAAGCAATCAGACTAAATCTGGGGGAATAAAGTAGGATGCCATAGTTGGGTTTTAGACTGATTTACATCCAGTCCTCACCCTGATTGGGAACAGTTGTCTTCCCAAGTGCATCTACTTAATGTGGCGGCTGTAATCAGCACTTTAAGCTTATCGTGTGGAGGGTCTCTGCAGCACGGGGAGTGTTATTCATGGTCTTCTGGCAGTGGTAACAATGTTAATACAATTATTCATGCAGCATGTTTTCTAAGTGCTCAAAGCACTTTGTGTACATTATGCCTGATCCATACTTTGTCATGCTTAGAATAAGTCCATTGAAATGAATTGGCCTTTTCTGGTATTGTTATTCCCATATTACAAATGAAGGCTGTTAGGTTGAGATATTGCAGCTTGCCTACGGTCAGCTATGGTTCTTACCTTGTTCTCTTAATCACTATACTTCTATAGTTTTGAATAAACTGACCTGATGTCTGAGATACCTTTCCCTTGGCTGGTTGATGGAAGTTCCACTTCTAGATCATGAAAACAATCCACATAACATCAATGATCCATCGGATAAACCACTGCTGATGTAATAGCCTCCTTGTGGAGCTGCCATGGAGGCTATTCCTAATGCTTCTGTGTTCAGGCCAATAATATATACAGCCTAAAAGAGATGTAATTCTCATTTCCATGGCAGTTTCTCTTAACCCATATGTGCTTCTTAAGGAACACAGTACAGTGGTACCTCGGGTTAAGTACTTAATTCATTCCGGAGGTCCGTACTTAACCTGAAGCACCACTTTAGCTAATGGGGCCTCCTGCTGCTGCCGCGCCACCGGAGCACAATTTCTGTTCTCGTCCTGAAGCAACGTTCTTAACCCAAAGCACTATTTCTGGGTTAGCGGAGTCTGTAACCTGAAGCGTATGCAACCTAAAGCGTATGTAACCCGAGGTACCACTGTAGTATAAAACAATCCCAGTCCCACACTACTTACTTTCTAGCAGTTTTCTTGACCCTTACTATAGATAAAATGTGACTTCAGGGCTTTGGAACTTTTATTACAAAACAAACAAACTGGTGGTAATGGTCACCACTGGCTCAGTTTTTTTCATAGTATATCTGAAATTCAGAATTCTTTCTGGGCTTTCTAGAAGCTGTGGGACAGTGGCAGTGTTGAACCCAATGTAATAAGTTAGGTTATGCAGTAAGACTATCTGGCATTACTGTTAAAGTAGCCATGGCAAGATCACACCACGTTAATAATACAGCGGGGGGGGGGGGGGAGAGATTGAGTATCATAGAGTCTGGAATATTTTCCAAAATGACAACTATCTTAGCAAAAGTATTGTGATGCTTTAATGACTAATGCATTTATTATAGCACAAGTTTTCATAGACTAGAGTCCATCAGATGCAGCTGTAGACAGGAAAAATGTAAACAGGTGAGGTGAGCAGGGAATGCAATGCAGTACAATGCAAACAAACCAGATTGACATTATGTTAAAGCTTAAATGCATTTGAAGTAAGGACAGTAAACATTCACACACCAGTGCTGAAAATGACTTATCAATGACATGCTTTTTATATTAATTAACATCTGCAATGGAATGTAAAAATCATCCTGGTTCAGGCCACAGGTGATAGAACTGAACTTCATTAGTTGTAATTCGGTGGTTTTGTGCTGGAGTCGTTCTTGGAAGTTGAAAAATATGTTATATTGGCATGTACCACTCTGTACATCATCACATATTTTTTTTAGAGCTCAACACTTACTGCTGCATGTAAGTGACTATTCCAGTATAATTACCCAGTAATTACCCATAAAGTAGACATTTCCAAACAGTATTCACTAAGTTCATTTGAGCTTTTTCCTGCTTCCTCACGAAGGAAGAATTGCTGTTCAATTTCACAGGAAATTCCATGTGTCTACAGTGTATTATTCTGGAGTCTGCCTTCTTTTCATCAATGTACTTTCACACAGTCATTATAATTGATCCCCCTAGCACTTCTTCATGTTCTAACGTCAGGGAGTGATCAGAAGGATATGACAAGAGCAGTGGCAAATGGTTAGGAATGATGGAAGCTGTAGTCCAGGCATAGGCAAACTCAGTCCTCTAGTTGTTTTGGGACTACAACTCCCATCATCCCTAGCTAACAGGACCAGTGGTCAGGGATGATGGGAGTTGTAGTCCCAAAACATCTGGAGGGCCGAGTTTGCCTATGCCTGCTGTTGTCCAACAGCATCAAGAGGGCTATATGTTCCCCTTTACTACAATAAGGCAACAGCAAATGCAGGTGGGTATTAATCTCAATCCAGTTAAGAGCAGCACCAAAAAAGCACTTATATCTTCAGTACCTCCAACCACCCACATAGTCCATGGCATAAGAATTCACACATATCAACAGTGGCCATGCATCCCATCTCTCACCTGGGCTTTGCCTAGTGTATCCTCAACCCTGGCTTCTCCTTCTCTCAGGGACCCTAAAAGCACCCATGCTACACCTCCCACTTCAAGCTGGGTGTTTGGCCAATGTGTTAAATACCCCAATGTGCATGCAGTCTACTCATGCAGAGTGTTTCCATGTAAGATAAGGTCCTGGTAGGCCCAGTCTTCCCCCATGGCAATGCAGGCATTCTATGCATATAGGACTGCTTTGCACACTGGCTAAAATGCACGGCTGGCATGGGGAATTGCCAGAATGCTAGGTGGCAGAGGGGCATAGCCACCAGGGGTGAACCCACTCTCCTATGAGGGATGCTGTATGAGCATCTCTATTGTCAGGGCTTTTTTCCAGCCAGAACTCAGTTCTGGCACCTCTCAGGTGGGTGCCATTGCCATTATAAGAGAACAAGAGAGGCTTTTGTGGCCAGTTCCAGCACCTATTTTTCCAGAAAAATAGCACTGTGTATTGTGATAAAAAGATTATAGGGTTTTGCATCAGTATAACTAAAGGGTGTCCAAATGCCAGCTTTATGTATACGACTTCAGCACACGGGTTGTTTGCAATGCCATAAGCATGTATGGTACAGATGGTGGACTGCACTTGTTTCCTAAAAAAATGGGACAGGAGAGGTACTTGAAAAGGTTGAAACAGAACAGTAGAGAGAAGATACAATTCCCAACGTAGTTGCAAACCTAGGTATGTAATAACTACAGAAGCTATTAATATGTGAATTACTAGGAGGTAGACACCTTTAGTGCTGTTGCTGTTTAGCAACGAGGAGCACTGATAGGAAGGCATGGGCAAAAATAGAGCATGAAAAGCAAAGGGGAGGAGATAACAGATGGAGAGACAGAGACAGAACAATAAGGGACAGGGAATAAAACAGATGAACTGAGAGAAGAGAGACTACAGAGATAGCGCACAGGTCTTAAAAGGAAGCTAAAGGAGAGTAGGCTACAAAGAAAACACTGAGAGTGGAATTGCTTGCCCAATGGAATGATCTCCCCTTTCCTCCCCCTGCTTGCTCCTTGGGGAGGGAAGATGCAGGGGGAGGGGGGAAAGCCTCACTGCACTAGCAGGAGTTCTTGCACTGACTTCTTCTAACAGAAATGGGTAGTTGAATCTGGCTCTCAGTGACAAGAATGTGTTGCCATGGTTGATATAGCAGTGAAACTCTTTTTATTTGGTAAAAAATGCAAAAGTGGGTGGCAGAGTAATCAGAGTTGAGTGCTGCTGCTGTAGATATTTATGGCTACAGGTGTTGCTGTGACAGTAGCTCCTTTATATCCTGAAACAACCAGAGCAGCGCAGTTTTGCACTGATCATTTTGTTGGTCTTTGTTCTCACAGGTTTTTAATCCCATCACCCATTCATGTGACCCACTTTGAAAATTAGGGGTTACGGATCTCAAATGTTATTAGCAAAATTAAAGTCGCATATTTTGTGCATGTGAAGAATTCTGGCTTGGTTGGAGAATTAATAAAACTTCAATCGTCCATCCAATTAAGTCAGCTCTGTCCTAAGGATATCAATGGAACTAAATTGACTTAGAGCCAAACACTTCCGTTAAGTGATGTCTAGATAGCTCTGAAAAGTTGTTGCAGCTAAGTAACAACTTTAAATATTTTTATCTCCGGTAATTCAGAATGGAGAGAGAGAAAATCACTAGAAAGTTTTTGAAAAATGAAACAAATAGTGTCCCCCAAGTATCAACATGCAGCTCTAGTTTTCTTCTTTCAATTGCTTTGTGTACTGAACATTGTATACAAATAAATGCACCCAGATGTATCTTGATGAATAAAGACCTGTTTCTGTGCACACAGAGATAGAATCTCACACACAGTCATTAGTGTATGTAAATTTTCTTGGCAAGTCTTTAGGCGTTTCCTTTAATGTGACTAGCTTTCTGTTGCCTTGAATGTTGTATATCAGCTAATTTCAGTATTCCAGCAGTCAGTGGAAAAGCTTTAATTTGAATTTAATAGGAATGGCTTCCTTCAAGCAATTTAAATCTTAAGAGGGACATTACTTAGCACAGACTATCCACTGAACCTCTGGAACACTGAAAATTAAAAAGCCTGAAAGCTCATGTTAAATACCAATGCAAGGAAGGCCTCTGGTCATCTTTGCCAGGTTCAGCCTCTTCTTCCCTACTTCTCTTCCAGTGGATATTGACTAGACCTGGAAGCACAGTGCAAAACTGGCTATTGTCTGACCCATGTTTTCGCTTAACTCAGTCCTACTCAATCTTTAATAAAAATAAATTTAAAAAAGAAAAAAACCAGTTACATTAATAGGGTAGGTCCTGAAAACACATACTTCAGGTGCTTTGGCAGGAACTCGGCTCTCCTAGCCACTTGAGGCTACCTGAGCTTCAAGCTCCTTGGATCCAAGGGTGCCTTCCAATCAGTAAACTTGCTCCTTCCAGTATAGTAAAGCCCTGTCCCAAAAAGAACCAGGGAGACTAGGTTCAGATTAAGTTCACCGGCTGACCTTGAGCTAGACACTATATCTAAGCC
Source organism: Podarcis tiliguerta (assembly GCF_965153285.1). Taxonomy (NCBI): domain Eukaryota; kingdom Metazoa; phylum Chordata; class Lepidosauria; order Squamata; family Lacertidae; genus Podarcis; species Podarcis tiliguerta. The sequence continues at coordinate 19,179,038 of NC_139543.1, read as the reverse complement.
TCACATCTCACAAGGTTGCTGTGAGAATAAAGGGCGAGAGAATGAGAGGCATTTAGTGACCCAGAGTTCCCAGGAGAAAGAGTGGGATAAAATATAACAAATATATAAATATCTATTCATAGCCTTTCCTAGAGTTTGATATGCCACCATATTGGGACTGAAGCAGCTGTTAACGTTTCCCTCCCAGTTTGTCACGAACAACTTCATTTATTTCTGTAGGGGATTTAGCATCCCCTGTTAAATGTCTGTTTTATCACTGTGGGGGTTATGTAAGAACGAATATTTTTCAAGTGTTTTCAGGTGAAAAAGATTAATCTGGGCACTTCAGGCAGCCTCACTGAAGTCTATTGGAGTAATCTGGAATAAAAATGTAATATATAATTCATAAACCATGAACATCTGTAACCTGTTTCAAAGAAGCATGTGGCTCCTGAAACTTTTAAGAGCTGCAAGCACATATTGTCATATTGTACTGATACTGCAACAACAGCAACTGAGGGAAACAATAATTTTCACATTAAGTTGTCAATTGTTCTGTAAAATTGTTGTTTACTGCACCACTGCGTCACCATTTTCCGTGAGAGTTTTCAGCGTTTGGCATCTGTTGGTTAAGGCAAGAAAGCAAACTTCAGTAGTCAGCAACTGAATACAAAATGGACTCAACAGTTGTCATTCAAGTGTTCATACAAATAAGTTTAGCTTAGGAATTATTCTCTTTCTTCATTCACGGCCAGTAGGTCTATACAAAAAGATTCGGGGTGCTGCTGCTATTTAATTCTCAGTGCTTCTGTGCCTTTTCTGAATCATGCTGTCTGCTGTGGGATTTGTTTTGTAGGAATCTTGCAGAGAAATGTTCCTACCATGAGCCAGTAGTCTTTATTATCTGCACAGAGGGAGCTCCAGCTTTCCCCTTCATGGCAACGTGACTGCAGTGAACAATCTGCTGGAGGCTTTTCTGACTCACGGTGTCATCTCCTAGAGCGCAAGCCTCAGAGGAAACATGGGGATGGGAAAGATAAATTTATACATCCCTAAGTCCCCTTGTGAATGTGTGTACAAATGTGCTAAATGTCCCCCAAATATTCAAATGTTTACAATAGCTATACAAATGCAGTAGGTCGATTTTGTACCTGTTGTAGTTCTCAAAGTGGGATGGTGTGGTGTAGTGTAGAATACTATCCCACTTCTTTTCAGGTGGATCTAAAACTATCCCATTTCCCCCCAAGTTATTGTAAAACTCTTCTGGGATTGATTGATTGATTGATTGATTGCATATACACCCTGCCATTCCTCCCAAAGGAGCCCAGGGCAGCAAATAACAAGCAATAAAACAGTAAAAGCTTCTTTTAATAATTCCAATACAGATGCAGACTGCATGTCAACTTAAAGGGCTGGTTGAAAGAGGAATACCTTCAGAAGGGTTAATATTTAAGGGGAGGGAAATCCAAAAGGTGGATGCCATGACACTAAAGGCCTGATTCCTATATTGTGTGGAACAGACCTTCTGATAAGATGATATCTGTAAGAGGCCTTCCTCACCTGCAGAACATAGCCATTGACTGGGTTTGTAAGGGGTGAATGATCTTCCCAGTATCCTGCTCCCAAGTTGTATATGGCATTATAAACCACAACCTTCTGTCTCTGCCAGCTCTACAAGCAACTCTGGCTTGGGCAAGGCTAGAGAATAGAAATAAGCCCCATAGTAGCATGGTTTTTTTTCATTGTGGATGCACTAATTCAAGCTTGTTAGCAAATAGTTTACACAGCTATTGATAACAGACTAAACGAAGTCTGTGCTAATTTGAAATGAAGCCATCCACACCCACCCCACCTACCCTTCAAGCACTGGTTTAGTAAGGTAGGGCTGCCTGGCATGATTCAGTAATGAAAAAAATAGATTCTTGTGTAATCATGACTTAGATGTGGAACTGGGTTCCTTCTGTTATTTATTCATTTAGGCTGAGGTGACCTAATTGATGATTACCAAAATCTGAGCCTTATTTTGCTTTTTGGGCCTCAATGCCACCTAGTGTATCTCCTGTGATCATAGGAGCCAACTACTAGAGTCTTTGCCCCCCAATAAACTATTTGAGAGGGCTGCCCCACAAAAGTTGATGGGCATTGTCATTCAAATGGTGTGTGTGCACTGCATTGTGTGATAGATTATGTGGGGTGGGGCTTACCTGCCCCCCGCCAATATTTTATTCAAGTTGGCACTGCACTGCTGCCTGCGATTATATGGTAACAATGAAAAGGAGTAAGCTCTTTATTGCTGTGATTCAAATTACCTCTTACTAGTGATGAAGCACTATTAAGAACTGGACAGGATATGGCACAGAGAATCTAGGTGGATGGGGAAAAACAGTTGGGAGTTTGTAACGTTTGACCTGGACTTTTATTACAGACATCGTCAGGGGGTCATTCTTATTGTAGTGTTGAGAAAGGAAAGGAACAAGGTCTTCAGTGCCTTGATGTACTTAAAGTCTTTCTGTTTGATCTGGAAGTAGATGCTTGGAATGAGGTTTGTTGAATTGGAAGAAGAACAACTCACAGAAAAGAAGGGGGAAAGATAATTTTAAGTGCCAAGTAATGCTTATAAAGCTCAACTGACATTCTCTTTAAGGATGAGTTTTCAACATAATCTTCAAATTGCTCATAAAACAAATTCGACTAGGCTAGTATAAGCAATGTACCAAATTCTTTGCACATTGGCTGGGGAATATATGTGATTTATTGCCTACTGCATTGATGGATTCAGTAAATCATTAGCTATGGGTATTATGTCACACATAGGCAACTGTGTTCCATGTGTAACTCTGTCACGTTCATATTTGTTCAAAATGACAGATGCAAGCCCTGAGGAAATGAAGCATGCTTGATTTTATACTTTGGTCAAATCAAGTTTCTGTTCCTGCAAAATAATCTATAAAAGCTATCCTCAGCTTGGTGTAAGGAGGTTTAACAGCTATTTTAAAACCCTACCTTAATCTAGTCCTAGAATTATGTATAGGACTTGATTTGAGAGCCAGCTGTTAGGATTAATCCTAAGAACCTGAGGTGTTCTTCAAAGTTCTGAAAGCTTCCTTCTACCTGAAATGCTCTGCTTTCATTAGTTTTTGACATGACTTGTTATATTTTCACACTCCTCTGTATCATGCATATATGATTTCTAAATAAGCTGATTTTCTGTTCATTCAAGATACATGGCTTCCTGGAAAACTCTTCAGCTCTCAGGGAAAGCCTCAGGAGATAGCATGAGGAACAGAGTGTGTTATGTGTCAGAAACAGGGCTAATCATCCAAAGGAATAAGCATATGTTGCCCTCTTAAAAGTCTTACTTATGTAACTATGACACTAATTCACTGCTTTTTTATTGGCTGATTTTTATAGCTATTGTGTCCCAGCTGGACTTCTATGAGGCATTGACTGTGCTGCAGGCCAGAACAATGAATCCTCATGTTCACATGATGCAGCAGCTATAGCACGTGAACAAGAACAAGTAAAAAAGTTCAGTTCTCTGTATGTCAAGCCACCTCCACTTTGCTGTGAGAGATGGGATGTTATCACATACAGTATTTGGGTGTCCAGATTCACATCATCCAACATTTCTCTGATTAAAATAGGGACTTCCTATTCAATAATAATAATAATATTTATACCTCACCCATCTAACTGGGTTGCCCCAGCCACTCTAGAAAGCTTCCAACATGTATAAAAGGTAAAGGGACCCCTGACCATTAGGTCCAGTCGTGGCCGACTCTGGGGTTGCGGCTCTCATCTCACTTTATTGGCTGAGGGAGCCGGCATACAGCTTCCGGGTCATGTGGCCAGCATGACTAAGCCACTTCTGGTGAACTAGAGCAGCGCACGGAAACACTGTTTACCTTCCCACCGGAGTGGTACCTATTTATCTACTTGCACTTTGATGTGCTTTCGAACTGCTAGGTTGGTAGAAGTCCAACATGTATAAAAAATATTAAAACATTAAACTTCGCTATCCAGGGCTGTCTTCAGATGTCTTCTAAAGGTTATATAGTTGCTTATCTCCTTGGCTGGGGGGGTTGCATAACTCCACACCCTCCAACCCTCTCAAATGAAAACAGGGACATCCTAAGGAAAAGCGGGTCATTCTGGGATCAAATCAGGAACTGGGGTGACTTCTTTAAACCCAGAACTGTCCCTGAAAAATAGGGACACTTGGAGGATCTGCAGATGCAGTACGTGCTGTATATTTAATAGCTGAGTAAAAAGGAGGATTTTGGGAGGTGTAACTTTTCTCATGGCCACAGCACTGTGACATGGCAGGAAACACTTGCCTGTAGTTCCTGTCATACAAAACGATTGACTATCATGGTCCATTCGAGCTCCATGATTCTACGATTCTATTTAAAAGTCAACAGCCACATCATAAGCTGCAATATTTATGGTCTTCGTACTGCACACTGTTATATGCAATGATTGTTCCAGCTAAGGTCAACTTTGTGGGGAAATTGCAAGACTTTGCACAGTGTTCTATGGCCCACCAGCCCCCTCTAGGCTTTTGGGCAGAACCTTGCCTTGGACCCCTTTACTGGAGTACCCTGAGTTTTATCTTGGATTTCGGAGGTGGGGCAACTACCTAGCTACCCAACCCCCCCAGCTTTAGACTAAGAATCCAATCCAATGCCTTTTTCTGCCAAAAGTTGTGGCCATTGCAACAAAGAAGGCAACCCTCCCCCTCCCCCCCCCGACAGGCCCAGTGCATCTGCAGGCAAATTCCTTCCTAGCTATGAATATGGCGACTGAATAATTCCACAGCAAGGCCATACATATGAGCTGCCTGCCATACATATGAGCTACCTCTGTGCAGCCACAACACAGAGAAGGGGCAGGCGGGGCAACTGTGCTGTGTGCTGGAAGCACAACTGGCTCTATGCCCGGCTGGTGGATCCCACAGAAGCCCAGCCCTACCACGTCCACCACCAGATCATCACCCACCAACCAGACCCCAATTGGCTCAATAAAGTTTTACATTTTGTCAGGCAATCTTGTCAGTCCCTGCAGCCAGCCGAGGCCAATACTGATGACCAACCACACAGGTGTGTGGCTCCGTCTCACGCCCAGGATTGAGGAGGCCCAGCCTGCATTGCTTGTGTGTGTTGTTATGTGCCTGGTGCATGTCACAAGTGTGATGTCATATGTGCGATGCATGGCACATATGCACTGTCACATCATCAGGAGGAGACCATGCGTGGAGTGGCTTCAGTGGCTGGTGGCTCCTCTCTCACACTCAGGAGGAGCCCCCAGTGCCACATTTAGCCTCCTCTGCCCCCTCCACATTGAGGGTTCATTGCACCCTGCCAACAGATATTATTGACACAAGTTGATTACTTCTCCCTCATTACCTCGCAAGCTCCGCCAGTGTCTGAATTACAGTGAGTGGTTTTTACATGCCAGCTTGGTCACTGTATCCCAAATGTCTGCTAAATCTTTTTTTTTCATAACAAAATATTATACTAGGAACTTTAAAGCCTAGAATGTGGCTAGAATGGTGACTAGAATGTGGTGAAATGCAAGCTTGTGATAATTGCAACAGAAAGCTTTAAATACAAAGAATGACATGGGAAGTCCACCACACAGAGACTTTTTCCTTATTAAAATTGTTGATATTATATATATATATACTTCAGGGATGAAACAAGCTTTTCTAACATGAAGAAGATGCAAATAAAACTTTTAAAGAACAGTGTGATTATATAACAATGACCCTTGTTAGCTGCTTTTTGAGCATCTGGGACTTAAAAGTGGGGAAAATATTTTGTAAATAACTAAAAAAAAACCTAAAAAAAATATAGAGCCATCTAAGAGTCACATCTTGATAGAATCTTATAAGTGGAAGCCCAGTGGATATAAGCTGGTTAATGTTATATTTTCTTTGGCCTCAGGGTCCTGTTTCACTCACTTTTTTAAAGCCTAAAAGGACTATAAGACATCTTTTAATTTAGATTTATTAATTGCCACGTGAAATATTTTTCTCCTCCAAAGAAGCCATTAGGTTGCACTGTATAATGACACTTAATAATGAAATAATAATCTTAAAAATTCAGCTTGCATGCCTGATTTTTTTCCATTACATTATTATAAGCTCCCCATTAGATGTCAATAACCTTATAGTCATTTCCTGCTCTACCATAGGAACTGCCACCCCCTTTCTTTTCTTGTTGGAAATTACTTTGAATGAAAGGTACATTGTTCAGAACATTGCATTGCTTCATAGAACTAAACCAATGACTTAATGAAGTCAGCTGCATAATATCAGGCATGCAAATCTAATTCTATCTTGATCCATCTTTTATTATGAATTTAGTAGCACCTTTGTTTTCTGCAGACATGGTAAGAATAGGCTTTGCATTGCCGAGACTGAAAACAAGGCCTGTCCAGTGCTTGAATCTAAATGTTTGCCCATATATTTTTCACTTGCAATATTGTTTCGGTCACTATGTAACTCAGTGTTTTGTGCTATTGCATCACTGTGTATATTGCCAATATGCCTCATTCAGGGAATTTATGCAGTTGCTTAGCTGGTCCTAATGATCTGAGTGAACTGAGTGCTTATTGTTGATTGCTAGCACTTATTTATGGAATAAATATCACCGAGGGTAGAAACACTTTTGTGAACATCTATACATAAGCTAGATGACTTTGCAGCTGTGGGTGACAATGCCAAAACATACGTTAAAAATTACAGCGGTACCTCGGGTTACAAACACCTCGGGTTACAAACACTTTGGGCTACAGATTCCGCTAACCTGGAAGTAGTACCTCGGGTTAAGAACCTTACCTCAGGATGAGAACAGAAATCGCATGGCAGCCGTGCTGCGGCAGTGGGGGGAGGCCCCATTAGCTAAAGTGGTATCTCAGGCTAAGAACAGTTTCAGGTTAAGAACAGACCTCCAGAATGAATTAAGTTGGGTTGCCCCAGGCACTCTGGGCGGCTTCCAACACATATAAAAATAAAAAAACTTTTTACAAGGGTTTGAGATTTCCTTCCAGTCTCTCTTGGGGCCTTAAGCGAATACTTTGGGTCCAGATAGCACTGGCTGTCCCTAAATACACATGCTGTTGCAGGTCATATCTGGTTTTTAAAAAATAAACTTGTGTTCCTTACTAGTTTCAGGGGAAAATATATATGCATTTTTATTTTTAAAATGTAAAAAGAAAAAACCACCCGTAACTACATATTTTCTGAGTATGGTGCGAAAGAGAGGTGAGAGTCAGGATACTTAAAAGAAGCAGTTCAATTACCGTATTTTTCGTCCTATAGGACACTCCGTCCCATAGGACGCACCTAGGTTTTTTTTTGGGGGGGGAATAAAAGAAAACATTTTTTCCTCCCCCCCCAACCAGGTCGGGGAACAGCGGGATGGCGGTAATGCACCTCCCCGCTGTCCCCCGAGCTTGTGGGGCTGGCCGATGTCTGCCCGGCGCGCGGGGCGCTCTGCTTCAGGGCGATCTGCACGCTGGGCAGCAGGCTGCTATCCACAGCCTGGGGAGCCCTGTGGGAACTCCCGCAGGGCTCCCCAGGCTGCGGATGTCTGCCCAGCGCAAGGGGCGCTCTGCTTCAGGGAGCTCCTCACGCCGGGCGGCAGGCTGCTATCCGCAGCCTAGGGAGCCCTGCGGGAACGCCCGCGGGCTACCCAGGCTTGCTGATATCTTCCTGAAGCCTGGAGAGTGAGAGGGGTCAGTGCGCACCGACTCCTCTCGCTCTCCAAGCTTCAGCGAAAGCCTGTATTTGCCCCATAGGACACACACAGATTTCCCCTTCATTTTTGGAGGGGGAAAAGTGCGTCCTATAGGGTGAAAAATACAGTAAGTCTTACACAAGATGTGCCAACTGAGAGATTAGCTCTTCACCCCTCTTTACTCCTAAACATTTATGCTCTGTACCACTTTTTATTAATATTTGCTGAGGCTATAGCATTGCTTTGGCATCCACATTTCCTCTGTATGAGTGTTAGGGAAAGGTTAACTCACAGCTAGAAAGAATCAAGTGAGAAAGGTAATTTCACAGGCAGAAACCTCTGGATTTACTCCCTCGGGGTATAAATGAGAGGAAAGAAGGAATGGAAAGAGGACCAGGGAAAGGAAGCTTTCAGTGCTGAGAATGGATGTGAAATGGGGGAAAGTGGGGGGAAAGCCAGCCAGACTGTGGTTGGGAGGAGCCTATGACACAAAGTTAGTAGCTCTTGAGAACCGTGTGTACAATTTTACTGCAGCTGTCCAAGGCAGGGTGTTTATGCCATTTTAAGAGCCATCTTCAGATTATAACTGCTCAAACAAATTTAAATGAAGACATATTACGCCTATGCAAAGGTGGAAGAAAGCCAGATACTACTCTGGATAGGAAAAGCAAGAAGTTAATAAATGCAAATTTTGTTAAATGCATCAGTTCAAGCATTCTCTCTACTAAAAGTCACGATCTAGCAATTAATATCAAGAAGGGAACTATTCTGAAGGTGTAAATGCTGCTTGTTTGTGTTCCGTGTTTTTTTAGCTCTTCGTGTTAATTAGTGGCTTTTTTGTATACTGTGGATTCTGTTCCTATGAGGGTATATGATTAGAATAGTTACATCTACCCTTGACTTATGAAGGGTTTGTTTTTTTAAAGGCTTGTGATAGAAAGTAGTAATTAACCCCGAGCCTAGTAAATTTCCAGCCTTTGAGATCAAAGGCAAATACACTAGCTCCATAATTAGCTTTGTATGCTACAAAATTAGATTCCAGATGAAAAAAAAAGCAGCCTTTATTAAAACCCATGAGCTTTGTAAAAGGGAAAATGACTTCAGTAGAATAAAAGCTCCAGATTGCTTTGGTTAAGGAATAAACAAGATGCCTCTTTTATGATAATGCAAATATTGGCACCGTTTCCACATTTTGAGGCTTTGCTATAAGCAGAATATTTCTGTGTGCCTTCCAAATGGTGTGGGAATTAAAAAAACCCACAAATTGCTTGTTTGTTGATGAAGTACATAGAGGTGAATTCTGAATATGAAAAGTAAAAGGAGCAATATGAAACCTGAATGCAAATACCAAATCTCGGGCTTCGTATAGGTGCATCTCAACACATGTTTTTCTGCTGCAGAACAAGCTCTTTCTTCAGACATTACTCCTGTATTAACACACATATAGTGTCCAGAAGCAATATTGTCTCACCTATGTCTCACCTTTCACCCCACCTCTTCAAGTGGTCACCGTCATTATTTTCCTCAAAAAATTGCAGGTTTTTCTGTTTCCCAGCAGTGAATATCCCACTAAAACAGCAACTATAGAGCTTTGTCTCCTCACATATATGACAAAAAGCATTATTTATTAAGCAGAACACATCAAACACCACAATTTTTATTTATCAAAATATGGTATAATTTAAGAAATATATTATCGCTTCCATACAACTAGGTGTTATGAACTTCAGAGAAAATTACAAACCTTTCATGTTGGTTAATATTAATAATTTAACTAACTTTGTCTTCAGAGACAGCGGGAGATGTTGCAGAAGATATATCAGAAAGATTGTGCTAGTAAACTATTGGCTTTGTTCACTCTGTAGACTTGTGTAAACTTTCAGAGACCTGGTGTGAATGGTTGGGTTCTGAATCTGTGTCCATGGCAATCTGTTCAAAGTATAAAGGGAAGTTACAATGGTGTTAACCCATGAAAAGGGTTGGCTGTTTTCATGGAAAGCTGTCAAGACCTGCTTTGCATTCATATAGCCAAGTTAATCAGAGCAGTGAAGAGTAAAAGATTTCTATTTCAGAAGTGGCAGTGGTTGTTGTTTTTTAACCAGATCTGTGGCCACATTATAAAATGTGTATTGCATTGCTTAAATAAATTCTCCTCCATTTTGACTCCTGGATCTCCTCTCTCTGCATTACGATCTGCACAATATTTCACCAGCACAAATAGTTAAATAGGGGTTTTTCAACCCCCCGCCCACTTTTATTTTTGCTGTCAGGCTGAATGAGATAATTGATTTGAGAAATGTACTGAAAAGTTGGCGGAGAATAAGAGGGTCAGATAAACATCTAATTTTCCATATGCATCCAATTGACATAAAGTAAAAACATAAGCATGTCTCATAAAACCAGTTTCATTCCTACTTGACTGATATTCTGGCTGTTCATCAATGTTTCTGGCATTATATTCCCAGCATGCTGCCTCAAGGAGAAGAAAGTGAACTTGAGCTTGCTTGCAAAGACTGAGGCTGGGTCCCCACACTCCTATTTCCTGCGTTGGGTTTTTAATCTGTGTTCACAGGATGTTATCCAAAATACATATGCATCCTTTGCTTTGTTATAAAACGTTACCCTTTGATGGTGTGGTTTCTCAAACCATCTTCACGGCGATTGCAGTCCTTAAGCCATTCCTAATAAAGGTCTACTGATGTGGACAGCTTGGTGGTGGTGGTGGTGGTGGGGAGCTGTGAAATGCACAAGGAAAAGCACAGCTGCATGCTAAAGCAGTCATATGAGCACCCTAAGACTTTTGTAGGGCTTTGCCATGCAGGTAACATAGCATGCTTCCAGATGGAGGTAAAACCCCAAAATATAATTGAACCAGCCAGCCGACTGTGGACTAAACTGCAGGTCTACATTCCATCCTGACAACTGGTTTGATGGGACAGAGGGTATCTGGGGGGGGGGGATATGAGCTGGAGTGGGTCAAAATTCTCTCCAAATCTAGCTGATCCTCATAGTTGCTATTTACAAAACCGTAATGGTATGCCCCCACACTTTCTCAATAAAGGTTCCATTTTCTAGCTGCAGAAAGTTCTTGGGTCTTTCTATTTCTCTCTGGCTGTGGAACATTGATAGCTTAGTGCAACACTGCTATGACCTTTCTGTTTACAGTTAGCTAATCTGAAGCCTGTAAGAGAGTGTCTCTACACCGAAGAGCTTCCTGTTTAAATAGAGGGATAAATAGAGTACAAGATGACAATTGAAGAAAGGTCATGGCTTCCATTATTTGGTTCAACAAACCAAAATGAGACTTTTCTTGTTATGTCAGTACCATGAGATGCTGTAAATGTTTTTGGTGTTGTGTTAGTAAAAGGGTGGCATAGTACTGAAAAACAAAGATTATGTCTATGTTGGTTGTTTCAAATACTGTACCTTTGTAAAGAAAAATTACCTGAGTTTTGATAGCACTGGGGGGTCCCTATAATCTTTTAGATTTTGGTTATATTTTGTATGGCTTTAGTAGGGCCCTGGATAGACCAAGGACCCTCAAGGTAGCATATTTATCTCACTTTCTGAAGGTTTACGGATAGATTTGGATTGCTTCATTTATCTCTGTTTTGATTCTGTAATATTAACTTGCTGTGGTCTGTGCTCAGACTCAATGTGTACAGTGGTACCTCGGGTTAAGTACTTAATTCGTTCCGGAGGTCTGTTCTTAACCTGAAACTGTTCTTAACCTGAAGCACCACTTTAGCTAATGGGGCCTCCCGCTGCCACCGTGCAATTTCTGTTCTCATCCTGAAGCAAAGTTCTTAACCCAAGGTATTATTTCTGGGTTAGCAGAGTCTGTAACCTGAAGCGTCTGTAACCTGAAGCATATGTAACCCGGCGTACCACTGTATTTATAAGCCTAGCAGTTGCCTGTGGGTGAGCAGTGTTGAAACAGTAACAGTGTATAGTTACACTGTTACTTATAACTTACACTTATAAATGTCTCTCCATATTTGGTGGGACTGAAGCCACCAAAGGCATGTGTCTGGGACTCACTGGAAACTGAGGAGTTGTGGCTGGATACCAATAAGTGGGCACCAGGAGAAGCAAGACTGGAGACTGACTTGGACGAAGTTATCAGTGATCTGGGGGAGCCTGGGAGAAGCTGCAGGACAGAAGAGTGAAGCACCCATGCAGAAGGAGGGAGAAATAAGTAAGCCTGGTATAGAGTCAGGGTCTTCCACACCTCCTCTTCCTGCCCACAACTCTCCTGGCTCCACTGTCTTCCAGGACCAGGAGAGGATTGAAGTCAGAGGTACAAAAACAGATTCCACGCAGTTGGACTCTTCACCTGCTAGTGGGCAGCTCAGGTGGGGAAGATACATAAGCTGAGGTTTGTGGTGGGGCCTCTGTCTTGTTGCACCTGCCTCATTGGGTGCACACTTGAGCTTTCATGAAGCAAAGTTCTGGAATATATGTGTGCATCATACCTGCTCCAAAATCGCCCTTTGCCAATTAAAAAATATATTTCTATCCACCTTTAGGACAAGCCCTCCCAAGTTAGCTTGCAGTAAAGAAACATAATAAACACAACATCAGATCAAAAACACACATGGGGGCAGCAATAAAAAGTTTGGTGGAATGAATTTAGGAAGCTGGGCAAAGTGGAGCTCTTGGTGGAGAGAAGTCTACAAAGAGTAGAAAAACCATGGAAAAGTCCTTTTCCGCAGTATCTCCTAGCCTAGTTGACTTCAGTGGAGAGCCAGACAGCAGGATCTCTGAGGTTAATATTAGGGCCCTGGTAAGGTTCATATGGATACAGTTGGTCTTGCAAAAACTCTGAACCTAGACCATTCAGGACTTTAAAAGTTAGCATAAGAACTTTACATTGAGCTTGAAAACAAATGGGTAACCAATGAACTTAGGCAATGAATTGATTACTAAAAACACCCAGTATAAGTGGTCTTTTTTTCAGTAGATTCTGTTTGCTCCAGTTATGTGTGTATTAGAAGGAAAATCCGTAGAGGATTCCCCCAGTACTTCCTAACACTTGTACATATTACAAATACTGGCCCTTGCTGGGTGTGTGTGGACTGCAACTAGCATATGTCACTAAACACATTTTTGTTCATCAAACTGAACAGGATGGGAAATGTTGAGCCTTTGTTAGATAGATATGTAAAAACTACTATAAACTTGTAACATTCAGATTACTCCTCCTTCCTTATAACAATATAATTTTACATTCATATGTCTGATAAGATGAATGCATAACATGCAGCTGCGAACAGTTATTTTTTCTACAATTAAATTTGTTTAATCAGTTTTATTTTAAAAGTGCATTTTTGAATTTGAGCTGCTTTCACAATGAATTTTGTCTGGCTAAGGGCTGGCATACAGAGTAGGTTGTTAACTACTGGTGAGACATTCTCCCTCTAGCCACTCCCATTTAGTAGCCTAAATGCACACCATTTAAGTTTGTTTTAAAATACAATTAAATTAATTGACTAAAAGTTTGTTTTAAAACAAAACACACTGATAGAGTATTTCCCTGTTACCACAAGTGCATCACCTGCATTGTCATACTTCTGCTGACTTCAAATATACCTGTAATATCAAACAAAATTTCAGTTTACGTTCCCCATGTCATTTTATTAATGGAATTACTTTGGACTAAAGTGCATAGCAGCAGCAGTCTTCACAAACTATCTTAGATTATTAATTAAATTTCTATACCACCGTTTATCTGAAGATCACAACAAAAACATGCAAAATGATAACACAAAATACATGATAAAACCAAACCAAACAATAACCAATAACTGCCTTCCCCAAAACACATTTTAAAAGAACATAGAATGTTAATAAGACAAAGGCCTGGTTGTAGAGAAACATTTTCATCTGGTGCCTAAAGATATGTAATGAAGGTGCCAGGTGAGTCTCTCTGGGGAGAGCATTCCACAAACTGAGCCACTGCAGAAAAGATTTGTTTTTGTCTTGCCACTCTTTGGAACTAACATGAAGAAGGGCTTCAGAAGATGATCAAAGGGTCTGGGTTGCTTCATATGAGGAGTGCCAGTCCTTGAGGTACAGTGGTACCTCTGGTTAAGAACTTAATTTGTTTTGGAGATCCGTTCTTAACCTGAGGTACCACTTTAGCTAATGGGGCCTCCCGCTGCCACCGCACAACCACCGGGCAATTTCTGTTCTCATCCTGAGGTAAAGTTCTTAACCTGAGGTACTACTTCTGGGTTACTGGAGTCTGTAACCCGAAGCGTTTGTAACCCAAGGTACCACAGTATTGTGGCCCTGAGCCGTTTAAGGCTTCATAGTTCAGAACCAGCACTTTGAATTGGCCTGGCAGCCTGTGTAGTTGGGTCAGTAGTGGTACTATATACTCAAACCGGTGCCACTCACCCCAACTTGGACAGCTGCTCCAGAAGGATACCATGGTTGATGGTATCGAAAGCTGCTGCAAAGTCGAGGAAAATTAACAGGGACACATGTCTCCTGTCTCTCTCCCGACAGAGAGGCACCAGGGCGACCAAAGCCGTTTCTGCGACAAAACAGGGCCTAAACTTTCTAGAAAATCAGCTTCCTTCAAGAGCAGCTAGATTAATGCGCTCCTTTCAGTCTCTCAGCTTTATCATGGAAAAACTTCCTAGTTTTAATTAAATTAATATTTAGCCTAAATTAAATATTTAGATTAATCTAGTTATTAATTAAATTAACAACCCAATTTATGGATCCTGAGGAAATTATAACTGACAGGCATTTTGCAGTATGAGTTTGCCTCACTTGCCAAGCAAGAGAGTGCCATTGTAACTATGCCAACACAAACCACAGCCATTATGTCAATTATAGCTAAATATATTAATTGTTGAAACATGTTCATTACACACAAGGGAAAGCCTACAAGGATTGTTTGGAAAGGTTTGTGCTAAACTAAGCAGTCTTTGCCTCTCCATAGCTCTTCTCTCTCTGTGTATGTCTGCATGTTGAGATGCTCTGCTAAGCAGAATCCTGTTATGTTTTCCTCTAATAACTACCCAACAGAAGGTGACCTGGGCACCCTTAAGGTTCCACTGTTTTTTATTTATTTCACTGTCGCTATAGGTGAGATATTGAATAAAAAAAATTCCTTTAGAACATTTTTGTAAATTTTCTAGCAAAACAGCTTTGCTGCTCTTCAAGCTGTCTGCTTCACACATCCAGACTTCCCGTTTCCTCTGCACTTTTACCTGTTTATCCTTATTTGTTTGCACAAAGTTTGCAGGGAGGTTATACAGCTTCAGCAGTTTGTGGAGAATTTATTTGTGGAGACATTGTATGACATTGGGGGGTGAGTTGAGGGGAAGCAGGTTTGTTGTTTACAAGTACCAAATCAACTTCGACCTCCTTTGTAATGTTTTGTTTTTAAATCTTTAAGATGATATTTTTGTTTCCTATTACTTATTTACGTTGCTCTGAATGTCTGTTTTATATTTGACTTTCTTCAGTAGTGTTTTGTTCTGGGTCTCTTTTACTTGATGTTTTAATGTGTTGTAAACCACTTTGAGGTTTTCTCTCTTTTAAAAACAAAGTGGTATGAAAATGAGTAATAATAATAATAATAATAATAATAATAATAATTGTACAACCTGAAATTGATGGCTTATGATCAGCAATTAAAACAAACAAACACCCCTTTATGATGATCAATTAAACAGTCACAAAACAATGAGCAAGCTTTTGAGTATACCAGGACTATTCATCAGCCTAGATGATAAGCAGAGAGAAAGGAATGAACAAATACTGCTTTCCCCTGCATAGACCTGTAAGATCAGTTTGGGCATCTTGGGAAATTCTTTTTATGGCACTGCCCCATGCAGAATCTCATAGTGCAGAAATCTAGAAATGGGAATTTTCTGCTGTTGCTCCTGTATTGTGGAATACCCTTTGCTGAACCAATCAGTTGCATCGGGTTTCTTGTAAAAGCTTCTCATTTAGCCAAGGCTTTCCCTGACCCAAGAAATTGGCCCTTGTTTTATGTGTTTGAATCTTCCGAATTTCTGTTTTATTCACTTTCATATGTTTTTATGCTCTTTTATATTGCTGTCTTACTGGTTCTAGGTTGCGTATTTTAAAAATATACAGCATTGTGTATTTTTAAAAATATATTGTTTTTTAGACTGCACACTGCTTAGGGATTTTTGAATTATGAAATGGTGCATTAAAAGCTTTTAAATAAAATAAACAGATACTGGAGGTCAAAAACTCATTTTTGTTGCATAGCCTTAGAAGAAGCTTGGCTATGAGTGTGTGGCTTGTCATGAAGACTGCCTGCGCTTCAGAATTTACCACTGCACAACTTATGTTAATTACGTTTCAATATTGTGTGAATATAGAACAAAGGTAGACACTGATATTGTTTCTTTTCTATTTTGTCTCTGTACTACTTGATGCTGACATGTTTTATTATTGCTTGTTTATTTTAGAATTTGTTTCTGGATACATTAGACAGCAACGCAAAATTATTGAAGAGGTTGACTGGTCCTATTCAGGTAAGTGTACTATTTGATATTTTATGACTGTTTGTTATTATAAATAAGCAAACTGTCTTTACAATGCAAACTGAATCAACTGGGTAAAAATGTACTCCCACATAGATTAAATCTTAGCTACTAAAAGCGTGAAGTGATCAGGGAGTGTTCTGTATTTGGTCTTGTACTTAGATTTCCCCTTCCTAAAAACAAAACCTGAAGTTCAGTCCCTGAATGCAAAACAAGAGAGGAACTTTCTCATCTCTTCTGTTGAATTCCTTATTGAAAATGAATGAATAACTTTCTAAAGTTGAGTCAGCAGGAGGAACAGGGGAAGTGTGAAACAAGTGAGTTTTTTATTGTGAGTACCTGCATGATAGGGACGCGCGTGGCGCTGTGGTCTAAACCACTGAGCCTCTGGACTTGCCGATCAGAAGGTTAGCGGTTCAAATCCCTGCGATGGGATGAGCTCCCGTTTCTCGGTCCCAGCTCCTTCCAACCTAGCAGTTCGAAAGCACGTCAAAGTGTGAGTAGATCAATAGGCACCGCTCCAGCGGGAAGGTAAATGGCATTTCCATGCACTGCTCTGGTTTTACCAGAAGCAGCTTAGTCACGCTGGCCACATGACCCGGAAAAACTGTCTGTGGACAAACGTCGGCTCCCTTGGCCAGTAAAGTGAGATGAGCACCGCAACCCCAGAGTCGTCCGCGACTGGACTTAATTGTCAGGGGTCCTTTACCTCTTTACCTTCATGATTGTGCATTTACTGCCATAGTTTGGCTTAGTGTGATGGATGGACTGGGCCTTTAAGTGCTTCAGTAGTGGTCCAAGTCACCATCCTATAAATCAGAAAGCAGTTAGGCTGATGCTCTATTTCAACTTTTTCTGGAGACATTCACAAAAAAGGTTCAAAAGAAGTGACTAAATTAGATTAAACTCACAGAGTTTGGAGGCCCAATATATTATTGGGGTGCAGTCATGCTCAAACTGTCTGTGACCTATTTCTTCCTTCCTAATCTTTGTTCTGCATACAAACATGGGAGATAAAAACCCTGCTAAAGAATTATTATAGGTAGGCTTTGCACAGGATTTCAGCATGCATTCAAGAGAGGACAAAAATTCCCCTCGGGTCGCGAAGCATTGGCAGATCTGCTTTACATCTGTTTTTATAGCCAAAGGGCTTCTACTGCACACCTGCAGATCTTTTCCTTTCCTTGGTGTTCAGACCTGCAACTGGATAATATGCAAGTGGATTAACTCATTGTCTACAGTTCCTAAATGATTAAAATCTCAAGACATCTCAGCTGAGGCGTTCAGATACAAAGCCATCTCTTGGGCATAGCCATTTCCTCTTAGGAGACAAAGGTTTCTACGCCTAGCCCAATTAAACTATTCTTTTGGACTGAGTATGCCTTTGGAGTTTTATTTGTGCAAGACGTCCTTTTGTTCTTATATTTATAGCATGTAAATGTGGATATAGTATCTCACAATGTGATTGAAGAGACTCTGAAGTTGTGTAAAACATAGGATCTTTACATAATCAATAAATAAGGCTAAGAGATTATTATATTGCAGTCTCTAAGACCTGATACTTCCTTTCTGCATCTCTTCTTACTTTCTGCTTGTATTTATTTTGCCAATTTTTGTTGTTCCTTCTTGCTATCTCCTCAAAACCCCCCTGACATTTTCTAAATAGCTTCCTGACTCTGGTAATTGTCCGTTTACATAAGAATTCAAGTTGATAGCACTAACAGCACTATTTCCAGTTGGTTCAACAACACTTATACTTTGCACCAGACATGGTCATCACTTCATAGATGAGTGGCATTTTAAGCCATGTCTCCACATATTACTCCAGTGAAATGCACAACACTGGCCTACTAATATATTACCTTTGCTGGAAATGCAAATCACCGAGAGCTAATATAGTCCTTCAGTATCATAGCTGTCAACTTTTCCCTTTTCTTGCAAGGAATCCTATTTGGAATAAGGTAATTTCCCTTAAAAAAAGGGAAAACGTTGACAGCTATGTTCAGTATGCGAGTGACCTCATCAAACTACACCTGTTTTGTGTTACCTTATGAATCCTTCCACCTGAAAAGTGCAGGTTATGGATGCCTGCCATATATCATCAGGAAAGCTGTTGCACAGAACAGGGGCATCATAATCCTTTGGTGTGGTGTTTTGCTACTTGAAGCAGGGTTCTATGTATCTTGAATGTGCAGTCCATAAGCATGCTAAAAGCCTACCAACAAGGACTGCCCCCCATATGAACTGACCCAGCCACTGCAGTCATAACCTGAGGCTCTTCTTCATGTTCCTTCTCCATGAGAGTTCCAGAGGGTGGCAACATGAAAACGAGCCTTTTCTGCTGTGGCTCCCTGTTTGGGTAATGTTCTCTCCAGGGAGGCTCGCTAGGCGCCTTCATTACATATCTTTAGGCACGATGCAAAAACATTCCTCTTCTCCCAGGCCATTGGCTAATTGAACAAGCTGTGGCCTTTTAAACTGGAGGAGGGCATATTGTTTTTGTTTGTTACTATGTTATGTATGTTTGTGTTTTTATATTGTAAACCACTCCGGAACTCATGGATGGAGGGAGGTATAGAAATCTAATAAATTATTATCCTATTATAGAAAAGTTGTGGCGGAGCTGAAGTTAACCTCAGTCTCAGCCAAAAACCAAGGGACATAAGAGGAAAGTAAGGCTTCTGCGACTGTTATAAAAAGTTGTGTTTTCCCATGATTACTGAGGCAGTGTAGCTTTCACCAGAAGCTTCCTGCTTTCTTATGCAAATAGCCTTTAATTTGTCTTTCTTGCTTAGATACAACAGGAGGTCATGCTTAGGTTTTTGCTATTGAAACAAAAACATTGACTTTCTTGCCTTGCTTTAATTCAACTGAATACACAGCTGATGTTCATAGAATTGGTACTTTACAACTTGTAGATGCAATTATAACCAGTGGTCTGATAAATTCTGTGAAATTCTACCAAGTGTCAACAACTGAACTTTTTAGGGAAGTGCAGGAAATACCACAAAAGGAAGCCAACCCTTTTAATTCCATATTACTATATGGCTGCTAGCCAAACCACATGTTTATTGGATTGTGGTGAACTTCTTACAACCTCTTACAACTGAATGGTGTTCTCAACCATGAATGTGTTAGAAGAAAAGCTAACCTTCAACTCCAAAAGCTGAAAGTCAGTCACCAAGTTCCACTTGGTGAAACTGGAAAGTTTCATTTCTTGCAAATGAAAGTCAAGAGCCTAGGGACATATCAAATCAGGACCGGCCCACCCATGAGGCAAAGTGAGGGGACTTGCCCAGGGGCATGTTCTGGAATATGTGCATCCTGGTTTTGAGTTTCCAAAAGTTGGACGGTATGCCACCTCTCACTCTCACATGCACACCATGAACTTGATCTAGGTCATCCATCCCCATGGCTGTTACATAAAAACAACAATGATCACACAAGGCTAATGATGTGATTGATGACACATCTAATTTGCCCTGCATAACTCTTTAAAACTGCTCTCAGTAAGCGACTTGACTTACAAATAGGCCAGTTATAGACATTTATGCATTGATGCTTTTGAATTATGGGGCTGGAGGAGACTCTTGAGAGTCCCATGGACTGCAAGAAGATCAAACCTATCCATTCTTAAGGAAATCAGCCCTGAGTGCTCACTGGAAGGACAGATCATGAAGCTGAGGCTCCAATACTTGGGCCACCTCATGAGAAGAGAAGACTCCATGGAAAAGACCCTGATGTTGGGAAAGATGGAGGGCACAAGGAGAAGGGGGCGACAGAGGACGAGATGGTTGGATAGTGTTCTCAAAGCTACCAGCATGAGTTTGACTAAACTGTGGGAGGCAGTGGAAGACAGAAGTGCCTGGCGTGCTCTGGTCCGTGGGGTCACGAAGAGTCGGACACAACTAAACGACTAGACAACAACAACAGACATTTATGCAAAACTATAATTTTATTACAGTCATCATGCAGGACAAAAGAGCAATTCCATGCACTCTACTTGAGAGTAAGCTCCATTGGGACTTGCTTCTGCTTAAAAAAAACCCCACGCATAGGGTTGTGCTGTATCTCACAGATTTCATTTCAGATCAGTGAAGCATTTAATTCCCCCATCTGCCAAACATCCCTGAAATAATAGTTAAAATATGTTTTCAGTTGTCCACAGTTGTTAAATCATGAAGCAAATTAGGAAGTAGATGTCACTGTCCATTAATCTAATGAAAACTATGTAAGAATTCTAAGTAATGTAAGTGGATTCTATACTTGCAAACCAATGATCATCTTCAAAATACCCCTAGCTAGCAGAACAATGGTGGTAGAGGAACCCTGATAACTTTTCATCGTCTTTCAATTTAATTCTGTACAGCAATCCACAGTACTAATTACATTCTTGTATGCAACTTTAATCTTTCCTTCTGTCTCACAAAGTGTACCAGAAGCGTTTATTAGATTATCTTAGACAATAATTTGTTTTCAGTGTTTCCCTTTGTTATAAAACATTTTTGTTCTCAGTAGAGAGTTCAGCAGCTTGCTTCCATATTCCAGAAAGCACAAACCATTTTGCTAGTGATATTCTGTACTTTACCTTTTCTAGCTATATATATATTTTTTAGAAAATGTGAGAATACATTTTCTCACTTTTCCAATACAAAAGTGTTAATTGTAATATATTAGGAAATAGAAGCGTTAGGTGCTTTGGCTTCAAAGCTATTTATCTGACATATTGGACAAGAGAGTTTTGTAGTTAAGTGATGCATAAATTATTTATTTAATCCTCACAAAGCACTCAATTTTGAGGAATGATGAATTTGTAAGGCAGCTGCAAAATCTTTTCATGCAACGTTATCACGTCTCAAGGCATAGTATAATCCAACTGAGAAGATGATTCACACATAGTAGGTTTTGAAACCATGATAGCACTTGCAGGAAAAATGATCTTGTAATAGTGCTACAAAAGCATGATAGGACACAGTTTTGGTAAAATGAATCTTATATTTCTGCTCTTGACAATTTAGTCATAATTCTGAAGGAGCTATTTTAACAGAAATATGTAAGAGGAGATATAATAGAAACCAAAATAGCTTGAAGCAGAAAGAAAATGTACACTTAGTGTTGGTACAAGAGTTGAGGAGGCAAGGAAAGTAAGTATAAAAGGAGATTTCCTGGGTGCCAAGAGCCAAGGTTGGGGCATGTACTCTTTGGTGAGAACCTCATCAGAGAATTAAAAACAAAAAATCTGCAGCAAAGTAAAGCATGGAAATATAGGCTGTTAGACCTTTAAAATATCCACTTGTGTGTTCCAAAACTTCCCTCTTTCTCTAGAATAGGGAAAGACTACACTTTTTCTTGACAGAAAAATATCTACCTGCATTTATAAGGTGTTCTTATATGTAAGATGATGATGATGATGATGATGATGATGATGATAATAATTAATAATAATAGTAATAAATTATTTATACCCCGCCCACCTGGCTGAGTTTCCCCATCCACTCTAGGCGGCTCCCAATCGAGTGTTAAAAACAGTACAGAAATATTAAAAAATTCCCTAAACAGGGCTGCCTTCAGATGTCTTCTAAAAATAGGATAGTTGTTTATTTCCTTGACATCTGATGGGAGGGCGTTCCACAGGGCGGGAGCCACTCCCGAGAAGGCCCTCTGTCTAGTTCCCTGTAACCTGACTTCTCGCAATGAGGGAACCGCCAGAAGGCCTTTGGTGCTGGATCTCAGTGTCCGGGCTGAACAATGGGGGTGGAGACGCTCCATTTTCCTGTACTAGCAGCTGTGGAGTATTAGAATTTCTACTTAAAGACATTTTATGCATGCATGTATGGAATATTGATGAAAGTTATGCTGCTAGTAGTGACACCACATTCTGGAACCATGTATTTGTCTTAAAATGTGAAATTTCATTATGTAGCAAAAGGAAGCAGAGAAATTACATTAATTTCATGCTCTGTAGATACTAAGATAATGCTGATTACTTCCGCTGTCTGAGAAAGATGTTCAATAAGAATAACATCTCTGTCTGCTTTATCTCTTATTCTGTGGAACCATCGTAACAAATGCTATGATGGAGAAAATGGAAATTTGTAGGTTAATGTGGAAATTGCACAACATGAAAAAACCACATTCCAGTGCTATCTGCTTTTACAATTCTGACGAGCAGGGAATCGATTTGATTAACTGGCTTGGTTCTTTACCACTGTTGCTTGCTCAGTTGCCTCAAGCTATTTAATTAACAAATTTCCATTAGAGTATTGCAAAATCTCCATCTTTCCTACAGTAAAACAGCCTTTTTCCTTTTTTTAAAAAAAACTTTTATGTGTTTTGAAGTTGACCTTTTTTACAAGTCTTTTCAGAGAAAATAACTCAATTAAAAATATTTTTGTTCAATTTATTTTTGCTACATTTGCAAGTATTTGGAACATGCATTGTTTATTGCAATATGATATTAAATGCATTATGTAACTGTACTAATGACCGAAGAACTCAACAATAGCCATTGGCATCAATTTGGAAAGGACTGGACAGGAAAGGAAAGGACTGACTAATATTAGACTTAACAGATTTGCAGATGGGTAAGCCGTGTAAAAATAACAATTCAAGTTAAGAGTTTATTGTGAGCACCCATACTTGCAAGTTAGTTCCATTGAAACCACGAGGGCTTACTTACAAACAAATGTGTTTTAAGAGGGAGTTTTCATCTAGTACATCCATCATAGAATTGAGTAATGTGAATTACTTAGCAATTTTAAAAGATTAAGCAAGGCAGAATGAAGCATATTTCTTTTTTTTAGAAAAAAGGTAGGGTAAAAAAAGTTCTCCAATTTTGGGGGGGATAATTTTTTAAAAAATGTGTTACAAGAGAAGAGCAACAAAGCAAACAGATTAGCAAATGCTATTGCAGTATGTAGGTACATCTCTCTGTCGGTGGTGATATGCTAATTTTTCAACAGGTTTAGTTTTCACTACAGAAGTTGCCATTTTAGCAGGCACAACAATGATTGCGGAGGGGGGACACAAACTTATACTCTTTCCTGCCTCACCCACCTTGCTACCTGTTACCAGCCTGTGTTGCACCGTCGGCACCATTTTTATTTTATTTTTTAATGTGAGAGGGCATCATAGTATTACATTGCCATGTAATGTGATTGCATCATTGTCTGATTTATCATGATTGTGCCACTGCGAGTAAACCAAGCCTTCCAATTATCCTCATTTTGCAATGGAGAGAAAGCAAGCATCCCAGTTCTGAAGCAAGTGAGCCAACCACCCCTGTTGTGTCACACCTTGCTGGTGCTTTTTGTTGCAGGCCACTGCTACATGGCAAGATTTTCTCTGTGATACTGACTTGACTAGCTCAGTGAGTGGAGATGTACATTCAGATTGCATTCTGATTTGCATCCCTCTAAATGTATGCAGATAACAGTGCAGGTCGATGGCATCCTGATTCATATCTCCAGCGACATTTGACTTAGAAGTCATCCCAGAACTGGCCCTACTAAACATATTCCAAGATATTAACCACTCACATCACAAAGAGCTCATAACCCACCTACTCTCAGCATCCAGAAACTTCATAACCAGACACTGGAGAGACCTGTCTGGAGTAAGCATGGACCAATGGTACCAAATTGTATAGGAAACGGCCTTACTAGAAAAGCTAACCAATAAACTGAAACTGACACAGGGACAAATAGAAGAGGACACCTTCACCCCGGTATGGCTCCCCTTTATCACATACACAGCTCAACAAGACAACAAGAATCCATCAAAAGCATACAAATCAATCTGGCTAAACTGATTCAAAAATACACCCACACACCCCTCACTACAGCCAACCAAAGACAACCAACCACAACCTAGGCCACCCCCAACCTCTCTCACCACCAAGGAAACACAACAAGCAAATAGTAAGAGAACCCATACAAGTAACGCTGACACAAAACCCCACACATACACTAAGTAGAAGAATAGAAACTTAACCTCCTCACCCCACCCCACCCCACTCAACTCCCCCCCCCATTCTTTTCTTCCTAACCTAACATTATATATAACACTAATGTCTCACAACAAATGAAACTGAATTGTAGAAAACACAACTTGAAAAAAGAGACAACACACATGTTTTTGTACACTAAGAAATCTTTAATAATAAAAAATAAAAACAGCCGCAGGCCAATGGCACTAGTGTATTTTCCACTTAATATTTATGCTTACAAACCAAAAATGTATTAAAAAACAACAACTATGCACAACTGGGTTGAGGCAAAGGAAAGATGGACTAATTGCCTTGACAATGGTGATGCATCTCTCTTCCTCCTAAGACCTGTAAGCATTTTTATTTTTACATTCTTTCAAAAGGAGTGTGTGTTTAAAAAATTCTTGTGGAAATGTTCACAAAACATGTGCCTCTTTGGCTCAATAGCCAAAGGTTTGTGTATATAAATTTTGGATGATAGTTGTCAGGCTGATTTAAACAGAAGTATAGCAATGTAGAGGGTGGGGGGAATTAAAATGTCAGCAGACTTCTCTTGCGACTGCACTTCTGACAATGTCACTCTGTTTTATAGTGAATTTCATGTTTTCAGAAGATGTGTGTCATTATGTGAACTCCCAGGGAGATCAGCAGCTATCATTTACTAGACATATGTCTAACCCGGCATACGAGCATCATTATAACCTCCCTTGCCTCGTGTTCTGATTTATCGGAGAAAGAGAAGGAGTGCAAATCACCGCTAGAGACCTGTTCTACTTGGGCTAATAAAATCCCAGCTCACATGCTGTGGTTCCTAAAAATGTACAAGCGACTGTCTTATTCCTGTCTCTAGCAGTGGGCCAGGTCTGAAATCCCAGAAGTACATAATAGTAATATGAAATAACACAACAGAGTTTTCACACTGAGTAATGTTAAAATTTATAAATAGAAATATGACTTTAATTCTTAAACTAGCAATCAATTAAGGCAAATGTTTTATTCTGAACTAGAGACTGCCACCATCTATTCTCGGGAGTCTGAACATTTTCCTTTTTTCAAAAAACATTCTATTATAAATATCAATACTTTACAAAACAATATACACTTAACATTACATTACATACAAAACATACAACACATATCTCACCTTCACCACCCCTACCTACCTACCAACCAAGACACAAACATACTGTGATTATTGACTTTCAACCAGTCTCATTGTGTAATTTTGTCACTCATTAAATCTATGCACATTTCATATTGCTTATTTTGTTTATCTTTTGTAATAATTTCATCTTTTCTCTTGTCTGTCTTCTCTATTCGATTTCTGTACCACTGTATCTGATCGGGGGTGGACTTTGGTAACACAGTGGTACCTCTAATTATGAACTTAATTTGTTCTGGACGTCCGTTCTTAACTTGAAAATGCTCTTAACTAGAGGTGTGCTTTCGCTAATGGGGCCTCTTGCTGCCGCTGCACCGCTGGCACATAATTTCCATTCTCATCCTGGGGCAAAGTTCTCAACACGAGGTAACTCTTCCAGGTTAGCAGAGTTTGTAACCTGAAGCATTTGTAACCTGAGGCGTTTAACTCAAGGTACCACTGTATGGCACTCTGAGTGAGCTCAAAATTTGGTGCTCCCAAGTGGATGTTATCAATTACGGATCTTTTCAATTTTGCACCCCTTTGCCCATCTGGTACTGATCTGATCTTATCTGATCGGCTTTCCATCAGGGAAATAATTGGTGGCTAGATGCACAGATTCTTAAGCATTTGCATAAGGTTAAAACAGCGGTTACATGCACATTTGTGTGCAGTATGTCATAATT
This sequence comes from Podarcis tiliguerta, assembly GCF_965153285.1. NCBI lineage: Eukaryota > Metazoa > Chordata > Lepidosauria > Squamata > Lacertidae > Podarcis > Podarcis tiliguerta. The sequence goes on along the minus strand of NC_139543.1, from coordinate 19,152,966 downwards.
GCATTGTATTTTAATTGGAAAGCGCTTATCTTTTTTAATTAAAAAGCCTTTCATATAAAGCAGGTAATGAAGATAGAGAGCTAATAGGTGTGTGGTGGCTGTCCAGTGTTTTTTTTCCCTCACTCGGCGCCACATGAATGACTCTCTGCCGGCTGGGAAGAAATGCAATGTTCTCCTGGCTCTTAGGGTTAATTCCCATGAGACTTACATGGCTGACTTGGAGAACAGGCAGGAAGGCACATAGATAAGACTTTCAGGGATGTGGAGGAGCTGCTCTACTACCATACATATAACTCCTCTGCTGTGATAGAAAATGAGAGTCTCGTGTTGGAAGAATATAATAGGCAAGAACATGAGAATGGCTTGCTGGGTCATGTCAATAGCCCAAGAAGGAGCTGAGTACAACAGCACTCTCCCCACTTGTGATTCCCAACAACTGGAGTAGAAGTAGAATGCAGCCATCATGACTAAGTAGCCATTGGCAACCCTATCCTCCACGAATTTGTCTAGATCTTGTAAAGCATCCCAAATTGGTACCCATCGCTGTTTCTTGTGGGTGTGGATGAACTACGTGCTCTGTGAACATGTATTTTCTTTTCTCTGTCCTGAACCTTCCTACATTCAGCTTCAATTGGTGTCCGTGAGTTCCAGAGCTATAAGAGAGGGAGAACAAAATAATCCCTTGAAGGGGACCTATTTTGAGGGTGATAATAATAATAATAATAATAATAATAATAATAATAATAATAATAATAATTTATTATTTGTACCCCACCCATCTGGCTGGGTTTCCCCAGCCACTCTGGGCGGCTTCCATAGAAACAAAAAATACAGTAAAATATCACAGATTAAAAACTTCCCTGAACAGGGCTGCCTTAAGATGTCTTCTAAATGTCAGGTAGTTATTTATCGCTTTGACATCTGATGGGAGGGCGTTCCACAGGGCGGGTGCCACTACCGAGAAGGCCCTCTGCCTGGTTCCCTGTAAATACCTTTCACACCAAGGATATTCTTTTAGGGCTTGAAAGTTTATCTTTGGTTTGAAAGGATGCCTGTGGTTTAAGGTTGTTGCAACGATGGGCATGAATTCTGGTTTGTGTTCTGGTGAATGGACCCGAGACAGGCATAGGCTCCCTCAGTTTGATGGTGTTCGAATCTTCTTTGTCCTACTTCCCTAGACCCTAAGCACCTTACATCTTGACATCTCTCTGTGTCCCAGAACCCCTGGCAGGAAACTGAGGTGCTGCACATTTAATCAGGGAGCATCCATTTCTTTTTTTTTAGCTACCATCTGCCTGTTCCTAAATAAATTATTTTTGTGATTATGTTGTAGACTAGCACATCCTCCAAATCTGAATCGGCCAGTTTTCAATTACAGAGCAATTGAAATGAAATGTTGAGTGCTAACAAAATGGGTGGTAGACTTGGTGCTATAAAGGGTTTTTGAAGCTGTTCAGAGGTTTTCTTACAACCATATTAGATAAATCAGGTTTCGGGTTGTGTGCAATGAACAAGTGAAGTACTTTTCATTATCCCAACCCGTGAGTATAGCCAAGTGAGCTTTGTAAATTCACAACTTAGATTCAGGGCAGTGGAGCCAAAGAAAAGGTTGTGAAGAGGAGTTGGATACTCATAGAATCATAGAGTTGGAAGAGACCACAAGGGCCATCGAGTCCAACCCCCTGCCAAGCAGGAAACACCATCAGAGCACTCCTGACATATGGTTGTCAAGCCTCTGCTTAAAGACCTCCAAACAAATACTCCTTATTTGTTTAAACCAAGCAACATTTTAATTATTCAATTTATCATTCAAATTTGCATTTTAGACATAACATGTTGCTATGATTTGTATGCTGCATTAATGGCAATAAGAATAGTTAGATCAGTTTATTTCTGCTTTAATGCATATGATTGTGATAGTTTTAGCTATTTGTTATGGTTGCGCAAATGATGGAGGAAAATACTATACTTTGTTTATCTAGATGCTCAGTTCTGCCAACTGCTGTGACAGTCAGAAGTAGGGATTTATTTAATTTTTTTAAGTATTTCAACTGCTGTTCATGCTTCCTGGCATATGCACCACTTGATTAATTCATCATAGCTGGAAGTCTTAGCTCTTTCATGAGTAGCACCTTTTGAAAGACTTTTCTTTCATCCTTCCTGGAATTTGGTGACAGTATGCAAAGATCAGCAGTTCTGTCGTATACTGCAGGGCAACAGAAAGACTTTGTGCTTTTCCATTAGTCATTAGTCTTGCCCTCTTTGAAATCTGAATATTCTGAAACTCTGCTAGCTTCTCTGTTAGATACAAAATTGCATATTGATGCGCCTGGCCACCTTTTCATCCTTTCTGTTCATAGTTTTGTTGGGGTTTTTTTTGCAAATGAATGGCTTCTCATCTCTTTTTCCAGCTGAATCAATGCAGCTCTCCATGTGTTGCCTTTCAGTTAGGTCTACTATTTTCTGTGCATGTACATGAGCAAATGATTTGGAGTGCTCAGATATCTTCTTTTGGAGTGGTTTAAACTGCCCTTTCCTTGAAGTTCCATTGTACTCAACAGAACTTGCACACCATTAAACTGAAACATTGTGTTTTCAGTGTTCCTAAATGCTTTCCTTTGGAGCCGCCAAAACAACTTCTCGGTTTTCTTCCTGAGCACCTTCTTCAGACTGACCTTAGGAGCCAATCATCAGCGGCTGACTTGCCTCCTTTCACTCTGAATAGCTCAAATCAGCAGAAAGGGTGAGAAGACTCCTTTCTCAATAGCTAAAAAGCTGCCCCTTTGTGCTGTTTGAGCTCCTCCAGGATGCAGGAGACAAGCACCTTGGAGAAATAGTAGCAGGCATTTTGCCTCCTGTAACCCCAGACCACACCACCTCTGGGGCAGGCAAGGCAGGCAGCCACTAGTCTCCTATCACAAGCACACACCCCAAACCTCTGTTGTCTTCATTCCAGGTAACACTAATTCTTCACTGTGCCTCTTTTCTTGGAACTATGAGGCATGGAACAATTGCCACAGAAAAGAGGAGTGAACATTACATTTTCTTGGAAAGGTCTGGGGCTCTGCCTTGTAGCCAACAGCAATCTGAAGACAAAATGGTGAAGAGAAAAATTAGTCCCTAAATGAATGGTGCAACAAGACTTTTTAAAGTGTTGGTCCTTGCTGGGAGGGTGATCAGTTCAGGCAGTGAAATGAGCAAACTTACCGTAGTTCAGAATTGTCCCTGGCACAATCTTAGTTGCCAATGATGTAGAGCATAAAATGGGGTTGATGTTTGACATAGAAGTTTGGCATGTTGGCAACAAGTAGCTGTTTTCAGTCTTTCTATAACTTATTAACACACCTCAATGACATTTTTAATGACCCTTTTAACATGGTTTCACTTCCAAATACTAACCAGGTCTGACCCTACTTAGCTTCTGAAATCAGACTAGGTTGGGCTTGTTCAGAGTAGTATGGCCATAGACCCCTTTTAACATTGCTGAAATAAACTTAATTGCTTATTTAATCAATATATATTTATTGCACAGTAAAAAGCGCTACAGTGGTGCCCCGCAAGACGAATGCCTCGCAAGACGGAAAACCCGCAAGACGAAAGGGTTTTCCGTTTTCAGAGGTGCTTCGCAGGACGAATTTCTCTATGGGCTTGCTTCGCAAGATGAAAATGTATTGCGATTCTTGAGGGTTTTTTTTCGCTCCCCAACCCCTTTTTCTAAAGCGCTAAGCTGCTAATAGCCTTTTAGCAGCTAATCCGCTAATCCCTTAAGCCTTTAATAGCCGTTAATAGCCCTTAAACTGCTAATAGCGCTAATAGCGCTAATCCGCTAATGGGCTTGCTTCGCAAGCCGAAAAAACCGCAAGACGAAGAGACTCGCGGAACAGATTATTTTCGTCTTGCGAGGCACCACTGTATTTTAAAAATCCAGATCTACAGTATAGTCAACTCACTTCGAAAAAACATTAAAACAGCAAGCAATAATTATCACCTCTCCAATCTAATAGCTCATCATTCAGAACTTATGGCTGAATCTTAGCTTCGACCAATGTTATATTTATGTCACTCTTCAAAAGAGCAGCATGAATTTTTCTGACCAATTGACTGTTTACAATGATCTGGAATCTAATTAGTGACAGCTGGATTTATTTCTCAGTTGAGGTTAAAGGTAAGAGATACCGAAATGCTATATTAATTTTAAAAATTCTGTTTTAAATTTAAAGATGGAATATGGCTGCTGATATAATAGTTTTGAATTGCAGTGGGACTTCAGTGCACTTATAACCTAAGGACACAATCTGGAATGTAATAAATCATACTTTAAGCCCATAAAAATGAATGGGATTTGGCAAGCTAGAATATTTTATTATTTCCTAAATAGTAACTGTTTCTTGTGTTATTTGTTCCATAGTAATTTGACTTCATTTTTTTTTACCATTTTGTTTTAATAGTAACAACTTTGCTGGGGTTTAGGGTCAGTTACCCACAGTCTGTGGATAGCAGCATTCCCTTCCCCTCCATCCTGTTCCTTGTCCCTCACTCTCAGACCACTGAGGGTCCTTTACCTTCAAAGTGCTTCTAAATATTTATTGAAAGCTGCAAGGTAATTTCGGCAAAGTACCGTATCTATTGAAATGCATATAGGAAATAAAGTACGGCACACTATCAAGAGCTGTTTCCATAACAGTAGTTCCCAAAACCCTGCTGAAATAAGACAGTCCTTACCTGCGAGCAGAAGGACAGCAAGGAGGAAGCCAGAGAAGCCTCTCTAGGAAAGGAGTTCCAATGCCTGAAAGCAGCCACCAAGAAGGCCCTCTTCTGCGTCTCCACCAAAAATGCATGTCACGGTCTGGTTCACAGGCGATCGAAGTCCCGGCAGGGGATGTCAGGACCGCGGGCAAGATGGTGGGGTGAGAGCAGGAACAGGGGTCCAGAAGCCAGGAGTCAGGAAGCCAAAAGTCCAAGGGTCAGAGAGCCGGGAGTCAAGAAGCCAAGGGTCAGGAAGCAAGGAGTCACAAAATCAGGGGTCTGAGGATCAAGAAGCAAGGAGTCAAGAAGCTGAGGTTCAAGGATCAAGAAGCAAGAAGCCCAAGACAGGAAGTGTGTTGCTGTGGCAAAGAGCTGAAGGGGAATGCTGACCTTATATCCCTTCCCGGCTCTTGCCACCAGGTGCTGTGAGTTACCAATCGGCCTATTGAGTTACCTGTGAGTTACCAATCTGTGAGGCTGCTCCTTGCCTCTTCAGAACAAACTTAGGAAGGCCCCAGTCCTGCAAAGTCCTATTGGTCACAGGGCCTGGCTCCTGCACGCACCCCTGACAATGCATGTGAAGGTGGTAGGACTGAGAGAAGGGCCTCCCCCAAAGATCTCAGAGTCTTGACAGGTTTTCATGGGAGTATATGGTCCTTCCAATAGCCTGGGACTAAGCCAAATAGATTCACAACCATCGTTTTGTATTGTGCCCAGAAACAGACTGGTAGCCAGAGAAGTTGTTGTAACAAGGGAGTTGTGTGCTCCATGCAACCAGTGCTGGCCAACAGATTTTCAAAGGGATGTCACGGAGGAATAAGCACAGCTAGTGAACTAGCTTTAACTATACAAATGCACTCTTGGCCACTGCAGAAACCCAGGTATCTAGGTTCAGGGCAGAATCGTGGAGCACACCGAAACTGTAAACCTCTGGCTTTTCACAGGGAGTGTAACTCCACCCAGCACAGGCTGAATCCCTGTTCTGCCTTTCAACTGACCTGTAGCACTTTGGTTTTGTCTGGATTGAGTTTCAGTTTGTTCACACTCATCCAAATGACAGGCACTCGTTTAGAACTGAGACAGCTTTCTTGGATTTAGCTGGAAAGGAGAAATATTGTGTCTGCAAGGAAAAGCTGTGGCTTGTTGGAGGGTGAATGATAACCAGCTACAATAGGAATGGTACTTACTAGAACAGGCATGGTCTAACTTGGCCCTCCAGATGTTTGGGGACTATAACTCCCATCATCCCTAGCTAACAGGAGCAGTTGTATGAATCATTCAAATCAGATATTGGTAACAGTACAGAAAGGCTCCTGCCTTATTAAGAGGCAAATATCTGCAACATCAGAGTCTTTTTCAGCAATATAGAGATAATTGGTTCTAATGAGAGTGTAAATTTTAGGCAATCAACCCATGTGAGATTGACCATTCCCTTCCATAAAGTGCAATTTTTCATTTCACAAAAGAGAAGGAATGTGTTTACTTAAATTGGTTGCTGACAGATTACCATTTCCACATGGAGAAGATGTGTGAGCAGCTATTTGCAGGAGTTGTGGATATTTTCTTGAAGCTATTATAAACATTCGGACTGATACATTTATCCAAATAACAGCTCTTATCCCTGCATCAATGCTATTACCATGGATGCAGTGACTGCAGAAAGCCATGTTAAGCCATGTTACCCCACAGCAAACATTCCTCCCCCCCCCTTTTCATTTTTTGCCATTTAAGACATTCGAAAAAGACACACAGTGCAACACCATATGCAACGTTCACAAAACTCTTGCCATTTTTGTGTTTTTATATTGTAAAACTCCTTGCAGTCCTCGGATGAAGGGCAGAATGATGATAATGATGATGATGGTGTTCGGAGATGTTTCAAAATTAAAATATTCCTCTTGGAAACCTGGGGCCCAAGCCCTGTACTCTCAGCAAGTAAATCCGAAAGAAATCCCACAGAACTGCTAATTAGCTGTTACCATTCCAGATGTTCATTTGCATGCTTGTCTTGAACCACAAGTCAACCTGCAGAATTAAAGGCTGAAGCAAGGAGTTCAAGAATGCTAGGCTAGAAGCTCTTCGTGTTAGCTTCACACATGAAGCACGTTCTTGATGCGGTAGAGCATTCATATGTGCTATTCTACCACAGATGCTTTGAGATGATGCAGCCTTGTAAGGCTCTTACACACTGAATAGGGGACAAAATTGGTCTATAATGTAAGTAGGTTTTCCTGAATGGGCATTGATGCACAATGTATTGTAAACAGTGATTTGTTGTTGCTTCCATATAAAACCAAGTGCTTTCATACAAGTTTATTTAGATTGCTTACCTGTATTGTTTTGATGTTTAGGAGCATTAAATCAAACAAACTGGGGGAAGAAACATCCAGCTTGCAATGGTGCCAAGCAATCGCCTATTAATATTGATGAGGATCTTACTCGAGTAAATGTGAATCTTAAGGAGCTGAAATTCCAAGGCTGGGAAAAAGAATCAGCAGAAGAAACTTTAATCTACAATACAGGCAAAACAGGTACAAATTTCACATCTCCTTTTTTTGATTTATTTAATGTTTTGATTTAACCTTTTGCACTTAAGTATTTTAAAACCTCTTGTTTTGTTTTCTTTCTTTTAATCATCTTCAAGTTTGGGTTTTTGCAATTACGAGGAAGACAGCTGGCAGCAAGATTCAAGCATCAAGTCAAGAGGACTCAAAGGGAAATTATATGCATTGACAAAAATAGCCCTAGAAAGAGCATAATTACTGTAATCCATTAATGCGTGCTTACTGAAAATAAAGATTTAAGTATTTTCCACATAATAATTATTGACTGTTAATACCTACACTTGACACGCTGCTATGCTAATGTTTTCACAACTACACAGCTAGTGTTTTCAAAGAGCAATTTATAAAGGCTATTATGTTTGAGCAATCATTTGATAAGAACCCCTCACTTATGTGTAGGACTGGAATTTCAAAGAGAAGCCATTACTAATTGAGCAGCTGCTGCCAGCTACAAAGGTTTACACATAGGTTTACTATGGAAAAGCGCTAGTGAACCACCTGAATCGAGATCTGGAGGAGGCTGTCTACTGCAGCTTGCTGTCTGTCTGAATGTGCAGTGTATCGTTCTTCTAGATTTTCCAGGAGAGTTGCGATATCTTGCACAGTCTTGGATATAAATAAATTGCCCTGCAAGCTACGTAAAGGGGGCTTTGAACTGTTTCTCAGGCAGCAATTTCCATGCTGCATTACCTGATAACACATCACATTGGAAACTGAAAGCTATATCCAAAACAATTTGTAGAATGCCATTGGGGTTCTGTTGATCAAAGGACAAAAATGGAAAGTCCTGCTGGGCATGCTTAAGCTATTGGGTGCACCAAAAAATATCTCTTGATCCCAGACACAGAATTCCTTACATTTATGTTAATACTGCTTTTAATAGTTAAACTTTGGGTAGATTGACTCAATGTATTTAAGGCACATCCACCACACATTTAAAGCACATGACTTTCCCCAAAGCTTCCTGCAGTTTGTTAAGGGTGACTGGAAAGTCTAGCTCTGTGAGTTCCTCATATTCTTTGGGGGAAGTCATGTGTTTTGGATGCGCTTTGAATGTATAGTCGTACCTTGTATCTCAAATGCCTTGGTTCCCAAACAAATCGGCTCCCAAACTATCCATCCTACAAGAATACTATGTGAAACTATATAACTATGAAACAGTGGCAAACTGTGAAACTATATAACTATGAAATTGTGGATCCTGCTGCCTGAAGCAGTCACCTCACCTTGCTTCATGGTTGGGCTGGCCCTGTTTATACCAGGCTTCACCAACCTGGTGTCGTCCAGGTGTTTTGAGCTACATGTCCCAACAGTCCCAGACAGCACATGCTGATGAAAGTTGTAGTCCCAAACATCTGAAGTGCACCAAGTTGGTGCAGGCTGGTTATATGAAAACTTCAACATGTTGGGGTATTGTTGTTGTTGTTGTTGTTATTCTAACACTGATATGTTTGAATTGAAAAGCTGTTGCGTTTTCCTCTTTAACATGCCTAATAACAACTCCTTTTCTCTTTTTAGTGGAAATTAATCTGGCAAATGATTACTATGTAATTGGAGGAGGCCTAGAAGCTGTATTTAAAGCAAGCAAAATAATGTTTCACTGGGGAAAATGCAATATATCTCATGATGGATCTGAACATAGCATAGATGGACAAAAGTATCCTCTTGAGGTAATGAACGCATTGAAATTTTGTACAGTAAGCCATTAGAAAATACCAGGATATTTGTGGCACTTTCATGTGTACAGAAGTCATTAAAATGTGCAATAGCCACATATAGGGCTGGCTATTAAACATGCATCATTGAAGTTCTTTGTGCGCATGTATTAATTTATCTAAACAATTTATATACTGCTTAACTACAATTGTCTACAAGTTGTGTACAGGAAATACAATATAGAAAAGGTAAAAATCAGCTAATACTACAAAAAAACCCAGACTTCTATTTAAATGCCTGCTGGAATTTTTTTTAAAAAAGTATTCAGTAGGCACTTGAAGTTCAGTACAGAGGGAGCCTGTCTGACCTGAAGAGGGTGGGAGTTCCATAAAATTGTCATCTGTTACTTGCTTTCTCCTTTGCCATACTGAAAGATCATTTCCCATGGTGGTTTATGCTTTCAGAATTCACAATATCTGTTGTAAGGGCCCACCCTAACCCTACCATAAAGCTGGCTGGTGGGGCCTTAGGAAGTGGTGTGCCAGTACTGCTCTGCTAGCAGAGATAGAGATGCACCAGCAAGGTGACTCTTTAGTTGCCAGACGTCCTACAACACTGTGGAATTTATCCCTCTTGTAGATGTTTTGGAAGTGGAGCAGGAATCTCCTCAAAGCCTGTCTTGGTCTTCTAAAATATGTCGTATATTCAATGTAGCCAATACATTGGTGTAAGGATAATACACGCTAGCTTTCGTTTCAGTCAAGGAGGAAGCATTTTGCTTCCACAAAGGTTTACATAAATTGCTTCCTCCCTTGAATGGACAGTCCTCCCTTGAGGACAGGAAAAAGCTTTGTCTCTTCACTTAATGAGGAACAAGAAAAGTTAATCACCTATAACTTTGATCCCCTAGCAGTAGTGTATTTCTGCAGCTAGTCTTCATGACTACTTATCTTTCCTTGCCCTGTTTTTCTTTCCTATAGTATTCCATTTCTCCCCCAGAGTATTTGTAATTGGCAGCTCTTTTAATGTTATGCCACAGAGTGTAAGCCTAAATCCTTTCCTGAACAGTGACAGGTTTGCTGGCTGCATAGCTGATATGGCAAAGGCAGAAACCAGACAGTTTCTACCAGAAGTGTTTCAGATGGCCTTTAAATTATTTAAGGGTCAATTAAAACTTGACATGTACTTCGGTTTCCCCCCAACTGGAATGTAAAATATCCACAATTAAATTGCCGGGTTTCTATGCAATAAATATGGAAGCAGGCATGTGATCCTTGCCCATTCACTGTTTCCACTGTTTCAGTGTTTAATGAAGGGACACGAGGTCCACAAACCTGTTTTTGCCATCAGCGTTCCCCATCTCCTAATAGTGCATTTGATATTAGGCTCCACTTGAAGCACCTCCAGATCCCAACACAATTGTAGCCATGACCCCAGCTGCCTTCTCCTTAGCTGGGAAAGGAGATGGGAAACCTTTGGAAAGCAATTCAACTGGCAAGTTGATCTGTGGACCACTGTAGGCAAACTCAGCCACACTGACATGCATTTGCTGTTTTCATAATTAAAATGCTTTATGAGCATTTTTCCATTTTAACTTGCATGCATTTTGTACTTGAGTTTAGTGTCTATACTGGCAGCGGCGGAGGAAGCTGCTCGGGCACCTGGGGTGGTGCGCCCAGGGGCAGGGCGAGCCACCCATTGGGATGGGGCATACTTCAGAGTCTGCCTGCCTCCTCCCACTCAGCCACCCTACAGCTGGGGGGGAGGCAGCAGGCGGACTGTTTGGGCAGCACAGAGCCTGCGTACACCCAAGCCACCATGTCAGCATGCCTGAGACACATGGCTCAGGCATGCTGCAAGACCCGTGGTGAGTGCTGCCTGGCATTTTGTCAGACACACCCCAGTGGTGACACCTGGGGTGGCCCGCACCTACCGCAGCCCCCTTCCTCTGCCCCTGTGTACAATCTAGTTCAGATGAGGCCTTGAGTCAGCTCACGTTTACTTGCCACATCAGGTCTACTTCTGATTGCCTCCTCTGTTACCTGAGACAGACCCCATTGACTTCACATTCTGTTTTGCAGAGTTTGATAATATTTTATTAGGTGTAAGATAGGTTTCCAAGCAGTGTTTAGATATCTTTGAACAGGGCTAAGTTTCAAAAGCTTTTAATACACATATCTGATATTATTGATGTTTGAGAGGGAGAAAACACCTAAATTGTTGTTATTATTCTTTTTACAGATGCAAATATACTGTTATGATTCAAATCAGTTTGTGGATTTAGATAAGGCAATTGAAGGAAATGGGAAATTAAGAGCTTTATCTATTTTATTTGAGGTAATCATCATTTTGCATATTGTTCATCTTAACTCAGAAATGTAATCATTTCCATCTTAAAGGTAAGCATTGTACTTTGTGTGTGTCTTATTGCTAATTAATTTTCCATGAGGAAAAGCAAGCCTTATCTACTGAAATATTTTAGCATTCAGTTTTGTGTATGTGTGCACATATGCATCAATACTAATATAAATATACTACTTTATAATTCAAGATATAACAAATTAATAAAGTTATAGACTTGACTTAAGAATAAATCATGCAATATTTCTTCAACAGGTTGGTCTGGAAGATAATACGGATTACAATTCAATTATCGATGGAGTGGCCAGTGTTAGTCGCTTTGGTGAGTTAGTGCTGTAACATATGCACAATTATTCATTTGAATACACTGACAGTGCAATCCTACACATGTCTACTCAGGAGTAAGGTCCATTGAATTAATGTTAAGTGGGTACAGGATTGCCCTAGAAGTGATGTGAATTTATGAAGTCTAGATATACCACATTTGAAACTGAATCAATATGCGTACTGATTCTTATAGCCTTTCATAAATAGACCTGTAAGGGCCGGGAAGGGCCATTGGGAGCTGATTTACCAGGCATAGGTGCAGAGCCTCTCTGCTGCCACCAACTGAAATGAACAGTCTCATTCACTTCAGCTGAGGAAGTGAATTTGTCTGCACATGCATTCCATTGCATTTCCAGATGTGCTTCTGAACTTGAAGTAAATGGAGATGCCCACATACTTATGAGATCCAAATCTTTTAATAGCTGGGTGCTATGTGTACTGTGTTTAAATTAATGATAAGGCAGCCATTAATTTTACTTGTTTTAGGATTTCAGAACTAAGCCCTTTTTAGGGAAGTTTATAAATTTTGGACTGTTCTACTACAGTGTAGGGGACGTGGGTGGCGCTGTGGGTAAAAGCCTCAGAGCCTAGGGCTTGCCGATCGAAAGGTCGGCAGTTCGAATCCCCGCGGCGGGGTGCACTCCTGTTGTTCGGTCCCAGTGCCTGCCAACCTAGCAGTTCGAAAGCACTCCCGGGTGCAAGTAGATAAATAGGGACTGCTTACTAGCGGGAAGGTAAACGGCGTTTCCGTGTGCTGCGCCGGTGCAGGCTCGCCAGAGCAGCTTCGTCACGCTGGCCACGTGACCCGGAAGTGTCTCCGGACAGCGCTGGCCCCCGGCCTCTTGAGTGAGATGGGCGCACAACCCTAGAGTCTGTCAAGACTGGCCCGTACGGGCAGGGGTACCTTTACCTTACTACAGTGTAATGGGATGTGGGTGGCGCTGTGGGTTAAACCACAGAGCCTAGGACTTGCCAATCAGAAGGTCAGCGGTTCGAATCCCCACAACGGGGTGAGCTCCCATTGCTCGGTCCCTGCTCCTGCCAACCTAGCAGTTTGAAAGCATGTCAAAGTGCAAGTAGATAAATAGGTACCGCTTCAGTGGGAAGGTAAATGGCGTTTCCGTGCGCTGCTCTGGTTTGCCAGAAGCAGCTTAGTGTTGTCCCAGAAGCTGTACGCTGGCTCCCTCGGCCAATAAAGCAACCCCAGAGTCGGCCACAACTGGACTTAATGGTCAGGGGTCCCTTTACGTTTACTACAATGTATTCCTATAGTCAGCATCCAAAGAGGTGAGTGAGCCTTTCCTGCATTGGCTCCAATGCTTTGGGACACCCAAGAGGCATCAACAGTAACAGGTTTTCATTCCTTTTTTGTTTTTGTTTTGGCATTTCCTGACCATTAGGTGTTAAGACTGCACTGCTCTGTATTTTAATTCGGGATTTTTATTGTGATAATTCTATGATTCTATCAGTATGCATTTTGTTTTATTTGTATTTTGGCTTTGTGACATTATGTTTTCTTATTTTGTGAAACACTTTGTCTTTTATATATTAAGCAGTCTGCAAATTAACCAAATCAATCAAAATATAACTATTGTGTGCTCTTGTTCAGTTCAGAAAACAAAGATTCAAGCACTTTGCCCTCCTTTTATGGACTGAAAACAAAAGTGGCTCAGAGCTGTGTAAGACTGATTTCTTTGTGCCATTGATACATTCAGTTTCACAGTCCAGAAAGTGAAACCGGATATTGTTTTTATGAGCTGTAAACTTCTTTTAATAAATACAAGTCATTTTGTCAGTCTTGCGATGGTGGCAAACTGGACAAACTCTGGAGAGGATTTCTATCAATCTTTTGTGAAGTGAACATTATCTATCAGAACACACATTTTAGTTTGATACATGTATGGAAGTGTCTAACATGATGACAAAACACTGCAACTTAGTGGAAGCATTTTTGCTCAGCTCTGCTGACAGAGTTCAGTGCCATTATATAAGAACAAAGAAGGTACTATTAAAATCTTACTTCAGGAAAGTTCCTGTGATTCCCGTGTTTGGGAAAGATCCAAGCAGCCAATAACAAAATATTAATACATTTTACAAAGAGATTCATTCAAGAAGATTATAATAAGAAGAATATTAAAATCATGTCTTTGGCAACGTGAATTGTTGGGAAGGGGTGTAGTCAGATTTCTTGCTCTTAAAGAAAGAATTCTCTTTAATTCCCATTTCCTGTGGAATTGCAGCAGGGCAGCAGTTGCCACCAAGCAAAGCTGTGATAAAGGGGGCAGCTGCCTGCTCCTTCCATCTAGCTTCAGTGCGATGGGAGAGGCTGTTCCCTGCCAGGTAAATGTTCAGGAGGCTCCAGGAGCCAATCGGATGCAAGCAGAGGGGTGCAACCTCAGAGCAGACCTGAGTGAAGTCTTCATCCCTCTGGTCTGCTCCCTACCTATATGAACCAGGCACACTGAGAAAGAAGCACCTCAATCTCCACTGGATTCCCACCCATCTACCCTTTGTTCTAGTGGCAGAATAAGTGGCCTCGTGATAAACAAGCTACGGAGATAATCGGTCCCCATGTTCAGGGCCAGGGACAAGTTTTCCTTGAAGACTAATTGGGCCTACCTAACAGCAATCTTCCCAACTTTTGGGCAAATAAGGCACTGGGTTGAATCGTTAGTCCAGGCAGGCAGGGGTGCCCCCGCTGCTGCCCCACTATAATGGGGTATCCCCTTTAAAGGAACTGTGGCACCTCCTGCCAGTGATCAGAAAGAGTTGCTCAGATGTTGTGCATGCCATATGGTGATGCCTGGCAATGGTCAACCCCTACTGTCCGTCAGCCAGCAGGGTGGCTGGTTGATTTTCGGATACACACCCAATGTCTATGCCAAAACCTCCTCATACCTATAATCAATGAAAGTTGTGGCCTTATTTGATTCCAATATTGGACACTCCTTCCCTATGGCTCCACTGTGCAGGGGCCCACAAATGAATTCTCTCTGTGCATCCAGTAGACTCCAGTTCGAACTACCAATAAAGGCAGCCTAGCTGTGGAATACCCTTTAAGCCAGGATTCCTCAAACTCGGCCCTCCAGATGTTTTTGGCCTACAACTCCCATGATCCTGAGCTAGCAGGATCAGTGGTCAGGGATGATGGGAATTGTAGCCTCAAAACACCTGGAGGGCCAGGTTTGAGGAAGCCTGCTTTTAAGCCCTAGTCCTGCCCTAGCTAATATCCTAAGAAAGAAAGACTCTCTGCAGCTGCTGCATACTTTTCTTGCAGCAGTGCTTCCTAGCATTTCCTGGGAAAAGATGAGACTGCTCTCCCATCTTTTTTCCTTGGTCTCTGCCATCAGCTGCTTTTTTTTTTATTGCCGTAGGGGTGAAAGTTATTGTGCATAACTTTATACTCACTTGACATTGACTTAATTTGATGAAGCTGTCACAACTGTAAGTTCTTATGATAATATTTAAAGTATGGAGCTTATGAAAGCAATCTTAAGATATCAGAAATGAAGCGATGATGGAAGAAGGAAGGTAGCTATTATTCGAAGCCTCTGAATTTAAAACTAAATACTGCAGGCGGCACAGATTTGGGTTTAATGTTCAGAAGAACATTCCAGCTACAAAACCAGCTGAACATAGTTGTGACATTTCCACTACAGGCCTTAGAACTGATGTTAGTAAATTACTTGGGTTGCTGGTCATTGTTGTTGACATCCGTCAATGTCTCGAGAGACAATGCCATGCGTCTCCGTGGGTGAAGCCCGTGGGTGAAGCACCAAAGTGACACAAACCTAGGGCACAAACCTGGACAATTCGTATGGAGGTCCTGGGCTGCTCATTCAACAAGACCCCCTCCCCACTTGGCCTTGGTAATGTGGCCCAAAGAAAGCAGAGCAATACATCTGGCACCAGCTTGGCTGCAGGAGTGGCCGGAAGGAGGCACACAAGGCGTCATTCAAACATCTTAGGGACTCCATTTTGGATCTGTGTAGTGTATACTCTTTAGCCTTTTCTTCTCCCAAAGATATCCTGCGGGGCAGCAGAGCTTTAGGATCAGAGTCTTCCTTCTTCTAGATGGGCTGCTGGCCACTGTGTAAAATATAAGAACTGACAGCAGAATCCAGGGACTGGGAACAGTATCTAAAGGGCATTTTCCACACATGTATAATTACTGTCGTGCTTGGCTATGAATACAAAGTAGGCAGCCAGCAATGCAAGAAAGGTTAAACAAAGAGAACCCAAAGTGAAAGGACTCTAGTCAACCTTTCAGTTTTCAAAGCAGGCAAGGATCAGGGCAGCAGGTGTGTGAGGCACCTTTCTACCCAGTCAAAATATGTAGTGCAACCCTCCCCCCCATCCCCCAAATAATTTCCTGAATTGTGTTTATATATAAATAACGTTTAGTTTTTGTTTTCCTGCAACCCTCACAGTAACTAAGCTCACAGTGGGATGATTCCTTTGTTACTGTTTAAAAAATATTGTTTGGGCTCTGCTTTTATTTTATGCATCCTGGATTTATGCATATCATCACTGTTTACTTGCAAATTATATTTTGCAGGGAAGAAAACTGAATTGGAGCCTTTCATCTTGTTGAACCTATTGCCAAATGCAACAGACAAATATTACACGTATAATGGATCTTTGTCGACTCCGCCCTGCTCAGAGACAGTTGAATGGATTATATTCAAAGATACTGTTAACATTTCAGAAAACCAGGTAACTTACATAATACATATCAAAGAAATAATTATTTTAATCGCACACACAAAAATATACACAACATTTTCACTGTACTGGTGGCATTGAGTACTGAAGTATGTGTACACCCATGTCCCACTTTATGAACATTCACAAAGCAAAATTTCACTTATCCGAACACAAAGAATTAGTACACAAACCTCATTATACTCTAAACTAAAGAACTATGATAATGTAAATGCTGCCTTTTCAATATATGTTGCATGAGAGTTATGACCCAATCACAACAATGTGTACAATGCAATTTTTCCATCACCCTAAAAGTGCCTTTTGTTAATATAGTTTATGCAGAGCTGTTTCTAAAGAAAACTCCCTGTGTGACTGCATTTATTGCATTTTTGCAGCTGTCAGTATTTTGCGATGTCCTTACCATGCAACAATCTGGTTACGTGATGCTGATGGACTACCTGCAAAACAATTTTAGAGAGCAACAGCATAAATTTTCCGGCCAGGTGTTTTCCTCATATACTGGAGAGGAAGTAATTCATGAAGCAGGTATGTCTTGCTAACTCGCTAACTTGCTTACTTGACAGATATGACCATCATCTTAACCACAACAAATTGCTTCTATAAGAAATATATGGGCTCTGATTCAAATCCACACATGCACAAAACAGTCAGGAAATCGGCCATCATGCCAATTAGCTGTTTGGCAGGGGGGAAAGAGTTGTGTGTGCTTTAAATTAAATCCAGACCCACCTGAACAGCTGTTCTTTGTGATTGTTTGCTTTCAGAGTGGGACGGTATACATGCGGTCCTGGCAGCTATATTGGCTGTGGGGGGCAGGGCCTGTATGCACAGTGACAATTTTTATGCATTTTTTTCAGTACGCGCATATTCCCCCCAGTTGGATTTGGTATCAAGCAACAATTGGGATTTTTTTACTTATTTTCTTTAAAGCCTTACTTTAAAAATTCAGTACAACAATGAAATGGTCATATAGCTTCAGAGACGACAGCGTGTAATAAAAACTGTACAAGTTGCCAGTTGTGTCCTTTGCCCTCAGAAAAGCACCTTTCCTGTTAAATCAAAGAAGATTTTACTCTTCATCGCTAATGTGCACTGAATGGCATATGTATTTCCATTTCTGTTTTTTCCATTGATCAGTAACAAACCTGCAGGTTTTTGCTGGTTTTGGTATAAGCGAAGTCTTGTTTCTTATCTGTCATGCCTATATTTTTTCCTAACTGTATTTTTTTAAAAAATATTTTATTGTGGTTGTGGTTTTAATTTATGTAACCTGTCGAGTGGGGCATAAGCCTCAGAATGGCAGGGTAAAAAACCAGCTTATAAATCATCACTGTTGAGCCCTTGTGATTCCCTTTCCCATTTCAGAAACTTAGCTAAATGAGTCCGCCCGAAAGTCACAAAATGGCATCTCTTCTCTGTAATAGTTTAATCAGTTTAACAATAATCTGGTGTTTTCAATGAGATAAATTACCAAGAATAAAGTGAGCAGTAGTGGTTATAAATAGCTAGGATAAGGATGAGGTTGTACATAAAATAAAAATGTGTTAAGTTCTTTGAGTTCTGCATATTATAGCTCCATATAGTGGGCATTGAAAAACACTGCTTTTATTTGTTAAATGAGTACTTAAATTTTAATTATTATTTATTTTGCACCAGAACACCAGTTGTGTCTGTTCCTTTTGTGCTGTAGGTCCTGATACTATGCTTTTTTTCTTTTCTTTTTTTGACCTTGTTCTAACTGCTAGAACAGGGGCTGCAGCTGTTTCACTTCCCTCCTTAGTTTTGTCCCATGGCTGAACATCCATTGGGGGTTGCTGTTATCCCCTATTTTGTTCGTTGCCTTTTATCTCCAGCAGCTGTTTGGATTATTCTCCTTGGCCAGGTGGCATGCATTAAGCTAGAAAATAGGAAGATGACTGAGATGCATAAGAATCTTGAGGAACTGAGGAGGCATATCCATCTGGTTTAAGTCTAAGTACATACAAAGTTCCATCTCATCACAACTTGCCTTTTCACAGTAACCTCCTTGCAAAGATTCTCATGGGACTAAGCACTCACATACATCAGGTTCATGGGTCCAAACGAAAATGAATTTTGTTTTACTGGCACTCCTACTGCATGCAACATTTCCATTGTTTACAAGGAGTGGAAACAGAGCTCCATACAAGCCATTTTTCACTTGTCAAACAGCAACTTCAGGCTATATGTGCTTCATACTTTTCATTCCCAGCCTTCTTTAAAAAGAGATATCCTTGCGCCTCCATGTGTGGCAAGATGCATGCAGTTTTGGTGCCATTGCTTGTGCATCTGTCTTCAGCAGATTGTGCATCTGTCTTCAGACATTTCAAAGAACCATAGGTATAGGAAGCATGAGTCACCCTCAGTTTGTGGTTTGTTTTGTTTGTTTTTAGCTTCATTTTATCTACAATTTTTATTATGCACTGCTTAAGTAGCTCTTTAATTGGCTTATAAATCTTACGAATAGAAATATAGCAACATAGAATGCTCTTCATTGAGCATTGAGCATATGTGCAGACCTCTCTCTGTATCCCCAAGAAGCTTGCATGGAGCTCCATGTGCAGATTGAACACTTTGGGTTAAAAGTATAGGGCTCAAAATCCAATATGCAATCCTAAACACACTTGTTAGGGAATAATCTCTGTTGTCCTCTTGTGAAATTTACATCTGAGAACACATGCCTAAAATTGCATTCATGGCCAATCCTGAATTTTGAGATTTGCCAACTATGTGAGAGCAAGTGTGGTGTAGTGGTTAAGAGCGGTGGACTCGTAACCTGGGGAACTGGGTTCACATCTCCGCTCCTCCACTGCTGGTTGACCTTGGGCCAGTCACACTTCTTTGAAGTCTCTCAGCCCCACTCACCTCACAGAGTGTTTGTTGTGGGGGAGGAAGGGAAAGGAGAATGTTAGCCGCTTTGAGACTCCTTCAGGTAGTGATAAAGCGGGATATCAAATCCACTCTTCTTTTATGTGTTGATCCATAATTTAATAATAATAATAATAATAATAATTTATTATTTATACCCCACCCATCTGGCTGGGTCTCCCCAGCCACTCTGGGCGGCTTCCAAAAGAATATTAAAATACTGTGATACATCAAACATTAAAAGCTTCCCTAATTTAAAATCTCCCCATAATTCATTTCTATGGGAAAGAGAGAGATGATAATTAAATATTAGAGTTTGGTGCCATGGGCATAGCCAGGATTTATTTTTTGGGGGGAGGGCTGGCTTTGTGTTGGGGGGCCACAACTGAGATATCTGCAATGCAATTGGTCAGCCCGAATCAGCATAACAGTGGTGAGCTCCCTTTGCTTTGTCCCAGTTTCTGCTAACCTAGCAGTTCAAAAGCACACCAGTGCAAGTAGATAAATAGGTACTGCTGCGGCGGGAAGGTCAATGGAGTTTCCGTGCACTCTGGTTTCCATCACGGTGTTCCATTGTGCCAGAAGTAGTTTAGTCATGCTGGCCACATGACCCAGAAAGCTGTCTGTGACAAACGGTCGCTTCCTCAGCCTGAAAGTGAGATGAGCGCTGCAACCCCATAGTCACCTTTGACTGGACTTAACCATCCAGTGGTCCTTTAGCTTTTTGTATCATACAGGTTTAATACTGGAAATGAATATTGAGCCTTGAGTGCCCTCTTGTGTTCAAGAGCCAAATTCTTAGATGATTTTATACACACACACACACACACACACACACACACATATATATATAACATCTTCCATTAATTGAAATCATTTTAATGAAAACTGACCATTCTAGTGGCTTATTAGGTGATGGATTTAATTACTGTCAGCCTTAAAGCCAGTGCCTATATCTGTGTGGCTGCATTTTAGCCACTTTAAATCCAGCCACACAGAAGTTGTTCCAAATGGCAGTGCACTAATACCTCCACAGACCTGTCTTTCTGCTTTGCAGTGATGAAAGCAATACACTCTGCAATGTAATCAATTAGATACCAACAGTTTCAACATGCATACCAGCCTCTATACAGATGGATCCATAATCTCCACGACGTGGCTGCTTGATAATATGACTCTCTAATAATATGACTCTATGATAATTTAGTGACTCTCTTGAGTTGGCTTTTAAGGTGAAGACAGACTTAACATCTATTCTGTTTTTTAGAGATATGGGCCCACTTTCCTCCTTAGATTTCCTCTGGGGAAGATAAGGTTCTAGATAGTCATTGAAACAGAAGCAATCTCTGCCCCCCCTCCAAAAAAAACACCTGTTCATCAAATTCAATGTCAGCAAAACAGGAGAAGTGAATGAGGAAAAAAGCTGCCATGATATTGAAGCCGTAGTCTGCATTCGTCAAAATGCATTTTTGTTGCATTGTCTTTGCAGGGGCAAGGCTATGAGAGTGTGGCTATGGGGTTGTAATGACGTATACCTGCTCTTCAGAATTTACTGCTACAACCACTCCTGAGACAGAATCTGATTTAGGGGCCTATAGCCTGTTCTTTCAGTTGTGAAGCCAGGAAGATGCTGGGCTCACCCTATAGCTGAGGAACATGTTGTGGGTTTCCTTTTATTTATGTTGTATATGTATCATGACTTTCTTTAACACGTAATAACATGGTTTTGTTTGTGTCGTTTTCTTCTAAGTTTGCAGCTTAGAGCCAGAAAATGTTCAAGCTGATCCAAAGAACTACACCAGCCTTCTGGTTACCTGGGAGAGGCCACGAGTTGTGTATGACACAATGATCGAGAGATTTGCTGTTTTTTATCAGGAGTTGGAAGGAGAAGACCAGACAAAGCATGAATTTCTAACAGATGGGTATCAGGACTTGGTAACTGACCACTTTTATTTATTGATTTGGTACAAAAACAAAGATAGTGATTCACTTACAAATCCTTATTGCGAGGGACTGTTTTGCTAGCACTAATGAGAACTCAGCATGCTGGTTGCCCTCTCTCAATGATAACTTTAATTACCCATGGTGATATTTATATAACTGGTACAATGCACTTCTCACAGAGGGTAAGCTTTGGGCCAATGACAGAGCCATCATTCACATGTCTGCCCTATTCACATATAAAATTAGATGATGCTTTAACTATGAAAGGAACAGCTGGTAGTGGGGCACTGAACTCTCCTTGTCCCTCTAACCTCTCCATGTTTGCTCTGCTCCAGGCAACTTTATCTCAGCTCTGAGACTAGAAGCAAACTAATGAATTGAGAAAATCAGCCAGAACAACAAGCGGGGTCGGGGAGTAAGATGTGCATGATTTTGGATTTGACTCGTTTCCCTTACACATTCCTTTTACTGTTAAAGGAAGACCAACCCTCTCCCTACTTTCTACATGAGTGGGGCAGGCACACCAAAAGAAACAAGCATCCATCACCATTGAGTCTGATTTTGAGGCTAAGCCATGTGAATTCATTTTATTCTGTGTAACTTTGGGCAACAGCTTTGCCCATTGTCAGCTTTATCAGATGGGTATCAGTTCTGACCATAACATGCATGTGTATTACTTGGAAGAGAAATCTGTACCTGAACAGTACTTCTTATTATATGGGTTATTAAGAGTTGGGAATGTAGTTAACATGCAGGAGCCTGAGGCAAGAAAAGAAGCAGGTGTGTTGAATGTGCATAATGTAGTTAATTGGCTTCTTTCCTTCCAGGGGGCCATTCTGAATAATCTGCTGCCTAATACAAGTTATGTCCTTCAAATAGTTGCCATTTGTGCTAATGGTCTCTATGGAAAACACAGTGATCAAGTGATTGTTGACATGCCTTTAGATGATCCAGGTAAGTGCACTTTTTCTCTCTCTATGAAAACCCACAAGAGTCTTATTTGCAAACCAGCTGAAAATGCAGTGCTATGGAATTTCAGTATCAATGGTTTTCATTTGACATTTCTGAGCTCTGTCTCCTGACATTTTCTTAAGTGTAAACATTGGGTGTTCTGTTATTTCAGATTATGAACCATAATAATGGCAATGTTCCACAGCCACTTTGATTATGGTTTCTGCCTGCTGCCGCCTAAGTTATTTCAATGTAGTTTTATAAATCCTAGGTTCAAATACCTACTTAACCATGACATACTTGGACCATCTATTTCACATGGTCAAATAAACTGTCAGTTGCTAAATTGCTTGTATATTAAATAATAGGAATTGGTGAATGTGATTCCATTGATTCTGAAATCTTATTGCATGTTGCCGCTTTGAAATTCTACTTCAGTGCAAATGTGGTGATGGAATTCCCTTGCTTCTTAATGTTGGACAGCAAAATTCGAAAGAACTAACTATTACGTTTTGTTTACTTCAAAGCTCTATTTTCACTCCTTTATGTGGAATACACTATATTAGTGGTTTGGTTTATTTCTGTTGAACTACTCATCCTAACTTTATTCTCTGAATTCAGAATAGTTGAATAGTTACCACAGCTTAAGAAAAATTGCATTTTAAAATTATATAAACATACAGATTTTCACCCTCATCCTTACATGAATAGTGCAAATTGAATAATACACGATAATAATTTTTCATAGTCTAAGGCAACCTACCCAGAATGGCACAGACAGTTATCAGGAGGGCTATAAGCTAATTCCTAAACCATCTTCTACAAGAGTCTCTGGGCCAGAGGGTACATGAACATCCTACCATTTCCCATGAGTATAATATCTTGGGTTGTTTGAGGATGCTTGTACAGGTTTTAATTTTCCATATGCTTTTTGCTCTCCTAGGATACTTCTCAGCAGTTTCAAAGCATCAAATGCCAAAAGTGAATTTAAATTCTGTGTTTGATCTGAGGTGGAAAGCAAGTCTTTCCCAGTAATTTGCCTTTCTTTTATCACCATTTAGCAGCCCAAGTGTTTTATTGGCCTATGTAAAGTTGTTATGACAAAGTGTGAGAACTTGTGGAATATACTATTAAATCCTGAACATTTCTGCTCAGAATGTCAATCTCATTAAGTGTATTAGGGCTTACTCCCAGTTATGTGGGTATAGCTGGAGTGGGGAACCTTTGGCCCTCCAGATGGTTCTGAACTACAACTCAGATCAGCCCTAGCAAGCATGACCAATGGCCAGGGATGATGGGAGTTGTAGTTCAGCAACATCTAAAAGGCCGAAGGCGTCCCACACCAAGGGTATAGGATTACAGTTTTGTTTTATATTGGGAGTACAATACAAGCAATACGTATGAAGAAAATGGAGAGAGACAACTTAATCAAACTTTCAAAGAAGAGCAGTCTTCATTTGGTCCTCAAAAATAGCTCCATTTGTATTCTTACATCGTTGAGGATTCCCTACAATGATTCCTCTGGGAAATCAAGAACTGTTGAGCACACACACATTCCCAGATTACAGACTGGAAGTTAAGTTAATACTAGTAATGACTAAGGGCTCATCCTCACTTTCACTTAAACCCTATTTTTATCATATTGTGTACCAATTAGTTTCCCCAAGTGCAATATCTTTTCTTACTGGTCTGCTGCCACACCTTTCAAAACCCTGATCTTAACCCACTGGAGATGCCTGGAGAATCCAGAGGGAGATCTTTTTGTTGTTGGCCACCAACAAAGAAGACTTGGCAAATTCATGGAGCTTAAGGCTATATGTAGCAAAGATCCATGATGTCTATGCTCTGTCTCCACAGCCTGAGGGAGAAATGCTTCTGAATACCAGTTCCTGAAAGCCCCAGGACAGCTCTTGTGCTCAGGTCCTGCTTACCTGTTTCCCAGAGGCAACTGGTTGGCCACTGTGAGAACCGGTTGCCTGAAAGCCCCAGGACAGCTCTTGTGCTCAGGTCCTGCTTACCTGTTTCCCAGAGGCAACTGGTTGGCCACTGTTGCTGATCTAAATGGTCAAGTGGCCTGATCTAGCAGACTCTTCTTTTGTTCTTAAGGTTATATTTCTCCCCTTGTAGAAAGGCATAAGAAGGCTCTGTTTCTCATGCGCACACATGTTTTCTTTATCTACCGAACATAATTATGGAAAGCCAGGAAAAAGGCCTTCGGTCTTTTGTTTCCCACCAACTTGTTAGAATACCATTTTATAGCACGATCACAACTTGCAGATGTTTTCTTGGAATATGTTCAGATGATTGAAATTGCTCCAGGTTTTGATCTAATCCAAAAAAAGTTGGATTATTTATTAAATTAGCTGTCTCCTCTTGATTATTCCCATTCTTAATTCCCTGCATGATTTCATTTGTTGTCTCCAGTTCTTCCTTTTCTCCATGCCATGTTGAATATTCCTTAAATAGATTCATGGGCGTTTCTCTCTGGAATTGGCAGCCGATCACACCCTCAAGACAGTGCAAGTCTCTTTTTGAGCCCTAGGCAGATAGTGAAGCAGATGGTTCCCTTCCCTCTCAACCCCTCATACTGAATTGTCCCTATTCATCTCCCCAAATCTTCAGAACATGCAAGACACAAATCCACATAGCAACATTGTGCTGGACTTCTGTCTCCAGACTGATTTTTCTATGATTGCAGTGGAAAATTTATGACTTCTTGAGTTCTTCAGTTGTATACCATAGGCAAGTCGAACTCAAAAGAGACTGAGATCTACTCCCACTATAAAAAATCTGGCAGTGATCTACCCATTGGATTGACCCCTTTTTGGGGGGAGCCTTTACCAAAAAGTTTGTTGAGCTTTTTGGGGGAAGAAAGACCCAAAGTTGCTGAAATAAGTTGTTGAGCTTTATTATTATTATTATTAGTGATCAGTCAGGATAACACGATCAACTGGGATCGACCAGGGATGCCCTGCGATCAACCGGTTGAACATGCCTGGTATAAAGGATGGCATGGTAGGGCTCTGCTGCTAACTTGGTCCCTTTCCAACCAAGTTGCTACTGAATACAATAACAGAAAGGTTGAGGTTGTGGCAAGGTCAGCACAGTGCAAATGCACCAGCGGGAGCCTCAGCAGAATCAATGGTCTTACTTCCTTTTGTACTCTTGCTTGTTGCTTCATGCATTTGTTTTTAGGTGTAATCCCGGCTGCTTTGATCAACCTGGAGAGGAACTCTATTTTTATATAGCCTCCGGAATATACCAAAACACAATAAGAGAACTGGGGAAAGGGTGATAAAAGGATGTGGGAAAGGTTTGTCATCCCGACTCAAAAGATGTTATCTACATAAGAAGTAGAGCCATGATCCCCAGCTTGGGGTACAGAGGGCTAGGAATATCAGTGGCTTCTAAGAATTGATGGTTGTGGTGCCAGGTTGTTCACAGGAGGTTCTGGAGATGATGCAGCACAAAGAGATTAGGAAGCTCACTGTCTGGTTCAGGGGATGAAACAGATGAAGGAAAGGAGAGTCCATCAGTGCCGATTTGATAGATACTTAAAAAGCTACAGAAAGCCACATGCTTCTTAGTTACTGTGCTTGCCATAGAGTAGCAATACATGCCTTTTTTCTGAAGTGAAGACATTGTCACGGTCCGGTTTACACGTGATCGAAGTCCCGGCTGAGGACGTTGGGACTGGGGGCAAGATGGCGGGGTGGGAGCAGGAACAAGAGTCCAGAAACCAGAAGTCCAAGGGTCGAATAGCAAGGAGTCATGGAGCCGAGGTCCGAGGATCAGGAAGCAAGAAGCCAAACGCAGCAAGGCAGGAAACGTGTTGCTGTGGCAAAGAGCTGAAGGGAAATGGTGACCTTATATCCCTTCCTGGCTCTTGCCACCAGGTGCAGTGAGTTACCAAACGGCCTCACCTGTGCAGCCACGCCTTGCCTCTCCAGAACAAAGTTAGGAAGGCCCCAGTCCTGAAAAGCCCTACTGGTCACAGGGCCTGGCTCCTGCATACACTCCTGACACACATTTTGTTGAAATCTGCTTCTAAAATGTAAATTGAAGTTTTGTTGAGTTGTTGTTGTTGTTGTCCTCCTAGGATTTCATTTACCAGTATGGTTTTTAATCATACATTCATACAGTTCTGACTCCCTAAAGTATAAGACATAAGTTCAAGCACTGCACAAAAAGGGGGGGGGGGGAGGATGAATGGGAAATTGAAATGGGGGAAGGTGGAAACCCAAGCCCAAATTCACTTTAACTGTTATAACAATCATGCTTTTCTGCGATGGAAATGAACATTGTTCAAAAAGTGTACTGAAATGCTATATAATATATTTTGGACCTGCAGTATAAAATATTGTAAATGGATATCCAAAAAAAAAATCATTACAAACAATTGAGAAGCCAGGGAATGTCATCATTATTTTATCCCTAGCCTCCTAATCTCCAGAAAGCTACCAGGTAAGACCATTTTTAAATATTTGATGCATCTCAATCTATAGCTGCTTCTGCTTCTATGTTACTTCTTTACAAAGCAATCATTTGGGTCAATTTTGATTAGGGCCATGATAGTGATAAAGTGGGGGTTGGGCTGCAACATTTTCCCCATCGTGACCATCATTTGTTGTTAACTGTTTATTAAGAAAAAAATCCCACCTTTCCATTTCCCCCTCCACCAGTATTTTTTTTTAATTGTTGTTCATTTAAATACAAGAACGGCATATAACTACAGTGACTTGTCCAGTGGTACATTCTTATTAAATTTCATAGGCCGCTTAAGTAGTACACAAGCAATACGCTTGTTTATGTATTATCAATTCAAGTAGCCTCTCCGCAGAGATTCTTGTGTTGAGGGTGGAATAAAAGTATCTTCTGTCTTGTTTTGTTGTTGTTGCTTTTAAAAAGCTGGCAGTCATCTTTAAATAAAATATGGAAAGCAACAAACAAAGAATGAAAGAAATTTAGAGACGGGAGCAGCACAGATTTTTTTAGTCAAAAAACTTACAAATTCACTATGGATAAAAATAAGCTGAATGTGGCAGGTGGGTTGCCTGCCGTAAAAGGTATTTGTAATATGATGAAAGGACATCAGAGGTGCAAAGCATGTCCATTTCTTGGGTTTAAGAGATGCATGCACACACAGAGATCTGCAATTAACCACAAGGGATGGGGGCTTCCATATTGTAGCTCTCTCCCCCCCCCCCACCTTCCATGGCTGGAAGTGGCAGGAGATTTAATCCAGGAAGCAACATGGGAAATATGATTAAACCCACCTTCTGTTAGTGATGTAGCCATGCACACACAGCTAATAAAACACACACACTCACGTAGCTGCTTTTAAACAAAGAAAAACAACATCCAACATTATCTAATTTGCCTCTTATAGTGTAGTAGCATAGACAACTGAAAAATTTACAGTATTTGTGCACCAACATTGAACCACAATTTTTTTGTTTTGTTTTTTAGAAGGGTGGCACTGTGGTCTAAACCACTGAGCCTCTTGGGCTTGCAGATCAGAAGGTGGGCAGTTCGAATCCCTGCGACAGGGTGAGCTCCTATTGCTCTGTCCCAGCTCCTGCCAACCTAGCACTTCGAAAGCACACCAGCACAAGTAGATAAATAGGTACTGTTGTGCCAGGAAGGTCAACGGAGTTTCCATGCACTCTGGTTTCCGTCAAGGTGTTCCATTGTGCCAGAAGTGATTTAGTCATTCTGGCCACATGACCCGGAAAGCTGTCTGTGGACAAACGTCGGCTCTCTCGGCCTGAAAGCGAGATAAGCTCCGCAACCCCATAGTCATCTTTGACTGGACTTAACCATCCAGGGGTCCTTTACCCTTTTACCTTACAAATTGTTGTTAAATCTGCACCCATCCCCTGTCACAACAATGTTTGCAGAAGTTGGGGGCCATTTGAGAAAGTTTATCATAGGGGTTTCTTGTAAAGAAAATATCTCTTTCTGGTCCATCAGTTGTTTTTTCACCCTTGAATATGTGAGTGATGTTTGTTTGAGGTTCAAATATTAGGTTATATAGTGCATATTTTTGTTTTATAGAAATTGAATTTCCCGAATTGACTGAAACTGAAGATTATGAGGTATTGTATTATCATGCACTTCACTTGCCCAATTACTGCCATACTTATGCTCCTAGAGTTTAGCGGAATAGCCATTGTGGTCTAGGATGGCCAGATTCAAAAGAGGACAGGACACTAGCTAGAGGAGAAATTTTCAGCAGGTGTTTTGTGTAACCTTCACCTTCTGAAAGCCCTCTTCTACTTATTGAAAGGTGTAAGAGACCTGTCCTATTTTGAATCTGCCCACCCTAATTTTAAAAGTTTGAACCTTGGATTGAAATGTGAAATTAAATTTTGCGTTTACAGGTCCAAGTTGACAAGGCCACCTTTGCGTAGTTTTTGTTTTTTTAAAAATCAAATTAATAAAAAAGGTTGTGGTGTTGTTGTTTTTTAAAGACTCTTAAGGAGATATAGGGGACGTGGGTGGTGCTGTGGTCTAAACCACTGAGCCTCTTGGGCTTGCAGATCAGAAGGTCAGCGGTTCTAAACCCCACGATGGGGTGAGCTCCCGTTGCTCAGTCCCTGTTCCTTCCAACCTAGCAATTCAAAAGCATGTCAAAGTGCAAGTAGATAAATAGGTACCACTCCGGCAGGAATATAAATGGCATTTCCGTGTGCTGCTCTGGTTAGCCAGAAGCGGCTTAGTCATGCTGGCCACATGACCCGGAAGCTGTACTCTGGCTCCTTCCACCAATAAAGCAAGATGAGTGCCGCAACCCCAGAGTCGGTCACGACTGGACCTAATGGCCAGGGGTCCCTTTACCTTTAAGGAGATATAGTATCCTTCCTACCACAGAGGATGGTCAAATGGGCATGCTGAGTTCAGCAGCAATCAGCACAGCTACTGCCTGTACACACAACTGTTCTCTCCCCTTCAGTTGAGTTAGATTCTATGTATGATATTTAAGCAAACAAGACTGTTCTCCATTTCGGGGGGGGGGGGGGGGCAAAAATCAAATGAATTATAATTTTGAACTAGCAGCTAATTTTTAAATATTTGAAATATTTTAATTGCCATTTTTCTTCCATAATGGATGGAAATGCAAACACAAAGACATGAGATTTCATTGTAACGTATCTCCCTCTATTTGCATACCTTCTGATAAGACATTGACTTGTGTTTTGTATGTGTCTCTGTGTTGTTTTTGAAGGAGGAGGAGGAAGATGAAATCGAAGAGGCAAGGGCAGGGGTGGGTGAAGAAGCTGCCGTGATTGCTGGCACAGATAGTGTGGCAAACCAGATAAGGAAAAAAGAGTTCCAGTTTACGACGCCTAGCTACAGTCAGGAGAGAATGGGGACAAAATTCAATGAAGCGGGAACAAACAGATACTTGGAAAGAGAGGAAGACCCATATGGGGGAAACGACCATTCCAAATCAATTTTTGATACAACTTCTCAATCTGCCACTGAAGTACCAAAGGAAGAAGAGGATGATTTCATGGAATCTCAATCAGCTACTGCAGTTGTCCCTCCAGCAGACAGCTCCACTAAAGGTAATGGGGAAGAATATGAGCATGATTTTTCTGACCCTGAGACAACAAGAGCATCTGCTTCTGATAGTAATGAAGATGATATAGAGGTGTCTGCTTTTAAACCTGACCTAGACACTGAGGACTCTTGGGTTTCTGTTCCCACCACTTCTGCTACATGGTTAGTCACTGTGGAGACCTCTCAGGAAAACATCTTTAGTTCAGGAAGCCCAGAAGTAAGCATGCACGATGATCTCTCTCAAGACTATATTAAAATCCCGTCAGAAGATATAGTGCCTCCAAGAGCTGAAGACTCTGCAGAGAAAATGCCTGCAGTCGATGGGAATTTGTGGTATCATAATGGTACAGATATTACTGCTCTTCCATTGGATAGGAAGCAGCTCTTTCACTTTAGTTCCCCAAATCCTACAACGGCACCTCATCCCAGTGGTCCATTGGTGTCACAAGATGCTTCAGTTGCGGATGTAGAATTGCCACATCCTTCTACTTTTGCTCTCTCCCCAACTGAGTTGTCCTCTTACTCTGTCTCTTCAAATTCTGAAGAACATGGCTCAGCTTCTGCTGCCAGTGAGGTACTCTCTCAGACAACTCAACCAGTGTATAATGGTGAGATACCACTTCAGCCTTCCTACAGTAGTGAAGTGTTTTCTCTAGTAACCCCTTTGTTGTCTGGCACTCAGATGCTCAACACTTTCCCCGCCGCATCAAGTAGTGATGTGACCTTGCATGCCACACCCATATTTCCCAGTGTTGATGTGTCATTTGACTCCACCCTGTCTTCCTATGATGATGTACCTTTGCTTCCATTTTCCTCTGCTTCCTCCAGTAGTAAATTGTTTCACCATCTGTATATGGTTTCTCAAACATTTCCGCAAACTACTCCAGTTGTTGAGAGTGGTAAGGTGCCCCTGCATGCTTCTTTGACATTGGCGGACGGTGGTGAATTAATACAGTCAAGCCTCGCTCAATTGTCTGATGTGGTATCACATCAGATGGCCCGTGCTGCTTCAGAGACATTGATATTTGGTCATGATAGAACTCGCTTGTTGTCTCAAGTTGAACCATCCAGCAGTGATTTAAATATGCATGCCCTGTCTACAATGTCTGAACTTACCTATGCTTTATCTAGTAATGTGGGCACTCTCCAAAATGTTGCTGCTTATACGTCAGAATTTGTGCATGAGTCTGCTGACGCATTTCATCAGGGTCCGTTATTTAGCAGCTATAGCAGTGTGCTGGTGCATAAGACTTCTGCAATCTCGCAAGCTGATACTTTGCTGCAGCCTACATGTTCTCTTGCTAGTGAAATGGATTGGTCTGAAGCAAATTCTGGTAGTGAGTCCCTTTTGCCTGACACAGATATTTTGTCTATACGTAAAGCTTCTTCACCCGAATTGATATGCGGCACACCTGGGTTTAATGGTGATGTTGACATGCCTCACAAAAGTGGTGCAATAAATGAAAATGACAGAGAACTGCAAATTTCTTCTTTCAGTGAAATGGCTTCTACTGAAAGTGCAAAGACTGAACTTCCACCAGCAGTTTCTAATGATGAGATTACTAAGCAGGATACAACCTTAGAAGAAAAAATCATTGCTGTTTCTAGTGCAAAGGGAATCCTTCCAGTATCTTTTGCTTTTCCTGTTACTAAGGTGTTTGATTATGATGTTAGTAAACTCTCAGAAACTCATGTTCCTATTCAGCCTTTGCATGTTACAGCTCTAGCCTTTGACGATACTTTGCTTAAGCCTGTGCTTAGTGCATTCTCACCGCAAGCTTTCTCTACCCCTGCTTCTAGTGAAATACTGTCTCCTTCTACCCAGCAGTATTTTTATGAGGCTTCAGCTGCACTAAATAATAATGCATTGCTGCAGACTTCCTTTCAGTCTTCTGATGGTGATATACTGCATAGAGCATCTGTAACTGTGCCTAGCGATCCAGTACTGACTGAAAAAATAGCATGGGCTGATAATGGTAGTTCTATATTTGACCAAATATTGCACAAAATGGCACTAGATTCTGCTGTGAATAAAACAGTGTTGCATTACCCTTCAGCACCATCTGCTGCAAACACATCACATACCAGCAACCACCCCACAGATTCACCAGAAGATTTAAGTGTTGCCCATATAGGCACTGAATACATTTCACCCAGGTTGCTTAGCGATGAAGACACACACCAGGTTGCTCCTTCCTTGTACAATAATGGCATGTCATATCAGTCAACCAGTTTTGAAAATACAAGTGCCTTTCCCCTCAAAACAGTGAACACAGTGAATATCCCTGTTTTGCCGGCTGATATTTTACCAAAGACAGATACATCGGCTAACAGCCATAGCTTTTCAAGTGCTTCCGAAAAGGATGAGTTTCTCACTCCTCCCTCAACTACCAATATTATTGATATTGCCGTTCCTGTGCCTGAAAAAATTTCTGATTCTGTTCAGCATACTTTTAAAGATATACTGGATATGCATATTTCTGTTACACCTGGTTCTCCCAGCGCCGAAGTTGGTAAAACTTTAAACACTTTATTAGTTCCCAGTAAAGTAACCAGTGAGTTATCTACCACGGCCAGTTCTGGTACAGATTTGTGGTCTTCTGTTGTTGATGATGATTATGAATACGATAGTGGTCTGCCTGTAAACAGTTGTCACACATGCATTTCCCCTAGAGACACTCAGGAGGAGGTAGATGAGCCAGATACACAGGTAAACAATGCAAACGAGCAACATAATTTAATTATAAATCCAGATGTTGAAGCGGCTAAAGAGGAAGAAGAAAAAACCACAATTGCTCTCTCAGACCATGTGATAACCGATGAGGTGGACCAGCTGAAATACACACCAGCACCAGCTCTGGCTTGGAAGACAAAAACTAAGAAACACAGTGATCCAGCTGTATTGGATAATTACATTCAGACTGTTAGCAATCCCTTACAAAAGGCACTGGAACCTAAGTCATGGACGGTTTTTGCAAATGATGAAGAGAGTGGTTCTGGCCAAGGTCCTTCAGATAGCTTTAACGATAATGAGACTTCCACAGATTTCAGTTTTTCTGATGTTAATGACCATGACCCTGAAAGGGTAGTTGGAGCAGGTAACTCAGAAACAGAATTAACTTCTGGATCGCAGCAATCACCAGTAGCATCCATACCTAGTGGTCACTCATCAGTATTCAACGTTTCTGAGGCAGGTTAGTTATGGCCATCGATTGTGTAACTTGCAGATCTGTAGCGTTCTTCTTCTACTTGGGTATAAAGGGAACCACATGGTAAAACACAAATACATGACCAGTAGGAATTAGTATGACTATTTCAATTACAGGCATGGTGCAATAGTAAGATTGGGGGAAACTGAAGTAGGTCTCTTGCATATACAACATCATATTCAAATCTGCAAGCCAGTTTTTTAATTTTTAAAAAGTCCCAAGTTGTTCTCGGTTAAGAGATGGCTAAGGCATATGTCTATACTGTGACTTAGACATATTTAACTCTCATAATCTTTGCAACTCTTCTCTTCTAAAGGTACTAACCAGTCTTAGATGTTCCTATCCTAGCCCTGTTAACTGCAGTTACATGCTCTGTGGCTTGACCAGTAGTATATATATGCACTAAACGATAGTTCTCTTGCTTAAGACCTAAGGATGTTTCCACTTACTGAAAGACTGAGAAGTTCTATGTGGTCTGAAGGCATGATTTAATTATGTCTTATTGTGATTTTTAATTACATTTGTTTTTATATTCTTCCATGTTGGGTGATGTGAAAGGTAGCTGGCTACACAAATATTCATTTTGATTTTAATATGCTTAATAAATCTGCCCTAATTATTAGTAATACATTTCCTTCTGTAGTTGCAAAAAACTTGTGAAACATCACAAATTTGACAACTTCCACCAGGAACACCCATCTTAACTTTCTGATCTTTCCTGGCCAAATCAAGTTTTGTTTGTGCTGTCAGGTACTAAGAATGAAAAAGCAATTAAAACTGAGCCTTATTGAAATACATTCTCTACTGGATTGCAAATATCAGTTGTATATCAATTTAACTGCATCCTCAGAAGACTCTTTCACAGAGTTACAGTTCCCAGGGTTCTCTGGGCAAAAGGGATGGTAATGATTATGATATGATTATTGTCCCAGAGGTCCTGATGAAGTAGCCTTTGATATTCACACCTGCCCCTGATTAGCCAGGTGATCATGGCTGCTGATGGTCTGCGGCACAAATATGCTCTAATTAAAAATAGATGTGAGCTGATCAAACTGCAGATTAAATTGACAACTGCCACTTAAGTCGGCAATCTAAAGACACTGAGGGTTTTGTTTTGTTTGTTTGTTTCGTTTACACATTTCCATTGTCTGTAGAGGGCAGTGTTACCCAACTAAACAAATATTTCAAATTCAGGAAATAACAGGTGCCTGGGGCATATGCCTTCTCCAGGGGCCTTAACCTTAATTGGATGCATTTCAGGAATCTTAGTCATAGATATAGAACCAGAAGATTTAAGGAATATCCTGTAGCTATGCCTAATAGTTTGCTTCACTGAAGTATCTGGTATCGGGAATGGGTAAATCTGTCAATTTCAGTTGCTCTCAGTTTATCATTTTTCTAATCTTAAGTTCAGTTTGCTCCATTTTTTAATTAGCTGTTGCCTTTTTTTTAAAGTGTGACAATTCATATGCATTTTTGTCCTCATTTCTCCTAATAAATGCTTTTTATTAGGCCATTTCCCCTGCCATGCATTTTTGTACATTGTTTTCACTATATAGTCATATTTTTTTTGTACGCAAGGACTATTGTGTTTTTCAGTTTGTATATTAGTTCGGGGTGTGCAAATTCGGTAGTTTCTTATCAAAATGTAAAATAAACCATTTTCTCTCCCTCCCCATGTGCTACACAGCTTGAAAGATAATCAAATTAAAAATTTGATATATGAACAAACCAGGAAAGCCATATAGGTGTGTCATACAGAACTGCTTCAACATAAAATCATTCATCATTTAAAATGATGTGCTTTGTGTCCTGATTGTAGATACAGGAAAATAAGGAACCATGTTTTGAAAGAAAATGTTAAACTAGTTAATTATATAAATGATAGAAGTTCTAATTTGCTGTAATTAAAGGTAAAATGCTTCACTTGCAATTAACGCTAAAGGTCTCTAAAAGGATACTTCAAAAGCATTGTATATCATATTGCTTGGACAACATCACTTGTTAACGACTGAGCCTCCCATTCTCATTAGAGCACTTTCATGAGAACTATTACCCTTCCGACATGTGCCTTATTTTGCTTTTATCATAACAGCAATTAAACACAGGTGCTTTCTGTCAGGAGGTCTTTCGCTAATCAAGCAGAGCTGCCTATTAAATCTATTTTTAAAATGACAGCAATGACAGCGGAACGTTGATCTATAAAATTAGAAACCCTTCCTTGCTGAGGGCAGAAAATAAATATTTTATTGTGTTGGTATTGTCTGATTTTCATATTCACTATTATTTTACTTGTCATTCACTGATTATATGTAATAAGACTTATAATTGTTGTTATTGTTTTATTTTATGTACTGCTTTACAGGCCAGAATTGCTTCCTAGGGTGCAATACTAACCCCCTGAGCAGCACTGCTAGAGGGGGGGTTAGGATTTTTTGTAGGTTTCACTCTACCATTTGAGGGGAATCTGCCAATACAGAGGCCCTCGCTGGACTCACCAAAAGCAAGGGTAGTAGCAAGACCTCACTAGCCGCAGCCAGTAGAAGGCCCCCAAACTGGGCATTATGGGTTGGGGACAGTACTGGGCCAACCATGGTTCCACTCAGGACTTTTTTTCAGCAGGAACTCACCAGAACTCAGTTCTAGCACCTCGCAGGTGGGTGCCATTGCCACTATAAGAGAAGGTGGTGAAGCTTTTTCTGTAGTTTCTCTCAACGTCGGAACAAGCTTCTTCTGCTTAATTTCCATGTGTGAGAATAGTGGTACTCTTAAACCAAGTTGAGAGCCCTACTTCTCAGTCACCGCTTAAAGACTGAAGTGTTTTATACATGTCTTTGACATCTATCCAGTATAAAATCAGAGTATTCAATTGAAATTGTGTGTATGTGTGCAAGCACACACACACATCTCACTGCAATGACCAGAAATCCTTCCATGGTGCCTGTTGTCTACTCAGTATGCAATACTCCTTATGCACCCTGCCAACTAGAGATGCTAGCAACAAACAGGCAGGGGGCAACTCTGGGGAGGATTTATCTAGCAATACACTATGGCAATACAGGACCAGGATAAAGTGGGGAATCTTTGCTGGCCCCAGGCACCCCATTCTCCCCATCTGGATTTGGCCTGAAAGACCAAGAAAAATGAGGGTGCTTAGAGGGTAAGTTGTCAATTTGTGACACTACACAACATGGTTACTGATCATGGGACATGTCTGCCTTAGGCTTCGCTTTCAGTTTCCCTTCAAGTCTGATCAGACTTGAAGTAGGTATGAAGCTGGCAGTTTTCTTTTTTAAACCATTGAATAAAAATTTATTCCAAATAGATAAATGAAGATAAATGAAGAAAAGCAGATGTTTTGGTACAGAAGATTCTACAATTTCCACCAAGTGCTACTGATTACAGCTTAATCTCTGATCTTCATAAAATACTCCAAATCCCTCCCTTTCATTAGAGCAACATTATAATACATGTGTTTATCAGCAATGAAGAGCATGCTCAAGACATTCAATAATAATAAAATATTTCTTGTATAGATCAGCTTTCTTATAAAAATGAGACAGATAGGGAACCAAGTTTTCACATCTTACAAAAGGAACTATCAGCAACAAATATGTACTCATAATAATTCCTTTCCATTTTTAGCTAATAACAGAATGTCTAAGCAAACTATTATTTTAGGTCAATCTTTACATAATTCAGTATATCTGGTTTCAGCATCCTGGAGCTTCCTATTATTTACTAATACATAATTGAATCGAAGTTTTTCGTTTTTATTCTCTTTCCTCAAAAATATTATTTTGCAGTAGCTGCAAAATGAAACTCTGCTCTGCTAGGGTCTTCAGTTGCCTCCGCTGTGGTGGTCTGCTTTGCCATCTACCTGCTTACTTTTCCCTAAACTGGTTTGCAAATGTATTTGTTCTCTGCAGTGTGTGCTAAAATTTTAGAATGGTAAGTTGACAGTACCTGGGTCTCTGAAATCGTGGCCAATTATGCTGTGCCTTTTGACAAAGTTTAAATATAGGTTGTTTCAATTTTCTCTGACTGCAGAGGCAAGTAATAGTAGCCTTCAGTCGCGTATTGGTCTCCCAGAACAGAAGACAGTCATACCTCTTGTGGTCGTATCCGCCCTGACTTTCATCTGTCTGGTGATTCTTGTTGGTATTCTCATATATTGGAGGTAAGATTATAAATGCATTTATATTGGTGTTATTTGTGTTCATAACCTGTTGCGTGATACAATTCATTTTCATATACTTGCACACTTTAGCATCATAGGTTAATAGCCTAAAAAACTAGATGGTGCTGTCAGAGAAGCAGCATCAAACAAAGAATAATATAAAACATTGCTGAATATTGAAATGCCACAATCTCCAGTGAGATGTATATTGGCTAGCACTCTCATGGCTAAGCAGCAGGTTGTGTACGATAAGTGGGCAAGTGTCTGACACTTTCCTGTGCATGCTTCCATCTCTTTGCACCATGCTTCAAGAGTGTTTATGTTGACACAAGCATAGATAACAGCAGCAAAAAAATCCCTTTAGGAGGTAAGTCATTCCCAACACTATCTCTCCCCACCATATCCCATTGATTACCTTTAGAGCCCAATGTGTGCACAGAGAATATGAATAGGACCTATGGCCACAAGGACTTCCTGGTTTTGCACCTACATTTGCACAGTAACATAAAGCCATTTGTATCTATGGTAATTATTACCAGTAGAGAAGTGCATTAGGACTAATGCACTCTTTTAATATTGGTGCAAAGTCTTTTGCTGGCATCAAAACCTGGCACCCTGGGCAGATGCCCAGGGCTGAACACCCATTGGTGCTAACTCCAGTTTATCCATCCTTTCCGCCAGTTGCAGGCTTACCTGGTGGCTGCTTCTGACTCTAGAAGCTGAGCGTCATGTTACATTTCCTATACAGTGGTACCTCGGGTTAAGTACTTAATTTGTTCCGGAGGTCCGTTCCTAATCTGAAACTGTTCTTGACCTGAAGCACCACTTAAGCTAATGGGGTCTACCGCTACTGCTGCGCCACTGGAGCACGATTTCTGTTCTCATCCTGAAACAAAGTTATTAACCCGAGGTTCTATTTCTGGGTTAGCGGAGTCTGTAACCCAAAGCGTATGTAACTTGAGGTACCACTGTAATATTCGAGAGCACCCAAAGTTGCTATGTTATGTTGGAAATTTAACATAGTGGTTGGCTTCTCAGACCAAATTTCTGCTGTCAAGTAAGACTATGGCCACAGGGGGCACTCACGAGCTGTCCATGGTTGGTATGCAGTACCAAAAGAAATAATGTTTTGCCCTACAGTCCCTGAACTGTCCCCCTAATCTTTAGGATTAGGCTTTATGAAATAGTTTTCAGCCTTGGAATCAAGCAGAGTTGTGCCATACAAGAGAAGTATGTTAGTGCTATATCTCCCCTCTTTTTTTCCCCTTTGCAGTTTTATTTTAAAAATAACATCTTTTACCTCTGAATAATGGGGTGAGTACTAGTTTATGGGACGCGGGTGGCGCTGTGGGTTAAACCACAGAGCCTAGGACTTGCCAATCAGAAGGTCGGTGGTTCAAATCCCCGTGACGGGGTGAGCTCCCGTTGCTCGGTCCCTGCTCCTGCCAACCTAGCAGTTCGAAAGCACGTCAAAGTGCAAGTAGATAAATAGGTACCGCTCCAGCGGGAAGGTAAACGGCATTTCCGTGCGCTGCTCTGGTTCACCAGAAGTGGCTTAGTCATGCTGGCCACATGACCCAGAAGCTGTATGCCGGCTCCCTTGGCCAATAAAGTGATATGAGTGCCACAACCCCAGAGTCGGCCACTACTGGACCTAATGGTCAGGGGTCCCCTTTACCTTTACTTACTAGTTTATGCACAAAGCTGCATCTCTTTATTGTTGAAACATCAAGTAATAACTTGCAAGCGTGAAAGAGCTGCAACAGATTTAACACCACAGGTTGAGCTTACATATAACCTAATAGCACGGTCTCCCTCTGGAGGTTGTGGACTCTCCTTCCTCAAAGGTTTTTAAGCAGAGGTTGGATGGCCATCGGTCATTGCAGGTGGTTGGACTAGATGAGCCTTATGGACCCTTCCAACGCTACAATTCTATGATATTAATATATAGTAATTTCACAATTAAATAATAAATTAATAATAGAGTCAGTTCACACATTCAGCTGTTGATTGTGTACATACATGCGCAAACCAGCCCACTGAAGAGAAATATCCAAATAGCTGAGCATTTTCAATAAGTGTCCAACCAAGTCAGGCACAGAGTGCACTTAAGGTAGTCATTTCCATTTATTTTAAATGGGTCTACAATGAGTATGGCTTTGTTGAATGCACCCCTTTATTTTATTTTTTTAGTTTACATTTCCTGTACATTTGTTCTGGGTTTTAAATGGAGATTTATAGCTAACCATCTTCATTTTGTTGACAAGCTTCTCTGAAGCTTTGTGGCATTTTACATGACTGTTCATATTCATCTTCCAAGAGGTTTTATCTTTTGAGGCTAAATGGTATTTGAAATCTTTCCTGTTTAAGAAGAAAATACTGCCATACACTTTAAAGCCAGGATTGCATGCTGTAGTTTTAGTAATCCTACATGTGTTCTGATCCTTGTTCTTTTCAGATGACATTGTGTTCATTTTGTTCTGTTTCCCCCAAAAGATATACCGTTTTGCAACCTTCATGTCTCAAAATAAAACAGATATCCCATTAATGGTAATATCTCTTAGATGTTAAATTTAATCCCTCGTGTCTTTTCAGTGTACTACAAAATAGAATTTGTAGCTCTCTTTTTTGTTAATCTGAAAGAGGAATTGTATTGGCCACAAGAGGTCACTAACAATTTTTTTTGCAACTTCTGTGATATAACAACTAAATATAATTTAAGGAGATTACTCACTCTTACCACAGTTTCAAAGTCTGGGAGATGAAATATTTATTTTTGAATTATTGGTCAGGAATCTGTAAGAATGTAAAATACAATACATTGAACCATATTGTAAATTATTTTCTTTTTTGGCAGTTTACATTTGTATTTGTATAAGTTTATTTCTGCCTTCCTCTGAGCTGGTTCATACATTACATGCCTTCCACAGTATCACAAGAATGCATACTATAGGTTTTATATACAATCACATTTACAGAATAAGTGCTGGGTTCTCCCTCATCTCCCCAACAACAGTAATATGTTTTGCTACCTGTCTCTCGCAGTTGCTCCATGCACTAATTATAAGTGATGGATGACACTGCAAAGGCTCAGTGTACAGAAGATTGCAACCTTACTTGAGAGTAAGTTCCATTGAAATCAGTGGGACCAATTTAAAGGTAAAAAATTGTCAGGTTTTAAGAATACTACATAGAACACAAAGGAGCCTGGCACATGTCATGTGTGAAAATGAAATTTGTATTAACACGTAGATCCATGCAAAACACACATGTGTGCTATAACGATAAACCTGGTTTTAAAAATACATTTTGCAAACTGTCAGCAACATAAAATTAGCTTTATAAGAAAATGTTTTGCATTTTGTTTTCATTCTTTGCTGCCTTAATACAAAGTCAGGATTGAAATGATGCCCCCGTTTTTTCAGTTTAAAAACATCATGGGGTTAAACATTCATATAGTCTTGCTTGGTGGTGTGACCTTTTTTAATGGGCTCTCTTATGGTAAGTTGACTGTTTATCATATGTTGATGTAATAATACTGAATATTTGTAGATTAATATCAGTTGGTTAAAGCACTTCATGTCTATTATCAAATTTTAACCCTTACAGTAATACTGTAATGTAATTCAATATCTTATTGATGGCAGCCAAGAAATTATATGGCCCACATTTCAGTGGGAATACTGAAATCCAGGGGCAGGAAACCACTGACCCATGAGCCAAATTTGGCCAAGCACAGGTCCCATGCCATGCCCACCTGCCCCACAGGTGACATTAGGTGATGTGGTGCAGTTAGAGATGGAGATAGATTGGCTACAGAGCTGAGTTCCATACAGGGAACTCGATCACAAAGCTGAAGTCAGGCTTGTATTGCCCAACAGCTGATAAGTGATGACATTAAGCTTGCTGATCAGCAGCACTTTAAAAGCAGTGTGCAGAGCTCTCTGCAAGCCTTGTGTGGCACTTTAATGATCATCTGACATCATTGACATCAGGCGATTGATAGGTGAGCATCCCCACCCACCGTTCAGACTTGGGACTTCAACAGGTAGGGAAGGTTAGGACAGGCTTCCTCAACCTCAGCCCTCCAGATGTTTTTGAAACTACAATTCCCATCATCCCTGACCACTGGTCCTGCTAACTAGGGATCATGGGAGTTGTAGGCCAAAAACATCTGGAGGGCCAAGTTTGAGGAAGCCTGGGTTAGGCTATAGTCCACTTGCCAAATCAGGTTTCCCACTCCTGCTCAGATCCCTTTGATTCATTCCAAATGCATTAAGTATGTGGCTTCCTAGTGAACAGAATTTGTAAATTAGGTTTGAAGAAAACATTCTGAAAAGTCCTCTCAACCCTGACAAGTACCATAACAATTACTGTGTCTGCTAAAATGGTTTAATGTGGCAAAAACATTTACAGCCAGGTGCAGAGATTGGATTGAGAAAGTTGCAGATGTGTACATCTGTTTGAGCTGATTACAGCAAAAGAAAAATTTGGGACTTCTGAAACCACCTCCTTGATCACTTAAATAATATTTGCAATGCACTTAAGCTGCTATATATGTACTTTTATTACTTTCTTTTTCATTAGCATAGCAGGGTAGTAATTTATCAGGTTATTTCCTTTATGCCATGGCATGAAGACTGTTGAAGCAAAGCCAAAGGAACAATGACTTTCAGTCTGATCTAAGTTGTTAAAGTAAGCAATAGTTATATATTCAAATCAAACTACAGCAGCTTATAAAGCTAAGTGTTTCATTTAATTGATTTGTGGGTCAGCCTAAAAGTTCCACAAAATGGCAAAGAAAGCAAAAAAGGAAATTTAGGTATAGTTGGCATAAAGTAGAAAGTGATAAATGTAACATTATACTTCTGTCCCCCTCCCCTCATGCAGCTACCTCATTTTAAAGTTAATCAATTGTGAATAATACTTCAAACAAAGCAAATGACCCATATAAAGTGTTATTAGCAAGCTTAATTATCTGAAGATAGTTTTTTTTTAATTAAGAAAATGCTGCATTGTGTAAAGCTGAAGATGATTATTACAGTCTTTTGAATTGCTTATAGTAGTCTCTTACCAGATGTCGTTCCTATTATCTTCACATCTGGAGAATGAAAGAGGATTCAACTAATATTGTGATGCTCAGTAAATATTTTGATTCCAAAACCTCACTCCCTTCATTGGTTAACATTTACATACTACACACTCTGCAATGTAGCAACTTATGTGGATGAGATATATCACAGTAGAGTGGACTGGTGCTTAATTATCCTTTCCCACTACAAGCTTCTATATTTTCCTCTTCATAGCTTTCTGCTTTTTCATTCAAATTTGTTGTCTCTGGGGAAGCTGGTTTCTCACAGTGGTATAAAAAGGTGTATGCTAGCAGCTACAATATTAAAGAGAGCAATTGCCTAGCACTTGAATCGGTACCACTGAAACCTGGTATGACATAAACAGTTATACCTGCTTCAGATTTGCACCTTTGAATACTTCACTATGACAGATGCCTGCTATATCTTCTGCATCTTCTTCAGGTAAAAACCATTCCAATTAGGAATGACTGTACCATCTATTCATATAATGAACTGAAGGGCATGATCCAGCCAAGGCTGCGTACTTTTGGGGCTCATCATTTTCTGTGTCTAGTTAACTGGTTAATTTCAGAACTGTTTTATCTGCTTTTACTTGTATTTTTATTCTTATATATACACCATATACCATTTTGGTAATTTGTAATGATTGGAGGTTTATAAATACAGTTTTCCAAATAAATAAAAATAATAACCTCTCAATAAAATCAAGGAGACCTACATATGCTTGCCTTGGTTGCAGCATTCCCCAAGTGCTATTACCCTGAGATGCAAGAAAGTCCACAATGATTATTTAGCTATTAGTAGATGTAAGCTTTTCAAGTGTTTCTGTAACATTAAAAAAGAGAACTTTTGAAACAGTTCTAAAAGGCATCTCAGAATGCTTTAGGTAGCTAAATGTTTGTTTCTTTCTTTTAGGAAATGTTTCCAAACAGCACACTTTTATTTAGAAGATAACACATCCCCTCGTGTGATATCTACTCCTCCGGCACCAGTCTTCCCTGTGTCAGGTAATTTGGTTAAGTCTGTAGTTAATTCCCCCCACCCAATGAGTTTATCGTGTATGAATCTTTTAGTAATGGTAAATTAATGGTTGCTTCTCTTACCAGAAGGAGGATATGTGAGAAGCTATGGTCCATGTAGATGGGCAACCAGTGCTCTTAGCTATTGGGATCGGTCTTTGGTTGTGTTCTATGTTTGGGCATCTGGGGGTGGGGGAGTCAACCCCAGATCCCTAGCTTTCTTTTTTTTTTTAGTGTAAACTTCTGCCATTTGTAGAGCCTAAGATGTGTACAGTTACTATTCTCCTTTTCATGAGACATCTAAAGAAGCCATAGGGACGCAGGTGGCGCTGTGGTCTAAACCACAGAGCCTAGGGCTTCCCAATCAGAAGGTTGGCGGTTCGAATCCCCGCGATGGTGTGAGCTCCCGTTGCTCTGTCCCTGCTCCTGCCAACCTAGCAGTTCGAAAGCACGTCAAAGTGCAAGTAAATAAATAGGTACTGCTCTGGTGGGAACTAAAGGGAAATTCCGTGCACTGCTCTGGTTCACCAGAAGCAGTTTAGTCATGCTGGCCACATGACCCAGAAGCTGTCTGCGGACAAACACCAGCTC
This sequence comes from Podarcis tiliguerta, assembly GCF_965153285.1. Classification (NCBI taxonomy): domain Eukaryota; kingdom Metazoa; phylum Chordata; class Lepidosauria; order Squamata; family Lacertidae; genus Podarcis; species Podarcis tiliguerta. The sequence continues at coordinate 19,109,145 of NC_139543.1, read as the reverse complement.
CCTCGGCCAGTAAAGCTAGATGAGTGCCACAACACCAGAGTTGTCCGCGACTGGACTTAACGGTCAGGAGTCCCTTTACCTTTAAAGAAGCCATAATGACTTCATGGGCAGTTATCTGATGAGCTGAGACTTTTAAATGACCAGTACAGAAGATGAAATGAGAGACTTCTAACCAGTAAGGAGTACCATGACATGTGGGGGGGGGCATATGTGTGTGTGTACTGGCATCTATGGCACATTTATCTAGCTACATCACAAGTGTCAAAAGCCAAGGTAAAGAGGCACACCTTCAGCATTGCCGAAAGCTGTATAATGAAGGTGCCAGCTGCATCGGATATGGCAAATATTTCAGAGACTAGTTAAAATAGTGGTGGTGAATGGTATATTCAGCACTGAGCTCTTTGGATATAAATGCAGCAGATACAGAAGTAAATAAATAGGCTTTCACCTATTGTGTTGTCCATTATGGCTGTTCACTCATGCTGTGTCAGCACTATAGGTTTAAAGCACTATAGGTTTAAAGTCATGGAATCCCCCCCCCCAAAAAAAAACCATGAGAACCATAGTTAAGGATGCTGAACTGACAGCATTCTTAACAAGCTGCTACGCCCAGGTTTCTCTATGGTATAAGAATGCTTTAAGTGCCCAGTGTGGTACACAGTCTATGAGATGTGATTCATCTTAAACCTTGTTATTTTGCAATGGCACCACAGTCCTTACACAGAACAAAGCTAGAATAAATACATAGTTCTGAGTCAATCAACACATAGTTCTGAGTCATGTGCAGAGTTCCAGATGAACCAAGCTTCTCTGTAACAACATGCGTAGGATTTCAGCCTAATTTGATTTGAAAGCACATTTGTAACAACCGTTTCCTTCTCCAAAGTTTGAAGTTAGTGTTGCCCATTTGCACAATTTTATGTAAGCTTGAATAGCTAATTCAATTTGTGCATTCAGATCCATTCAAGTAAAAAGAACAGATGGATCCCAATACAAATTAACGAATTATTGGTAACTGAAGCCTAAGAAATAATAGGTGTCGTAGATGATTGAACATCTGCTGATGGAAGCTTATGCAGCTTGCCTGACATTTCCTCATCACATGACACACTTTGGAAATTCCATAGTGTGAAATAATAAGATACCTGTTGGATGATACTGAAGCTTCATCTTGCTCTTCTGTGCCTAACCATGGCCCTCCAGGAGCCCCCAGACAGCCCAATTCTGCATGAGTAATCAGTAGAATTCTTTTGAAAATACCTTTGAGGAAATGTATTGTGTTCCAGAGGCAAAGGTGCTTGATACAGTGTGGCCTTCACCAGTTAATCAATGCAGTGGCGTAGCGTGGGTTGTCAAGTAATTTGCAAGGCAAGTAATTTGCACCCCCCCACCCCCGCTGCACTGTCCCTCCCCCAGATAGTCCCTCGCTCTCTCTCTGCACCGCACCGCACGCCTGGCACCCTCCCCTCCACAGTGGGCGGCGACCCGGCGGCTCGGATCGGATTCGCACAGCCAGCACTGCAGTGAGAGAGAGTGAGTGAGCCAGGTAGGGGCAGAGAGCGAGTGCGAGCGCCCCCCCCCCCGATGTTGCACCTGGTGCGGCCGGCCCCCCCTGCACCCCCCAGGCTACGCCACTGAATCAATGCATATGTTTACTACTTTAACCTGTTTTGAGTAGAACATTTTCAGATTCTGTACGCAGCTGTGTCTATTTAAGATTATGCTTAATGCATGTTTTCTGTACCTAAAACGAATTGTGTTCTAAAATATAAAATGATGTCCTGAAAGCTCTGGCTGCAGTGTGTGAAAATATGACTCCAATGAGGTTGCCAAGTAAACATGCTACAATCAGGCTGCAAGTTCAGTTATAGTCAGAGGAACTTCAGTGCACATTTAAGAGCTCTGAAGTCCCCATTGATTTCAATGGCATTTATGAATGCCTGGCTTCCTCTTGATTGGACCAGTAAGTGATCATTATCTCTGGAACAAGGCCTTGATTAAGAATTATATGATTTACTCCTGAAAATCTGCTGATACTTTACAATGCTCAGGGTCAACACATGCTGTTCATTTCCAGCCCTACCATTAGGCAGAGTGAGGTGGCTGCCTTAAGCAGCTGGTTACAGGTGTCATGAAAGGAAAGGAAATTGTTAGTTATTTTAAATTGGTGTTATTGTACTTTTGGTGCCAGGGAGAAAGAGGTGCTTGTGGGATTTTATGTCTCAGGTGCCAAACCAACTGCCCCCTCCTTGGGTATTATGCACGTTCACTTGTGGGGAAGAGAACACTGTTCATTAGAGTAAAATATGCATATGTACATACATGCTTACAATGAAAAATAATTTGAATGTGTGATCTTCTGGGTAGAGTTTTCATCAGAAAACCAGCTTGCAAGTGAAGCCAATATAACCATGGGGCACCACCTTAAGGTCCATAAATAGTAACACCCTAGAGGTCCTGGGCCCTAAGGAAGTTAGATTAGACTCAACCAGAGCCCAGGGCCTTTTCAGCATTGGCTCCGGCCCGGTGGAACGCTCTGCCTCATGAGACCAGGGCCCTGCAGGATCTGATCTCTTTCCGCAGGGCCTGTAAGAGTTGTTCTGCCTGGCCTTTGGCTTGGAGTCAATTTGATTCCCTCCCCCTCTTTCTTTTTTCCTCTCTCCTCCCGTAATGAGGCTGCATTTTAATGTTTTGATGTTTTACTGTTGTATTTAAATCTTATTTTTAAGTTGTATTTAAATCAACTTGTTTTTATTATTGGTTGTTAGCTGCCCTGAGCCCAGCCTTGGCTGGGGAGGGCAGGGTATAAATAAAATTCATTATTATTGTTATTATTATTATTAAGTTCAATTCAATCCATTGGTATTCCTAGAAATTCTCTTTCGATATCAGTTGGTATGGAGCTTCCTGTGATGGACATTCTGAATTTTCCTCAATGTCCTATCAGTTCTCCAGTAGCTGAATAGACAAAATGAAATGGAACTTTGCAAAGCCAATGTGAGACTGCGGGATAACTTGAGAACAATCAGGATTTATCGCCACACTGTAGTGCATATAAAGGCATGGTTGTTGTCGTTTTGTTTGGGGGTTGATGACCTCCTTATCCTTATGCACCTTTTAAAGTAGGCATCTTGGCTATGCATGTATGTGAAGGGGGAAGAAACTTAACACAGCTGGAAGGGGGAGATGAAGGGCACCCAACAGCCCTCATTCATAACAAGGTTTTCGACTAATATAAGCAATCCTTCTTAAGAGTGCTCCTGGATGGAGGATTCCTTGAGTATTTGACCTGCTGCATCATCTCAGCCAATACCTTCACCCTCCGCAATGACTGTATGGCTCCAAATGAAAAACGATACATCACTGAGCCAAGAGGGGTAGCAATCCAAAAACAGAATAGCAATTCACAGCAGGGTTGTGAGTAGACCGAAGTACAACATTCCACCCACTACTATTTTTCTATTTCTGGTATCTCACACTTCCAGCTCCGTTCTTAGTTGTGTGAAGCAGGGTTGTGGGACACTACCGTGTGCTGAATTAATAAGAATACGTGAATATTTTGCATGTTTTACTCTGCCATAATACAGTTGGGAGAAATGCAGAAACGTTGTCTACTGCATGGGCTTTGAATTATATTTCTCTCTCTCCCCCATCTGCTCTCTGAAAATTCATCTTTAAGATGATGTTGGAGCAATCCCAACAAAGCAGTTTCCAAAACACGTTGCAGACTTGCATACCAGTAATGGGTTTGCTGAAGAATTTGAGGTATGAAATGTTTTCCTATTAAAATGAGAATCTGGTACATGTTTTGAACGTTCCGTTATAATTATAGGTGTTCATGTGACTATGGTAGTAGAAGTTCCATGTGATTGGTAGAGGAAATATGCACTAATATTTTTGGAAGATACTTCTTTCACCCCTGTCAGATTTTATGCATGACCACAAAGTGTATCATCTTTACAGATAGGATTGTTGAGTATATGTTCTTCAGAACATGGCTTTCTCATGTGTGGCTATGAAAAGGGGAGACCCAAACTTTCAATGTACATGAGCACCATTTGTGTAGCTGACAATGGGGAACCCCTACACCTTGAGAGCTTCAGAAGTACAGTAACTCAGGGACATATATCAAGCAATAAACAGAAGAACTAGCCAAAGAAGTGCAAGGAATTATGTGTGGCTTACATTTTCTGTTCAGTGTGTGAACTCCTAAAGCTCTCTTCTGGTAAATTCTAAGGCTCTATAATCTGCAACTCAGCATATGCATCTCATGCAGTGGCGTAGCGTGGGTTGTCAGCACCCGGGGCAAGGCAAGTAATTTGTGCCCCCTAACCCGGGGCAAGGCAAGTAATTTGCGCCCCCCCCCCGCTGCACTGTCCCTCCCCCAGATAGTCCCTCTCTCTCCGCACCGCACCGCACGCCTGGCACCCTCCCCTCCACAGTGGGTGGCGACCCGGCGGCTCGGATCGGATTCGCACAGCCAGCACTGCAGTGAGAGAGAGTGAGTGAGCCAGGTAGGGGCAGAGAGCTGCGAGTGCGAGCGCGCCCCCCCCCCCAGATGTTGCGCCCGGTGCGGCCGGCCCCCCCTGCACCCCCCACGCTACGCCACTGATCTCATGTCAGGAGATACTGAGTTCCCACTTCACACATTATACAATAATTACAAAAGCAGAAAATGCAAGCCATTTTCTTTTTACACTTGTGTATAAAATTTGAACGTGTTCTAAATATAGATGGAATACATCTTCTGAACAGGCCTTTAATCAAAATGGAATGGTTAAGTTTTTCACTAATTTGACAAATTCAGAAAGATATTGGGGAAACTGTTCAACGCCGATTGTGAGACTTTAATCATGTTTTCAGTTTGTTTGTTTGTTTGTTTGTTTGACAGTCCCAGTGGCCCAAAGATAATTGAATGTGATAACTCTGTGATTAATACATGATGGATATAGTGCTATAAGAAAGTGTTAAAAGTAATTTCATTTAACACCTAATTTCTGTGCCTTGCATCACTAAAACCGAACTTAACTTCATTTGCAATTCATATATTTTAGCTCTTTTGTGCATGATTGAATATTTGCATGTTTCTAATGGGGGAAGTTATCATTATTAATAGTTTTATTTGTAAAACAAATAAGTTGGTTGTGTCCACAAACCACTTTTTGTGGATTATAATACTACAACGATCTATGGTTAATTATTGACAGCCTGTGTATTGAATCAGCCATTCTGATTCATTACAATCAGTGGGTGGCTTGCTATTTACCTCAGTGGCAGGTAAATTATCTCTCTAGCTACTGAAATTATATTTCTATTTTAATTTCTTTTACTTGCATGCTGCAAATTAGATATACTCAGCTGTGTCCTATTATGAATGTGTATATATGTGTATATTTATCTCATAGCCATGATTGCTTTCCATTGTATTTGTACTATATAAACATTTACTCATTTGTTGTGTGCTGTGGAATTTATTTTTACCTTTTTTTTGCATTCATTTCTTCATTAGACACTGAAAGAGTTTTACCAGGTAAGGAATTCTTTCAACATACCTTCTTTTAGAAAAGACATAGTTGCAACATGCGTTGTATATTTTGTGGGGTGGGGCCATGCACGCAGATAGATTTGTGTATTCAACAGAATGTTCTCACTTTCTATTTTCAGGAAATCCAGAGCTGCACAGTTGATCTGGGCATCACTTCAGACAGCTCTAATCATCCGGACAACAAGAATAAGAATAGATACATAAATATTGTTGCCTGTAAGTAACTGCATACATCTGGGGCAACCCAGCCAGGTGTGTGGGGTATAAATACTCCTCCTCCTCCTCCATTTGTACACATATGTCAAGAGCTCAAATACTTGGTATGTTCCAGAGCCCCTTGAGTGCTCCAGGTATACTGAGTTCTTTCAGATACTATTGAGGGCCCATGAAAATGTATTCAAGGATCTCCTACATTTACAGAGCTTTCCCATCCATTTCAACAATAAGCATGTATCCCTTTGAATGTTCAGAACAGACCCCTATAGTGAAGTGTATAGGGAATCCTTTTCTGATCCATGGGCACTCCTCCATACAGCCTCAATATCTGTAATAAATCACTAGAATGAAACAAGTGAGTTATAAGACATAGGTATAACTAAATAAATATACAGTAGTTGTTTTAAGCTGCAGAGGGTGATGAGCTAGAATATTTTGGTGCTTTAAAAAAATATTGCTAAGTTTCACCTAACAAGGCCAATGTGAAATATCAAAGAAACATTTTTTTAAGGAAAGGATAAGGGAAGAGACAGTACCTTCATTTTCCAAGTTAATCCCTCTTCAGTTTGACATAATGATGCCTTATCTTCTTTAAGAGCCAGAAGTCATGAAATAAAATCAAGGGTTTACATGAAGATACAAATTTGCTGTTTGGAACTATATCCCAGGATTGGACATTGGTAAACCAGCCAGTGCATATTGCAGTGCTGGATTTAGGCCAATGCTGGGGTGGGCAGTTCCCCCACATTAGGGTGCTGAGCCGAGGGGAAACAAAATTGAGAAGATCCATAATTGAGGAGAATCATTCTTTGGGTGCTCCAAATTTTGGCCACACATCGGGCGCCATATTACGAAAGTTTAACCCTGCCTGTTATAGAAGGCCTGTGTGCAAATCTCACCCATGCATTCAGTTGCTCCACTCTTCCAAAAGGCCAAACATTCAGAGTATTTGCACTCAAAACAAGATCTTCTGCATGCGTTGCTCTGGGATGAGCGGGCTGGCTGGACATGCACATGCGCCTCACATAACAGATACTGCCTGTGTAAAGGTGAAAAAATGGAACCAAAATAAATGGAATAAACCCATATTGAAAAACAGTTTTCCCAATGCAGCTGAGACATGGGCAAATAGTTACATGTCATAACCAGATGGGCTTTCAGAATCTCATTTCTGTCCAAATAAAATCGTACCTTGGTTCTCGAATGCCCCAGAACTCGTATGTTTCGGCTCCCAAACGATCGAAAACCGGAAGTGAGTGTTCTGGTTTTTGAACGTTCTTTTGGAAGCTGAATGTCCGATGGGGCTTCCACGGCTTGTGATTGGCTGCAGGAGCTTCCTGCAGCCAATCATAAGCCATGCTTTGGAAGTTGAATGTTTCGGAAGTCGAATGGACTTCCGGAATGGATTCCGTTCGACTTCCAAGGTACAACTGTATTGCAGATGGTGGCTGGTGCCCGTTGGAACTGGTAGGGTGGAACACAGGGTCGTACCAGAGCCAATGACAGGCAGAACCAACCCAATATCTGTTGAGTTCTACAACACTGAGAATGCAGCTGACATGCAGTGCCACTCCTGTACTGGAGGGATGTAAGTGGGAAAGCAGCATGTGGAGACTGAAGTAGCTTCAGCTATCAATGTTGACTTTAACTTTGGATGTTTACTTTCAAAGAATGAAAACCACTATTCTGAAAGCTGTTTATTCCAATGTTCTTCCTCAATTTAGATGATCATAGCAGAGTTAAACTTGCACAACTTGCAGACAAGGATGGAAAAGTTACTGACTACATTAATGCCAACTACGTAGATGTAAGTTCACCTTCCTATTTCACTGTCCTCCTTCACTATGAGCTTGTGTTAGGGTTGTTCTTTCAAGCCACTAGAGCAGGACTTTGGGTGTAGCAGCAGCAGATGAGAGGGACATTTTGTTTTCCACCATTGGAACCGAAAGAGAGCAATGCCAGATTGGCAATGGGGTGGTTGGAGGAGGTAGAATGATGGAGTTCTGTTAAGTTATAGGCTAGGTAGAATAGATCAAGACTGGCTTTAGAAACTGGCCATGCAACCTAGGGCTGACGGGTGTTGGAATCCAACCATAGAATCATAGAGTTGTAAAGTTGGAAGGGGCCACAAGGGTCATATAATCCAACCCACTAGGATGCAAGAATCATTCACCCAACATGGGGCTCAAACCTATCACCCTGGGATTAAGAGTCTCACGCTCTACCAACGGAGCTATCCAATCACCAACATCTGGTTGACCACAGGTTGAACCTGTTCACCTTTATGCAGTGCATATGGAACTCGGGATTTCATTAAGAGTCCCTCGCAATGCAGCCTGTAGCATCCTGAACATTGTTTCACTGGCATCAGCCCTGAAATGAATGTTAGGACCATAGAATCAAAAAATTATAGAGTTTGAAAGGACCCTGGGGGTCATCTAGTTCAACTCCCTGCAATGCAGGAATCTCAAATACACGACAGATAGCCCTCCAACCTCTGCTTAAAAACCTCCAAGGAAGGAGCCCCCCCAACCTCTTGTAGGAGTCTGTTCCACTGTCGAACAGCTCTTAATCTCTTCCAGTGACAAGCTACCTTTATGTGAACTGCTGCAAGGAGACGTATCACTAGGTCTCTGTGGACTAGTTTCATGTCTTCCTTGCAATCAATTGATAGTTCTTTCCCTTTTATTCTGCTATATATTAATGGACACTTTTCTTTTCCTTTCCACAGGGCTACAACAGACCAAAAGCATATATTGCAGCCCAAGGGCCTTTAAAATCAACAGCAGAAGATTTCTGGAGAATGATCTGGGAACATAATGTGGAAGTCATTGTAATGATAACTAACCTGGTGGAGAAAGGAAGGGTATAAACATTCTTTATAAACATTTTCCTTTTATATAGCACATTTCTCTCTGTGAATCTAGTTAATGCACTGAGGTTGTAAACCTATACACTTTCATGAGAATTATCCTCATTGAACAAATTGGGACTCATTTCTGAGAAAATATTCACAGTATTGTACTGCAAGATTCAATTCAATACTATGAATAATGGTACTAAGGGATGCAAACAATATATATATTCTTTGTATATAAATAGCAAGTCTGAGCAGCCTGGGGACCTGGGATTAGCTGGTGGGGACAAAAAAAAAGTGTTTCCCCCCCCCTGTCCTAGCCATATTATTGATTAAAAAATACTTCCAATGTATTCCTAACCATGTCTACTCAGGAGCAAGTCCAGCTGAATTCAGTGGGGCTTACATCCAGGTACATGGAGTTAGGATTGCAGTCTTTTTTATTTATTACACCCCACTTAATGTATGAAATGATAAAACATTGTTTTAACACTGTATATTCCTTTGGCTGTCAGAGAAAATGTGACCAATACTGGCCTGCTGATGGTAGTGAAGAATATGGAAACTTTCTAGTCACTCAAAAGAGCATTCATGTACTTGCCTATTACACTGTGAGGAATTTTACTATTAGGAATACCAAGGTGAAAAAGGTAGGTGGCAACACTAAATAGTAACTTTGATACAGGAAGAAATAAAAAATGTTTTGTATACCATTGTGAGACACAATTGTTTTTATTGATGCAAGGGAGTCAACTTACCAGTAAAATTCTCATTGGCTTCTGGGCTTAAAGTAAGCAGAAAAGTTCATTATATTATAATGATGTTCACAGGAAATTATTTTCTAAGGCCACACCTGATTAGCAACTTACTACGGAGCTTTTTTAGTGGCAGCACCTCAGTTGCTGAACTTAGGGCCCCCCAACGTTAATATTAAGCCAATTTCTTTGCCTGCACATTTGACTTCTGGCGGTTCCTTTACTGTGACAAGTGTGGTTACAGGGAACCAGGCAGAGGGCCTTCTTGGTAGTCGTATCCACCCTGTGGAAAGCCCATTAAATGTCAATAAAATAAACCAATATCTGACTTTTAGAAGACATCTGAAGGCAGACCTCTATAGGGAAGTTTTTAATGTTTGATGACTTACTGTGTTATAATTTGTTGGAAGCCATCCAGATTGACTGGGGCAACCCAGTCAGATGGGCAGCATATGAATAAATTTGTTGTTGTCATTATTACTACAGTTCTCTATTATGCTGCTTTGTTATATCCTTATCTAGTTTCTTAATTTTTAGATGTTTTGACTATTCACTGTATTTTTTACGATGGCAGGAGGGTGGTATAGAAATAAAATTTCCTCTCTATCATCCATGTCCTGATCCTCTGTATAATTTTATATATTCATATCAGATGCAGTGGCTTTCTGTCTCTTCCCCAACATAGAATTTGAAAATTCATTGTTTGGGCAATTAAAAAATAATGTTTGTATTTCTTTCTTTTTTAAAATATGCATTTCTCGCTAATTATTGTCATTTTAGGGTTCCCAAAAAGGAAGGCCTTGTGGTCGTGTAGTTTCTCAGTATCACTATACTCAGTGGCCTGATATGGGTGTTCCTGAATATACTTTGCCTGTGCTCACCTTTGTCCGAAAGGCATCGTATGCTAAACGTCATGCTGTAGGACCAGTTGTGGTTCATTGCAGGTCTGTTGTTTTTACCAAAGCAATTACTGCTCACATTATTTCCAAGAATAAAGACTGAATGAATGTTTTCTGGACCTATCATGTCTCAAATCAAGAGCTTCCTATGAACACATGTATGCATGTAGATCTTCCACAAAGGTGGCTTCCTCGATCAGTTAAGAACATTTAACAAAGCAATCTTTGAACCATAATGTTCAGAATTGTTTCCTGGTATGAGTTTTGTAAGCATACCACTGAGCCTCTTGGGCTTGCTGATCAAAAGGTCGGCGGTTTGAATCCCTGTGATGGAATGAGCTCCCGTTGCTCTGTCCCAGCTCCTGCCAACCTAGCTGTTTGAAAGCACACCAGTGCAAGTAGATAAATAGGTACCACTGTGGTGGGAAGGTAAACGGTGTTTCTGTGCATTCCGATTTCCATCACGGTGTTCCGTTGCGCCAGTAGCGGTTTAGTCATGCTGGCCACATGACCCAGAAAGCTGTCTGTGGACAAACGCTGGCTCCCTCAGCCTGAAAACAATATGAGTGCCACAACACCATAGTCACCTTTGAGTGGACTTAAACATCCAGGGGTCCTTTACCTTTTTTACCTATAAATAATACCAAACTTATTTAATCCATATCTGGCTGTGTTTCCATGAACGGATGGCTCTGAGCTGCTGTACTTTTGCTGTTTCTTAGATTCAGATTTATTCATTTTGTTTCCAATGTTTAACAGTGCTGGTGTTGGAAGGACGGGCACATACATAGTATTAGATAGTATGCTTCAGCAGATTCAGCACGAAGGGACTGTCAACATATTTGGATTCCTGAAGCACATACGGACGCAAAGGAACTATTTGGTGCAGACGGAGGTAAGAAAAAGTGTGTTCTTAGTGTCACAAAACCTCTTACAAGATTTTAAAACAGATCGAGAAACAAACTTAATAGAACTCTCTGGTACTAATTTAAACCACAGCTTCCAAAAGACCAATAAAAAAAAAGTTGTTTACTGTTCTCTACCTCGAGGAAAAGTGCTTCCTAGTTGCCAACGTATTGTTTCCATACATTATTTCATTTCCAGTAAACTTCTTATGAATTTTAGAGTAATTTGGGAGATTAGAAATAGGAAACGTTGGCATGCGGATCCACCCTGGGAGTGGATCAAACTGCAGCACCTTCAGAGTTGATGCTTTTCAAATAGAATCAAAGAATTGTAGGGTTAGAACAGACTCCCAACACTCATCTACTCCAACTGTCTGCAATGCAGGAATCTCAACAGAGAATCATAGAATGGAAGGGATTAGCATAATTCTTAATACTTGTGTACAAAGCGGGTGGCACTGTGGGTTAAACCACAGAGCCTAGGACTTGCCAATCAGAAGGTTGGCGGTTCGAATCCCCGTGATGGGGTGAGCTCCCAGTGCTCGGTCCTGCTCCTGCCAATCTAGCAGTTCAAAAGCACGTCAAAGTGCAAGTAGATAAATAGGTACCACTCCGGCGGGAAGGTAAACGCCGTTTCCGTGCGCTGCTCTGGTTCGCCAGAAGCGGCTCAAGTCATGCTGGCCACATGACCCAGAAGCTGTACGCCAGCTCCCATGGCCAATAAAGCGAGATGAGCTCTGCAACCCCAGAGTCAGCAACAACTGGACCTAATGGTCAGGGGTCCCCTTTACCCTTTACAAATAGTATAGAAATCTGTATAACTGCTGAGAGCCTGTGGGTCCTGTTCCTTGCCTCTCTCTGCCTGGCCTAGGGTGGGGCCTGACAGGCGTCTTAAAGACTTCTGCTGCTGCTGCCCAACAAGGACTGAGGCATTTTGGGGGGAAGTTCTGTGGGGAGTTTTTGCTGCTGTTATTGATATTAATTCTTTGTAGTTTTATTTTTATGTGGAAATTGTTCAGTTTGGTTATGTAGGTTTTTATGTGTTTCATTTATTTTTATGATTACTTTGCTTTGGTTGTAATTTTGTAAATCTTGTCGTGTTGTAAGCCACCTTGAGCATTGTTTTAACTGTGGAAAGGCAGCATACAAAATAAAATGATGATATTTGTATCATGGGGATGACAAGTTTCTGCCTTTTGGATAATATTTGTACATCCTTAGCAAGATCTATTCTGGTTTTGGTGGTTAACCTGTACCATACGCAGGCAAAGTTAGCTGGCTTTTGCGTGGCAATAACTACAGTGGTACCTCGGGTTAAGTACTTAATTCGTTCCAGAGGTCCGTTCTTAACCTGAAACTGTTCTTAACCTGAAGCACCACTTTAGCTAATGGGGCCCCCTGCTGCTGCCACACCGCCAGAGCCCAATTTCAGTTCTTATCCTGAAGCAAAGTTCTTAACTTGAAGCACTATTTCTGGGTTAGTGGAGTGTGTAACCTGAAGCGTATGTAACCCGAGGTACCACTGTAATAATAAAACTGAAATGATTTGCTAATGTCTTTCTTTACTTTTTCTTTTAAAATAGGAACAGTATGTCTTTATTCATGATGCACTTGTGGAGGCCATACTTAGCAAAGAAACAGAAGTACCTGAAAACCACATTCATGCTTATGTTAATTCACTCTTAATACCTGGACCAATGGGAAATACAAGATTAGAGAAACAATTCAAGGTGAGACCCCTTTGATTTCAAGGATTCAGGACAACCGATGCTGCACAAAAATGTCTATATGGCATTTGAATCGTAGGACTGTTTTAATGAGTTTGATGATGGCCAACAGCCTGAAGCTAAAACTCACCTTTGATGGAGCAGGTTCATAGTCTTGTTCTAGATTCAGCACTGCCACTTGAGCCCCAGGCAATTTCTTTGGCAAGGAGACCAGCTATGACTTGTGTCCCATCTATGGCCATTCCTGGACTGGAAGAGCCTGGCCACAGTACTGCATACTCTGGTAACCTCCTATTCGGAATACTGCAATGCTCTTTTGTGCTGTGTTTCCCTGAAAGACTGGCCAGAAACTGCTGCTAGTGTAGAATTCAGCATGTGAATCATGCCATAGAACACCCATTATTCAGAGCTCTGCATGGCCTGGGATGCAAGTATTTGTCAAAGTATTTCTTATATCATCTGACTGAGGTTGGTGGGAAAGGCCCTTCTCTCTGTCTCTTTAATTAGTGGCTGTTCTCTACTGGTTAGTGACACAGGATTACACCTCACAAGTGGCTGTTGTATGCTGGTTAGTGATGTGGGATTGTACCTTCTCAGTGATGGATCCATCCCTATGTAATTTTCTTTCCCTGGAGCCATGCCATGTTCTAATTTTAATGGGATTCCAACGCCAGATTAAAATGTAACTGCGTTTTCCAAGGCATTTGATGACTGAAATCTATTAGGATGTGCTAAGCTGCTACTGTTTTTGCAGGGTTTTATAACTAATTTTAATTGTTTTTGTTACAGCATGTTGAAAACAAAGACGTGATTCTAAAAGTTCCATTAATAAAGAAAATTAATTGGCTGAATTTGCAATATAAGTAATCCTATAAACTGGTATGAGAGCTGGGGTCATTGGCCAGTGTAGCCTAATAAATATATGTAGTCCTGGCCTGAACCACACTTGCATGTATATTTCTTGTGATTCACACAACCCAAAACTCTGTTCTTTTTCTTCATTTCGTCTTCAGCTTCTGAGCCAATCTAATATACAGCAGTGTGATTATTCTACTGCACTGAAACAGTGTAACAGAGAAAAGAACAGGACCTCATCCATAATTCCTGGTAGGTTTGTTGAGAATACCTTGAGTTTGCCTACAAAATTAAACCAATAAGCCACTTAAGCCTAATATTTTATATGTCACAGTGACCATCCATAAATGACATTGGGAACTTCAGAGAGAATAAATACTGCTTTGTTGCAGCTTCTACCTTTTGATGTCTGTAGCTGAATAACTGACATACTAAAATATGTGCTGCTTGGTGACCCAGATTAATTATGGTGTAGTTCCACATTTTATAAGTTCACTTAGACCTGATTCAGCGTGCAGCCTATTGTGTCGGTGGCTGATGAAAAATACATAATATGGGTATAGCACCATTCGGCAAGTTGTTTTTGCTTCCTATACAGCTCAGACAATGTAATGTAAGTCATAATAAAGCCTCTTTGTTCATAGTTTGTGACAGTGTGATTCCAAGAGTCACAATTGCATTGGGGAACAGTTCCACATGAATGACATTGCATGGGATTCACATAATTCTGATGGGCCAGAAAGAACAGTCCCACTAAAACTAAAGTCCATAAATTTCTTGAGTGGCTCAAGAGCTGTTTTCCATCGCTTAATCCTGTGCTACTGCTATAAGATTGAAAGCCTACAACAGGAGCAGGATAATTTATATGTGCCCTTTGCCTTTCATCATTGCCCAGACAGAAGGGAGGAAAAGACCTGTGGCATTTCCCTTTCGTACACAATGGCAGAGCAGCTGGGTAATGGGTAATGTCTCTCCCTTGGCATTAAGTCGGTGGTTCTCCCAGATCTCTTGATTTGAAGAAATACAGAATCTGTACAAAGAATTTGCATGTAAGCTAGAGAAAGTAAAATGGCTCTCGCTTTTGTTTTACAGTGGAAAGATCTAGAGTTGGTATTCCATCATTGTCTGGTGAAGGCACAGACTACATCAACGCTTCCTATATTATGGTGAGAGAGTTTCTTCCTAAATTATACTGTAATTTGAAATCATCTGCGTATTTTTGCCAGCTTCCTGGAGAAGGCTTGGGTGATTGCACTCTGCACATGGCTTTTGTGCAGGGGCGAAGGAAGGCATCGTGACACCCGGGGCGGGCGTCACAAAGTGGGGCACATGTGGGGTGTCGCTACATACAGCGCATGTGCTGCACGTAGCGACGCCGCACATGTGCCGTAGAGCGGTTTGCCGCCAGCACCACTCCAGTGCCGTATGGACGGTGCTGGGATCCCTCAGTCACCGCTGCAGCCGCGAACACAGCTGTAGCAGTGATGGAGAGATCCTGGCACCCTCCGTACAGCGCTGGAGCAAACCGCTATACAGCGCATGTGCGGCGGCGCTACGTACAACGCATGCGTGTCACACTGCACATGTGCTGTACTTAGTGGTTTGCTGCCAGCGCTGGGATCCTCTGCTCGCGACTGCAGCCGCGAACAGAGAATCTTCCAAAGGCAGCTACGGCGGCGCGATGGCTGCTTGCACCACCGCAATCCCCTGCAGGCATGGAACCCCCGCAGGCATGGAACTCGGGGTGTGATGCCCCCGTTGCGATGCCACTGCTTTTGTGTGGAGTGTGGACATAGAAGATAACACAGAAATGCTCCCAAATGTTTTTGATAACTATGCCTATCCCTGTGTCCTGCTAATTGCACTGATTTCTAGTTCCGACGTAATTCTTTAGCATTGCTATGCTAGCCAACCATTATCAATGCCACCAAATTAAGCTCCAAAAAGAAAGACTGAGCATATCAGGGACATCGTTAATCTATAACTCCTCAATTTTGCATATGGTTTTCTAAGTGTAGAAATTTATGAAAGGAAGGAGGAACATTCAATCCAGAAACAAGGCCTCTGTTGTGCTAGCCAGTTCCACTTGCCTGTAGTGCAGCTAAGTAAGATTAATATAAAAATATATTATTTTTCCATCTGCTAAGGAATGAAACCTGAGAATATTTGTTAGCATAGGAAAAACAGCTTCTAAACAGTTTCTAAACTAAGCTAGTGAAATGAAGGCAATGGCCAGCTTGCATAATAAAATGAGTGCCTTCTATTTGCAGAGGAGTAGTATTTATTTATATGTCACCTGTAAGCTGAAAGGGCTCCTAGGAAGCTAAACAAGCAAATATATAAAAACAAGTTGGTAAACTAAGCTAAAATTCTAGCTATGTCCTAGGATGATGCCATGAAGAGAAGAACTCTCTATGTGTAGAACTGATGTGGAAAAACATAGCACGGGTTTAAACCTCATCTTGTATTTGTGAGAAGTAGGCTGATTTGTTATTATTATTATTATTGTTGTTGTTATTATTTCGTGATAGGAACAGGGTAACCTCGCTGAATGTATTTGTTTTGCAGGGTTATTATCAAAGTAATGAATACATTATTACCCAGCATCCTCTACTACATACTATCAAAGATTTCTGGAGAATGATATGGGACCACAATGCTCAGATAATTGTCATGCTTCCAGATAGTCAGAATATGGTAAGAGTTAAATACTTCACTTTATAGCACTGCTTTTAGTTCAGCAAGAAACACAGAACATGGGATTTCATCTTTTCTTATAGTTACCATTCATCAACTAATTATTTTGACATTAAGAATATGAAAATAAAATAAAGAGGTAGTTGGTGATTAGTGATTTAATTTGTGTGCTGTGAGAATATTCTCAAAGCAGTGATAATTCTAATAAGGAACCAGTATTAAAATGAAGGAATTCTGAAGACTTTAGACCTAAACTGTGTGTGTTCTGGACATCCATAGGAATAGCTTTGGATTGGAAAGTCATTCCTTCGCATTTAAGGATGACTTGATTTTTAAAAAAATATGAAATGAGGAATGGGGAGTTTTGCGAAGAAACGGGAAGACCATGGTTTTAGCATAGCATTACTTGCATGTTTAATAATTTCAGTTAAGTTTAAGTAAGGCATACACATCATTAGCACTATGTATTTTTTTTGCTTCACAAAACAACTGGATATAGCTATAAAAAGGTAAAGGGACCCGTGACCATTAGGTCCAGTTGTGACCGACTCTGGGGTTGCGGCGCTCATCTCGCTTTATTGGCTGAGGGAGCTGGTGTACAGCTTCCGGGTCATGTGGCCAGCATGACTAAGCTGCTTCTGGCGAACCAGAGCAGCGCACGGAAATGCCATTTACCTTCCCGCCGGAGTGGTACCTATTTATGTACTTGCACTTTGACGTGCTTTCGAACTGCTAGGTTGGCAGGAGGGATATAGCTATAGTTTATAACTAATTTGGAGTTTGTTTAGAAGCATGTCCCCCCCCCCCCCAGCCAGAACTAAGTTCTGGCACCTCTCAGGTGGGCTCCATTGCCCACCAACAAGGAGGTGTTTGTGGTGAGTTCCAGCATCTCTTTTCTAGAAAAATAGCACTATTTAGAAGTGTTTCTTTTTCTTTTAGCAGGCTGAAGATGAATTTGTATACTGGCCAAACAAAGAAGACCCTATAAATTGTGAGAGCTTTAAAGTCAGCCTGATTTCCGAAGAACACAAATGCTTGTCAAATGAAGAGAAGCTTATAATCCAGGATTTCATTTTAGAAGCTACACAGGTACTCTTGATACCATGCCTTATAGATGGAGACTAAATGACTAAACAACAACGACAAAACTGTGATCTGAATTGCTAACTAAAAAACATACCCCAGAGTAAATTGCAGAGTTAAATTTTTTTCAAAAAGTAAACAAACCAAAAACACTCACACCCAAACACCTTTTTTTGTTTTCATGAGGGACTTGAGTAAAGTGCATGTATGTAAAACATGCTATAGCAGTTTCTGCTAATAAAATAATCCAATGATGAAAAAGTTAGTAATTCTATCTTGTCAGATTGGCTTTTATCTCTGTATTATTGCAAAAGGCACAATAAGACTATGGACACCATCCATCTCAATTAGTCTTGAACCCTCCCAAGGATTATATTTGCTAGCGACTTTAAGTCACTTTGCTATTCAGGATGATGCCATTATGAAGATACATATTCCTTGATTTGGATTTTCAGTCCAAACAAACCGAGAAATAAAAATAATCCATTCTGCTCATGGCAATTCCCCCCCCCCCAAAAAAAACCCTCTTTTTTGTGGGCCATTGGCCCACAGGTGAGGGAGAGGCAAATTTATGAGCAGACACGTAGACTGACATCTTTGAAAGCATAAGATCATGAGAGCTGAAAGCTGGATATGTGACAGCTGGCTCAATACATGCCTTTTTATCAATAAATACACAGAACAAGAATCAGTTGAAGGTATGAATTCTGTGTCTCTTTTTCCCCATTTAGGATGATTATGTGCTTGAAGTGAGGCATTTTCAGTGTCCAAAATGGCCAAATCCAGACAGTCCTATTAGTAAAACATTTGAACTCATAAATGTCATCAAAGAAGAAACTTCTAACAGAGATGGACCCATGATTGTGCATGATGAGTAAGTATTGACCTGCTGCAGTTGCTGAAATCCTATTACAGTGGTACCTCAGGTTAAGAACTTAATTCGTTCTGGAGGTCCGTTCTTAACCTGAAACCGTTCTTAACCTGAGGTACTACTTCTGGGTTAGCAGAGTTTGTAACCCGAGGTACCACTGCATCTCTGTGTGTGTTTCACACAGCAACCGCAGATTTACCAAACCTATATTTTTGGGTGACAGAAACACCCAAATGTTATATTCTTTATAAAACTATAAACTCAGCAAGATGTTAACCATGCCTTCCTGCCTCAGATCCAGAAGTCTTCTAGGCTCCAGTAGACACATTCCATCACTGCTGGTCAAAAGACCTTGTATGGGGAATATTTAAAAACATTCCCTCCCTAGGTAAAAAAGGAAGGCGTGCAATATGTATACATTGCGACAAATAGGTGCAAACACTGGTTGTAAGAATGAAACAATATAAATACTCTTATTTATAAATTAACATGTTTTAGTGGTCAGATGTGCACCATTGTTTAGGAAATAAATCAAGTCTCTCTTTTTCTTGCTTACTTTAAGTGTAGAAAATGACCATTTCTGCATGTGTATTTTGTAAATTTTTTTACCCTCAAAGGCATGGAGGAGTGACAGCAGGTACCTTCTGTGCATTAACGACGCTAATGCATCAGCTAGAAAATGAAAACTGTGTGGATGTTTATCACGTAGCTAAGATGATAAATCTGATGAGGCCTGGAGTCTTCACAGACATTGTAAGTAAATAAATAAATATCTGGCACAATTTTCTTATGTGTTATGAAATTCCCATCAAGGAAAAGAATCACATTATATGCTTTTTATTTTTACTTACCACTGTATTACATTTATATCCCACCTCTTCTCCAAAGAGCTCATGGGTGTGGGGTATACAGTTCTTTTTCCCCATATGTTATCCACACGAAAACTCTGAGGTAGGTGAGGCTGAGAGATTTTGAATGACTCAATTCAGCAAGCTTCATAGCTAAGCTAGGATTTGAACCCTGGTATCCTAAGTCCTATTTCAACACTCTAACCACCACATAATGGCTCTATAAAAAATAGGGTTAAAACTGTGGTAACTGAGTGTTATATAATTCCTCAGGTAATATGAAGAATTACATAAAGGTTGGATATATACTTCAGCAGCTACCATCTTATTTTGCTTTGCTAGCCAGCCTCCCAGTATAGCATTTACTGTATTTTTTGCCCTATAGGACGCACTTTCCCCCCTCCAAAAATGAAGGGGAAATGTGTGTGCGTCCTATGGGGCGAATGCAGGCTTTCGCTGAAGCCTGGAGAGCGAGAGGGGTCGGTGCGCACCGACCCCTCTCGCTCTCCAGGCTTCAGGAAGAAATCCGCAGCCTAGGCAGCCCTGCGGGAGGTCCCGCAGGGATGTCCAGGCTGTGGATAGCAGCCTGCTTCCCGGAGCGTCCGGCGCCCTGAAAGCAGAGCGCCCGGCGCTTCGGGAACACATCCACACCCTAGGCTCCCGCAGGGATGTCTAGGCTGCGGATAGCAGCCTCCTTCCCGGAGTGTCGGGCGCCCTGAAAGCAGAGCGCCCCTCGCGCCGGGCAGACATTGGTCAGCCCCACAAGCTCGGGGGACAGCAGGGAGGCGCAGCACCGCCACCCCGCTGTTCCTCGACCTGGTTCGGTTTCCCCGACCTGCTTTTGGGGGGGAAATAAAGGGGAAATGTTTTTCCTTTATTTCCCCCCCAAAAAACTAGGTGCGTCCTATGGGACGAAAAATATGGTAATGACTTGGAAAGGTGTTTTAAGGTCCCCATGTCATTCTAATTCAGGGAAACATTCTTAAACCACTCTTCCTTGCCATAGCAATCCAGAGTCAGTTACACAGAGGTTAAAATACAACATGTCTAGTGAAGCAGCAGGAATAAAATATCTGGCTTCACAGAGACCAATATCTAGCAAGGGCCTGTTCAAAATTCGTAAGGAGTTTCTGCCAGTCATATCTCAGATGAGAAGGAATTGCATACCTGAGGCATCATCTAAAAAGGCTTTCCATAAAGGTTTTGTGTGTGTTTTTCTGCAATATTTGGGGTTCCCTGAGCACCCCATTCTCTCTCACAGACAATATGTTTCTGAATGCCAGTTGCTGGTAACCTTAGGAGGGAGAGTTGTCATGGACAGTGGTTCCTCGGAAGTCAAACGGAATCCGTTCCGGAAGGCCGTTCGACTTTGGAAACCAAAGTGCAGCTTCCGATTGGCTGCAGGAAGCTCCTGTAGCCAATCTGAAGCCATGGAAGCCGCATTGGATGTTCAGGTTCCAAAGAATGTTCGCAAACCAGAACAGTCACTTCCGGGTTTGCAGCGTTCAGGAGCCAAAACGTTCAACTTGCAAGGCGTTCAGGATCCCAGGTACGACTGTACTCAGGCCCTGCTTCCGGGTTTCCCACACAGGCTGGCCAATATGAGAGCAGAATACTGGCCTCATCCAGCAGGCTCTCGTTATGTTCACCCTATTTTGGCTAAAATACGACCACCGCTCACCAGCTGAGCTTGCAAATGCGGTGTGTGATTCTTATTGTTTGGAGCAACCACACTAACCTTCTACTTTGCCCCACCCCCTTTTAGGACCAGTATCAGTTCCTCTACAAAACTATTCTCAGTCTTGTTAGCTCAAGGCAAGAAGAAAACCCTTCAGTATCTATAGACAGTAATGGTTCAGCTTTACCAGACGGCAACGCGGCGGAAAGCTTGGAATCTTTAGTTTGACTATGAACAGAACATGGCAATGGTTATCAAGAGCTGGAGATTTCACTACTGTTGCTTTTAATTTTTAAAAATTGTGTGGGGCAGTGAGGGTGAGGTGGGGTTGGAAGAAACGTCCAGCTATTCGATAATCTTTTTATTTCCCTTGTTCAAAAGAAACTCTTGTTACAAATGGCTCTATTACTGAACTTATATCATTAACTATGTGTGCCTTTTTGAAAGACTCATTGTAATGCATTTTGTTATGTTTGGACTAATTTGATTGAACTATACTGTGTTTCTAAGAATGAAACTGTGGTCTCTTTTACAGTAATAGTTTCTAATTTCTTTGGTTTAATTTTAAATTATTTTTTAAATCATAACTATAGATGCTAAAGTTCCTAGCAACAAATGTCATGTTTCAGTATCCCTTTACTTGCTGTTATTTATAGGATTCCTTACATTTGCTAGAAATCTAACTTTTAATATGGTAGAATGTAAATATAATTCTCTTCTCTGTAATATTCAACATTTTAAAACTTTTGGTAGGCATTTAGAATAGCTGATACTTACTGTAAATATTTCTAGAGTGGATTCCATGGACCAAATTTATATTTATAATTGTAGATTTTTATATTTTACTACAAAGTCAGTTTTCTAGTTCTGTGTAATTGCATTGTTAAAATGATGTAGTTCAGTACCTGTTTTTAATTTTAACAAAAAACAAAAAAACTTCTGATATATTATCCCATGCATCCTAAGTGAGTAACCATATCTCTGCATGCAGTTTTAACTTTTGTGGGAAATTGAAATACACTTGTTTTGAAATAAGAAGTTTCTATGAGAATAACATCTGTACTCAGTATTGTTTAAAGTGTTTTTATCCAAGGCATTGCAAAAATAAATATCAATATTCCAACTACTGTAAATATATATATATGCTTTAAACAAGATCTACCTCATCAGTGCTGAACATCCAATATTGCAGCATCAAGTTTCACTCTCAGGGGGGGTTTCTGTTCATTTTTTTCAAGGGCAGAATCGATTTCAGTGGGGAGGGGGAGGCAGGGTAAAAAACAATAATCAGTAAATATATTAAATACTACAAGATACTACAGAACACCCCCTTACCACAATTAAAACCAATGGGAGCAGAACATGAATTAAACCATACCCAATGGTCTAAAACCACCATTCAAATCCATCTCAGCCAAAAGAACTCACTCTAACACCACAGAAACTGGCACGGATACACCCAGGAACTTCATCTAAATGCTGGAGAGGCTGCACCAGAATATGCATGTACCTCTACATGTGGCGGGAATGCCGGAAAGTCCAACCCTTCTGGATATCAGTACTGCAGGAAATTTCCAAGATAACAAGAAGCAACTCCAGAACTCACCCTATTAAATATCTTCCAGGCCAACAACGCACCTGAGTGCATAAGTCGCTCTCAACTGCTAGAAGTATCACAACTAGACACTGGAAGGACCTATCAGGAGCACTGGTACCAAAACGTATGGGAAACCACCCTACTAGAAGAGTTAACCAACAAACTCAAAGCAGCACAGGGACAAGCTATGGAGGGTGCCTTCACCCTAGTGTGGGTTCCCCTGTATTACATCCGCAGCACAACAGGACAATGGCCTGTCCCTTCCAACAGCATACGAATCAAAATGGCCCACCTGACCCAACAACCTAGCCCGCCTCCCTCACACAAATAAGCCACACCACATTCAACTAATCACAACCAACCAAGCCCGGGAACCCCTAACCTCATCAATAAAAATAAATACACAAAGGACCTAACCCATGTGACTATGACTAGCCAATAGATCAATATCCCCCTCACCAACTGCAAGATGGCTATGAAAAAAATGTCTCTCACCAAACTGTTAAAAAATAGACTATAAATTGAAAGTGGAGACAATAGATGTACCGTTCCTCATTTATCTGTTTGCTATGTAACACCAAAAAAAATCCAATTTAAACAATATTTTTTAATTAAAAAAAAGCACAACAAATTTTGAAAGGTTGCCTAGCCACCAACTGCAAAAGAAAAGAAGCGAAAGCAAAAACAGACCAGTAGTGTTCTGAACATTGTGTGGATACATCTGTATACCTCTTAATAACTAGAGAGAGATGTGCCGCCGATAGATCAGCACATGGGATCAGAAACAGGAGAGGAAGACTAGATCTTTCCATGTATGCTCTTTTCCTAAATGGCACACTATTCACTGCTCAGATTGCTTGCTAAACGGATGTCGTACACTGACAGCTTTAGAAGTTCCAGTCACCTTTCAGGAGGTACAGTAAAACAACAGGGGTTGAACCTGCAAAAAAGGCAACCAGTGCTGTCGCTGTTTATTGTTACAAAGTGCATGCTTGCTGCTACCTCAGGGATCACTCCAGTCCAGGGGTCAGCAACCTTTTTCAGCCATGGGCCAGTCCACCGTCCCTCAGACCATGTGGTGGGCCAGACTTATATTTTGGGGGGGAAATATGAACGAATTCCTACGCCCCACAAATAACCCAGAGATGCATTTTAAATAAAAGCACACATTCTACTCATGTAAATACACCAGGCAGGCCCCACAAACAACCTAGAGATGCATTTTAAATAAAAGGACACATTCTACTCATGTAAAAACATGCTGATTTCCGGACCGTCCGCGGGCCGGATTGAGAAGGCGATTGGGCCGCATCCTGCCCACGGGCTTTAGGTTACCTACCCCTGCTCTAGTCTGAGCAGCTACCGTACAAGACACTGAGCTGCCTTCAAAAAGAAAGTAAATCCAAATTTGCATTTAAAGTACATACCGGAGGGGAGGGCAGCTTTTATGTTCCAGATGCACGGCCTAAAAAGGCAAAACAATTTTCACAGTTCATCCTGCCCCCTTATTTGTTCCAAAACAAGCACTGAGCATAAGCAGCCCCAATAATTCTTCTTCATAAGATCCCTGGGGATGTAAGTGCCACAGGGTTAATTTTGATCTTATGGCTGCTTCTATAACCCCATTTCCTAATCCTCTTTCCTTCTATTTTCTCTCCCACCCCATAATCCTAGGGCACCGAGCAATTCAAATAATCAATGAGGATATAATGATCTTGTGCACCACTTATTTGACCCAGGAAAATCAACCTGGTTGTGAACTAAAGTTGCAATCCTAAAATCACTTACTATGGCACAAATGTCCCGCGTTAGAATGTTACACTAAGATAGCCACCTTTATGCAAAACTTCGTTGAAGGGGTGTTATTTCAAGTAAGTAAATAAATAAAAGAAATCAAGGAGTTGTCTGCTGCTTGCAAGGTCTCCTTCCATCAACATCTGTAATCACATTCATCATTTTAGCATGCTGACTAGTTATTTAAACATAAGTCCTTGGAATAATCTCTTTAGCAACACATTGGGTTTTGATCTGGGGCAAAAAGGAATAAGAAATCTTTCATAATCTTCAACTTGTCCTGGATTATTCATTTTAATAAATGTGCATCGGTTCCTAAATTGAGCTAGCAAACAGTCTCAGACAAAAATGACATATTCTAATTAATTTTTATTGTAATCCATGCTGCAGACTCAGAAGATACAGAGCCTACTTCGGTAAACTGGGTCAAGTGTAGAAAAGATGCTGTTTCACTTATCGCAAGTCTCCCAATACATCTTTAACTAGCAATGCCTATTTAACTTTTGTTTTCCTTTCTCAGACTACAAAAAGTGGAAACCTGACAATAGCTACCTAGTTAGTATGAACTCAGGACAGGATTGAAGTAACAACAACAAAAATGGAAAACCAGGAAGTTTACACATACAGAACTGCAAAGGGGCCTTGAAGATGAAATGTATCTTACACTCACACAGCTTTGATCATGTGGAAGGAGACAAGTATAAATGAAAGTCAAAAGTTTTTAATGGAGAATGGCATCGCAGAAGCAGCATGGGATTTACCCAAACCCAATACAGCACATAAAAATACACTTTGCCCTTGGTAAGAAAAGGATCCCAGAAAGAATACTGAAAAGAAATGCACACAGAGACTTTTTCCGTGATCCAGTCTCTGAGTGATGTGATTCACTTGTTCCTTTCCAGACCTGCAAACTGAAAGTATTAAGTCATATAAAAGGAGAGCTTCCATGAAAAGAAATGTCATGCCTAGGGGAGTTGGATGAGCAGTGGGAAGAGGACATGCACTGGGTTTTTAATTCTAAAATAAAAGTCATAAACAGCCTATTAGAACTGAAAAGCTCCCCAATTACTAAAAAAAACCAAAAAACCAGAAGGGATGCTTCCATGCCAAAGGGGGGGGGGTGGCGTTTTGTGCCCTACATTGAGGGAGAAAGTGAGAGCCCCAAAGGCAGTAAACCCGACTATGGCAAGAAGACTGAAAAGGACACCCAGCCTGCAGGGGGTATTTATGTTCCCTTCATCAGGGTTGGCACTGGAAATGTGGTGTTTCACAGTGCAAACTGAAGAGAAGCCATCTTCCCCTTAGTCAACCCTCCAAGCTATTTAAGAGGGCTGAATCCAGCCAGCAGCTGAACTGGTCTGGTATACAAACTCCACCACAGCAGTCAGGCTGAGTGAGCACTAAAACACGTTGAACTTATTTCTTCTTCACGTTTCTTGCAGCACATTCCTGTATGCGGACATATTCTGTAAGAACACAGGTAGATGACTTAAGTTAATACCTTCTTGATTGCTCTCGAACAGACCTTTCTTTACCGTAAGGAAGTTAGAGGATTGTGAGACATAGCTTGCCCTTCATTCAAACATGTGGCAAGAGGTTTCTAGGCTGGCAGCCCCTGATTCGAACACAGAACATGTATAAGTCAGAATTGAAATGAAACAGTTTCATTGTTCTCCTAGTAAATCATTTTCACTCTACCACTTTCCTACGGCTTCTTCTCCGTGACAACTACATGTTTTCGACACCGGTTATTTCAGTTTATAGTTCATTTCCTCAGTTCATTTTGTCCAAAAGAAACAGGAGTTTTATAACAAAAACTAGAGCTCCATCTACATTTTCAACTCGTTACTAAAGAGATCGTGCCAGAGGTGACAATTATTTTTTGACAATTCACCCTTGAGAGAGATGTCTGACAAATCCAGAGTACCGGAGGCAAACAGAAGGAAAATCTTTTTAGCAAGATTTCAACTTGAAAATTAGACAATGGCATGGTTCACATGCAATAGCAAACTGCAATAATGAAGACAAGCCAAAAGAAGTCTTGGGCTCCCGCGCTCCCCCAACCTACACTTTAGTTTTTACATCTGAACCCTGAACTGTGTTTTATCTTAATCACAGTTGGTGAAAATAAGACCGCTTCAAGAACTATAGCTTGACTATGCATGGTTCAGACTAAGCCGTCAATCTAGGTCTGGGCAACATGGAAAGCTGCAGATATAGTCTAAGTCTGCATCAGAAATGAAAGTTTCCAAACTCTCCTTTAGGACTGCATTGCAGGAAGAGAACGGAGCATGCAAACCCAAGACTCGCTGTGGCTCATGTGCTAACCCATAACTCATTAGCATTACATGCAAAAGACAACCACTGAGTTCCAGAAGCCAAATTCCATATAATAACCAGTTCATGTGATGCATTCTATGTATCCCTGGTGCTTACAATGAAAACATACCAAAGCAGTTGGGCTATCTCTGACCTTATTTTTTCCAGGAAGAAAATGACCTTGTATTCATTTCTTGAGGCAAAGACCTTGGAGGCCTGACTGTATCTGGAACGTCTCCATTTAAAACTACCAGATATGAGTGATATAAGGCAGAGAAATGGTCGTAGTTAATAAGCCCAGTATGCCGAAATGTCCTATTTTTGTTTTGGGTGAGGTTGATTGGAAAGGCAACTGCAGAACAAGAACACTTAGGCGTTCCTCTCAAAAGGACAGTGCACACAGTACAAAAACTGCATCTAAAATATTGCTGTTCCTCACAAGCATAAAGCAAATAAAGATGTTAAGAGGCACAATGTAATAGTTTCACAGAATATATAGTAGAGAAACTAAAAGCCTGTAGCAAGCATACAAGCTGCAATGCACTGTCTTTCCATAGCTTAGGTCTGTTTTGGATATTAACCAGGAGACTGAAGCATGGTTTCAAACAATACAAAATTTGGCACATGTGAAACAGAGAATGCTATTTTCCCAAGCTCTCACATCAAATATGTTACTAAAGTGTTTTAAACAATCATGGTTTTTTCCAATACATACATAAATACTGTTGATGTGATTTTCTAAGCACTATAGTGCAAATTAAAATGAGTTTCCACTTTTGATATTATGATATAAGCCCCCTTCAGGTATCACGATCAGGTTAAAGTAAACACCTATGTGGGGCGAATGAAGACTAATATACTAGCTCCACCATCGCGGTTGTTATACTTGTCACCTTCCAGTTTGTGGAAGGTGATGGTCTGAAGCAAATTTGTGAAGGTGCCTCAAATTTTAGTTAGGAGGCCACAGAAGTTATTCTCCTCCTGCCCCCACATTTACTTTAACCTAACTGGAACGCCTGATGAGGACAAGAGAGAGAGTGCAACTTCCATGGCTATGTCTGCCATGAAAGGGTTTTCAGACCATTGGTCTATGTGACCCTTTATCTTCTGTCTGGAAAAAGGTCTTCAGTCCTAGGCACAGGCCTTTCATGTTCTTTCTTCCAAAGATCCTTTTACGAGGAGGTGCCAGGGCTGAGCTATGGCCTCTGAAAACCTCATGATGGGATCCATGAAGGGTACAGATGCATGCGGTTCCAACACACATCTGGCTCCATGGTCATCAGGGAAGTAGGAACTCTTGAGGTGCTTATTTGTGGGAGGGCTGCCCCATATACATTCTGAGAAGGCGGCCGAGGACACAATAAAATGATTGCTATTTCGTGGAAAACGACACCTCCTGGACTTTAAACAGAAGCTCTTCATAGTACGTATCAGGACCTTCGGCCGACTACACATATGATGAATAGAATGGGGAAAGCAACAAATATTACGATTTTCTTCTTGTCACATCTTCGGGGTCATTCTTCCGTTTAAAAATGAAGTCTTGAACTCACTACATTCAGCAATGTTGCAGCATTTAGGACATGATTAAAAACATCGTTTGAAGAGTCCTGCGCTCCTCTGCTAGGACTGAACACCTGTTCTCCACCTGAAAGTTTTACAAATCACCCTGGCAGGGCAACCTGCTCAGAAATAAGCCAAACTGAATTATGTGGGATTTGCTTCCAGGTCAAGAGTGGGTTGAATCCCAGTCTGTAAAAAAAGGCATATAGCACAACTCACCCAGAATTTCTCTTGTCGAAGTTTCACTAAAGCAGACTGGCACTGCATACAAGAGAACAGTTCTGCTGTTGTGTAGCTGCTATTCATTTCAATGGGCTCTGGACAGGGAAGACTTTCAGGGGAATAGTGCCTACGGACAACTATTTTTAGGCTTCAAAATGTGCGTGCAAAACTACGGGCTGGAAAAAAGGAGGGTAGAAAATATGTCTCCTTTATTGTTTGATAACGCTCTGGGTACTGTAGGTAATTCCTTCAGCTCGGACACGTTCGAGTATTGGTCCATAAATATTCTTGGTTAATGGGATGACCATGCCTTTGGTGTCAATTTCTCCTGGAACATAAAGAGAAAAATGTCACTGTTATCATTAATTAAATTTGTATACCACCCCGTCATCTGAAGATCACAGGGCGATTTGCAACCTAAAACTTCAAAATACATAATGAAACAAAAGCAGAAGCAAAACAAGCCAATAACCTCCTTCCACAGATACATTTAAAAGACCAGGGTATGTTAATCAGCCTTATGCTTGGTTGAAGGGAAACATTTTCGCCTGGTGCCTAAAGCTAGGTAATCAAGCCTCCTTAAGGAGAGCATTCCACAAATGGGGGAGCCAACCCAAAAAAGGCCGTTCCTGTGTTGCCACCCTCCAGACCTCTTGTATTTGATTAACTCTTCTTTAAAGGAGATAGAGAGAAAAAAGCAACCTGTACAGCAATTATTTTAAAACTTTACAGTGCAATCCTAACCACGTTTTCTTAGAAGTATGTCCTATTTAATTTAACGGGGGCTGGGTAAGTGGAGTGACAAGGATTGCAGCCCCACTAGAATGAAGCCCTGGCGCTCTGCTCACAGTGGAACAGTGAAATTACATGCGCTTATAGCAGGCTTCCCCAACGTGGGGTGCTTCAAAGGTTGTTGGACTCCAACTCATATCAGCCCCAGTCAGCATGTCCAAGAGACAAGGATAACTGGAGATGTAGTCCAACAGCATCTGAAAGGGTTCAATTGGGAGGAACTTGGCACGAGAGAGCTACCAATTCTTAAAACAAACCAGTTCCTCTTACACTTACACTTTACAGCTGCAGGCCGAGGGGTAAAAGGTAAAGGTAAAGGGACCCCTGACCATTAGGTCCAGTCGTGACCGACTCTGGGGTTGCGGCGCTCATCTCGCTTTACTGGCCGAGGGAGCTGGCATACAGCTTCCGGGTCACGTGGCCAGCATGACTAAGCCGCTTCTGGTGAACCAGAGCAGCGCACAGAAACGGCGTTTACCTTCCCGCCGGAGCGGTACCTATTTATGTAGTTACACTTTGACGTGCTTTCGAACTGCTTGGTTGGCAGGAGCAGGGACTGAACAACAGGAGCTCACCCCGTTGCGGGGATTCAAACCGCCGACCTTCTGATCGGCAAGTCCTAGGCTTAGTGGTTTAACCCACAGCCCCACCCACGTCCCCTAGGCCGAGGGGACCCTGCACAAAATCTTGTGAGGTCCCTCCTCTTTGCTAGGCAGCAATACTCTGAGCAAAGCTACAAGGCGTTCCAGATGGCAGAGTCTACCTTCACTTTATATTATTAATTATTGCAGTTAACCGCTTTCCTCATATAAATGGCCCCAAACACCTTACGAAAACAGTATGAATGCAAAAATCAATAATAACAAACA
Source organism: Podarcis tiliguerta (assembly GCF_965153285.1). Taxonomy (NCBI): domain Eukaryota; kingdom Metazoa; phylum Chordata; class Lepidosauria; order Squamata; family Lacertidae; genus Podarcis; species Podarcis tiliguerta. The sequence goes on along the minus strand of NC_139543.1, from coordinate 19,079,053 downwards.
CAAACACACTTCTCTACAGTGTGCCAAGGTGTCTGGGGGTCCAGGACGCATAACAACATTGGGTCCTGCTGGGTGCTGGAACCCTGAAATTGGCCCAAGTATGTGACATGATGACTCACATGGGTGATAAAGATCTTAGCACACCAAACTGTGGCGAATGTGAGGACAACAATGAACTGCATGACCACAGAATCACTGTTATGAGCTTAAGACTTATAATTGACACTTACAAATGAGCAGTGGGGTGTTTTCTTTGGTGGGGGGGGGGGATAAAAAGGTGCTGGAAGTCTTATCTATCTCAATTTTGCTAGCACAAAATGGCTGCTATGGGGAGCAAAAAAACTCCATACTGGTGAGTGTTGTCATGTACAAACACACACACAAAAAAGCCCCACAAGTGATGATTAATAGGGATATTAATAATAACGATGCAGCCTTTAAGAATTATTTCAGTACCCACTGCCTAAAACAATACTTTAAAGATTACTTTAAAGAACCACACACCCTGGGTGCACCACACAACTTAGAAACAGCCATACGTACCATCAAGAACCATCTTTGCTGCGATAGCGGTCGGGTACCCTACAGTTTTAGCCATTGCAGAATATCCTTTATCGTCTCCATACACCACAAGATTGACATATTTTTCTTCCAAATGACCGGACGGATGTTTGATTCCTATTTCATTCCTCATGACTATCATATCGCGCTCTCCGGGACCTAAGGGAAAGACAGAAATATGTTGCTTTTCCTGTTGTCAGAAAAGTTGAACAAGCTGTAGCTTTAATAGTGAACTGCACGACACCCAAGAAAACTCAAGTGTGTGAAAGATACCACCCCTGTTCTCCTTAGCTCTGCTTTTGATTGCAAAGGAAATTCATCTTTCTGCTTCCCAAATGTAGAACGTTGCAGAATGTAACATAACTGATGTAGACATCTCCACCAATATCTGGTTGTGGCCAACCAGAAATAAAATATAAAAATAAATGGGATGGGGTTGGGGAGCTAAATAGTCTTGACTGAAGGAACAAAATGAAGTTGCTCATTTTAGTATTCTAGCCTAGACACGCTAAAGTGGTTGAGACCAGCCCTTAGCAATTGGGGGGGGGGGGAGCAGCAACATAATTTGTTTAGCTTCCTGCACAAGGTAGAGAGATCAATCCAAAACTATAGCCGGATTGATATTATATATTAGTATATATAATATTATTTATTATCATTATTTATTAGATTTGTATACCTGTAGATCTCAGGGGAATTCACATAAAACTGCAATATAAACCAACACAAAACACATAACAAAAATAGGAATAGAAACAAACCCAACAACCCTCCCCCTTCCACAAGCACATTTAAAAGGGCATCGGATGTCAATCAAACAAAGACCTGGTTAAAAAGGTGTATAATGAAGGCACCAGGCAAACTTCCCCAGGGAGAGCATTCCACAGATGGGGAGCCACCGCAGAGAAGGCCCCGTTCTCGTGTTGCCACCCTCTGGACCTCTCAAGGAGGCGGCACAGGAAGGAGGGCCTCAGAAAATGATCTCAGGGTTCGGGTAAGTTCATATGGAGAGAGGCAGTCCTCGGAGAATTGCAGTCCTGAGCCATTTAAGGCTTTATGTCAAAACCAGCACGAGCAGAGTGTTTCACATACCATAGGACAGCTTGGCCTCCATGTGTTTCGCTAGTGCGCCGACTATTGTTTCTGCTATTGGAACAGGCTCATCTCCAAGTAAACCCAGCCTGAAAGAGCAAGGACAAGGCAACATTTGTCAGGAAAAGCCCAGGGCCTTCTCCCAAAAAACTGAGAGCCGTGGCTCGAGCCCATGATCGCAAAGCAAGAATGGGATGCTGCCACATTGCAATTTGGGTCCGGCAACTGGTGTGTCAGGAGAAAGCAAAGCAGATGCAATGATCCTCCTCACATCTTAATTGGCATCCTTATTACAGTGCCCTGGGGCTACACCTCCAGTGTTGCCATGCATAACCTAACTTCTGCAATCAGCTTGCATTTTCCTTTTCAGTTTTTACTTACGTTCTATCAAGATATATGTAGAGAGCAGAGAAGGTTAAGTACACCCCATTACGTCACAGTAATTATTTTGATTGCCGATACTGCTTTATTGGATTCACTTGTTTTATAATCTTATTCTATCGTTATGCATTTGTGGCCTTACAGCCAAAATGAAGCATGCAAATGAAGAACAATACCATGCAACAACATCATCTAGCCAGTGGCCTGCATGCAAATTGAGCTGCTGAACCTTGCAGTTTCACACCAAATGTTTGGCTATAAAACATGCTTTTAAGAAATGGGAAGAAGAAGAGGAGGAGGAGGGGGAGGGGGAGGAGTTTGGATTTGATATCCCACTTTATCACTACCCGAAGGAGTCTCAAAGCGGCTAACATTCTCCTTTCCCTTCCTCCCCCACAACAAACACTCTGTGAGGTGAGTGGGGCTGAGAGACTTCAAGAAGTGTGCCTAGCCCAAGGTCACCCAGCAGCTGCATGTGGAGGAGCAGAGACGCGAACCCGGTTCACAAGATTACGAGTCCACCGCTCTTAACCACTACACCACACTGGCTCTCTGGGAATTGGCAGGCTACTCTTAGCCATTTTAACTAGTCTCATACGCCTGGATGATAGAGAACAGGTCTGGCCCAAGTCATTTGAGCACCTGAGGCCAACCACAAAATGGCGCTCGCCTCCCTGCCAGGGAAGGAGGAGGTGAGTAAAGATCTACATCAGAAACAAGCAGGGGAATGAAGATCTACATTGGGATCTGCTGCCCCTGTGGATCCATTCTGCCTCACTTTATCTCATTAGTGGGCTGGCCTTGCTAGAGAGGCACTTTAAGGGGGGGGGGTTGTTGGGAAAGGTCAATCCTGAAATCTCCTACCATTCGACCGCATCCAGCTGCCTTGCATCCTCATTCAGTTTATTGTAGATGGCATTTCGGAGATCATCGTATGTTGCAGACTGCTTAAGTCCCAGTAGCCTGCACATAAGTTCTTTCTGAGTAAATATATAAAAAAATAATAACAACAGATCACCATCAATAGTCAGAACGTTGAAAGTACAAGCATTTGCACCTTAAGAAAACCGCAGGTGATGAACACCAGCTTTTTCATGCGACAGTAGAAACGGTCCACATTCAAAGTAGAAATGTGAAAAGGGGTGGGCTATGAGAAGGGTGGACGCGGGTGTCGCTGTGGGTTAAACCACAGAGCCTAGGACTTGCCGATCAGAAGGTCAGCAATTCGAATCCCCGCAATGGGATGAGCTCCCGTTGCTCGGTTCCTGCTCCTGCCAACCTATCAGTTCGAAAGCACGTCAAAGTGCAAGTAGATAAATAGGTACCGCTCCAGCGGGAAGGTAAACAGTGTTTCCGTGCACTGCTCTGGTTCGCCAGAAGCGGCTTAGTCATGCTGGCCACATGACCCGGAAGCTGGCTCCCTCGGCCAATAAAGCGAGATGAGCGCCGCAACCCCAGATTCGGTCATGACTGGACCTAATGGTCAGGGGTCCCTTTACCTTTACCTTTACCTTTACGAGAAGGGCAGAAGGTACAGCCATTGGTTGTGCAAACAGAGCTTTGTTGTCAGGAATGGGATAGCCCACTATTGTGTGAACACTGGATTTCAAAATAATTATAGGTGTAGATGGCAAAATACAAAGCGAATCCATTTCACACCTGCCTTAGCTGCAGCCTTCTCTTGGACCATGAAAGGAACACTCACCCAGGTTATAGAAGCTGCTGTTGCACTGAGCATAGGACACGGCTCTGAATTTATCAGTCCTAGTTTCACAAAGCCTCCAATGGCTTTAGAATAACCCTGGAAGAACGGGGGGGGGGGAGGGGTTAGAAACTGCCACAAAACACAGGGATCAACATGCCAAACTCATATGCGACGCCAGAAATCTACCAACATGGGTTCCCTCCCATTCCAACCTTTGAGCTTTCCTTTGATATGCCTGCATAGGTATTTCGACAGAAGGCAGCAAACGACATGCAACAAATCTGAAGACGGCTTTTGCACACACAGTTCTTGTGCAATAAACGCCTTGCTGTGCTTTTCCTGCTGTTTTAAGCCATCCTGAAATTGGATAGGGTGCTATGCTAAAATAGTTTAAATAGCGAAGGTGAGGTTGCGCAACCTCGCCATCGCTCTCGGAGCTTGCGGGGCTGGAAGCCGGAGCTTCCCCTGACCCCAGCCCCCAGAATGGGTCCAAGAGCGATGGCGAAGTTGCGCGCAGCTTCACCATCGTTCCCAGAGCTTGCGGGGCTGGGGGGATAGCTTCCTGAAGCCTGGAGAGCGAGAGGGGTCGGTGCACACCGACCCCTCTCGCTCTCCAGGCTTCAGCGAAAGCCTGCATTCGCCCCTTAGGACGCACACACATTTCCCCTTCATTTTTGGAGGGGAAAAAGTGTGTCCTATAGGGCGAAAAATACGGTATTTCCCCCTATTTAACTATAAAATGATGATTTCCTTGAGTTAAAATAAGAGTACCCCTAAATGTTAAATGAGTTATAAAACTACAGGTGAGATCACGGTTAAGGGCACACAGGACAATCTTCATCCGAAACTCACACAAAGTAAAATGGATGCTCTCCACACCCTCGCATTTCTACAATATTTTATTACATAAGCACAGCCATAAGCTAAGCCTGGCAGATCAGCCATTTACAGAACGTCCCACCCCAGCTGAATTTTCTCGTAACGAATAAAAACCATAACACACGTTCACCTGGAATTCCCCACGACCTTCACGGTACCAAACGTACTTACCCTGTATCGTAATGTTCCTCTTAAGAGAGTGTGAGCTGACTGAATGCCATAGGGTTTGGCATATTTTGTACTGTCCCTGTTTGGAAAACCTTCCAAATTTAATCCTGGGAAAAAATCCATGACAGTAACAGAATCAAGCAAAGCTCCTCCGGCTGGAATATTAATAATCTAAGGATTGTGAAAAACAATAGTCAGTACTATGTTTTATAACAGGAGTCCTCACACGCAACAAGTCCCTATTTAGAAATGTCCATCTCCCGTGAGATGGAAGACTGTGGATTCCTTTCATTTCTATGCAGGAGGATCCCAAACCCATCTTCAACTTCCTGGTTTCCCTCCACACCTCTCAGTATAACTACCTACGCAAACATATCCTTCAGGCTCTCAACAAGAATCCATTCAAGACTATTTAGTTTATAAGATTAACAGCGTAACGTTCAGTTTAGCAAACCAGTTCTTTGCAATAAAAACTGCTCAGTTCTGGGGTGTCTTAAACCGGAATGATTATAAACTTTGATCCTAAACATTCAAAAATGCAACATGGAATTACATCATCACTGAAAGTCACAGGAATAAATTGTGTTAAGATTATGACATTTAAGTGAATTCGGGGTATGCATAGGCTCCAGCTCTTGAACCTTGCCTGGCTCAAGCAGCCAATAAACACATCTCTCATATTACAACTCTGCAAACTCATGGTAAGGCTTTGGGGACACAGAGATACTTATGTGCAGAGCTATTTAGACACCAACGGCATCTCGTAAAATTTCAGAAGTGATCTTAAAGTCATCTGATTGGACTACTTCAGGCTGTAAACTAAAACAATCCCATCTGACAGCAAAGTTTATGCATGGGATGAGTAAACCCGGGAAATAATCAGAGTCTACGGTAACAGCTCATGGCTAAAGAACCTCACAAACAATGACCCCAATTCTAAGGATACTAATGTTATCGGTCATTTTAATTTGATAACCACAGAAGACCTCAGTAGGGTGAGATATATATATAAATGCAGAAATGCATTTTAAATGAGAGCATCTACATGGAGTTGTCATAGAAAACAAGAAAATAAGAGACAGACACTCTTCTACTAATCTTAGAAAAATAAAATACAAGAACATGAACCCCAAGGTGCTTCTGCACATTTTGAACTCCAGTAGAACTGGTTGAACCAGATCGCTACACCAGGAGCAGAATAGATGCATGAGCAATGATACAGGCCACAACAATCTCTGGTGCCTTGGCCTTGCTCACCTGGCCTGAGATAACAGGGCACTCAGAATTATAGCCTCAGACATTCCAAGTGTTCCTATTCTCCAGGGACATCCCTGATTTACAGAAGCCATCCCGGTTTCTGATTCGATCCTGGAATGTCCCACTTTCCCGTAAAGGTAAAGGTACCCCTGCCCGTACGGGCCAGTCTTGACAGACTCTAGGGTTGTGCGCCCATCTCACTTAAGAGGCCGGGGGCCAGCGCTGTCCAGAGACACTTCCGGGTCACGTGGCCAGCGTGACATCGCTGTTCTGGCGAGCCAGAGCCGCACACGGAAACGCCATTTACCTTCCTGCTAGTAAGCGGTCCCTATTTATCTACTTGCACCCGGGGGTGCTTTCGAACTGCTAGGTTGGCAGGCGCTGGGACCAAACAACGGGAGCGCACCCCGCCGCGGGGATTCGAACCGCCGACCTTTCGATCAGCAAGCCCTAGGCGCTGAGGCTTTTACCCACAGCGCCACCCGCGTCCCTCCACTTTCCCTTAGGATGTCCCTATTTTCATTGGAGAAATGTTGGAGGGTATGGAGTTATCTGACCCCCGAGCCGTCTGAAGGCAATCCTGTATGGGGAAGTGTTCTTTTTTAATGTTTTTATTTATGTTGGAAGCTGCCCAGAGTGGCTGGGGCAACCCAGTCAGATGTGTGGGGTATAAATAGTAAAATTATCGTTAAGGAATGAGATGTCCCTATTTTCATTGGAGAAATGTTGGAGGGTATGCAGCCTAAAACAGGGTGGGCAGAAGGTAGCCTGGGATCCACTGACAAATCTCTGGGGGCCTAACAGTAGATTGGCAAAGACTTTGACTCCCAATTGTTTAATAAAAAATTATTTAACAGAGAGATTAGGTTGCTAAAATGAAAGCTTGCGGGGGGAACAGGATTGTGTTTTTGTGTGGGGTAGGACTGTGAGAATGATTCCAACACAAAAAAACAAATCCCAAGGCTATGACTGCACTCGGAAGCACTTAATTCTAAGCACAGTACACTCAGTCAAGGAGAAAAGACAAGAAAATAACTCATTAATTATTATTATTAGAATTATACTTAGTGATTTCCCATCTTTGCATTTTAACAGGTATATGAAGACAACTTCACCTCTCCATTTTTTAAATACGTAGCAGGTTGAACAGTGTTGAGCAGGACTCCCTGTGGACTCCAGCTGAATTTATATCTCAAGGGGTTGCCAGAATGTTCCGGAGCGGGCAGGCCACCACAGAAGGAAGTGTAAGACACCACCTGCAGATGAAGAAAAGGAGTTGTCTCCAATTAAACTATATCCATCCAAAAGCTCCAGATTCATTTGACCCAGCTTTATTCTGTATTGCTGAGGCTGCAATTCCATACCCACGTCTTCATTTAGCAGTATCCTTCCTTGTTTACAAAATGACCTACTTGAGGCAGTTCACAATATATTTGCAAAACAGATGACAACACACTAGTTACCGGAGTGGGCCAAAGATGGATACAAGTCCACCCCATAGCCATAACAGTTCTCCAACATGCCAGTTGCCTCCTAGTCTGGAAGCAGCCAGATGCTCATCTCCCACAGGCCCAACACAGCTGGGGGCGGGGGGAGGACAGAGTCAACATTCCCCTGAACTAATGTACCTAGAACATGGGACTCATGTACCAAGGAGTAAGCCTTGCAGAACTCATGGAGGCTTCCATATGAGTTGACTTCACTGTATGTCTTCGGCTGCCATCTTCGCTGCGAATTTTCAGGCACATCTTGAAAACGTGGTGACAGGCAGGGCTTTTCTGCGCCGGAACTCGCCAGAACTAAGTTCCAGCACCTCTCAGGCAATCACCATTTTAGGAGAACCTGGGAGCTGCTCATGGTGAGCTCTGGTAACTCTTTCTAGAAAAATAGCACTGCTGACAGGCCTATTCAGTTATCATGGGCTGCTATATTTCAAAAAGTAAAAACCAGGACACCCCAAAAGTTGCTGAGCTTCCAAAGTTGTTGGAACTTTTTTTTTACAAAATCACAAAAACTTGATTGACTCGATTAACTTGCCTAAGATCCAAGACAAAGCACCGTCTTTCGGAAATCGCTCTCCCACCCACCACCACCCCGGCAGTAAATTCCGCCTTTGAAATCCCAGGAAAATCTGGACATATGGAAGCCCTAAATCATTTTAATCTTTTCTACTTTACTTCAACAAACCTTTATTAGGCATTACAAGTACAGGCCATCCTAAAACATCCATATATAACATTTTAAAATCTATGCAAATAAACAACCATGTAAAAATATGTAACAACGAGGATTGTCATTGGAGTTTCTTCCCACTATATAGTGCCATTCACCATCCAAGAGATACTATTGATAAAAACTCATATTTTCAAGATGAGTCACTCATCTTTATTTATAATTTCTCATAGTATCATTATACAGTGGTATCTCGGTTTTCGAAAGTAATCTGTTCCGGAAGACCGTTTGAGTGCCAAAACTTACAAAAACTGAGGCACAAAAGGCGCTCTGCAGATTTAATAAAGAAAATTGAGAAAAATAACATATACACCAGTGGAAGCCGTTCGACTTCTGAGGAGTTTTTGAAAATGGAAGCATTTACTTCGGGGTTTACGGTGTTCGAAAACTGAAACGTTCGTCAACGGAGACATTCGAAAACTGAGGTACCACTGTATATTGTTGTTCTCCATCTTGTTATGAGTGAGAGGCATATAAATATTTGTATCAATAAAATACATTCCATTTATTTTGCCATTAGTGTGTGGACCCTCAGGTCCAGGCCTCTAGGCCCCTTTCTCTGGAACCTTCCCCAGGTTGTGCCCCTCAGTTGGTCCTGCTTCACACCCCTAGTGTTGTCCCTGACTGGATTTAGTCCTTGAACCCTGATCTTGCCCCTTGCTTGTCTGGATAGATGACACCAAGGGGTTTGCAAGAGAGTGTGTTTGTGGAAAATAGCCAACTGTGCAAAACACTTGCCTCTGGCTCCACCCACCTGGCAAGTGGCCCTCAAAATGCTGTACAGAAGGGAACAAGGCCCTCAGGTTCACCACCTCTGGCCTATAGGATTGCACCCTTAATCTTGACTTATATTAGCTGGATCCCCTGTGTGCAATCGTGTTCCTGTATGGAATTCCATATTTATTGGCCCAGAGATGGAAAGAAGATAAAGTCCCTACCAGAGAAGAATGGCAGATCAAGTTGATGCATTATGCCGAAATGGCGAAAATAACTGGAAGAATCAGAAATCAGGAAGACCAAAATTTTAATAAGGAATGGAGAAAAGTTTTAGTTTATCTGAAAAACCATTGTAACCAGTTAAAATCGTTAGTAGGCTTGGAATAACACTTGTAGTTTAATGGTGAATTTTGGACACAATGGAGTGGTTATTATAAAAGATGCAGGAGGAAATGATTGGGAATAGGACCCACAAAGGGGAGGAAGGAAAGTCTAGGAGATTCTATGTTGTATGTTGGATATGTGACTGTAAAGTTTTAATCTGAAAAACCATTTAATTAAATTTATTCTTTTAATGGAATTCCATATTTAAAGGAATTCAAAGGAAATAGCCTGGACTTCACTTCTATTCTACCACCCTGTCTCTGTGTGAGGCAGTAGCTGATGCCTAAGTGAAAAAGGAAGGAAATGCAAAATTTTAGATTTGGAGCTGGGAAGGGCTGAAAGGAGTGGGATGTTCTAAGCCCAGTGGCTGACAGCTGATAAACCCACAACAAAGGAGGTACAGTGGTACCCCGCAAGATGAATGCCTCGGAAGACGAAAAACTCGCAAGACGAAAGAGTTTTTCGTTTTCTGAGGTGCTTCGCAAGACGGATTTCCCTAAGGGCTTGTTTCGCTAGACGAAACGGCCCTGCCTCTCGTGTCATGGCTACGGTCACTGCACGCACGCACGCACGCTCGCTTCCCCGCTCCTCCGGCTCCCTCCCACCTTCCAGCTGACGGTTAGTGCCTCGCGCCGCTGCCCACCCCCCTCGCACGCTCCCCTCAGAGAGCCGTTGCCGCCAGCGCCTCTCTCTCCCTGGTGGCGGTTCCGCCGAGTCGCGCTCTTGAGCCCCGCCACCCTCCAGCAGCCGTGTCGCACGGTGGCCACAACACGCTGGTGAGTCTGAGGTACCGGCTGCGGCAGCTGTCCTGCTTCTCCCCGCCCCTCCCCGCCGTTGTCAGTGTTTAAATGCAGTGGTGCTTCGCAAGACGAAAAAACTCGTACAATGAAAAAACTCGTGGAACGAATTAATTTCGTATTGCGAGGCACCACTGTATTATAAAATAGGAGCGGTGCGGAGGGGAAGACCTCTGAACAGATTGATTACTTATTGAGCTTACCGTAGCCCCCACTTCTTTCGCTTTATCAATACACTCCATCGCCAGCATATGATCAAGCCCAGGATCCAGACCCATTTCGCTGATAACAGTAATGCCAGCCGCCTCGACACTGAAATAAGAGGGCGTCTCATTTCAAAACAAGAATTCCGTAACGGGGCATCTTTACAGATCAAAACAACATACCCCCAAGATTTCCAATGGGGAAATTGAGGCACTGCATCGCTCTGTCAATCTGGGATGTCCCGCTTCAATTGGGACACTTGGGAGGCACCGAAACACAAGTCAAGCTCAATGGTTCACAAACAATATGAGTATAAATAGGGGACCCACATCCAGACAACTGAATCTGTGCACCCCCTTTTTACAAGGAGAGCAAGGAGGAACGGGTCGCCCTTCTCCCATTGCTCTGCACACTTGAACAGAACTTAGAAAACATGACTGCACCTTTCATTTGCATCAGTAAAGTTTGAACTAGCTGCCTTTGCTAAAGACTCTGTGGAGTCTACACAGCTGCCAACAAAACATTTTAAATGTGTTGTAAAGTGCAATATACAAATGTGACGTGAGATGGCAACAGTGAGCTATGCCAAATTCAATGTATTTTTCAAAACTTTTTCTTTAAAGCATTTTTATATGTGTGCAGGTGCCACCTGTTATCTATACCATGAGTTCTGAGCCACTGTAAAAAGGGACCTTTGAGGAATGGTTGCTGAAAGTGGTTCCATGTGCAAGCAGTGGTACGTGCCACAGTGGCACTATTTTCGCAATGCACGTTCCAGCATCGAGTCAAGAGATGTGCATGAAAGATCTGGCTGGGTTTTCCCAGCCACTCTGGGTGGCTTACAGCACATGAAAAATTGTAAAAGGTTAGACATTTAAAAATTCCTGATACAGGGTTGCTTTCTCCCTTTAGCAGGGAGAACATAAGAGAGACTTACCTTTCCTGCAGCTCTTTCATAGCAGGTGTCAGGTAACTGGCAGTAACCATATTCACCTTGTTGTCAATGCACTTCTTAGCAACCACAGGATGGAATGCGTAAGGCAGCAAGCTAAAAAGACAAATGTGAACTTAGGGTGACCTGCTCTATCCTTGACTCTCAAAGAAGAAGAGAAGAGTTTGGATTTGATATCCCACTTTATCACTACCCGAAGGAGTCTCAAAGCGGCTAACATTCTCCTTTTCCTTCCTCCCCCACAACAAACACTCTGTGAGGTGAGTGGGGCTGAGAGACTTCAGAGAAGTGTGACTGGTCCAAGGTCACCAAGCAGCTGCAAGTGGAGGAGCAGAGACGTGAACCTGGTTCACCAGATTACGAGTCTACCGCTCTTAACCACTACACCACACTGGCTCTCGAGAGGCATGTTATCAACAAGGGAACCATTCTTGCATGGCCATTCATCTCAAGGGACAATGTATGTGTACCACAGTATGGAGAAGGCAATTCCACGCAAAATATTAAGTCCTGGTTTTTATAATGATGCTAAAATGAAAGGGTCACCCATGAATGAGGGAACCACAACCAATTCTGCGGTATCCTTGTCAAGTATGCAGTTGAAAGAATGGACTTTTCTCACAAATGCACACTTCAGTGCATCTCTTAAAAGTGTGAACACATGAAGAAACACCCGGTAGTTGCATTTTGGGCTTTTCCCCAAAAGCATCCTCTTCTAGCCTGAAGTTCAGTACCATCACTACCAGGTAAAATCGTCAAGAGCTAACCTGGCCCATTGCCTGACCCACACCATGGGGAATCGCTGAAGCACCTACACCATGGGTAGGCAAACTAAGGCATGGGGGCAGGATGCGGCCCAATCACTTTCTAAATCCGGCCTGTGGACAGTCCAGGAATCAGCATGCTTTTACATGAGTAGAATGTGTCCTTTTATTTAAAATGCATCTCTGGGTTATTTGTGGGGTATAGGAATTCGTTCATTGTTTTTTCCAAAATATAGTCCGGCCCCCCACAAGGTCTGAGGGACAGTGGAAAAAAAGCTGAAAAAAGTTTGCTGACCCCTGATCTACCAGAACACACTGACCTGATAACAAGGTTGTGCTTCTTCACCATGGCCTCTAATTTCTTCTCGTCTTCGGTGACATCCACAACGACAGGAACAACATTGCTGTATTTCTTAGCCAGCTGCTCAAGTTGTTTCTTCATGACAGATGCTGTCGTAGAGCAAGAACATTGGCTGAAAGCGGTAGACACGACTCTCTCCTCTTGAGGTCCCATTAAATAAGCATTCAATCATAACCTCTCAGCAAGTTTTAGACAACTCAGTCATGTAGTGTCATGCAACCTCGGCAGGACCCATTCTGTATAAAATGGGGGGGGGTGCTTGGTTTAAATTTAGAAGCTTTCAGAGAAATTAACTGGGCCCCGGATAGCATGGGTTGCTGCTCATCCTTGTTTTAAAGGGTGTGTCATGGAATTATTTTTTGATGGGGGGTGGATTTTCTTTACTGGTAGATTCCCCTTTTCTGTATAAAATTGTGACATATTGCCACCAGGAAGAATGAACCCCCATGTCCACCCCCTCCTCTGTCCAGCTGCCAGGGGAGCCTTCGGGACTCCACATTCCCAGGACCCCTCCCTTTCGCCCAGTGTTAGAAATTCCCAAGGCACCAGACGCATTTTGCAATTGCCACAGGTCCAATTGCGACCACATGGAGATTTCTGGATGCCAGGCTAACATCTCCATGTGGCTGGGCCTTCAGCTTTCTTAAGCCTGGTAAAGGTAAAGGGACCCCTGACCATTAGGTCCAGTCGTGTCCGACTCTGGGGTTGCGGCGCTCATCTCGCTTTATTGGCTGAGGGAGCCAGCATACAGCTTCCGGGTCATGTGCCAGCATGACTAAGCTGCTTCTGGCGAACCAGAGCAGCACACGGAAACGCCATTTACCTTCCCTCCAGAGCGGTACCTATTTATCTACTTGCACTTTGATGTGCTTTCGAACTGCTAGGTTGGCAGGAGCAGGGCCCGAGCAATGGGAGCTCACCCTGTCGCAGGGATTTGAACCGCCGACCTTCTGATCAGCAAGTCCTAGGCTCTGTGGTTTAACCCACAGCACCACCCGCGTCCCGTCTTAAGCCTATTTCTTTGCATTTACATCCCACCTTTGTCTTCAAGGAATACATGGTTCCCCACCCCCCTGGTTAATCCCTACAATGACCCTGTGAGTTAGGTTAAGAGGCTGTGACCGACCCAAAGTCACCCGCTCAGTTTTGGTAAATCCATTCCAGAACTTTGCAAGACCCAACTAAAACTAAGCTAATCCATGCAGGCAAAGCAGTACCTGTTCTAGGATAAAGGCTCAACGAAGAAACTGTTAGTGGGGGAAAGAAATCAAGAAGATCAACGAATGAAAGACTAAAAGATGGCTAGGTCTTAGAAGCTCTAAGCCACTCACTCCTACAAAAGTCTCCACCAGCAGAGGTGGGCATTGTAATAGCCAGCAGGCCATGTGTGACAGCCAGCCTTTGGTACAGCTTGCTAACTAGAGGTCTTGTTTAAACAAACTAAATTTATAGCACTCATGACTGTTGAGAACATGATGGTGCCTGAAATGCTCAGATCTATTTATTTTAATAGCCTGAGTTTCAGATCTGTTAGCTTTCAAATCTCTGCGTTTCTGAAAAATAATGCTAATATAGGGTTTGGGAAAGTTCATAAAATAACCTATAGAAATAGAAGGGAAAACAATGTCTTCCAATAATAAGGCTCAGAAGCAGGTAACCATTCCATGTAAGATGTTGAAAATCTGGATTTGCAAAAGATATTGCACTGTTTGTTTCCCTCTCGGGCAAGTATCTAATGTATGTATGCATTCAGGCTTCAAGACACACAGAAGATGAAACAAAGTCCACAGCCATCTCCTTCAAGACACCCGCTTGCCTTTCTGCTTTGACCAGCTTCCTTAAGACGTAGCTCCTAACAGATATGATACAGTAGGTACACATCACAGTAAACCATGTATGAATCAGTCGAACTCCTTTGAGCCTCTCTTCCTACTGTGGAGAAACAAACCACAATACCTGGCTGAGCATTATATCTGAGTCAGGGTTTATTTCACCCTCAACAAACCACAATATGTAGAAAACAGTCTGTGGTTTGTTTCTTCCATGTGCTAACGGAGGGGAGCAAAGGAGCCTAGAGAAGCACATTCACAGTAAGCCATTAACTATGGTTTACTGTGGCATGCAAATTTACTATGGTTTACTGTGACATGCAAATTAACTACGGTTTACCGTGACTTGCAAACTGGGGCAATGCAGTCACTCTTGTGAACAGAAGGAGCCTTTGTACTCAAGGAAACTTGTGAACTTAGAAAGGCCTTTTCCATCAGTGTAACTCTCCCCACATCAGCAGAAATCCCAGCCTTCGGAGCCCTAGAAGCCCTCAAAACGGAGTTGCTTCCATGGGCATGATGTGTATTTGTCTTTCGATGAACTGAGTGGAAGGCTACGAGTCATAGGCAAGGGGAGATTTTGTGTGTGAATTCAACAGTGCTTAGTTTGATTTGAGCTGTTGGTTTGTTAATGCTGTTAACCTTGTTTCGTGGATTAGGAGAGCTGTAATGCTTTGTGAATTTTATATTGTGATGTTTCCTGGGGTTGTCCTTTTTAGCCTATTTTTTGTTTTGTTAAGAGTGTTTTACAGAAGGTGGCTGTTTTACTGATGATTTGTTAATTGTTTTATACAATTCATGTTGCGATGTTCCACTATGTGGATTTATTTATTGTATGTAAGCCGGGGGGCCTTCTAGGTAGTGGCGTCCGCCCTGTGGAACACCCTCCCATCAGATGTCAAGGAAATAAACAACTATCTGACTTTTAGAATACATCAGAAGGCAGCCCTGTTTAGGGAAGTTTTTAATGACTGATGTTTTATTGTGTTTTTAATATTCTGTTGGGAGCTGCCCAGAGTGGCTGGGGAAACCCAGCCAGATGGGCAGGGTATTAATAAATGCATCATCATCATCATCATCATCATTATTAGAGACTCATCCGAGCGAAAAGTGTATGTAGCTACAGTGCTAGATCTCACCCAATGGCTGTACTTTGTAATGAAAAATAAGGAGCACTGATCTGAGTATCAGGTATGTTAGGACTTCAGATAGGAAATATTTACTTATACAAAGGCAACACTCTCAAGTCCTTTGTGCTTTTAATGCTACAGTCTTACTTACAAACCTGCTGTTATTTCAATGTTGGGATCTCTCGTGAGGTATTCTATCACAGGCCCTGAAACATAGCCAGATCCAAGTATCAAGATCTTCCTCTTTTTATCCATGGTCAGTGACTGGGTGTACTCCCTAGAAGAGACAAAAGTCAGTAAAGAGAATAAGTCAACAAAATAGGCATCAACAACTGGTATGTTTTAAAGTAAGTTTTGAAAGCAAGGAAGGAGCTCTCTTTAACACAATGGTTTCAATCCAGTCTTCCAAAAAATTCTAACATTAGCCAAAACACTTTCAGCCTCAATTAGGAGTGGAAAAGTAACCAGACGAGCACTGCAAAATTTTAGGTCTCCAGCCCACAACAACTCTGGGGTCTGCTCTGCATTTTTTTTTATGTTTCCAAGGAAAACTATGAAAATTACTCCTGGCATATCATCTCGTGTTTGAATGTGCTTTTCTGTGCTAATTTTGTTTTGCTAAATGGCATCGTTATGATCATGATCAATATGAAAATAAAAGTTAATAACTCTGGCTTTTAAAGGCTCCAGGGAAGAGAATTGGCTCAGTGACATTAAATCTTCCTTGCAGGATAAACCTGGATAAACACTACCAGTCCAGATAGACCAGGGCAGTCCAACAAGCAGTCTTTGGGCCTTTTTGGGTGGACTCTGGGACCCTGCCAGGGTCTCAGGCCACCCCACACATGATGAGATGCGGGTTCCATGTCAAAGCTCTCTTGCAACCCCCTTGGCATGAATAGTCCGGCCTCCCTGGTGTAGACAACACTCGGCTACATTGACTAACAGCCTGGCTTGATTTAAGGCGCCTTTGCATGTTCCTACATGTGACCTGGCAGCATGACTTGCTAAAGACATACTCCAGAATAGGCTAGCCTGACACCGTTAAAAAAAGGGTCAACTTAAAACTTTAAGTTACTGAGTCTTAGAATAAGGAGGCATGAACAAAGAAAGCATTTCTCTTACAGCCCTTGAGTAGGTAAAAAGGTAAAGGACCCCTAGATGGTTAAGTCCAGTCAAAGGCGACTATGGGGTTGCGGCGCTCATCTCGCTTTCAGGTCGAGGGAACCGGCGTTTGTCCACAGACACCTTTCCGGGTCATGTGGCCAGCATGACTAAACCACTTCAGAAACCAGAGTTCACAGAAATGCCGTTTACCATTCCGCCGCAGGGGTACCTATTTATCTACTTGCACTAGTATGCTTTTGAACTGCTAGGTTGGCAGGAGCTGGGACAGAGCAACGGGAGCTCACTCTGTTGTGGGGATTTGAACCACCAACCTTCCGATTGGCAAACCCAAGAGGCTCAGTGGTTAGACCACAGCACCACCCATGTTCTTGGATGGAGGAACCAGGTCCATACAGGCTGTGTGTCTTCAAGGTTTGGGCTTTGACATATTTTAAGGATGAAACTTTGGGAAGCCTATCCCTCCCCAACATGAGAACTGAAACACTAAGAAAGAAAAGAAAAGCTTAGAACCTAGATTAAGGAGCCTCATCCTTTGCCTTCCACTTCCTGTTGGACTGTAACTTCCAGGACCACAGAGCAGGTGGGAACCAAAGACTATCAGGAGGGCAGCTGCTTCCCCAATCCCTGAGCCAGATCTTTTTAAAGATCTCAAGAACTTTCTCTTGAGGTTGCTCAGTGGATAGATTTTGTTCTCATCTTCTGGAGCTAACTGTTTCCTATGTACAAGATCAGAAAGGAATTTTCCCGTGTAGCTGAGATCTCTTCACTGTTGTATTTCAATTCTATTCTCTTGCAGCCAGTTCTTTCATTTGAACACTGCCTCCTCCTCAGCACAGTTCCCCCCCCCGCCCCAAAGTCACTTTTTTCTAGTGAAAACCACCCCCTGCTTAATTTTTTCCCAAGAGCCCTGTGGGGACCCCATGGCATTCTTTTAGTAAACTCACAGGGGAAATTATCGAAATATGGAATCGTTAACACGTCTCTGAACAACCTGCAGAGAAGGTCCCCAAGTTGGCTTCTGCATCAGCGCCATTAGAATAAATACTTGTGACAGCCGTGCCACACTCATGCTTCATTGAAACACAATATGACACAACAATTCAAAACTTTAGTCAGATAGACTGGGGGTGGGGAGAGAAAGCTATATTACCTGCGCTCCCTCAGTTTCTGGATATATTTATACTTATCAGTCAATGAACCATTGGATGCAATCACTGCCTACAAAAGTATACGAAACACATCATTACTTTCCTGGCGGCTGACCTCGCCATGCCCAAGTTAAGAGAGAGAAAAAGGAGTCAATTGGCTTGCAAGACTTACGTCTCTAACTACAGGTGAGTAATTCTGGCTTTCGAGGGGCTCCGAGGCTTCAGATAACAGCTGTGGAGATCAAGGTTTCCCATCAGAGCACTTGCTTTCAGACAGATAATTATCTTTCACAGATAAGAGTCTTGGAAAAGTATATTTCATTAAAAACAAGGCAACCGTCAAGATTTAAACTGAGATTAAAATGCAGACTGTGTTGCTAGTCAGGCTACTTCGAAGACCTGAAATTCTCCTGACCTTCAATTGTCAATTAAATTCTTTTTCCTAGATTCACTTTCCCCTTCCACCCCGCTTCACAGAGCCGCTGTGCCACCGTTTAGGCAAGATATAATACGCATGAAACAAATATTGTTGCCATGTATATCTATATAGCGTGAAGCCCGCAAGCAGGACCAACAGGCTGAAGAACCGAGTCAGAATTAGGGGGAAGGCCAAAAAGATAAGGGACAAGTTCTATTTGTGGTTTCCTTAGTAGAGATTTGGGAACCACTAATCAAGACAGACATGTGTAACTCTGGAAATCTCATTCTTTCACCTATACAAGAGCTAAAGTTAAGAGACAGGATGGCTGGGGAAAGCTCTCCTAACTACACAAAGTGGTGATAAGCGATGAGATTGTATTTGCTGACTGACCAGAGAAGAGATAAGTTAACACTGGCAAGTTACCTGCCCAGGGCTGCTCCAAGATATTTTCCTGCCTCAGGTGAAACAGCAACTTGTCTCCCCAAGATGCACAGTGCTAACTCTTAGTGTTAGAAACTGAGATATGAAAGCTAGGAGCTAAGTGGCACCCGAAACTGAGGTTACAGGCGCAACAACGGAATGGCTGGGCGCTTTTTTTAAAAAATAACAAAAATACAAAGCTGAAAATGGATGAACTGCAACTAAAATATTATGTTCATTTATACACGGTCTAGTCCTTCCCCTGCCCACCCCCCTGATATTATTAAGAGGGCCTCTTTTCCAGTCTTCAGAGAGTAGTGGGGAGGCAGAAAAAGGTCGTCTTTTCCTTCCACTCTGCGGTTTTAATCGAAAATCTCAGGCGCAGGGCTGCGCCCAGAGCACAGAAACTGATGCAATTCCCTGTCGCAAAATGTGCCTAGATACAATGGGAGTTTCCAACACTGCTTAATGCTGGCCCGAGACATTTTGGTACCTGAGGTGACAAACAAGATGGCGCCCACAGCCACTTCCACACAGAGCAGTTCATGGGACGGGAGCTGAATCTTATTTCAAAACAGGTTACAGGATTATGTCCCCTACTGCAACTGGACCAAGGCTCAGGAGCGGCCGTGCGCCAACAGAGGCGGGTGACCAGGGTCTCAGGGAGAACAGCCAGGGGCTACTGCTGCTGCAACTGCCTCTGGGAATATGTCCCCTGAGGCAGTTGCCTCACTCTTGTTTGGCTGTTTTGTGGTAACTCAAAAACCGGGGGGTTTTGATGGTTGCGGCCTATGTCTAAGCAAAGCTCCACACACAACACATACACTTTAGTTCAGCCGGTCTTACTTCCAGTATATTACAGTGGATCCTCAGGTTATGTTACCTTCAGGTAACGTAACTTTCGGGTTGCAGACACAGCAAACCCAGAAGTGTATTCTTCTGGGTTTCGATGGACGCACATGCATAGAAGCGCTTTATTGCACCATGCACGTGCGCAGAAGCGGCGCCTCTACTTGCGGATTTTTCAGGGTACATACAGACCCCTGGAATGAATCACATTCATATCTAGATGGTCCACTGTATTATTATTTATTAATTAAATTTATTGGTCACTTTCTCTTGCCATGCATAGGATTGTACAGTTAATCACTTGAATTATTACAAGCATATACAACGGCCTTTAATGAACAGCAAAAAGAAAATGCTGTCTTTATAAGATAATCATTTCCCCCTCTTTTTAATTCAACAGGGAATTGGAAGTGGTTAGATTATGTGATGATGACCTGTGTCAAAAGAAAAAAAAAGTTACAGGGGCTCCACACCACAATGCAGAACACTGTATGGAGGAAAGATGGTTTGTGGCATTCTCTCACTTTTTGCAGCAGCAGATTCGCAGAAAAGCTCTTGCTGCCATTAAGGGAGCCCAGGACTCTTGGAATTTCTTGCTTCCAGTCTACACAACAACCATTAACACTCTCTAAGCAGCCACTTATGACTCATCCAAAGCCATTAACACACAGCTTCAGAGAAGAGTTGAAAAACAATGACCAGGAAGAGGGGTATATAAATGTCACCTGCTGGGCCTTGACTGCAAGGGCTTCCTAAGCTCAATGGCAGAGCATCGGATCTGCATGTAAAAGATCCCAGGTTCAATCGAGTCCGGGCTGGAAAAGACTGGTATGAAGCCCTGGAGAGATGCCAGTCAGTATATAGACAGGGGTGGAGAACATTTTTCCACTCCAGAGCTACATTCCCGGCAACCTCAAAATTAAGGGTATGCGGTTGTTTATAGATTTTCTTTTTGTTCTGAATTCAACGGTTTGACCGATTTCTTTGGTTCCAACGGCTAATGACTCCTCTGGAAGAGGGGAATCCAGGGCTCCCCCTGCCCCCATAATCCCTTAAGCATAAGGTCACATATACTCCTTGCCCCTCCATAAAGTGTGAACTTAGCCTCACAATAGGAGGCAGGAGGTGATCAAGGGCAGATCATACCCTAGACGGAAATCCATCAGGATAGTGGATTGAATTCTGATACTTTCAAAGGAGAAGCACAGGAAAGCCTTGCAGCTAGCTAGGGGGATGTGTTTTTTACTGCTCTTTGGGTAATGGTTTACTGCTCTTTGGGAAAGAGGGTAGTTAAAAGGTGTTGAGAACTGGGGCTGTTGACAGGAGTGGGTGATGGGGCTCATGTTTCTACACTCCTACTTTGTGACATATTTGTGATGTATCGATGATGCTGTTGAAAAATGTATTATGGGAAATGGGGAGAGGTCTTTGTGCGTTTGAACCTTTTTGCAACAAATAAGGGTCAGGTCTACTGACTACTGTTTTGCGTCTTTAACTTCACTGCAGACTCCTCCTTTGCTGACTGGAGAGATCCAAGGGGAGGGGTACCACAATAAGCTGGACAGTGGAACAAATCCACACCCCAGGATTTTTTTCCTTATCAACCTGCATCCCATGTACAGTGGTACCTCTGGTTATGAACTTAATTCATTCCGTAAGTCCGTTCTTAACTTGAAACCGTTCTTAATCTGAGGTACCACTTTAGCTAATAGAGCCTCTTGCTGCCGTCACACCGCCGGTGCACAATTTCTGTTGTCATCCTGAGGTAAAGTTCTTAACTTGAGGCACTACTTCCGGGTTAGCAGAGTCTGTAACCCGAAGTGTTTGTAACCTGAGGTACCACTGTAGTGAACATGATGTCTTGTCACAACACAGCCACTAAGATTTGGCTATTAACAGGAAATGAATTTTCTCTCTCTCTCTCTCTCTCTCTCTCTCTCACACACACACACACACACACAGAGAGAGAGAGAGAGAGAGTGTGTTAATTCCCCTCTGAAAAAGAACACTTACGCAACTGGCCAGATCATCACTGTGAAAACTGTGTAATGTAAAGAATCAAAATCCTGTTCATCAAAATGGATAAATACATTTATTGGAACAGCTCTTTAAAGAGAGTCTGCACAACTTTCCATGTCACCTGCATTTAGTAGCCATAGGTTTAAGAGGAGGATGGGGAAAGATCCCACAAAAGACCATTATTTGAGAAGTTTCTACCTTGTGTAGTCTGAATTAGTTTCTAAGAAACACTGTCAGTTAAGTTTTACAGCAGATTTCCTACCTACGGAGCAGCCCAGAAGCTCCGCAACACACAAACGCTTAAACACTCAAAATAGAAACAAGTCGCCCACTTACCATCTCTTCAATGTAAGGGAAAAGCATGTCTCCAAAGCATTCTGTTGATTCTATAGGAAGCTGAGCTGGCAGATTGTCAATGGAACACATCAAAATCCCTGATCCCTCCACACTAGAAGAGACAGAAACTTGATTCCAGGCAACAAAAGCTTTGTGCACTATTTCTCTCTCTTTAAAAAACATTTCTAAAAGGCGGTTGTTGTTTTTTTACACAAATGTTTTTGCCTGGCGCCTAAAGATATGATAGGAAGGCGAGCCTCTCTGGGGGGAGCATGCTACAAGGGTGGGGGGCACTGCAGAAAAGGCTCCTTGTACCCCTCCAGGCCTCTCCTGGAGGAGACACTTGAAGAAGGGTTTCAGATGATGATCACAGGGTCTAAGAAGTTTCCTATGGGGAGAGGCAGTCTTTGTGCTATTGCGGCCCACACCCATTTAAGGCTTTACAGTGGAACCTCGGGTTGCGAATGTGATACGTGCGGGAGGCATGTTCACAACCTGCAGCATTCGCATTCACAACCCACAGAGCCGCGTCTGCACACACGCATGACATGATTCGACACTTTGTATGCGCATGCGCGAGCGCTGAAACCCAGAAATAACCCATTCTGGTACTTCCGGGTTTCAGCACGTCCGTAACCTGAAAATGCGTAACCCGAAGCGTCTGTAATCCAAGGTACCACTGTATAGGTCAAAGCCAGCACTTTGTATTGGGCCCAGAAACTAATTGGCAGCCAGTACGCTCTGGCCAGGATTGGTTTTACTGCTCAAACCATCTTGCCTCAGTGAGCAACCTGGCAGCCAAATTCTGTATCAGCTGAAGTTTCCGAACTGTCTTCAGAGGCAGTTCCACTTCTCCCCACCAAGAGTCAATCCTATTTTGTTCAGGAAGGCCACCAAACTTCCAAAGTGGCTTTTTTGTGTGTGAGTGACCTTCCTGCACAAAACAGGAATGCAAGAAGTTTCCTCTAGTGCATTTTGTTAAGCTACTTAACCTCCAAGATCCAAGTCCGTGCATGCTTGGAGACACCTCAACTGTATCCATCACAATTAAATGCAACACTACGAAATAACTGTGTGTTGCTTTAAAACTGAGTTTTTCAACACAAAAGAAAATTAGGAAGACCCTCTCACCTGTCGTGGATAATATGCTGATCGGCATCATACATGCAGAAGGGGCTGTCTATTGTTGTACATTCTGTCATAAATTCTATAGACCCTCCAGTGTCTGCAGAGATGTCACATATTGCAACAAGTCTATTAAAAAAAAACAGCCAATAAATGATTTTCAGTTTTTTAAAGTCTTAAAAATACAACTCCCAAGTGAACTGCCATCAACAGTGTCTGAAGAAATCAACAGCCAAACAAGACAGATTTAGTCTGCCATTAGTACTCAACAAAATACTCTCCTCAGGGAGCCTTAGTAAAGATTTCAAACAAGGAATAGTTCTAGACCAGGGTTTCCTAAAATTTGGTTCTCTAGCTGTTTTTGGACTACAATTCCCATCAATCCCTAGTTAGCAAGACACGTGGTGAGGGATGATGGGAATTATAGTCCAAAAAACAGCTGGAGAACCAAGAAGTAAAGCTCTGCTGGATGAAATACAATGGCCTCTGGTCTATTTTTGGGGAATCCTGCAACATGTTTAAGTTTTTACTCTGCTAATTATACGTCAGAGTTCTACTCTGGATCAATACTGAGTAGAATTCCATGACAGAGCAAACTTTAAGGCAAGTCAAATTTTTAGCTCTGGCCCCGCCCACTTCTAGTTTCAGATCCTGTAAGATTGCCTCTGAGCAAATGCAGTCCTCAAAAGGAAAACAAAACAGAGGATCCCCAGGACCGATTTCACTGGTGCCTGCTATCACCAAATACAAGCTTCTTACTTGTGTGGCAATTGTGGACATCCCTCAGTGGCAGCAGCAGAAGGTCGCAGAGGAGCCAGAAGTCGCTGCGCATCCTGCCTGCTTAGCAGCCGCGGAGTATGCTGCTCCCAGTAGATCCCATTGATCACGCAAGTAGCGTAAGGTGCAATCTGTAAAATAAAGCTGCAATTTCTTCTTATCCTGTAAGGAACCAACACCTTGATCCAAACAGTTAACTATGTGATTCAGTAACTATGTGATGCAAATCCTGGATGCTGATAGCATGCCTCACTTTATCATCTGGTCATGGAACCAGGTGGTTCTCTAGATGCACCTAGACAATCATCAGCTTAAATGGAAAACAAGCAAGGTCCCAACTAAAGAATGGGAACTTTAAGCTGACAGAATATGCACAGCTTGCAGACTTAACACATAGAATAAGAGAACAAGAAGAACATACGTTTAAAGAAGACTGGAAAACGTTTATTGAATATATGGGGGGAAATTGTGCACATTTGAAAACGTGGGCAGCATTAAGATAAATTCAACAGTGTAAGTAAGTTTTGATGGATGTAATAATGGAATACTGAATGGTTTAGTTTTTGTAAAATATGCATGGATTTATGATATGCAAAATGAACCATGGAAAGAGAAGAAGGGAAGTCATGGATATTTTAAGGATGCTTAAATGAGTATTCTAAATTGTAAAACAGAAAAATTATATATATGAGAATCATCAGCTTAATTTTTTTTTTTTTTAGAAAAGCACATTGGTCACATCAGCTACACCGACAGGAAATTGGGTGTCGTGGGTAACAGAGGTCATGGTAATTATAGGGCAGAGGCTGACTCTCTGGGAACACTTAAGGGTACAATAATGGGAGAGGTGTACTCACATCCGTGTTGAAACGAGAGGTGTAGTGTTCTGGGTGCTTGTCATAGTCCACGGGGTCATACACACCATCAGTCTTCCTTATAAGATGGTGGTGTCGACTCAACACCGTCCCGTAGACTTTTCTGAGGTCTGTGGAGAGGAGCACTGTAAATAAAAGAGAAACAACGTACCCCGCAGAGCTTCTGAAGCCCATCCCAGAATGCCCTACCTCCAGTTCGAGAGACCTCCTTCAGCTCATGGGGCTCCACAAACTCACAAGGGAGGGCATTGAACATTTCTTGGGCACCCTGTAGATAAAAGTAAGACTGATAGTGAGGTTAGATTTACCAAAAAATAAATAAAATGCAAGGTATTGGGCAGTCACAGGAACAATACTTCTGCCAAGGACTATCCTGCACACATCAGAAAGAGAGAGAGGTTCTGGATTTAAACCTAGAAGACTGGAGTTCAAATTGTGGAACTAGCACATCATTCAGTGTATGACCTCAGGCATCGCCTTCTGTCTGCTTTTGTCCAAGTTTCCTACCATATTATTCCAGAATGTATACTTGCTACCTAGACCTTCAACCATCCAACTCCTCCAAACCCTTTGCACCTTCTCCAGATGGTTGGGTGCTCCTCAAGGGCAGAAATCAAACAGCAGTGGCAGCATAAACACAGCTAGAGACCTACAGATCATGTTCATCCTACTAGTTTAAGGGGCTCAGGTTCGGTGGAAGAACAAATGCCTTGCACAAAAGGTCACAGGTTCCAATCCCTGGCATTTCCAGGTAGGTCAGCAAGACTCCTAGCTGCTGTCAGTCCATGCAGACAATGACCAATGATCTGACTTAGACACGGACTTGGGACCAGTGTTAGAAACTCAGGCATATAAGCTAGGCACCATATGGCACCTTGCATCCCAACAACGAAATGTCTATTTGTCTATGACCCTTGGGGTCCCTTCCCATGCTACAATACTATGATTCTTTGATCTCAACTACACTGCTTGACAGCATAGACATCACCTTGCCAACAAAGGT
This sequence comes from Podarcis tiliguerta, assembly GCF_965153285.1. NCBI lineage: Eukaryota > Metazoa > Chordata > Lepidosauria > Squamata > Lacertidae > Podarcis > Podarcis tiliguerta. The sequence goes on along the minus strand of NC_139543.1, from coordinate 19,053,539 downwards.
CCATATAGTTAAAGCTATGGTTTCCCCAGTAGTGATGTATGGAAGTGAGAGCTGGACCATAAAGAAGGCTGATCACCCAAGAATTATGGTATTGGAGGAGACTCTTGAGAGTCCCATGGACTGCAAGAAGATCAAACCTATCCATTCTGAAGGAAATCAGCCCTGTGTGCTCAGTGGAAGGACAGATCGTGAAGCTGAGGCTCCAATACTTTGGCCACTTCATGAGAAGAGAAGACTCCCTGGAAAAGACCCTGATGTTGGGAAAGATGGAGGGCACAAGGAGAAGGGGACGACAGAGGACGAGATGGTTGGACAGTGTTCTCGAAGCTACCAGCATGGGTTTGACCAAACTGCGGGAGGCAGTGGAAGACAGGAGTGCCTGGCGTGCTCTGGTCCATGGGGTCACACAGAGTCGGACACGACTAAATGACTAAACAACAACACACTGCTTGACTGCAGCTTGCTCTTACAACAATTCACTCATCCCAGTATGCAAGAAGGAGAAACACACGCAGTGGAAATTAAAATTGTATCAACTGTGGAGTAAGGCCCAGTTGCCAACCTAGCTCCCAGAAACCTCCATGTGGTCACAACTGGACCCACGGCAGTAGCAAAATGCTCCTGGCTAATTTTGAAAACTGACTTGGACCAATGATCTGACTCCAGCTGTCACATGGGAAAATTTATGTGCACATCTCATTATTCCTGTGTGGAAGGAACAGAAATGCAGTAAAATGGGCCTATAGCTTTATTGGAAGATATGAACAAGCCTTATATGTACAACAAGAAGCCAAAATCTCAGTTGCAATGAGAAAATGTACTAGTGCCATGCATTTGAAGAATGCCTTACCTTGGACACGTTGCCGGTGCCTGTAAACACAAATGTTATGGGTCCAATAGACTTTGGCATCAAGCCTAGTGAAATTTCGTAACCAGCATCGCGGACTGCTTGGACAGCCTGGCTACTGTTTCTGTAGTTATGGGCCATACCAATGTGCTGAAACCAGGAAGAGATTAATGTCAGTAGGCAACTGGACTGGTGACTGGGAGTGGCTGCCAAGACCATATTACACCAGTCCTTAAAGACCTACATTGGCTCCCAGTACGTTTCTGAGTACAATTCAAAGTGTTGGTGCTGACCTCTATAGCCCTAAAAGGCCTCAGCCCAGTATACCTGAAGGAGCATCTCCACCCCCATTGTTCAGCTCAGACACTGAGGTCCAGCTCCGAGGGCCCTCTGGTGGTTCCCTCACTGTGAGAAGTGAGGTTACAGGGAACCAGGCAGAGGGCCTTCTCGGTAGTGGCGTCCGCCCTGTGGAATGCCCTCCCACCAGATGTCAAGGAAATAAACAACTATCTGTCTTTTAGAAGACATCTGAAGGCAGGCCTGTTTGAAGCTTTATTCTGCTTTTGTGTTCTGTTGGGAGCCACCCAGAATGACTGGGGAAACCCAGCCAGATGGTCGGGGTATAAATAACAAAATGATGATGTTGTTGACGATGGAGTCAATAGGCCTTTGGGACAAATTAACAAAAATCTACCCATCCTACCCCTCCACCGCCATATTCCCCCGGTAATATATATATATATAGAGAGAGAGAGAGAGCGCCTTACCATAAAAGGAGTATGATGCCCTAGGGCAAGAAATCGCAATCCCATTCCATGTAAAATGTTGATCATACCTGGTTCAGAATTACATAATACACAGTTAGTACAGTACACAGACTTATTAAATGCTGCAGAAGAGTCAAACTGGTGAGAGAAGTAAGGAAAATTAAAAGGGAATTCTAGAGTCACAATGCCTCAAGGGACCAGCAACCCATTTGCTCCAAGTGCCTGGGCAAGGCGGAACATCCACCACGAACCCAACAGTCATCCAAGCCCAAGGTGGATTTGATTTAAATCAAATCAATTTAAATCACGATTTAAATCATTAGTCAGTAAGACTTGATTTAATTTTTTTTTTTTTTTACAGAAAGACTTGTTCTTGCTGGTATAATCTTAATATTTACGACCAGGTGACGGTTTCATTTTTTGAATAATCAAATTTCAGAGTAGTTTTTACAGTTATATCGAAAATTACTGATTTGGTTATACTATTAGAAATACATAGACAGATAATTATGAAATCATTGTGAGGTTTAATAAGTTAACTGTTTCTATTTGGACTTTTTTGTTGTACTTTATTGGAAGGAGAAAAATAATTGTTTCCTTAATAACAATTTAAAGAATTTATTTAACTCAAACATTAATATTATAGCATATGCATCCATGTTTGTTACCTGATGTGGTTAAACAATTTTGTTTTTAAAAAGAAGAAGCTTAGACTGAGTTTTAGTATACATGAAAAACTTAAAACAAATCCTTATTTCCTGATAGTTGCTTCAAGCAGAATATTTTAGGGAGGGTGTCGTTCTCCTGTTTCCCAAATGCGTCTTAGTATCTTTATTTTAAAAAATAGAAAATAAGAAAGGCCATAATGCAGTAGTGAAGCTCTTTGCATGCAAAAGCTCCCAGGTTTCACTGTGTCTAGTTATAAATGGATCAGGCAAAACCTGGCTCAAGACCCTGGAAAGAAGTGCTATTTTTCTAGAAAAAGAGATGCTGGAACTCGCAATGAACAGGCTCCCTTGTTTTCTTATAACAGCAATGGCACCCACCTGAGAGGTGCCGGAACTGATTTATGGGGAGTTCCGGCTGAAAAAAAAGCCCTGCTGGAATGCCACTGCCAAAGCAGATTTTACAGGGATAGGCATGTTACAGGCGTGTACCTGGACTCACATGTGCACAGCCAGCACTCATGCACGTTCATATACACTATTCACACAACGCCTCCTCACAGACGAGTAGTACGGACCAGATGGAAGGCAGTTTCCCAAGTTTCTTATGTCTCACTTAAGGTGAAAAATCCAAGTAAATTGGCAAAAATGTATAAATCTAAATCAAATAAGTGTTGGAAATGTAAAGAGAAAGAAGTTTTTTTTATCATATGATGTGGTCTTGTGGTAAGGTTAAAGCTTACTGGGATATGATATATAGTGAAATGAAAAGGATGTTTAAAATAACCTGTGTAAAAAACAACCACCAGAAGCTTTCCTTTTCGGAATTATAGGGACAGAACTACCGAAACTGTACAGAAACTTATTCATCTATGCTACTACAGCGGCAATAACGTTACTCACCCCAAAATGGAAAGAAGCAGAAGTCCCAGCAAAGGAAGAATGGATACAAAAACTTAAGATAACTTTTTATAAAAGAGTGGAAATGGTTCATTGAATATTTACCGATAAATTGTAAACAGATAAGAACATTGGCAGGATTATTGTAATAACCTGCAGTTTCATAAGAACATATATTTAAAGAAGATGAATAAATGAGCAAATTAAGTTAATTTGGATATGCAGATATATTTTAGAAGACATCTGAAGGCAGCCCTGTTTAGGGAAGCTTTTAATGTTTGATTTATTACTGTATTTTAATATTTTGTTGGAAGCCACCCAGAGTGGCTGGGGAAGCCCAGCCAGATGGGCAGGGTATAAATAATTGTAAAGGTAAAGGTAAAGGTACCCCTGCCCGTATGGGCCAGTCTAGGGTTGTGCGCCCATCTCACTCAAAGAGGCCAAGGGCCAGCGCTGTCCGGAGACACTTCTGGGTCACGTGGCCAGCGTGACATCACTGCTCTGGCGAGCCAGAGCCGCACACGGAAACGCCGTTTACCTTCCCGCTAGTAAGCGGTCCCTATTTATCTACTTGCACCCGAGGGTGCTTTCGAACTGCTAGGTTGGCAGGCGCTGGGACCAAACAGCGGGAGCGCACCCCACTGCGGGGATTCGAACTGCCGACCTTTTGATCGGCAAGCCCTAGGCACTGAGGCTTTAACCCACAGCGCCACCCGCGTCCCAATAAATAATATATTATTATTAATGGTAATAAAAATAAATTTAAGGAACTACAAAAAGAGAGGGAAGGAAGTAAAGTTTTGAAATGTCAAAAGGACTGTAAAATTAGTGAAATGTATAAACCTGCAAAGTATAAATAATAAAATAAAAAATAAAATAAATAAAATAAAATGCAAAAATCTCGATGGTGGCATAGCAGAAGCATCCCTCCTCCCCGATTCCCTGCTCACTAATTACTGTTTAGAGATTTTTTTTAATATAACATTAAGCAGTGTGTTAATGCTTTTATAGCGAATGAGCAAATTAAATAAATAAAAGCTAGCAGGTGCAAAGACATGGAGTTCCTTCTGGTTGAAAATGGCCAAAACACAATATTAATTTTCTTTAGATACCTGCAACGCCAGCCCACTTTCCGAAGGCTACAACTCGCACTCCTCTGTGATCCACCATTTTCTCGTAATCTATCAGTCGAATGTTCTGCAAGTACAACACACCGAATACATTTGTTCTCAGGCTCCACTCATCTGAGTACACTAAAAATTAAAATCAAATCACAGCAGCCCCTGCCATTTATAGAAAGATGTGTGTAAAGGAAGTCCCTTCAATTATTTTATAAAGCAATGCTTTGGGAATGTCTCCTATGAGATAAATGGGATTTCTAAATAAAAAGAGGCAAAGATAAGCCTTCCAGCCACTTCCATTAATCTCAGTAGGGGGTTAGACCAGGGAAAATGTGCCTTGAGTGCATTTATTTCAATGGGTCTACTCTGAGTTCACTAATAATAATACTAATAAAATTTTATTTATATCCCACCCTCCCCAGCCGAAGCTGGGCTCAGAGCGGCTATCAACAGTAAAAATAACACAGTTTACATAAAATCAGTGTTAATTAGTTGAAATACATTCTAAAATCAATTCAGAATCAAATTAATGGCAACCACTGGGCTAGAGTTCTATGAAGATTACAGAAGAAGGGGTCAGACTGTGCCTTGGCCAAAGGCCTGGTGGAACAGCTTCGTCTTGCAGACCCTGTGGAAAGATGTCAAGTCCTGCAGGGCCCTAGTCTCTTGTGACAAAGCGTTCCACCAGATCGGGGCCACAGCCGAAAAAGCCCTGGCTCTGGTTGAAGCCAGCCTAACCTCCCTGTGGCCTGGGATCTCCAAGCTGTTTTTATTTGAAGACCGTAAGGCCCTCCGTGGGACATACCAGGAGAGGCGGTCCCGTAGGTACGAGGGTCCTAGGCCATATAGGGCTTTAAAGGTTAAAACCAGCACCTTAAACCTGATCCTGTACTCCACCGGGAGCCAGTGCAGCTGGTATAGCACCGGTTGAATATGATCCCGCAGCGAGGACCCCGTAAGGAGTCTCGCCGCGGCATTCTGCACCCGCTGGAGTTTCTGGGTCAGTCTCAAGGGCAGCCCCACGTAGAGTGAGTTGCCTTTTATGCTACTAAAACACACTGCCGTCAATTCATTGCCGCATCATGAAAACCCAATATTGCACTTTGCAAATCCTCTCATTCTGCTGAACTGACCATTTCACCATATTATAATAATAGTTAGCAATCCTCGGTAAGTGAAATATTACCTTGCTCAGGATCTCATCCAACAAGGGCATATTTGCCTCCTGAGCTTTAATAGTATGAGAGAAGAATGCATAGTTCTTGTTGGGAATTAGCTTATCCTCCGGCGGCCTCTTCACACCCACAATCAGGCAGGCCTCCGAAATGTCTTCCTGTATAATACCGCCAGCTTTAACATAGTCCTGCAAACAAAGCATTGAAGAGGAATTGACGTCTCGAGCCAAACTGAACAAAGGCAGAAAATATCAAGATAGTTCAGTAGATGCTATTCCAGAAGGTGAGTCTTATTTCTATACTGGCTATCCACTCCTGTGGGTGGGGGAGAAGAGATTCCTTCCCCACTTATGAGGGGTATCATTCTCACCTGCCATTTCTAAGTGAAACCACACACTCGGTGCCAGAGTAAAATGGCAGTACACAAGGATTGCTATTTTCATATCAGAAAGAGAGGAGGCTTTCTGCCAAAGATGTGGCTTGTGGATTCATATACGAATGAACCTTAACTTTTCAAAGCCATAGGCCACCACAATATTGATTCCATAAATCTTTATGTGATCTCAGTGGGGCTGTTAAAGTAATTTTAGACTCTCAGCTTATTGTGGACTTATTATGGGAGGAGTTCAGGTGCTGTTTTACTTCATTTACTTTAAATTGGGGGGTGCTGGCCCTGTTGAGGTTTGCCCATTCTGCTGAGTGGGGCCTGGACCCCACACTGAAGTCACCACTGTGTCAACCTCAGCTTCCATCCCCTCTGCTGCTTCCAACTCTTCCATCGTCCACTCATTCATCTACAGCTCCTTCCTCGCTGCACCATCTCCTCCTGTCATTCATTCACACACTCCTCCTTCCAGCCCTCTTTTCCTAGGTGCTGCCTCCTAGGAAGTTCTACAAACTTGTCTGGTCTTGCCACCTCTTTACCAAGTCCCTTGTGTTTGCTTTTTCAACCTCTCCTTCTCTAGGGCCTTCTGGACTCTGCTTTGCCCCACTCCAGAAAACAAGGCAGCTCAAACAGCAACAGCAAACTTTGTGGCTTGCTCAGTCCCTCTGTGACATCAGAGCAGTTCGGCCAATCACTGCCAAGAGGCTTCATCAGCACCCATAAAACCACTATTGGCATTGTAACATCAAGGGCCCAATAATTGTGATTAGACGTGCATAAGAAACAAACTGTACGCCGCTCCTACCCTTGTGGTCAACAACAAAAATGTTGGCACTTACTTTTTCATGGATGGACCTTCGATTGGACGGTTGCACCAGAACTTTGTAGCCCAGGTTGGTTAAAAGTTTGACGTGCCGTGGGGCTAACGGGGCTCTTCTTTCCCAGGCATTGACATCCTCTCTTCTGATTGCCAGGACAGATTTATGATAATGCTGCCACCTTGAAAGATGGCTCTCAAACCTAACACCTGTGCGTTTGAATGCTCGAAGCATGATTAAAAACCTAACAGCAAGCAAAGACAAAGTAATAAGGAGATGCAACATAAAGGTGTTCAGAAACAGCCATTGCTTGTCCGTCAATCTCCTGCCCACAACAAAAAAAACCTGGTCTCCTTAGAAATCTGCTGTAAAACTAGTTAGTTTTTAACACAAGGTGCAATGCAGAAGTCATAACTGCACATTGCCAATTAACTGTGCAAACGTTTCAAACTTTTTCAGAGGGGGGAAAACCTTGAATGTTCTCTTCCTTACAAATGAGAACATGAACTGAAAATTGTTACAAGGGAAGCAATCTGGTAACAGTCAAAAGTAACATTTGTATCTAGGAATCCAAGAATTCTAAACAGTGTAATCAGTGCAGAATGAATGAGAAAAACTTGGCCTAAATCATCAGCTAGTCCCTTCTGACTTTTAATTCCAAAACTATGGATGCAAGAACAGATTGACCCTTCCACACTAAGTGGAAGGATGAACGATACGCAGTGTGAAAGGTTGGCAGTTGCCAACCTATAACCGCCAACATTTGTCCAACATTTGTCCATTTATTGGTTTTATTTAAATATTTATACCTCCATTCTTAAACATGACCAGCACCATGTACATTTTCTTACGTTGTCAAATGCAATATGAAATCTGGCCTTCTCTTTACATTATAAAAAGGAGAATTTAGACGCAGCCCTGAAGATATCCATACTGAAGTCGCAAAACAGTTTTGCAGAGCTTGCTTCTACTTGGAAGTAAACCTCATTCAGTTCAGTAAGGCTTACTCACAGGTAAGTGTGCCTAGGACTGAAGTTTTGGTTACCCCTTTAGTAACCTTGGTGGTTTCCTTTGAAACAAGCGCTATTCCACAGGAAGCAAAAACCCAAACATTACAAATCTGAAACTACAACCGACATCACTCCCGCTGTTTTACACACCAAATTCATGGAAGATTGAAGGGAGAATGAGAATTTTCAATTTTTTTAAGTACATGTTGTTATTGATACATATCAACACAGTAAAATTACCCAGCAGGCATTGTAAAATTTCAATAGCTTGTGGCTCCAGTATTGAGCAGAAAGTGGTTTGATTCCAAATATGATCTACTGCCCATCTCATCATAGCCTGACAACATTAGCAAGGCAGACTGAGAACTGTTGATCTTAGTGCTACAATCTATCAGAGAATGGATAACAGAGAACAATTTGTTCTATTTGTAGCTTTGACATCTTTGCTATTACAGTTATCAGCAACAATGGTTCCATACACACATTCACAACTATTTGGTCTCGGTTGTAGGATTCACCAGTCATTAGGACAAACAGTAGCTGCTATTTGATGACTAAGAGAGTGGAAAAGTTCACCACTCCCAAACCTCTTCCCTCTTCACTGATGCCATTGCAAACACTATTCCCTTGAAGTCAGGAGAGCTCTGTGGTCCAACTTTGCCTTGGCTTAAGGCAAAAAAGAAAAACACACACACACTGCCTTTTAAATATATTCCAAACAAATGCAAGACTGCTACTGGGACAACCAAGCCCTCAGTAAAACCATTCACGTTACTGAGCTTAAAGGTCCTCACATATTCCAATAAGTGGAAGCCAATTACCACTGATATCAACAGCAAGAGATTTTATGCCTTTCTATGGGGAATGCAAAAAGGTTGTTAAACTTATCTGTCTCTAGTTGCAAAGGTTGTACATTTGCCAGGGCCTATGAACATCGTCAACTAGAGAAGCAAGGTAGAAAGGTGAACAACAAAGAGTATTGTGGTTCCTTGAAGACTAGCACCTTGTAGACTCTTTAAAGCCAGGGAGCCTTGAAATGCTAACGTATTTTTGGTGTTTAAAGCAGTGGTTCTCAAACTTTTTTCCTTTGGGCCATACTTTCAAATAAAAAATTGTTCGTGCCACATCAATTTTTTTTTTATTGGTAACAAACACAACTAGGATTGTCCTAGTTCATTGATCTTGCTCTCAATTTGAAAAGATAATTATCCATATTCTGCAAAAAAAAATAATAATCATACTATACTATCAAAAATATTTTGATACTATACTATGATACTATACTAAAAGTTTGTTTGATAACATACTACACTGACGTGTTTAAATGTTTCTTTGATTGTCCTTGAATCTTCCCACTTGCCATCCTCTTCTGCCACACCCTTTAGGAACCATTGCTTTAAAGACTCCCTGCCCTTTTTGGCATCAAAAGGCAAACAACCTAACCACTCCTGCTGAAAGAAACAGCCACCTTTCCCTCAGGCTAAAAATTCCTCAAGTCTCCAGACTTGAGGAATGCAGGGAGCTGGAGACAAAAGGGGGGTGGAGAAGAGTCAGTTGCTCACAACATTCATTATCAGCCTATAAAATGAAAAGGGAAGACATTTAAAATGTCCAGAACTCTTTTAAGTTTCTCGCAGAAAAAACAACAACACAGGCTTGTGGCAACTTTAAAACTACCCATATATATATATATATATATATATATGCAGGTTTTGGTGTCCTCGGGTGTCTTCCCGTGTAAAAGTTGGGGTGTCTAGGCGACGTTTCGACGAGGTCTCACTCGTCATCTTCAGGCTGGTGCTTTCGGCTTCTTGTTACTGGAACAGAGCAGGATCTCAGTGTTTGAGTTCCTATAAATACTGTTGAGGAGGTGTGGTGTATAGCCTCCAATGTTCTGGGCAGAGAGGAGGTTCCCAGGCTGGTGTGCCTTTTCTTCTTTTGTTCCTTAATTACTTGAGGGATATCTTGAGTGATTTCTTGAGTGATTTCCTGAATCCCACTTAGGTGGGTCATTAGGTGTGGATTAGTTGCTAAAGCCACACCTAATGACCCACCTAAGTGGGATTCAGGAAATCACTCAAGAAATCACTCAAGATATCCCTCAAGTAATTAAGGAACAAAAGAAGAAAAGGCACACCAGCCTGGGAACCTCCTCTCTGCCCAGAACATTGGAGGCTATACACCACACCTCCTCAACAGTATTTATAGGAACTCAAACACTGAGATCCTGCTCTGTTCCAGTAACAAGAAGCCGAAAGCACCAGCCTGAAGATGACGAGTGAGACCTCGTCGAAACGTCGCCTAGACACCCCAACTTTTACACGGGAAGACACCCGAGGACACCAAAACCTGCATTCCTGTACCCGTGAAAATCTACGAAAGCATATATATATATATATATATATATAAACTTCTGTGGGATAGCTCGGTTGCTAGAGCACGTGGGTTAATCTCAGGGCTGTGGGTTCCAGTCCCACGTTGGGCACAAGATTCTTGCATTGCAGGGGGTTGGTTTAGATGACCCTAGGGTCCCTTCCAACTCCAGGATGCTAGGAAAGTCTACTTCATCAGTTGAATGAAGCCTCAGGTAGAAGGAGAGATGGGGAGACGCGCAGGAAGCACACAAGCCGGTTTCTTTGGCCCACGAAAGCACCCATATGGCCGAGTAATCAGAGAAGCACCGCTCTCGCTCTCTCTCTCTTTTTAAAGGGTCTCTGCCTAATCCGTTGGGGGGGATCTTTGGGCTCCCACACTGAGAGCTAGAAACTTTAAAAGCTTAGTTTAGTTTTGAAAACTGGTAAAAATCGTTATAAAAAGAAACATAAAGGCTTGCTCAAATGTGAAAGGCAAGAGTCTCTCCAATTACGCATTGCCAGAAATGGAAAAAAGCTCCACTAAAAAAACGCAACGCAGCTTCACACTAGAGGTTGTGCAATGCAAGTCGGCACCTCGGCTTTCGCCGGGAGGCCTACGGCAAGCGATCCCAGGCGCCTGGATCTCTAGATCTCGCCGCTTCAGCATCTCCAGCAGCAACGTGGGCGCAGAGATTCCCGGAGGAATCCTAGGCCTCCGGTGCAAATATATACATATATGATCTCCTCCTTCAGCACCTAGGAGCGGCAAAGCTCAGGCTTCTTTCCCCGTCGCAGATAGGCAGGCAGGCTGCCCTCTCCAAGAGCGCACGCCACTTTGCTCGCTTACCTTTCGGATCCACGCGTGGGAAAGGTGGGCGCCCCGCTGCCTGTCCTCGGCGAGCTCCGCCTGCCTGGCCTTGCGCAACAAGCGGGCAGCTGCCCATCAAAGGCGCGCGGTTTGCAACATTGCGAGGGGGAGTCGGGCCGCCTCCCCCGCCGCCAGCCAATCGGGCGCGACCTCGTGGGAGCAACCTTCCCCTTCCGCCAGTCGCAGAGGCCACCCGGAGCTGCGTCACTAGGCGAGAGCACGCGAGGATTCCGCGCTGGAGGAGGGTTTCCCAAGGCACCAACGAGCAACACTCGAAAAGGCAGAATACCCCGAAAGTTGTTGAACTTTTTCTAAGGAAGATTTTAGGAAGACCCCAAGACTGAGCTATGTTTTAGGAATTCCCCAAGATTGAGGGTTTTTTCAGGAAGACCCCAAGATTGAGTTTTTTTTTGTTTTTTAGGAAAACCCCAAAACTTTAAAGGAAACCAGCGAAATTGTTAAAATTTTCTTAGGGAAACCTGAAAGTTGCTTAACTTTTTTTTTTTAGACAAACCCCAAAGGTTGGTGAGGTATTTTTACTTTTTACAAAAACGCTCAATTTTTCGAGTGACTTGCCTAAGATCCTGGACAAAGCAACACTTTTCAGAACCACCCCCCCTCCCCCACGCCAATTCCGCCTTTGAAATTTCTCCAGTGTCCGGGAAAATCCGGGCGTGTGGCAGTCTTAGGCCCACAGCCCCCTTTCTGACAGATCTGGTGTATGCATAAAAAAAGGGAAGGGAAGGAGAGAAATGGGAAATAGGGGGAGGGGAGAAATGTGAACCCCAAAGGCCATGAAGTGCAAGCTTGGGACATGTGAGTTCTGCATCTACCATTGCACTGGAGCAGAGCACATGCTTTGCATGTAGCATAGAAGCCAACTCCTATGGACAAAGGTCCCTTTAGCCACCCCCCCCCAATAAAATATTTAAGAGGGCTACCCCCCCCCCGAAAAGTGACTGGGTAAATCCAGCCAGAATATAACAACAGCAGCAGCAGCAGCAGCAGCCGCCGCCATTACCATTCAAGTTCAAAAGGTTCAATCCGTAACCTTGATTCAAAATGGCAGATTCAAACATAGATGAAAACTTGCTCCTTGTTCTCAGGAACCACTTGTGTAGGGTACCAGTCACAGGCATAAAGGTAGATAAAGGTACCCCTCTCCCTTAGGTCCAGTCACAGATGACTCCGGGGTTGTGTGCTGATCTCGCTCTATAGGCCAAGGGAGCCAGCGTTTGTCCGCAGACAGCTTCTGGGTCATGTGGCCAGCATGACTAAGCCGCTTCTGGCGAACCAGAGCAGCACACGGAAACGCCGTTTACCTTCCCGCCGGAGCGGTACCTATTTATCTACTTGCACTTTGACGTGCTTCCGAACTGCTAGGTGGGCAGGAGCTGGGACTGAACAACGGGAGCTCACCCCATCGCGAGGATTCGAACTGCCAACCTTCCGATCGGCAAGCCCTAGGCTCTGTGGTTTAGACTGCAGCACCACCCACATCCCTAGGTAGGTAAAGGTACCCCTGACCCTTAGGTCCAGTCGCGGACGACTCTGGGGTTGCGCAATCATCTTGCATAGCCAGGATTTTTGTTGGGGGGTTGTTGGGGGCCTCCTCCTCTTTGGTGATCACTCCTAGCCAAGTAAGATTTGCTTCCATAAAAATGGTTTTAACAGTGAGCCAAAAGTGACTCTGGAAGCCAATTCGGGGTCCACACGTCCTTCCGCAGTGGGGACATAGGTTTCTGCATGGGAGTTGATCACGGTGAAGGTTTGCCAAGCGTGCCTTCCTCTTAGCACGTGTCTCCCTTTCGTCCTGCGTTTGAGCATCTTCAAAGCCCACAACACCTTTGGTAAAGGCTGTTCTCCAACTGGAGCATTCGTAGGCCAGTGTTTCCCAGTTGCTGGTGTTTATACTACATTTTAAAATATTTGCCTTGAAAGAGTCTTTAAACCTCTTTTGTTGACCACCGGCATTACGCTTTCCATTTTTAAAGTTCGGAATGGAGAAGTTGCTTTGGAAGACGATAATCAGGCATCCACACAATATGACCAGTCCAACAAAGTTGGGGGTGGACAGAACCTATGTGATTGGTCAGTTACCGTAGTTTTTGCTCTATAAGACTCACTTTTTTCCTCCTAAAAAGTAAGGGGAAATGTGTGTGCGTCTTATGGAGCGAATGCAGGCTGCGCAGCTATCCCATAAGCCAGAACAGCAAGAGGGATTGCTGCTTTCACTGTGCAGCGATCCCTCTTGCTGTTATGGCTTCTGAGATTCAGAATATATTTTTTCTTGTTTCCCTCCTCCAAAAACTAGGTGCGTCTTGTGGTCTGGTGCGTCTTATAGAGCGAAAAATACGGTAAGTATTTCTATTGTTTTACATGATCTATGGGGGGGGGCACTGCCTCTCCCTGCCTCCCCTCTTGGCTATGCCCATGGCTCCACTTATCTCCTGGCTTCCACTTATCTCCTGGTATACAGCAAGTCACTGCCACTTACCCAAGGGAGAGCAGGAGGTGTGGGGAGCTGGAGGCAATGTGGTGCTCTTGCTGTTTTGTACCCACACTGCACCGCTGCCACCCCTACATCGCCCCTCCACACCAGACACATGCCACTCCACAAGCTGCAAATCGTGCCAATTTGGTTATGATAACTTAAGAGATGTTCAAATGCACCCCTAAATATTTGGTAGGTTGCTAGATTAGAGATAAATGAAACAAAATTAAACAAAACCATTGCCATTCCAAGGCTTAGGCCAATACCTTCAGGGGGGAAATGCCCATGGCATGGTGAGTGTCTGTTTAATTGGGAAAACGTTTAAATGGCTAGGCACAGAATGCAGCCAAGAGTGGAGTGGAAAATAATTAAATTAAACTACTTAATGAGACGAAACAATATGAATATGGTACTAAGGGAACTGCAGGCATCCACCGCAGAAGACACAATTAGCCTAATTGGATGTGCAAACAAATATTTCTGGTGTCTAAATTTCAAACAGATTGCCCTGTAACTTGCAGCATATGACTTATTCAAGACCGCATAACTCTGCCAACCAAACACTCCAGCAGGGTGACAGAGCAAGACCTGGTTTTAACAGTTCCAAAAATGTCCTGACAGTAATAAATTTTCCCCTGCTGAGGAAAAATTAGGATCCGTTTTTAAATCAGCTCTGTCTCTGTAAGATATAAGGATACATAAAAGTCATTCACGGACTCTGACTTTCTAACACTAGGAAAAGGCACCTTATTAATTAGGTATCGAGGGCCTATGGACCACAATTAATCAACATTTTAAAAGAACCAGTGAGATATATTTGAGGTTAATTTCTGTTTAATGTAAAAATAAAAATGATTCAAATGAAGGGTCACTACAGGGCTATAGCTGTATACCAGAAAGGTATCTGAACTTAGGGCAGGCCACTGTTTTTTGCCTACTATACCATTAAAGTGCATTCGAAAAACACAACCCACCCCAAGGAACCCTGGGAGCTGTAGTTCACCACACAGAGCTACAATTCCCAGCACCCTTAAACTACAGTTCCCAGGATTCTTTGAGGGGAGGAATGTGCTTTGAAGGTGTACTGTGTATGGAGCCGCCTATGAAAAGTAGGGCCTTATATCCACACTTTTGTCCTGCTTCTTCCCCCTGGGGAAAACCACTTTTTAGCACTCAGCCAAAGCAATCTGGTTTTCTGCGGATTGCTGTTTGTTCCAATTTAGAGCTAAAGAGTGGGTTTTCCCTGGGGAAAGAGCAGGTCAAGGGGGGGAACTGATTGTTGGGCCCATGCTTTCTATATATATAAAATTATATATATATATATATATATATATATATATATATATATATACACACACACACATATATGTATGTATATGTATATATATTTTTTATTAAAATTTCTGTTTTACAATTAAAAATACTCAATACTAAGATATCAATGCCTTCCCTTCTTCTCTTTCCATGGTTCATTTTACATATCATAAATCCCTGCATACTTTACAAAAACTATACCATTCAGTATTCCATTATTGCATCCATCAAAACTGATTTACACCATTGAATTTATCTTAATGCTGCCAGCGTTTTCAGCTGTACACAGTTATTTCCCATATATTCAATAAACGTTTTCCAATCTTCTCTAAACGTATGTTCTTCTTGTTCTCTTATTCTGTATGTCAAGTCTGCAACTTGTGCATATTCTGTCAACTTAAGTTGCCATTCTTCTTTGGTTGGGACCTCGCTCGTTTTCCATTTTGGGGCTAACAAAACACAGGCCATGGTAGTAGCATACATAAATAACCTTTTTGGACACACGGGAATTTCCGTCTGAATTATCCCCAGCAAAAAAGAACTCTGGTTTTGGGGGCGAAAGTACTTTTACATGCTTTTTTTGATTCATTGTGGATCATTTCCCAATACTCTTTTACCCTTTTACAAGTCCATGCTTTCTCGGCACAAGACAAGTGAGTCCCGAGAGGTGGTGAAAGCCTTTGTTTGGGCTTTAAGTCAGAATGCAGGCAGGCAGGCACAGTCTGAGATTAGCAGGGCAGTTCTCCATTTGCCCTAATTCAGGGCTGTCCTGCTTCCAAGAGACTGCGATCTACAACCACTATAAAAAAAACTGGCAGTGATCTGCCCATTGGATTGATCAGAGTTGTTGAGCTATTTTTAGGGAAGCCAAATATGCTGAACTCTTTTTTTTTGGGGGGGGGGGTGATCCTGCAATCAAGCAGGATCCACCAGCGATTGACTGGTAGATCACAATCTACCTGTTGGACAGTCCCGCCCTAATGGACCAGCTTCCACTGGATCTGAGCATGTTGCAAAGTGCAAGCCCGCAAGCGCCTTGTCTCCCTCCATCTTATAATCTGCTGCCCATATAAATTGTTGTTGTTTATTCGTTCAGTCATGTCTGACTCTTCGTGACCCCATGGACCAGAGCACGCCAGGCACTCCTGTCTTCCATTGCCTCCCACAGTTTGGTCAGACTCATGCTGGTAGCTTCGAGAACACTGTGCAACCATCTCGTCCTCTGTAGTCCCCTTCTCCTTGTGCCCTCCATCTTTCCCAACATCAGGGTCTTTTCCAGGGAGTCTTCTCTTCTCATGAGGTGGCCAAAGTACTGGAGCCTCAGCTTCAAGATCTGTCCTTCCAGTGAGCACTCAGGGCTGAATGGATGGGTTTGATCTTCTTGCAGTCCATGGGACTCTCAAGAGTCTCCTCCAGCACCATAATTCAAAAGCATCAATTCTTCGGCGATCAGCCTTCTATATGGTCCCCCATATAAATTAATGCACATCAATTTGGGGTGTATTCAGGACATGTGCCCCATGCACTGAGTCTTTTCTGTACCTGGCCATGTCCCAAGCAGCATCATGTACCACTTTGGCCCATGGAAAACTGCTGCTTGCATTGTTCCGCTGTTCCCTACGGAAGACATTCCCTTTTCAGATAAGACTATTGTCAAGCAGAAAGAGGGGGCGGTAGAAATCCTATTCCCCTTAATGTTTTCGTCTCAATGCAGCTTTCTGCCCCCTCAACAATTTCTATTACTTCCCCCCCCTTTGCAACAGTCCAAATCAAACTAATCGTTTCTCATCAGGTTTTTGTTGCTATGGAAGTGTTCATTATCTTAAAACATCCAAGGCAGAGGCAAACGAGGTAGTGATTTGATTTCAGAAAGATAATAGGAGCTTTTTAATGTGCACATTTCCATTGGGTCACTGATGCGGCACTATAGTTTGTAGAAAATGTCCACCTGCCCATGCCAAGAACTTAAAATATATGCACGGGGGAGCAGAAATCGACGACTCCAAGTAATGTCATCTATCTGACAATTAATTATAGTGCTGCCAAATGAGACTTTGGCTGTTCTAAGAATACCTCTGTGATCCATGACAGTTTCTCAAGCCCTGTTTCTGAAAAAGAGAAGCACATTATTTGATCTCTGCCCTGTGGTGCTCCTGAGCAGAAACAGGAAATTGTTTGAGGGGCACAAATGAAGGCCTTGTGTGTGTGTTTAGCAATATTACAAGCCTCATGATTGCAAGGAAAGCTCGGAAAAACTGCTTTCCTGTGCCACAGCAGACCCTCCAAGTATCCCTGTTTTTCAGGGACAGTCCCAGATTTAAAGAAGCCACCCCGGTTTCTGATTTGATCCTGGAATGTGCCGCTTTTCCTTAGGACATCCCTATTTGCATCAGAGAAATGTTGCAGGGTATGGAATAAAAAGGTAAAGGGACCCCTCACCATTAGGTCCAGTTGTGACCGACTCTGGGGTTGCGGCGCTCATCTCACTTTATTGGCCGAGGGAGCCGGCGTACAGCTTCCGGGTCATGTGGCCAGCAGGACTAAGCCGCTTCTGGCGAACCAGAGCAGCGCACGGAAACGCCGTTTACCTTCCCACCAGAGCGGTACCTATTTATCTACTTGCACTTTGATGTGCTTTCGAACTGCTAGGTTGGCAGGAGCTGGGAATGAGCAACGGGAGCTCACCCCGTCGTGGGGATTCGAACCGCCGACCTTCTGATCGTCCTAGGCTCTGTGGTTTAACCCACAGTGCCACCTGAGTCCCAGGGTATGGAATAGGAGGTCCCTATTTTCATCAGAGAAAGGTTGGAAGGTATGCAGTTATCCGACCAATGAGCCAAAGAGATAAGTAACTATACAACCTTTAGAAGGGGGAGCTTGTATGGGGAAGTTTGCTAATGTCCAATGTTTTGTTATGGTTTTATAGATGTTGGAAGCTGCCCAGAGTGGCTGGGGTAACCCAGTCAGATGGACAGGGTACAAATAAATAAATTTATTATTATTATTATTATTATTGAATTGGATGTCGCTATTTTCATCAGAGGGACGCTGGTGGCGCTGTGGGTAAAACCTCAGCGCCTAGGGCTTGCCAATCGCATGGTCGGTGGTTCGAATCCCCACGGCAGGGTGAGCTCCCGTCTTTCGGTCCCAGCTCCTGCCCACCTAGCAGTTCGAAAGCACCCCTAAGTGCAAGTAGATAAATAGGTACGACTGTATAGCGGGAAGGTAAACGGCGTTCCATGTGCTGCGCTGGCTCGCCAGGTGCAGCTTGTCACGCTGGCCACGTGACCCGGAAGTGTCTGCGGACAGCGCTGGCTCCCGGCCTATAGAGTGAGATGAGCGCACAACCCTAGAGTCTGGCAAGACTGGCCCGAATGGGCAGGGGGGTACCTTTAGGGTGAGCCTGTGACCTGGATTCAGGAACTAAAGTATTAACCATCACAAAAGAATGGCCAGGCTGCCTGGGTAATGTACTCAGTGATCATTATCAGGTATCCTGGCAGACAGGATTTTTGCTGTGGACCACCTCCTATGATGATTTTAGGGTGGCCTTTGGCTAAGGGAGTTGTGCAATGTCAAAAGTCTTTAAAGGTTCCTGCACACTTTTGTTCAGGGTCTCTCCCTCCTTGGAAGGAAGGGGAGAGAACTCTGTTGCAACAGAAAAATAAATATCTGCCTTGCTTTCCACTGGATCCTACCGCCATCCATTCTTCTCCGACCGATCATGGACTTGGGGGACTCAGAGTTCCATGGGGAGTTGGGCAGCAAAAGCCAAACCCCAATGTTTACACACCATAGTTATGCAAAATGGCTTTATGCTATCGGTGGTTTTATTTTTCAGTTCCTTTTCTAATGTTCCATAGCATGCAATGAATAGCACAGCTGCCACATACAGGGTTGGCACCTTCAGGTCTTGTGCAGTTCCACAACATTGGCATAAGATTTAGGCTGCTTGTTGTGGGCAACCTTGCACCAATGCACACACAGAAAAACCGAACCATAACTATTTCTTTTGTGTGATAACACACACACACACACACACACACACACAGAGCAGCAAATCTACCATAATTTAAAAATGCGTACCCCTCCAGATCTGCAGCAACTCAGCAATACTTCCACTAGATGGTGCTAGGTTTTTGTGTGTGTTTTTTTTTAAAAAAGCAGTAATACAAATACGGTAATAATAATCATTTGCAGCAGCAAGTCCTGAATCTTGGAAGAGGCCCAAGAGATTTCATCTAAGTCACCAAATATTACCGAGCAGGCAAACAGTATTTTGAAGGGCTGATTTATTGCTATGAAATGCATGCAGACAAGTGCAGTGTGGTTTTTCATACCCAACTGTACTGGGGAGAATGAGCCGCAGGACCTGCTGTTCTATATAGAAGTGGACCGTCTCTCGAGACTCTGCAAAAAAAGTTAACGGCACTGAAAACTGAGCAAGCGCATTTGGCCTCTGCCAAATTCAAATCCCAAATAGACTACTTTGGTATGAACAGAGGCTGGCAAACACTCAACGGGTATAAGATGCAATCCCCCAAATCTCGGGTGTGCAGCAGCTGGATTGTATTACACCAATCTCACACCAACAAAACTGGTTACTCATTCATTTCCAGCCCCTAAGGAACTTCCTTTCAAGCCCCTAAATAGCTTGGCAACAAATTACCTGCAGGACCTGCTGTATTCGCATGAATCTGCTTGGGACTGGATTCAGAGGTCCTGCTCTCTGACCTCACCAAGTCACTCCACAGCTAGACAGCAACTAACAAAGACAGCGTCTCCTTGGAGGTGGTACTAGTGCAATTCCGGGATGTGGGTGGCGCTGTGGTCTAAACCACTGAGACCCTTGGGCTTGCCGATCGGAGTGTCAGCGGTTCGAATCCCCGCGATGGAGTGAGCTCCTGTTGATTTGTCCCAGCTCCTGCCAACCTAGCAGTTCGAAAGCACGCCAGTACAAGTAGATAAATAGGTACCGCTGTGGCGGGAAGGTAAGCGGCGTTTCCATGCGATCTGGCTTCTGTCACGGTGTCCCGTTGCACTAGAAGAGCTTTGGTTATGCTAGTCACATGACCCAGAAACCTGTCTGTGGACAAATGCTGGCTCCCTCGGCCTGAAAGCAAGATGAGCACCGCAACCCCATATCGCCTTTGACCGGACTTAACTGTCCAGGGGTCCTTTACATTTACCTTACAAGTGCAATACAGTGGTACCTCGGGTTAAGAATTTAATTTGTTCAGGAGGTCTGTTCTTAACCTGAGGTACCACTTTAGCTAATGGGGCCTCCCGCTGCTGCCACCATGTGATTTCTGTTCTCATCCTGAAGCAAAGTTCTTAACCCGGGGTACTATTTCTGGGTTAGCGGAGTCTGTAACCTGAAGCGTCTGTAACCTGAAGCAACTGTAACCCAAGGTACTGGTATGCAGTATCTCGGGTTACAGATGCTTCAGGTTACAGATTCCGCTAACCCAGAAATAGTATCTCGGGATAAGAATTTTGCTTCAGGATGAGAACAGAAATTGTGCGGCAGCAGCAAAAGAGCCCATTAGCTAAAGTGGTGCTTCAGGTTAAGAACGGACCTCCGGAACGAATTAAGTTCTTAACCTGAGGTACCACTGTATTGGATTTCCTACCCCAGAGAGCTCCCCCAGGCTGTCTCTTTGCCCACTGGCCTACCTGTTAGCAAGTCAGTGCATCAGGTACAAAGTCCAGGATCCAGCCACACAAGCAAAGGTCAGGAAACCTAGTTCAGGATCAATCCAAGTAGCCAAGTCCTGCAGTCAGGATACAGTCCAGAGTCACACCCCATTGAGGCCCACGAGCATCCAGGCTAAGGCCCAACAACATGGGCAGTTGAGCAAACACAGCACCCCACCTCTACTTCCCTTTTGTACTTTGCATGCTGGTTGCAGCATCTGGGCTTGACGAGGCAGATGACCCTCACCTGTTCCAAGCCTACTCCAGGTGAGAAATCACACCCCTCCTCCCAGAGCTAGCGAGCCCCACCTGGCCAGCTAGGGAGCCAGTGTGGTGTAGTGGTTCAGAGCAGTAGATTCGTAATCTAGGGAACCGGGTTCGCTTCCCCACTCCTCCACATGCAGCTGCTGGGTGACCTTGGGCCAGTGACACTTCTCTGAAGTCTCTCAGCCTCACTCACCTCACAGAGTGTTTGTTATGGGGGAGGAAGGGAAAGGAGATTGTTAGCCACTTTGAGACTCCTTCAGGTAGTGATAAAGCGGGATATCAAATCCAAATTCTTCTTCTTCTTCTTCTTGCCTGCCTCAGCCTCCTGGAGCACCCTGTCAACTGCTCCCTATGTCTCGGAGCCTGCAGTGTTCAGGGAGACGCCCCCCTGCCTGAAATCTCAAGGTCTGGGATGCTCCTTACCTGGCAACCCTAATCTTAACTAACCAAGCATGTTTTCAACCAACGTGGTGTTCACTGACTGCATAAAGTGTGCCTTTAATCATCATTATCATCATCAGTGCTATTTTTCTAGGGGAAAAGGTTTCACCATGAATACCCCCCACATTCTCTTAGCATGGCAATGGCACCCACTTGAGAGGCACCCACCTCAAAAAAAAAAAGCCCTGGCAAAAATAATAATACTTCAAAAAGAAATTATTAGTCATGCAACCACATTTCCTTTCAGTTTCCCAAATGAAAAAAAATCCAGCCTCGTCTTTTCAGCCGGCCCTGCCAAACTTCACTTGCTTCTTGCACCTGCCTGAGGGGCTGATAATGCCACTTAGAGCTTGGCAAGGTTCCCGCTTTTCCCCGCAAAGTAAGGCACAACCAATATACTTTAGCTTAGGCCTGCACCCCATGCTTGCTATTCTGCCCAGAGACTGCCAACCGTGCCAAATTGAATAGTGTTTATTCTGCAGACAGAATTCCACCAGGAGTCAGGCTCTGACAGTCAGACTCATTTTTATGTGTGAGCTAATCCAATTTGAATCCAGATTTCTTAGAATGTGCCGCTGGCACGTTATGCAACGCAGCTCCTTTCCTTCATAGGCAGAGGAGAAATTAAGCCATTCCCCTTTCTAATCTTAGGAAATCAGCTCCCGTTTGGGCCCCGCACAGTAACTGCTCTTCATAACTACCTGTGGGCAATATATATGCAGAGCATTATCCAATACATTATTTTATAAAAACACACTCTTCTTTCCCATCACTCCTCTCTTTTCAACGAGCTATCGTTCACAATCCCCTAGCATTTCAAGGTGAAAACTTTTACTCTAGTGCCAATTTGTTCTGGCACCAAACTTGCTTGCATTATATTTGATAAATACTTGGGTCGCCTTCGTTCTCTCTCTGTCTCACACAAATGCACACATGATATCCCTATTGCTATTCATAAAGGATATGCTATATTAATATTAATAATAATAATAATAATAATAATAATAATAATAATAATAATAATAATAACAACAACATTCTAGCAGGGTGAGGAAATTTTTTCAATCCAAATGCTGCATTTCTTTCTGGATAACCTTTCCCCAAGGGGCACATGTCAGTGGTAGCCAAGGCAAAAAACTGGTTGGAGCTATCAATATAATTTTTACCTTTGTGCGCTAGGCTGAGTTCTACACACAGTCCTTTTTATCCTCTATCCAGACAGGGAAAGGACATTATGCAACTTCAATGGCATATTCCACCCAGACAAAAACACTCAGACTGTGAAGTAGGGACTGTAGCCTGCAGAGCATTCCAAGGGCCAGGTAGGGAGGTTGAGAGGGCCACTCTGGCTAAACGTTTTCTAGGCACTTCATATAAGGTCAAAACAGACATTAGACAGACAACATCACTCTGCTCAAAATGTTTCAAGAGGCCCAGCCAGCTACACAACGTTGTGACATCTCTTCTGAAATTTGTTTTAGAGGTTTTATCATTTTAAGGCGTTTCTTAACCATTCTAAAGTGCGGTAAATATTTGCCATTGCGTTTTTTTGTTCACAGAAGTGATTGCTGCCCTGGGCTCCTTTGGATGCAAGGGCAGGCTAGGAGTTTAATAAATAAACAATTGCATGATGTTTCTTTGTTTGAGTAAATAGCAGTGGCCTGAAGCCCCAATCCAGAGCAAACCTGACGTCATGGAGCTGAGGGGTGGGTTTTAATGTTTTGCCCCCACCGGGCACTGAGTCAAATCCAAGGAACATGGCATGAGGAGGAAATATCCCATTGGCTGCTACTTGTGGTAAGTTTCAGTAGGGGAATTTCAAAACAGGGGCTGGAAAGGGTTAAATTTGCCCCTCTGAGCCTGCTCTGAGCCCATTAATTATCAGCTAATGTGATTTGCATTTTTTAAAATAACAAATCACCCTGTACATTCGATGCAAAGACACATTTAATGGCAGGTGTGAGGGATGATAGAAAGGATGGGGGGGGGGAACCGGACTGAGGAAAGAACAAGAAAACAAGCAAATTCAGGAACTAATTATTCATAATTAAAAAAAAAAAAAACCAGGTGGAAAGGCCCAGCCAGTTGAGTGGACTGTGTGCTTTTACCACTTCCTCTGCTGCAGCCTGATGGAATGGCTGCTGAGAGAGGACAGGAGCAGTACACTAAAGAGGTGTTTGCACAATCACATTTTTTTTCCCATTTGGAAAATATAACTTGATTCCATCCCCACAGGCAGTATTTGTCTTTTCAAATTGCAGGGTACCTGGGTCATCATACCTGGCACATGAAGTAGTTTCCCTCAGATTAAAATGACAACAGTTTGAGACTACTATTGCTATACTCCAAAAGTGCTTCTTTCCACTGGTCCACCCCCCACCCACCCCCCACCTAATATCCCATATACCAGATTGCTAAGACATCATTTGTGGGTTATCAGTAATATTTTGGATGCTCCACCTGAGATGCTCCAAATGTTTCTGGACTGCATCAGCCCCAGCCAGCATGCCCAATGGTCAGGGATGTGGGGAGTCTGGTTATCTGTTGATATGATTTATATACTGCTTAACATAAAAAGAAGAAAGTGTGCAAGAAGAAGAGTTTGGAATTGGAGTCCAGGGAAACCTGGGGTAAACATATACGTCTGCTGGGTGATTGAAATCATAGGAGCCAACTCCTAGGGGCCAAGTTCCCTTTGCCCCCCCATAAAATATATTGGGGGGGCTGCCCCCCCAAAGTTGATGGGCATTGCCATTCAAATGGTGTGTGTGCACCGCATAATGTGATTGATTATATGGGGTGGGTGTTACCTGCCCTCCCCCCAGTATTTTATTCAAGTTGGCTACCCTAACTAATGGTCTACAGCAGGCATGGCCAAATCTATGGGGAAAATTTTGGAAGAGTGATCTGAAGTGTACAGCATGTTATTCCTTGAAGGAGAACTACCTGAAAATGATTTACAGGTGGTATCTAACTCCGAGTAGACCTGCTAAGATGTATAAGACTGAATCAGATACGTGCTGGAGATGCAATGAGACTGAGGGTACGTTTTATGATATGTGGTAGACCTGTAAAAGGGTAAAAGAGTACTGGGAAATAATTCATAATGAACTGAAAAAAAATGTTTAAAAGTACTTTTCAAAAAACAACAACAGAGTCCTTTTTGTTGGGCATAATTCAGACGGAAATTCCCAGGTGTCAAAAAATGTTATTTATGTATGCCATTACTGCAACCCATGTTTTGTTAGCCCCAAAATGGAAAACGAGCGAGGTCCCAACCAAAGAGGAATGGCAACTTAAGCCAATGGGATATGCACAGCTTGCGGATCTAACATATAGAATAAGAGAAAAAGAAGAACATATGTTTAAAGAAGACTGGAAAACATTTCTTGAATATATGGGGGGAAATTGTGCACATTTGAAAACGCGGGCAGCATTAAGATAAATTCAACAGCGTAAACAAGTTTTGACGGATGTAATAATGGAAAACGGAATGGTTTAATTTATATAAAATATGCAGGGATTTATGTTATGCAAAATGAACTATGGAAAGGGAAGAAGGGAAGTCATTGATATGTTAAGGTTGTTTAAATGAGTATTCTAAAATGTAAAACAGAAAATTTAATAAAAATTATACAAAAGGAAGAGGGCATAGCTTTAGGGATCGCCTTGTTATGGCAACCCACTTTTGTCTGCAAGACATGGAAAGGAAATTAGTAGTAGGATTTTTAAGAGCAAGGCAAGGTGGAGACATGCGGTTCTGAACTCCATCTGTTCTCCTTGACAACAGGTCTCAACACTGGTGCGAAGATTTCGTGAGTGAAATAGCCAGCAACTCAACAGAGCATCCTCAGGCAAGCTAGGCGGAGAATTGAATAAATTGAACCCTAGCGCGTTGTATTATTGGATATTTCATACATATAATTTTTCCTCCTGATCATGGAAGGGGGGTGGGGGAGAATCAGATCTTCCCAAACTTTTACTTAGACCTCGACATGGACATAGCACAAAGGAAGGGAATACTTCCTGTTGCAAAAATCCACAATATGTGAGCTTTTATGCGAACCTTAAGCCAGGTTATTATTTGTCGGATCACGCCGCATCTCATTTCCAATGCATCCCCCTCTCTGGTGGCTAACAGGCTGTGTAACAGATACACTTACGTTAATTAACAGCCATTTTGCACTACGGCTAGTGCTAATAGTTAATGAGCCATAAAAGCAACACTCAACTTCTCCTGAGCTTCCGTTTCAAAGTTTCACTTTAATTTGTTTAAATCGCACTGGCAAACTGATGCTTGCTCTCTCTCTGCATTACGAGCTCAGCAATTAATCGAAGTATCACACTGGGTGTCCTTGTCCGATCGCGCACCAAATGCATCGAGAGAAATGCTATTTCCGATGTGTTGTATTTAACATAGACAGAGCAGCCACTTCTAAGATGCTGTCGGCTTTGACCTAACAAATATCCGCTAATTACAATCAAGGATTTGTTCTTCTCCTTAATATGGGGAGGAGGCAGAAATGGCAAACATGTTTTCCATACACATGCAGAATGGGGCTTATGTGGAATCGTATCCACTTAAACAAATTTTGGTTCATTAAAATAGACAAAACATATATATCCCCAGAACAAATACCCAATTAGCCTTTAAAAGGAGGCCTGATTACAGAATAAGGCTGCGTACACACCATATATCCCCCCCCCTCAAAAATCCTGGAAGCTGTAGTTTACACCTCACAAAGCTATAATTCTTAGCACCCTTTAAAAACTACAGTTCCCAGGATTTGCGAGGGGTGCTTTTAAAAATGCTTTAAAAACAATGTATAACCAGTACTTGGTGGGAACTTATTAACTTGACCCATTTTAATCCCAGTGTCTAAAACTCCTGGTAGAGGACAAGGATCTAGAGATCACGCTAGGTAAAGGTAAAGGGACCCCTGACCGTTAAGTCCAGTCATGGACAGCTCTGGAGTTGCGGCGCTCATCTCGCTTTACTGGACGAGGGAACCGGCGTACAGCTTCCGGGTCATGTGGCCAGCATGACTAAGCCGCTTCTGGCAAACCAGAGCAGCGCACGGAAACGCCGTTTACCTTCCCGCTGGAGTGGTACCTATTTATCTACTTGCACTTTGACGTGCTTTGGAACTGCTAGGTTGGCAGGAGCAGGGACCGAGCAATGGGAGCTAACCCCGTCGTGGGGATTCGAACCACCGACCTTCGGATCGGCAAGTCCTAGGCCCTGTGGTTTAACCCACAGTGCCACCTGCGTCCCTAGAGATCACGCTAAGGGTGGCCAAATTCTGTGCAACTGCCATAAAATTTAGGGAACAAGCTGTACAGTACTACCAAAATGATTATGGTTTTAAATGACAATTTTAGGTTATACTTTAGTGATCAAGATTTAATATATATTTTTAACTGCCGCTATATCTGAATGGGGGGGGGACGCAGGTGGCGCTGTGGGTAAAACCTCAGCGCCTAGGACTTGCCGATCGTCAGGTTGGCGGTTTGAATCCCTGCGGCGGGGTGAGCTCCCGTCGTTCGGTGCCAGCTCCTGCCCACCTAGCAGTTCGAAAGCACAATTAAGTGCAAGTAGATAAATAGGGACCGCTTACTAGCGGGAAGGTAAACGGCGTTTCCGTGTGCTGCGCTGGCTCGCCAGATGCAGCTTGTCACGCTGGCCACGTGACCCAGAAGTGTCTGCGGACAGCGCTGGCTCCCAGCCTATAGAGTGAGATGAGCGCACAACCCTAGAGTCTGGCAAGACTGGCCCGTACGGGCAGGGGTACCTTTACCTTATATCTGAATTGTCTCTGTTATACCCAATTGCAATTCAATGCATTCCTGTTGTGATTTATGATTTTCCTGATATTGTAAGTGAGCCGGAACTGGTCTGTGACCGTAATAATAAAAGTCACTCATTCATTCATTTTAATCCAGTTTCTGGACTAGTTTTAGCACCAAAACAGATTTGGTTACCCTAATTGTTTGTCTGTATTGGGAAAGGAGGAAGCGGAGGAGGAGGGCAATCCTATAGATCCCTCCTTGATTTCTCATCATCTTTTGAAACCATCAACCTTGGGATCCTCCTGGACTGGGTCTCTGGACAGGGAGTTAGATAAATTGGGTCTCTGTGTTTCCACATGTATCTACACGGCCAATTTCAGAAAGTCTTAGGTGTATTGGGTGTTTGGGTGTGTGGGTATGCTTCTTTGGCCCCATGGCAACTGTGTTGTGGAGTCCCACAAGGGTCGATTCTGTCTCACATGCTCTTTAACGCTTACGAAGTCACTGGAAGTGATCGTCCAGAGATTTTTTGGGAAAATTCAGCTTCACTTCTTGCCATCTGTATGGCGGGAAGTTGTTCCGGTGGGGCTGATCAGTGTCTGGAGGCTGTAATAGATGGGATAAGGGTGTAGAAACTGAAACTGAATCCTGACAAGTTGGAAGTTGCTCTTTCTCCAGAAAACAGGGCGATTTCTGAATAGTTTAAAAAACACCTATGCTATATGCTGAATATTGTTGCACAGAAAATGGTGAACATCTCCTTTTCAATCAAGTTTCCGAAACAGCCGAGAACGCTTTTAAAATCTCCATTAAATGCCACATTAAAAATGCAAATTACATTAATGCATAATGTAGATGCATATGCCTGTTGAGTCGTTTGCCTTTCACGCCTTTGCTGTTGGTGCTAAATTTCATTCCAAGCACAGGACTGTTTTGTCTAAACACCACCAAGTGCCAACTTGGTACAGAGATTCAGTAGCGTATTGATATGACATGACACAAAGTGGGCCTTGCGTTGACCGAGCTACCAAACAAAGAGGAAACTCTGTCACCCTTTTACCTTTATATGAATCTCCACTCAGCCACGAAGCTCACTGGGTGAGCTAAGCCCTCTCTTCCAAACTCATCTCTATCAGTGGGTTGTTGAGAGGATGGAAGTGGCAGAGGACCAAAGATACCACTCAGAGCACCTGGATAATAGGTGGGACTGCAGAGTCCTGTAAGGACCAGGACCCTGGGCAGACAGGCAACATTGGGAACACTTGCTGCCCCAACTAGACATACATCAGTGGTTGGGGCAGCTCTTTAAAGCCTGCCTGCCCTGGCTGAGATAAGAGCATGATGCCAGGCCCCTTGCATTGAAATTATTGTTGCTGGACTCCCTGGGTCATGGTTGGGGGCGATAGGAATTGTACTCCAACATCTGGAGATCAAAAGGTAAAAAGGTAAAGGACCCCTGAATAAGTAAAGGTGACAATGGGGTGCGATGCTCATCTCGCTTTCAGGCCGAGGGAGCTGGTGTTTCTCCACAGACAGCTTTCCTGGTCATGAGGCCAGCATGACTAAACCACTTCTGGTGCAACAGAACACCGTGATGGAAACCAGAGCGCACGGAAACGCTGTTTACCTTCCCCCGAAAGCGGTACCTATTTATCTACTTGCACTGGCGTGCTTTCGAATTGCTAGGTTGGCAGGAGCTGAGACAGAGCAACATGAGCTCACCCCGTTGCGGGGATTTGAACCACTGACCTTTTGATCAGCAAGCCCAAGAAGCTCAGTGGTTTAGACCACAGCACCACCCGCGTCCCTAGGCTGACATACACCTGAATTCACAAAGTGAAGTTGAAGGGATGGTTGCTAGGTCTGCCGAGGAAGGCAAATAGCCAATCATGGGCATAGCTAAAGGGGCAGGGGGGCAGCTGCCCTAAGTCAAGTAGATAAATAAAAAATACTTAACTAAAATGAGAAATAATCAGAATATTTGAAATGGAAACGACAGATTTTTCTGAGCACTTGATAAAAAGAAAGTAATTTAGAACAACTGTGATTGAGACATCTCATTCCGAATCTGCCAGACAGAGGACAATGACAGGTGGGTGTCCTGCCCCCCTGCAACATAAATCCTGGCTACACCCATGTGGCCAATGGTTAATTCTTTATTGACTTACAGCAGCTCCTAAGGTGCACCAGATACACACACACACACACACACACACACACACGTTTCTAACATCTACATAGCTGACACGAACCTTTCTAGGATTTAGGGCTTTCATAAGCATATGCGGCGCCGGGGTGGAAAAATCTGCCCGGTGCCCCCTCTCCCCAGGTTGCCCAGTCCCAGGCGTGCAGGAGGGCGGAGCCAGCTGGCTGTCTCAGTGTCTCGCTGGCTTGGTCGCCCCTGAACTCACGGCAGCAGAAGAGCCCAGCACAGCGCTCCAACCAACGGGCAGGCTCTTCCCCAGACTCAACTCTCAGGCCCCAGATTCTTGGCCTGGTGCCCCTGAGAGCCCTGCACCCCTAACGCCTATGGGGAAGATGGCCCTGCTAGGATTGTGCCCAGTGGAATAGTTGAAGCAACAGTAGGCTACGCCCTTGTCTGCTGGAGTACATACACGCAACCCAAAAACTGCTCCTGCACTGAAGTTGTCACTGTGCTTCCCTCTTCGAGCCCCTATTGATTCTAGGAGACAGCGTGGCAGAAGGGCAGGGGACATTTGACCAGCCCACCCATCACACGAACAGTTTCTTCCTCAGCTTCCAACACATCCTGAGCCCCCCACCTCCATCTCTGACTGCTTGTCCTTGGCCCCCCTGCCCTGGCTCCTGCCTTGCGGGTGGCACCAAACCCTATAAATCACTGGCCCCCTCTCCTGAGTCAGTCTCCAACCCCACGGTCTCCATCACACGCTTGCCAGAGCCCTTCCAGTCCCTGATATTTGTTGACACCTGGGCAGTCGTTTCTTTCCCCTACTAAATACCATTTCCCATAGATCTCTACTTCGTCTCGTTGTGTCCTCTGGGCTCCCCCACCTCTGCAAGGAATGAGGACATATTTCTCTTCCCAAGACACTTGGGCTGTTTGTCTCCCTGCGTTGGCTAGCCCTAACAACTGACTACCACTCCCTCCATGGAGTGATAGAACATAAAGAATGGCATATCTAATCCCATTATATTTCTAGTCAAACGACGGCCTTCCGGGGGTGTTTGCATTGTTCGAGCAAACATTGCTTCTTCCTTATGCAGAACCTCCATGAAAGCAATCACTGCTCCACCTCTGTAGCAGATGCTTGCACAATCTGAAGGGCTGAATTGAGAGCAATTGTTTTTAGAGTCCCAGTGAAGTCTTAGGAGGTGAAACTTTGGGTTCCCACCACCACCTTTCTTGCAATCTTGGTTTTGTCCTTCCTTTGTGAGGCTTGTGTAACTGTCAAGTAGGAGTGAGGTGAGAATTTGAGCAGAGAGTCAAGGCAGAGATAGAGAAACTATTTGGCTCCTGAGGACCACTTGATCCAGCGGTAAAATGATGGGGATTACATTCTAGTAATGAACCAAGCCAGAGCCACACACAATCGATCTCACACAGAACTATCTCCCATGGAAACGGAGGCATATACTTAATTCATATTTACTCCACTCAAGTTTCACCTTCCATTTTCTCAATATATATTTTTTAAAAAAACATTATTTGTAATAACATATTTTTATTTTTAAAAACCATCCATTTTTTAAATCTATCCTGACTGTGCAAAAGACAAACAAAAACAAAAACACAAAAAAACAACAACAAGCCAACAATCACCACATAAGGATGAAAATAAGGTGGCCTCAAAATTCAATATGCAGTTACCAAAATGCATTAAACACTCAGTTTCAGCTCATATGATGGTTCAAAGTCCTGTATAACTGGTACCCGACTCCCTTAAGAGCAAGTAAAATAACTCTGGGATGCACTTGTGTAAAATAAAAGTAGGTAAAATGAATAACTTGGGGGTGCTACTGCACCCAAAACAGACGGCATTCTTACATGGTAGCATGTAGAAATATTTAACAGTTTTGAGAGGAGGTTATTGAAATTATGTACAAATTTCCATCAACACCTTTTAAGGCTGCAATCCTATATTCTTTCACTTGGAAATGAACCCACATTAAGTAGACATGTATAGGATGGCACTCTAAGGTTATTATTTCAAAATTATTTACTAATAGGCACTTAACAGCTCATCATAGGGACGCAGTCTAAACCACTGAGCCTCTTGGGCTTGCAGATCAGAAGGTGGGAAGTTCGAATCCCCACGATGGGGTGAGCTCCCATTGCTCCTAGCAACCTAGCAGTTTGAAAGCATACCAGTGAGAGTAGATAAATAGGCACTGCTGCAGCAGGAAGATAAACAGTGTTTCCGTGCACTCCGGTTTCCGTCATGATGTTCCCTTGCACCAGAAGTGGTTCAGTGATGCTGGCCACATGACTCGGAAAGCTGTCCGTGGACAAAGTCGGCTCCATTGGCCTGAAAGCGAGTTGAGCGCCACCACCCCATAGTCGCCTTTGACTGGACTTAACTTTACCTTTTACCTTTAATAGCTCATCCAGGATGGGTTACATGGCTTGATTGCATGTGACTTTTGATGGAAGGGATATTCTGATCTCATCTTCTACCATTAAAGGCCTGTGCAGGAAAAGGGTGTGTTTTCATCTGAGGATGAGATTTTGAAACCTTGATACCTACAAGAATTGGTGACAAACAGAGGTCACCTCCAGGGCGTCAGAATTTTGCAGGAGTGATTCGAGAGCATGCTGGAAGTGTATGTTTGTTGCACAATCCAAGGGGATTAAAGTGCTCTGCCACCCTAGTGCAGGGGTGGTGAACTGGATTTGACCGACAGACCAGATCATTATCTCCCCCACCCATCGTGGGGCAAGTCTGAATGGAGGCCCACCTGCCAATCACCCAATGCCACTGAGGAACGTGAAGAGGAAATGCGCCCCAAAGTGTGGGACGAACAAATTGTGAACGGGAAGGTGTACAAGCAGCACGCAAGCACATCGGGATGAATAATCACTGTCATATTTCCTCCGCCTAAGCAAATCAGGAGGAGTGCTTAGCAAAGAGTGGACATCATTTAACTGCTCAATAAACAAAGAGTCTGGAAGAATGCTTGCTTATTTCAGCTACAGCATCTTATACATGGGGGGGGGGAACCATGCTTAAACATATGTATTTAGTGTGATTCTGAGAAATTCCGTATGGATTAAATTTTGGATCCATCTAGAATTCATTTCCTGAATGTCACAATATACCACATTTTTTGCTCTCTAATACTCACTTTTTCCCTCCTAAAAAGTAAGGGGAAATGTGTGTGCGTCTTATGGAGTGTGCAGCGATCCCTCTTGCTGTTCTGGCTTCTGGGATTCAGAATATTTTTTCCCCTTGTTTTCCTCCTCCAAAAACTAGGTGTGCCTTATGGTCTGGTGTATCTTATAGAGCGAAAAATACGGTATGTAGTCAGAAACATATGGCAAGTGATATTTTTTTAAGGAGCTGTGTGGTTTCTGGTGTAATGTTCATAATCACGTAAAAAAGGAATAGTTACAGAGATGGTGCAGAGAAGAAAAGAACACATTACAGTGGTACCTCGGGTTAAGAACTAAATTCGTTCCAAAGGTCCATTCTTAACCTGAAACAGTTCTTAACCTGAAGCACCACTTTAGCTAATGGGGGCCTCCTGTTGCTACCACCCCACAATTTCTGTTCTCATCCTGAAGCAAAGTTCTTAACCCGAGGTACTATTTCTGGGTTAGCGGAGCCTGTAACCTGAAGCATCTGTAAACTGAAGCGACTGTAACCCAAGGTACCACTGCACGTATAAGGTGAGCAGGTTGTCCCATGTTTTGTGCTTCCAGAGTCCTTGCCCAGGTTGAATACATGCAGAAGTATTAAAAGCCTGGGTTTCCAGAAATCTCCACCCCAGCATCGCAACAGGGAGAGCTGGAAATGTCCATTCTGCACATGTCTGTGTGCTCAGGCATCAGTGTGGCTATGGTGGCTATTTCCTACCTTCACTGTCAGAGGCACTAGGCCTCTCTTTCAATACCAGTTGCCAGGAACCAAGAGGCAAGGAAGCGATGCTACAGTCAGATTCTGTTATCAGCATCCCCCAGGCATCCAAATGGCCACTGCGAGAACAGGACGCAAGACTTGGTGGGCTTTTGTTTTGGTCCCACAAGCTCTTCTCATGTGCATAGGTTTGTTTTGTGAGCAAGTAAAAGAGAGCTGTGTGCCGGCAAGTGTGGTGTTGGTGAGTTGTGTGTATGTGTGTGCATGTCGTGCTCAGAGGGCTGGCCGGTGTCAACATAGCCAGGGCCAGATTTAGGTTTGATGAGACCCTAAGCTACTGAAGGTAATGGGGCCCTCTATATGTCCAGCTGTCCTTTGTGAACAACAAATTGTCGCTGTTTTTTGTGTTGAATATATGCTGTATTTCCAGAGAAGACTCCCTGGAAAAGACCCTGATGTCGAGAAAGATGGAGGGCACAAGGAGAAGGGGATGACAGAGGACGAGATGGTTGGACAGTGTTCTCGAAGCTACTAACATGAGTTTGACCAAACTGCAGGAGGCAGTGGAAGACTCTGGCATGCTCTGGTTCACGGGGTCACAAAGATTCGGGCACAACTAAACAACTAAACGACAAATATGCTGTATGGTGATTTATGGACCTAATAGGTATCTAAAGCCATTTGCACATAAAAAAAAATGTATTTTGTCAAAGTAATTGTTGAAAAGTCCATGCAGAATGCAACGTCCATGCAGAATGTGCATGGACAATGAGCAAACTAGTATATTTCAGGGAGCAGGCTAGCAGGCGGGGCCCATTACTTATGTGCATCATAGGAGCCTACACAACACAAAACACTGTTGCTGTATATAGGTTTTATTTTATTTGTTTTTTATCTTATATTTTGGAAATGTACATCCAGGGGTTTTTTCCCTTTAATTTTTTGGGGGGGGGCCCAAGAGAGTGGGGCCCTAAGCTATAGCTTGTTTACGTAAATCCGTAGCTCTTGGGGGAAGGTTAGCCCTCCCCCCCACTGTTCAGGTTTATGAGAACTGCTTGCAGGGAAAATGCATCCCCAAACCTGTCAAGCCAGAAATGGATCTTCTTCCTTCAAGTGCCTGGAATTCTTATTCTCTTTCTCCCTCTCTCCCTCTCCCTCTCTTGTCTCCCTCTTCCCCCCAAATGCAAAAGATTCCAAACCTCCTGCACCTTTGATGGCTGGGTAGAAAAAGGAATTCCACTCATTGTGTGAGTTGCTGAATTTTCTCTTCTATTAAAGGTGCAAAGACTTTGCTCTCTCTTGCATAGGGCCACCCTAACATGGGGCTGCTTAGTTCATTTTTGAGTCCATTTTGAGGGGGGAGCGTTGACTTTTAGGAACAGGCGAGGACGTCTGCTTCATAGCTTAAGAATTATGACGCTTGACAAGCCTTCTCCAAACATGTAGTGTAAACATG
This sequence comes from Podarcis tiliguerta, assembly GCF_965153285.1. Lineage (NCBI taxonomy): Eukaryota > Metazoa > Chordata > Lepidosauria > Squamata > Lacertidae > Podarcis > Podarcis tiliguerta. The sequence goes on along the minus strand of NC_139543.1, from coordinate 19,019,114 downwards.
TATAGTTAAGTATTGTCATTTATTTACTTGATTTGTGACCTCTGCCCCCTGGCTGCGCCTTTGCCGTCAGACAGCTTGTTCTCTCCACCACTACTCCTGGGTGTAGCCAGGGAGGCAGGCAGGTTTTTGTTTGTGGGGGGGGGGGGGAGAGAACTGAGTTATGTGTGACACAAGTGGTCAGTTAGCATAGGGCGTAGCCAGGATTTATTTTGAGGAGGCAGGCTTTTTGCTGGGGGAGGGGGAAGAACCAAGCTATCGGCAACAAAATTGGTCATTTAAGTGTGTGTGTGTGTGTGTGTGTGTGTATACATACACAGTGGTAAAGGTAAAAGGATCCCTGACCATTAGGTCCAGTCGTGGCCGACTCTGGGGTTGCGGCGCTCATCTCGCTTTATTGGCCAAGGGAGCCGGCGTACAGCTTCCAGGTCATGTGGCCAGCAGGACTAAGCCACTTCTGATGAACCAGAGCAGTGCACGGAAATGCCGTTTACCTTCCCGCTGGAGCGGTACCTATTTATCTACTTGCACTTTGATGTGCTTTCAAACTGCTAGGTTGGCAGGAGCAGGGACTGAACAACGGGAGCTCACCCCATCGTGGGGATTCGAACCGCCGACCTTCTGATCGGCAAGTCCATATACAGTGGTACCTCGGGTTAAGAACTTCATTCACTCTCCAGGTCTGTTCTTAACCTGAAACTGTTCTTAACCTGAAGCACCACTTTAGCCTATGGGGCCTCCTGCTGCCGCTGCGCCGCCGCTGCACAATTTCTGTTCTCACCCTGAAGCAAAGTTCTTAACCCGAGGTACTATTTCTGGGTTAGCGGAGTCTGTAACCTGAAGCGTATGTAACTTGAAGCGTATGTAACCCAAGGTACCACTCTCTTTCTATAATTTCTTGACTTGATTTAGGGGGGTAGCTGCACCCCCCAGCTATGCCCGTGCCACCCCACGTGTTAAAACTGTGCTTTTGCCTTCAAACAAGATATGAACTCCAGCCCCTGTGATTGTTCTCAATTACTATGCAGCTCCAATTAGCATTATTTTTTAAAAAAACAAAAAACCCAAATTATGAAGAGGTAGAAACTTTCTCAAGGGCCACGTGGAGCCCAGATGGCAAGATCTGCTGCAGCATATAATGAGTTGAAAACGGTGTTCTTTTACACAGGGAAGTCTCCAGCGATCTAGCCGAAATCTAGAGGGATGCCGTGCAGCAAATGTGGTGACGCTTCGCTGCAGGGACAGGAAATTGCGACAGAGGGCGCCGGAGGGCACACACAATGCAGAGCTCCTAGGGCGATGCTTAACTGTCACCTCCTAGAGATCATGGGAGATGGGTCTCCTCTAGGCGAGTCTTAGCAAAGGGGAAGAAAGCTCTCTCTGCAGCACAGCTTGGGGTTAAACTGCTGCATGGAGGAGCACATGCAGGCTGGGAATGAGTTATTTGCTTCTTGCTTGCCATCAGCCGGTGTCGTGCCAAGGCAAGCTATACCTGTTGAATTCCTGCCAGCGCGTATAACACTGAGGTCCAGCTCCGAGGGCCTTCTGGCGGTTCCCTCGCTACGAGAAGTGAGGTTACAGGGAACTGGGTAGAGGGCCTTCTTGGTAGTGGCGCCCACCCTGTGGAATGCCCTCCCATCAGATGTCAAGGAAATACAGTGGTACCTCTGGATGCGAATGGGATCTGTTCCGGAGCCCTGTTCGCATCCAGAAGTGAATGCAACCCACGTCTGTGCGGGTCGCAATTTGCTGCTTCCGCACATGCATGTGACGTCATTTCGACCGTCTGCACATGTGCAAGCAGCGAAACCCGGAAGTGATGTGCTCCGTTACTTCCAGGTCACCGCAGTGCGCAACCTGAAAATACTTATCCCGAAGCTACTTCAACCCGAGGTATAACTGTAAACAACTGCAGTGGTACCTCAGGTTAAGAACTTAATTCATTCCGGAGGTCCCTTCTTAACCCGAAACTGTTCTTAACCTGAAGCACCACTTTAGCTAATGGGGCCTCCCGCTGCCGCCGTGCCACCGGAGCACAATTTCTGTTCGCATCCTGAAGCAAAGTTCTTAACCCGAGGTACTATTTCTGGGTTAGCGGAGTCTGTAACCTGAAGTGTATGTAACCTGAAGCGTATGTAACCCGAGGTACCACTGTATCTGACTTTTAGAAGACACCTGAAGGCTGCCCTGTTTAGGGAAGTTTTTAATATTTGACGTTTTATTGTGTTTTTAACATTCTGTTGGGAGCCGCCCAGAGTGGCTGGGGAAACCCAGCTAGATGGGTGGGGTATAAATAATATATTACTACTACTACTACTACTACTACTACTACAACACACAGGAGTGCTGCCGGGTTGCAGGTGGCATTGGGAGGGCAATTCTAGACACACTGGAACTTAGAGAAGGCTAAGTTATAGATGTGCACCTTGTAATAGGTCAGGAAAACATCCAGCAGCCAGTCTTGTGTAGCCAGAGCTGAACTAGGTGTCAGCTATCCTCACAAGAGACTCTTTGGGACGCTGTGGTCAAGTCACGGCCTCTCGGCTTCAGCTCTGTGGGGCAAAATACAAGAAATAATGGACTGTCTCCTAGGTTCATTGTGGGGTTGCTCTAGATCAGTGTTTTTCAACCACTGTTCCGCGGCACACTAGTGTGCCGCGAGATGTTGCCTGGTGTGCCGTGGGAAAAATAGAAAAATTCGAAAGATTAAAAAAAAAAGGTCAACTTTTCGCCCACTAGGTGGGCGCCGGACGGTCCGCTCTCATCCGATTCCCCATAGAGAGCAGCGGGGCTCCGACATCTCCCTCTCCGCACACAGTGGTGGTGTGCCTCGTGATTTTTTTCATGAAACAAGTGTGCCTTTGCCAAAAAAAGGCTGAAAAACACTGGTCTAGATGGCCCTTGGGTCCCTTTTCACTCTGCAATCCTATGATATACAGTGGTACCTCAGGTTAAGTACTTAATTCGTTCCGGAGGTCCGTACTTAACCTGAAACTGTTCTTAACCTGAAGCACCACTTTAGCTAATGGGACCTCCCACTGCTGTCGTGCCACCGGAGCATGATTTCTGTTCTCATTCTGAAGCAAAGTTCTTAACTTGAAGCACTATTTCTGGGTTAGCGGAGTCTGTAACCTGAAGCGTATGTAACCTGAGGTACCACTGTACTTGGAGAGAGAGAGAGAGAGAGAGAGAGAGAGAGAGAGAGAGAGAGAGAAGGGTGGGGTTTGTGGCAGGCACAGAGGTTTTGTATAAAATAATAGTCATACCCAGTTGGGAGAATCTTATGGTCTAGAAACTTATTCATCTTGCTTCAGCTTCATTTGGTTAAGTCTTAGTCAGAAGGGCCAGAGAAATAAGAGGCGGGGCCCCTAAGTAATTATATGCAGAAGGCAAAATCTCAGCAGGTACATCTTGCTGTCACGTGCACCTGCTGAACTTCCTTCAACGTGGAAGAGCCTAGTTCTCGTTTGCTTGTGGCCGAGCAAACTCTAGCCTTTTGGCCCCGATTCAGCGAATCCTAAAAGCTACCGAACCTCTCTTACAGCCCGAGCTTGTGCACGTTTACTTAGGAGTCATTCGCAGGATGTCACTGTGTAGCCAGGATTGGTTCCGTGAAACCTGCCCCTGTAGAACGTCTCCTTCGAAGTAAGTTCAGTGGAACTTACTCCCAGGTAAGCGGACTGCACTGCAGCTGGAATCACGAGCTCAGCTGAATCCCACGGCACACGCCTTCCCAGTTACCACAGAATTGTAGAGTTGGAAGGGACCCCGGGGTCATCTAGTCCAACCCCCTGCAATACAGAAAACTTTTGGCCAAGATTCAGAGTCTCAGGTTCTGCGGACTGAACTCTTCTTCAATGGAAACAGTAATAAAACAACAATAAAGTAAAAAGGATGATACAGTATTTAAATCATCCAATGCCAGTCCTTTGAGCCGATGTGCCCTGTCAAAGGATGGGAGGAATCCGATCTGTGAAATAATGCCATATATATATATATATCGTAAAGGTACCTTTACCTTTATATTTATATATATATATATATATATAAAGGTAAAGGTACCCCTGCCCGTTCGGGCCAGTCTTGCCAGACTCTAGGGTTGTGCGCTCATCTCACTCTATAGGCCGGGAGCCAGCGCTGTCCGCAGACACTTCCAGGTCATGTGGCCAGCGTGACAAGCTGCATCTGGCGAGCCAGCGCAGCACACGGAACACCGTTTACCTTCCCACCAGTAAGCGGTCTCTATTTATCTACTTGCACCCGGAGGTGCTTTCGAACTGCTAGGTTGGCAGGCGCTGGGACCGAACAACGGGAGCGCACCCCGCCGCGGGGATTCCAACCGCCGACCATGCCATTGGCAAGTCCTAGGCGCTTAGGTTTTACCCACAGCGCCACCCGCGTCCCATATATATATATATGCAGAAAACAGGTCGGAGATGGAATCCAAGGCACCGCTCGCTTCCTCGTGAGTAAGCCCCGTGAGAACCAATAAGAACTTCCTTCCCAGGAAGCATCCACAACTCATTGTATGATTCGGATTTGAGCCTCTGCGCCCTTAGAAGCCGCTGCGCAAGGTCTCATCTTTTGCCCTGATCCTTTGACTGGAGATGCGCGACAAACCTTCCCAGTGGTCTATGGGCATCCCCCATGCTGGTGGAGCGGGTTGGCCAGAGAGAGCCACCAGCTAATTCGAATTAACGCGCAGCAACGGCATGGTCTGCTGCAGTTACAGGAGCTCGTCCCCTTCTTTGAAGCCAAGCAGGTCTCCGTCCGGTCGGCGTTTGGAGGGGACGCCAGAGCCGAGCGCGCGATTGCTGCTTTGGGTTGCTTGGCTGAGGGAAGCAAAACTATATTGCGTTTAGACGTGTTGCTCGCAAATCATCCTTGTCAGGATCACGCGCAAAGTTGCGATCCTGTGCACTTCGGCGTACGGGAGGAGAGGGTCGCATTGTAAGCGCCACTTCCTCACTCTGTGTGGCCAAAACGCTTCCCGAGAGCAAAACCAAAGGAGGACACCTTTGGAATAAAACAAAAACCAGCGCCGCGGAAAACGCCGCGCTCTCCCCACTCAAGAGTTGCCTGCCAGTTCTGCCAGTGACAGTGGGAGGAGATGGCGGGCGCCTGGATGGCGATCCGAGCATCCCTCCACTAGGAAAAAACGCGCCGCGCGATGCGCAAAAACGCGAAGCCGGAGCCGGGTTTCCTTTTCGAGGTTGGCTTGAAAAGCAAGTCTCGCACCTTCGAGGGGCAGAAAGAAAATGGCTCGCGTCTTTGCTTCGGCAAAAAAAAAAAGAAAGGAGCGGATTCTCTAGATGGCAGCATTGTAGCCAAAGAACATGGGGTTTTAATAAGAATAATAAAATAAATAATAAATATTAAAATAATAATAAATAAAACAATAGTAATGCATGAGTAACGGTGATAAAATTTTAATAATAACAGATGCATGATTAACGGTGAAGAAGAAGAAGAAGAAACCGACAGTTAATCATGCATCTATTTTATCTTACCAATTTCTTCAAATTTTTCGAAAAAGAAGAAGAGAATTGGTCGGATTTTTTTTAATTAAAAAAAAAACCTTTATTGGGGGAAAAACACCCCCCCCAAAAAAAACTATAGATCTTTCTTTGTTGTTAAATCTAAAATAACAATCATGCTTCTCTACTAACCATCCCAACAACGACGATGCCCCGTCTTTTGCTGAACAAGAATCGTTCTAGTTGCATCCGCCCAAATCCTAAGCACGTTTACATGGGAAATCATTTTTTTCGTGGCTTCCAGGGAAATTTACCTGGGAATGATGTAAGGAGGCGGTTAGGGAGGATCGTGGCCTTAACTGTTTTCTCTGTTTCTCTGTTCAGCTTGGTGAAATTTTACTAATCCCGTTCTTATATTCATTTGGCAGGAGGGAGACGGGAACTTCTGATAAGATTTCTCTCTGTGACCAACCCAAATTTTGTTTTTGTTTGGCGATGCCCACCACCGGCGCTTAAATAGCCCCAGATTCCTAATATATTATATATAGTATATAAATCACGTCGGGAAATGCATAAAAGCGGGGGGGGGGGGGGAGCTCGTACGAGGAAAAATGGTATCGCGAGCCCTCCCCCCCCCCAACAAACAAGCCAACAAACTTGGCAGCCGCCCCGTCGCCTCCTGGCAGCGCGCCTTGTCAAGACGAAGCGGCGCTAATGACTCTAATGACGTCGGGCGCCATCGAGGGTGATTAGAATCAATAAGAGCTTCACCTTCGACGGCATGCGAATCACACCGATTATGCTCACTATTATTTTGCACATTGCTCTTTTCCGGGGTGAAAAGGAAGCGCCTTCTCTCTTTGTTAAGGGCTTCAAAAAACCAAAATATGAGCCCCACGTCGGGCAAAAGATTCCTGCATTGCAGGGGGTTGGACTAGATGACCCCGGGGGTCCCTTCCACTCTACAATTCTGTGATTTTCTATGAAAACTTGGTCTGGATACACACACACACGCGCGGGCACTTGCCTATATATAACCCCTCGCGGAAAGAAAGCGGGAGACTCCGGGGAACACAAAACGTCAGGGACGCCCCCTCAACCGAAGGCCTGCATTGGCCACGGGTGAAAGGCCGCGTAGCACCACCGAGACCCCGCCCCTAATTGCCCTAGGGCGCTCCCCTTCTCCCATTGCCTTTTCTCTCTCTTCCTTTTGGCCTTTGATTTGTTCTCTTGCCACCCGCTTCGCCAGACGCATTTTAGCCGTCTGCCTCCCGTCCTATATGCCCTCCTATTCCAGAATACACCAGGCGCTACTTAAAAATATATAGTAATAATAATTATAATAAATCTACACCAGCGGACTGGTTCTGACCCTCGCAATGCTCTCTGGCTTGTTTCTTGGCCGCCAAAAACCTTCTAAGCTCTCGACCTTCGTAAGAAAAAGAAACGCTGCCTCCTGACTTCCCCGTTGCTGGCTGCATTTAGGGGGGGGGGGGCGGCTCCTGGGAATTATAGTCTAGCCCATGGGTAGGCTAACTAAGGCCTGGGGGCCGGATCCGTCCCAATCGCCTTCTAAATCCGGCCCACGGACGGTCTGGGAATCAGTGTCTTTTTACATGAGTAGAATGTGTGCTTTTATTTAAAAGGCATCTCTGGGTTCTTTGTGGGGCATAGGAATTCGTTCATTTTATTTATTTTTTCAAAATATAGTCCGGCCCCCCACAAAGTCTGAGGGACAGTGGACCGGCCCCCTGCTGAAAAAGTTTGCTGACCCCTGGGTTAGCTCTCCCTGCGCCTAAAGTCCCAGGACCCTTGATAATCTACAGTTCCCAGCACCCATCGGAGGAAGCCATGCGCCTTAAACGCGCCGCGTGCCGGCCAGCCACAGTCCTCGCTGCCTCCTTTGGCGACCCCAAGTCATCCGGAGTGGATCCAGAGGGTGCGAGAGTGGGAGCCCTCGGTGGGCTCTTTCGCCCCATTTGCCAGGCCCAGGTTGAGGCCGAGGCAGAGGGAGGGGTTCTCCCAGGCCTGCCTGACCCGCAGTCGCCAGGAGGTGGGGGAGATCAGGGAAGCCGTCCCCCGACTGCGCGCTACGGCGCACGCTTCCTTCTCGCCTCTCTGTCAACAGGGGCGGAGGAGGGACGCGCGCTCTGGCTGGCCGCGAATCATCTCGAGTCGCTGAGCTTTGATCAATCCGAACTAATTACCCCCGAGTCTTAATTAAAGTCTTTAGCAGTTGGATCAGCGCTTTGGCAAGCGGACAGGAAGGAGCGCTTGGCAGTTCGACGACACCCGCGTCGGGCGGAGCCTGGCGAGAAAAGGGCGGCGGCCGGGAGGCCTCGCAGCTCCGACGGCGAGGCCAAGCGACTCCCCTGGCGCCGATCCACGACACGTTCTCTCCCTCCCCGCCACCTTGAGTCGCCAAGAGCCAACGCACTCTGCTTGAAAGGGGCGGTTCGCCCGTTTATTTGCCACCAGATCCACCAAGTCTTTTTTTTTTTTTTTTTGGCACGTGCAATAATTATAATAATAATAATAATTCTTTTAAAAATACAACCGGGAATTTCAGATCCGTACAAAACTGAAGCCAACCCCGTCCCCATTCACAAGAAATCACTAAGGTCGAGGAGGCTTGGCAATGGTTGGGGTCGAGGAACAAGGGAAGGAGAAAGAGGAGGAGGAGGTGGAAGGAGAAGACCGTCGGGGAAAGGGGGAAATCGAGAATCCGAGATTCAGCCAGCCGGCAAAGTCAATCGACACACTTTTTTTCCGGGAGGAGGGGGTTGTTATTCTATATACAGCGACCGAATTCGAGGGATGAATATCGAGGGTTGTCAGAGCCCAAAATAACACACTGTTGGATGTCGGGGAACAAGAGATCGTCTTGGGGACGCATCCCTTCAAGGAGGAGACCTTCCGTGCCAAAGGAGGGACTGGAGGGGTCTGCTATATTTTAAAAGGCGTCTCTCTCATACACGCACACAGTTAGACAAGCCACACTCTGAATTAAGGTGACACACACGACCGTGGAGCTGAGCTCAAGTGGGGTGACGCTTTCCGGACCGTCGAGGGGCCGTCTTGCAGTGCAGAGCCACCGCTGAACTTTAAAGAGACGCCGGTTCCGTTTTCTACAGCGGGGCGGGAAGGCGACTCTTTGCAAAGGGGAGATCCCCTTTGGGAAGGACGCAGATCTCTTCCCAAGAAAAGTCAGTCGCGCTCCCGGGGCACCGCAGATGGGTGGGACTGGGGCCTTGCGACAAGGACAGGAGGGCCTGCGACGTAAGTCAGCGTCCCTTCAGCTAGAAAACCCTTGCCACCGGTTGCTGAACCCGAGCTTAGAATATATATTTGGATAACCTTAGGCAGGGAATTCTGCATTTAAATACCCGGGACTTAACAGCCGCTGAATAAAGCGCCGGGCGCGCTGAAGTTTGAAATGGCACACGTCGAAGGTGGCATTTGAAAAGGGAGCGCCCCCTCCCGCTGTTTTCGGTGGGGCAGGGTACTTAGAAGGACTCCTTTGAGCAAGGGATACCCCAGAGTTTGGGATGTGGGGGCGACGCTTTAAAATCTCTCTCACACTCTCACACACACAAGAGACACCAATTGGGCGCTGCAAGAAATTCTGGAGCGAATGGAAGTCCTTTAAAAGGAAGGGGCCTTTTCAAAAAAGGACAGGGGATTTTCATAACAAAAGGGGGTCTCTTCCCCGCACCCCTCTTGGAGGCGAGCACCTGGCAACTCTAGGCAGACTTCCCGGCCGGGTCTCGACCCAGCTTTTTCAATAAATATACGCCCGAAGTAACGTTTCATTAGTCCTGGTTTTCTCAAAACCAGCTCCCCGGCTCATGCGGGGAGACGCAAGTCTTTCTTTCCCCGACTGTCGGGGGCAGAAAGAAAAAACAACCCAAAGCAATTTCCTTGTCTCTCTTTCTCCAGCAGTCCCAGAGGGGAAGAAAAACCCGACGGCTTTCTCTGGAGGGAGCGCGGGAGAAGCGCGGACCGCCGTCTAAGTGCACGCAGAAGAAGGGCGGACGGCGGCGGTGCGCCTCACGGGCGGTGAAGCAGCATTGGCTGCGGCGGCGGCGGCTGCAGTTCTGGCTCGACGGCGCTTCGCGAGGGAGCCACGCTTGAGCCGCCGCTGCCGTTGGTGTCGTGCAGTTTGCGGACGTGTTTCTTGAGGTCAAAGTTCCTGCAGAAGCCTTTGCCGCAGGTGGGGCAGGTGAAGGGCTTGGTGTCGTTGTGGGTGTGCATGTGGAAAGTCAAGTTGTACACCTGGTGGAAGGCTTTGTTGCAGATATTGCACTTAAACTGCTTCTCGCCGCTGTGCGTCAGTTTGTGGTTCTTGTAGTTTCCTGTTTGGTGGGGGGGGGACACAAACAACAGGGCGAGGCGCTCAGTGAGGCACGTGGGGAGACCCTCTCCCGCCCCCCAAGCACACACAGCCCAAGCGCGCACACACCCACACACCCCGCTTCAAACAAAAAAAACAACAACACAAAACTAGCTCGGGTTAACTTCTTCGGTTGGCATTCCCGAGTCCATTCCGTCGAAAGAATTCAAATTCTTTTTAGTTTTTTCTACTTTAAAACAAGAACGAAACGAGCAATCGAACAAAAAACCACACACGCAAACAGACAGACACCAAAATCCAAAGAAACTGAAATCTTGGGACGCTCCTGTGTAGCCGATTTGTGTGCCCAGATCCAAAACGCCGCTTATTGGGACAAAATTCCGTGAACTGACTTCCAGACTGACCTTCAGGAACCGGGGTACTCCAAACAATAAAGCGGTTTAAATCCCTTTCCTCTCCTTCTCCCTCATCCAAAATAAAATAAAATCGTTAGCCAGCGAAATCAAACCGCTTTGGGGTGGATTAAATTTGGACTGGAATAACCCACAATGCGGTACTAAACAAAATCTACGATTTTTATTTTTAAAGATTTTCTTCACAAATAAATATTTAAGATGGGAATGTTAATTCCGTGCACCTCTGCGAAGCGGAACCATCTTAATCCGAAGCGGTGCGTTGTAGATCCGGGTTTTCTTTTTGCAATTTGCATCTACAAACAGAACCGTGCAGAATATTCGGAGTTCACTCTCATAAGACTCCGGTTAACACTTGCAAGCCTATAGTTCGTTTATTTGGAAATAAGTGCCGTCGAGCTCAACTGGGTTTACTCCCAGGTAAGAGTGCAAGACATCGCTGCCTTGGGTTTCAAGAATATACGCGCCGCCTCACAAGTAAGTCCCACTGGGTTCAGGAAATTGCGGCCTTATTTCTAAGCAAGCCAACGGAAATCAGTGGCACTTATTTCCGCATAAACCTGCACAAACTAAGTTGTTAATCCCAATTATCCTCACAATAATTGCAATCGTTCTCGCGTTTTTAAATCCACACTAACGCTTTGCCCCTCACCCCAATTAAACAGAAGTGGCCATCTCAGAAAAACAACAATTGGAGAAGCTAAATAGATATATATCTCTCTCTATCTCTTGCTCCTGGTTTTGTATAACAGCGGGGATCCTCCGTTCGTCTTCCCGCAACATAACTCTCCGAGCTCACACAAACAATAATGCTGGCGTAACATTTTAGACACGCTTAAAAAATATCCGTTTGATATCCGTTTTAATTTTTTTTTTAGCACATTCGTTTTGAACATCGGACACGGGAGGAAAAAAGGGCGTGTGCGCGCGCGCGCGCTGAAACAACAACGACGCCATCGAATGCAGAGTCGTACCTTTTTGGTGAAACCCTTTCCCGCAAAACTCGCAGACGAAAGGTTTGTAGCCCGCGTGGATCCGCGTATGCGTGTTCAGCGTGGAGCTCCGGTTAAACGCTTTCCCGCACTGGTTGCATTTATGAGGCTTCTCCTGTATTTTATTTTTTTAAAATTTTAAGGAGAGACAAACGCAATCAAAAGCCAGTCCGTTTTGTAGCTTCTCTCCAAGCGGGGCACAATCCTGGCTCTCTTTTTCCCCACCCCCCCAGGACAGCAAGAACTGGGGAGGAAGGTGCTGTTTTCGCTTGGAAAGAAGATCAGCTGCCTTTGCTACCCGAGAGGGCCTCGTCCTGTTAAGTTTAAACTCTGGCGGCGAGCGCCCTTCAAGTCTGTTGGAGACTCGCGCGGGGTTGCGGGGAGAGAGAACACCGAAGTTGGAACTCGGAGCCTAATCGCGCTTGGTGGGATGTGAGTTTAGTCGGGCTTACTTCCGAGGAAGCGCATTTCAGGATGGTGGCCCTAGTGAAATAAACAGCCGACGGAGAGGCAGCAGTGGGAAAAAGGGAGAGAAGGGAAATTTGGAGAGGTGGCTGTCTAGGGGACAATACCCAAGCACTATTGTTGGGGAGGGGGAGAAAGGGGAAAAGACTAGTATTTCCTCCCCCCCACTCCTCTCTCTCTCTCTCTCTCTCTCTCTCTCTCTCTCTCTCTCACACACACACACACACACACGAGACGAACAGCTCGTTTCCAGTTACTGCCTCCAGAAGACAAACATTCCGCACGTCGAGGAGGCAGAACAGTCTAACTCAGACAGAGGGAGAGAGGCAGATGCTGGCCAGTTCGACGGACCAGGGACGGGAAGGGAGGAGGCTTACAGAGCCACGGCGCGGAGCCGTCGGGTGGGAGCCGCGCGTTGCTGCTGGCTTTGTACGCGGCGGTCGGGAAATCCGCGCGTTTGCTGGGCGCAGAGCGGAGGGAGAGCGAGCGATCGCGCGCGGTCGGTCGGTACCTGGGTGTGGATGATCTTGTGGCGACAGAGTGTGCTGGCCTGGCGAAAGCCTTTGCCGCAGACCTTGCAGACAAAGGGCCGGGCTCCCGTGTGCACCGGCATGTGGCGCGTGAGGTTGTAGTGCGCGTTGAAGACCTTGAAGGGGGAAGGGGAGGGGTCAGAAAGTGGAAGCAGAAAGAGACAAGAAACGCGATTAGAAAGGGTGCGCGAGAAAGCCAGCGCAGCAGCCGCAGCAAGCAGCAGCCTCGACGGCCGCCTTGGCGGATCGGATTTGGGAGAGGGGCCGGATCCGGCACTTGCCTTGCCGCAGACCTCGCAGGTGAAGACTTTGGGCTTGGCGCTGGGCGAGCCGCGGCTGAAGTCCGCCCCGACGTTCTTGAAGGGCAGCTTGTCCGTGGCCAGAAGGTGCGCGGCGGCGGCGGCGGCAGCTGCGGCAGCGGCTGCGGCTGCCGCGCTGTGCAGCTGGGCGTGCGCCAAATCCTTGAAGGCCGTCGGGTATTTGTCGGGGCCGGGAGGCAACACGTGCAGCTTGTTCCTCTCCGCCAGGTAGGCCTTGGGCGCCGTCGGGGCGTGTAAGGCGGCGGGAGAGGAGGCGTGCAGCGGCGAGCCTAGGAAGTAGGACGCCACCGGGTGGAGGCTGAGGCCCGACGGCGGCGGCGGCGGTTGCGGCGGCTCGGTGGCGCGGCTGAAGTAGCCCAGGGTGCCCAGGGCGTGGAAGGAGGAATGGTTGACCACGCGGGGCCGGACAAGCTTGTAGTGCTGCTGCAGCGGCTGCAGGTCCCCCGACGGCGGCTTGAGGCTCAGCGCGCAGCTCAAAGACGCCGCCGACGAGGAAGAAGAGGGGGAGGGCGGCAGCGGCGGGTCCATCGGGGGCTTTCTGGGCTCCGAGCCCGCCTTGGCTAAGGGCTCGTAGGCCAGCGGCACGAAAGGGATCATGCAAGGGATGGAAGATGCCAGGCTGAGCGCCGCCTCCGCCTGTTGCTGCTGCGGCTTGACGTGCTGCTCGCCGCTTTTGGGGCCCCCTCCTTGCAAGAAGTGGGGCAGCAGCGGCAGGGCTTTGGGCTCCGGGGCCGTCCGGGCCATGATGCGCTCGATGGAGAATGCCAAAGGCTTGGAGGCACTCAACATGTTGGCTCGAGGAGCGGCCAGGCTCTTGGCAGCCGTCGGGGGGTGCTGCTGCTGTGGCGGCTGGCCGCTATTGTTCATGGCTGGCCGCTCGCTTGCCTGGGCGCCTCTCCAGCTGCCTTTGCCCCTCCGCAGCCCGCTCACTGAGCCGAGCCGACGGAGCCCCGCGCGGCTGCTGCCGCCCGCGACGCCTCGTCCTCCGATGCCCACACCAAGCCCACCGCCGCTGCCGCCCTCGCCGTTTCGCTCGCCGTCTGGACCGCCTCCAGAACCGCCGACAGCTGCCTCTCCATCTCGACGGCCGGCGGCGGCGGCACCAGCCTGCGCATCCCGACGGACTCGTGCCGGCCCATCGCCGCCTCTGTGCGCCTTTGGCGGGGGACGGTCGCCCCTGTCTGCTCCTCCTCGCCTCTCTCCCTCGTTTTCTCTCTCAATGGAAAGTGTTGGGTCAATAGCAGCAGCCACGATCCCGCCAATCGTTAACTTCCAAGAGGAGAAGGTAAACTAGATAATTGCTCAATTCGCTTCCAACAGGCATTAGGAGGAGAGGGGGGGGGAGGAAAGTGGAACCCCCTTCCCTCCCCGCTCCCAAGATCAGGAGGCTACTTTCCATTGGCGCCCGATCCTCCTCCGCCTCCTCCCCCCGCCCAGAGGGAAGGAGGTGGGTCTCCCCTCCCCCTCCGCCTCTGGGTCTCCCCCTCCTTCTCCTCTCCCCTCCTATTATTCCCAGTCTCCTTACCTTACACAGGCTTCAGAGGCCTCCAGATCAATGGTCTTGTTTGCCTTTAAATGACATCATCTTTTCCTTTAGAATCATAAAAGGAAAGACAATTCGCGGCGTGACCTCTAAATCAGGGAAATTGGGGGGCCACAGCGATGGGCTTCTCTCGGACAAAGGAGGGGTAGTTGCGCTGCCTGCTTGTCAGTTTCAGCCCAGGCCGACATCCCCGCGCTGTGCACCTGGGCGCGCGTCTTGGCTGCTCTGCTTCTGCCCCGGGTCTGCTCCTTCTTTCCTCCCTCCCTTCCCTCCTTTCTCGGTGCCACTTCGGAGGTAGTCCTTTGGACGCCTGGCCTTTTGACAAACGCGCCGCCCTTCCCAAGAAACAAAAACGCTTCGCTTTCCTGAGGAAAAGCGCGGGGCTGTCGGCGGCGGCTGCAGCTCCGAGCGGGTGTTAGACGGGGCGTCCCAGTGTAGACGGGCAAGCCGGATGCAAAGGAGGAAGCCGTCGGGGAGACCCAGGTTTCCGGAGCGTTGAGGATGATGGCCTCGCCCAAGACCAAACTTTCAATAGCTATTCAAGCAAGGGCGACCCCAACCACTGCAAATTGGGGGTGGGGAGAGACAGACGGCAAAATGCCCAGCGCGAAAACCAGAGGTCAGCTCTCCCAGCGAGAACTCGGGAGGCTACAGTGAGAGATCACATTGAAACCAACGAGGAAGAGGTGGTTCCCCCACCGCCGTCGATTTTGATGGCTCCAGATTGCTCACCCAGCGAGTAAGGGAATTTCTGGAGTCATTTCCCCCATCTCACCTCAGACTGGGCTTTCAGTCCAACCTGCTTTCTAGAGGCTGCTTAGCAACACAGCCTCGCTGTGCTCTAAATAGCAAGGTGTTCCTTCAAAGGAACCTTTCGGAGCTTTTGGTACTTTTCAGAGCTCCGGGAACAAACTAGCGTTTAGCTTTAAACCAGTTTCATCAACCAAACAGAAACCACGCGCATTCTCTTAGGTTTAAAAGAGAAACAGATCCCGGTTCTCTCGCTTGTGAGTTGCTAAACGTAGCCAGCTCCGGCTGAATGGCGGGAGCCAGCGAGGCTTTGCCGTCGGAAGACACCCTCCACCCTTCAGATTTGGAACGAGCCCAAGGAAGTGAATTGCAGGGCTATTACAGGGCCGTTTCGGGGCAAATTGGTTTGGAGCCTCTCCGCTTTCAGATGATCCACTAATTAACGACAAATCTCTCTTTCGGTCCCCGGGGCCAAGGGCTATGTAAACAGGCCGGGGAAGGCGCGGGCCTGGATTTCCTCCTCCGAGAGGACGCAACCGGGCAGCAGAATAAGCGTTTGTCGTGTGTATTAAATCCAATGTTTCCTAATAGCTTCACAGCATCCTCAGCACAAAGGAAAGAATTAAGAAAAAGAAAACACCCACCGATAGTACTGGACAAAAAAAAACAAAAACAAACAAACAAACCACCAACATATATTACAAACGCTCCAAAAACGATCGCGACGCATTAAGCTTTGTAACTCAAGTGAGACTAGAGAGGCGTGGAATATTTATTTCCTTGCCACATGCCCGTCCCATGCCCACCGCGAATGGCTGGTCCCGTGCCCCACAGGAGAAATGCCGTAAAGCTCTTTGCGGGTGCTTCTATTTTAAGGGCATTTGGGATAAGAATTCTATGTATTCCTTCCTTCCTTTATTGCATGCCTACCCCACCCTTTGTCGTCAAGGAGCTCGAGGGGGCGCACACGGTTCGCCCCCTCCTCATTCCATCCCCACAACTAGAATACACGCGACCACCATCGTCAGGCTGGCCTCTTAAATACATCGCAGCCGAATCCCCCTCCCTAGCTTTTAATGGGACTCGTGGGCTGCTCCGCGTTAGCTAGGATCCGTCGAAAGACCGTGCAGATCTAACAGACGCGGCAAGCCCCTTTCCCCCCGACGCCCAATGAGTCCTGGATTTACTCCCTTCCAGCGGGGAGGTGGGGTTTTTCTCCCTGGGATCCCTTCCCCACAGCAGATGGGTTGGCGCAAAAGTTCTCCCCCCCCCAAGGGAAGCTCAGGTTCCCTTCCCTCGGCCCCCGAGGCAGACGCCAGACGGGCGCAGTTGTGGCGCGAGGGGGCAAACCAGGCTGGTTTCAGCGTACAGGTGAACCGGCTCACCTGGGCGACGAGGAAACATTTTTGTCACTGATCTCCCTCCTATTATATTTATCTGTTTATTATTTAATAAAAATATCTTATCTGCCCGACTCCCCATTTACTTCTGGGGCACCGCGCCGCGCCCTCCATCAATCCCCCGCCGTCGAATTTTAAAGGGGATAGATTCGGTCCCTCGCCTCCTGCACTCCACCCTTCGACTGGGAACTATTTGAGGCGAAGCTTTCGCTTCCTTAGCGCCTCAACAGCTGGCTCGCTCCTGGTCTTTCTGAGATCGACTTTTCTCTGACATGTGTTTGGGAGGAGGCGAAACGACACGCCGCGTCGTCGCTGGAGCGTAGGAAACCGGGTCCCAAAGCGGCAATTACTGGCTCTGCCGTTAAGACAACGCCGGAGACTGAGGAGGAGTTTGGGCAATCTAGCGCTGGATTCCGGTGTTTGGTTTTACAGTGAAAAGAAAGTGTGTGAGAGAAAGAGCCAGAGAGTAAATAGAACAGACTAGGCTGAAATGGAAAGTGTCACCTGGAAGGGAAAAGATCTCCCTTTCCAAGCCGAATTCACGCTACAATGCAGAGTTACTTCGGAATGCTTCTCCGAAGCACTTCTGCCCTTGAAACTCTCCAAAGTTAGGCAACAGCCCTAAATGCATAAACTTGGAAGGAAGACCCTCCTGGAAGCAGATGGGACTATAAGTGCCTAAGATCGATCTGCGCGAGTGTGCAGAAGTCCAGTCACCCGTGGTCATCCTAAGCTGGTTGATTGAAAAGGAAATCCTCTTGCGTTCCGTAAGACCTTGGCAGTATAGAATTGCAGCTGGATCGTAGGCAAGTTTGTGTAGAAGTTCAGGCCCATCATGTCCAGCCCGGTTGGCTCTCAACCTAAAGAATCGCAGCTTTCTGCATCGGAGGAAGCGAAACCTGTCATCTTATATACGGCTTTGGTTTTTCAAGGCACCACAACTATACAATGTTTCCATCCTAAGCTTGTTTCCTCGGAAAAAAAGGTCTGTCGGACTGGTGCGCGCTCGCTCACCAGTCAATCCGTTTGCTCTCTTATCCTAAAGCCGGCTCTTTACTGTATCTCGAAGTACGTGCCCATTGCCCAGAGTCTTGAGGAAGCAAATGAGTCTGACTCATCAGTGAGGACGTTTGAAAGAGCGTCCCGGTCACCACCAGTAACATCTATCCTTACAGTTTTGCTAGAGAATCCGGAGAGAAAAGTAGCGCCAGATTCTACCAAAAACGGCCCAGAAAAGGATTGCTTGACAATGTGCCCTCTACCCAAGCCCAAACCAGGAGCGGGTCGCTTCTCCTGGGCAGGCAAATCAGGCGAACTCCCAAATCTTCTTCCAAGAGAAGGAAGAAACGAGGGAGGAAGACCTGAAGCCTAGGCCAGGGGTGCTTAAGGTCGCAGAAAAACCCTACCCCTTTCAGGGAGAGAATAATTCAGGCCCCACCTGCACTAGACATTTAAATCAGTACCATACCCCTCTAAACAATCAGAGTTTCCCACGAAAAACCCTGGGAACTGTGGTTCCTTAAGCATGCTGAGAGTTGTCAGGAGACTTCTATTCCCGTTTCCTAGGGTGCTTTAACATCCCTCTTCCCAGGAAATTATGGGAATTGTAGTTCTGGGAGGGGACTGCCGCACACCTTTCTGCACCCTTAACGAACTACAATTCCCAGAATTCTTGCGGGGAAGCCGTAGCAGTTTAAAGCTGCATGATAATGCTTTAAATGTCTAGTGCAGAGGGGCCCGTGTTAAAGCGAATCTTTTAGGAGACGGAAGGGATTATTTCAGACTAAAGCGATCTACTTTTTTTATTTTAAAACAGAAAGCTAGAACTGCTCAGATCCACCAAGTGGAGTTTGGTGCAAAATACATATACTTAACAGAGATGCCCAAAATGTGGCCATTGGCTAGGCTTGCCATACCTCAGGAAAATTCCTGAGATGTCCTAGTTTTCGGGTGTAAAAATGGCGTCAGGGGGAAATTTTGCCGAATTGGCAAAATGTCAGGAAAATCCCGATGGAAAAAACAGCGCAAGCAGCTCCAAAGGCATAATATCACTAT
This sequence comes from Podarcis tiliguerta, assembly GCF_965153285.1. Lineage (NCBI taxonomy): Eukaryota > Metazoa > Chordata > Lepidosauria > Squamata > Lacertidae > Podarcis > Podarcis tiliguerta. The sequence goes on along the minus strand of NC_139543.1, from coordinate 19,000,818 downwards.
TTTTTTGTTTGTTCCCAAAAATAAAAGCTCAACAATGTCGGTGGTTTTCTTAAAGAAGCTCAAGAATTTTACTTTTTGAAATATGGCAACCTACCATTGGAACACGAGACAAGCTTCACTCAGGACATGCCTGTGAATTTAGGGTCGAAGACAGTATTGCATTTTATTGTATTACAGTTTGGAGTCTGCAATTAACTGCAATGTATAAGAAACTGAAGAAGCACGGACAATGCAAAATCGCACAGCATGTAACAGAGGGCATTGCCGCGGCTGCTACAACAAGCAGAAAGGTCCGTCAAGACCCCCCAGCAATTTTCAAGTGGTCTGTGGGGCAGAAAGGTCTGGGAACCCCTGACTTCGAATGAAAGAAGCCTGAACGTCGGAATTCGTTCTGAGTACTAGAACTGAATTGAACTCCCAGCCCTTCAACACACCCAAATACAGCCTTTGTTATCCGCCCCCCTACGCCTTTCTAAATTACGTATCTTATGTAACCTGGAGGGGGAGAGAAGAGGAAAGCAGCTTTATCTGCGCTCCACGTACAGACCGAGTCCAGCCAGATTGACTCCGAAATAAGCCCCAGTGAGCACAACGGGTCTCACCCAGAACTAACATTCTCTTGTTGCATGGTTGCACGGAAGTTGTGTCTCGCTTTACGCCGCCTCTCTCTCTCTCTCTCTCTCTCTCTCTTGCTTTTCTTGCTCACTTACATTTACTTGTGGTCGAAGCCCTCTCCCTCTGGGCTTTTCATTAGCCGGCAAACGCATCGCAACCTCAGGGCAATATCTGAACCCAGAGGCGATTAGATCGCCAATATCACCAAAGGCACGAGCTTCGCGCCGCTTCCCATCGCGGGCAGCTGGGAATCCGAAGGAGCGCGCCCCGTCGAGTCGGAAGGGCCGCTTTCTGCCCAGGGTGTGGGCGAGACCTCGCCTTCCGAGGGGGTAACCTGAACTTGACATCTACGCTTCTGGTGAAGGATCGCATAACCGCCTTTCCTCACTTGGTGGGGGCATTCCCCCCCCCCCCATCGCTAAAGACCGCGCGGATAGCGGTTAGAGCGCCTGGGAGAGCAGGTTTCAAATCCCTACTCGCCAGGAAGCTCACTGGGTGACCTTGGGCCAGTGTCTCAGCCTAACCTACCACAAAGGGTTGTTGTGGAGAGCGGGAGAAATCTGTACGCCCCCTCGAGGAAAGGTGGGATAGAAATGCAGTCAATAAAAACTATTAAAATAGAGCAGGCATAGGCAAACTCGGTCCTCCAGATGTTTTGGGACTACAACTCCCATCATCCCTAGCTAACAGGACCAGTGGTCAGGGATGATGGGAGTTGTAGTCCCAAAACATCTGGAGGGCCGCGTTTGCCTATGCCTGAAACAAAGGACGTTTCTAGAATTTGTAGAACCCGAGATGTGAGGCAAATGGGCAAGGCCCTATTCTCATTTGTTTAGGGAGAAACTTTTAGCTGTTTGTATGAAGTATTTACTTTGCCCCCTCCCAGAAATAAAAATAAATTCCGGATGCCCATGCCCAATTCTAATCTTCCACACAATAACCTTGGGCTATGGCAGCAAGAGGAAACTTTCTGCAAGGTTCCCAGCCTCTCAGCGAGACAGAGGAGTGGTGAGGTGGGTGGCTGGGTATTTATTGCCCCCCCCCTTTGGAAAGCCAGTTCCACCAAAGGAAGAAATAGACGCCTTCGCCTTCTCTCAAAGTCAAAAGGCAGCAGAAACGCACGTCTAGTCTGCCGCGTCCACTGCAAGCCTGAACTCCATCTGTCCAGCTTAGGGAAAGAATTGCTCCACTGTGGAAGTGTATGGTGAAAAATAAGTCCTATCAAAAGCAGCAGCAAAAAAACAAAAACAAAAAACCCCCAAGAAAAACACCAAAACCCAGCGCCGCGTGCGCTAAAATATGTGTATCTGATTGTGAAAGGCGAGCTGAATTTACGCACTTGCATCTGAGTTCTAGAATAAAGGTAAAAGCAATCCCGCTGTTGCAAATAAGTAAGAGAGAGAGAGTGTGTGTGTGTATTTCCCCCCCTGCAGAATGTGTGAGAGTCCACAGTGAACCGCCGGCCCTGTTACCCCGATCTAGCTGCGGGAGAGAGGTCTGCGCTTTTGACACGGTTTCACCTGCCCCGGTTGATCCAGGCACGCCTTCGGAGCGCATCAACGGCTGTCAGGCCCAGGTCGCCAGACGCGCGTTCGCAAAAGGCTCTGAAACCCAGAGAGGATTGAAAGGCAAACTAAACAGAGCCGATGCAGCGATTGCTGCGCTTTTGGAAACCCAGCCCCTCACGAACCACCTGCTAACCAAGCCGGACCACAGAGCCTGCAAAAGACATCTTTCCTTGGGCGCTTGGTTCCGCTTAAGCGTGAGCATGAACTCAGACTTGCAGCCGTCCCGAGAGATTTAGAGATTGGGCTCCAGACAAAGGGGTGAGACGGTGGGGGGAGGGGGACCACACGAACACACACAAATGACGATCCACGAGACAATAAACTTCAGGACTTTCATCCAGTGTATAAAATAAAATGGCGTGCTCATGAAACTGTGCATGGCACTAAATCACCAAGTCACAAACGCTGAAGCGTGGGCAACAGAAATCGGCCCTGCCAGCCCTTATAGAAGAACCAACATTCATTTTCCTCTGCTCAGGGCACGGAACATGTCACTGCCCTCCAACGTTTGAAGGCATCATTTATAATCGTCATTCTCACTCGGATACCTATTTAGACATATGGGCTACTAATTTATGTTTCAAGTCAGAACTGATGGAATATTCCCATCGTTACTGTCAGCTGACACAAAAAACCTGCTCTATTTGTAACGATTTTTTTTTAAAAAAATAATGTTAAAGGGGGTCCCCAGTGCTTTCTTCTGGAGAAAAAGGTGGGGGAACTCACCAATAAGTTTGCTTATTACCAGCCCAGTGACAGTGCCAAACCAAGCACCCCCTGCCAGTGGCGAAATGTAAGGTATTATTAATAATTTGGATTAGAAATTGTCAAAACTTTGATTACAGATATGGGTGGATTTTTGGCTCAGGCATTGGGTGTATATTCCAGCACCCCCAGGCAAAATGAATAAATAAAATAATTATTTAATTGAAAAAAAGGTAAGGGAACTCAGACCTCCCCCAGGTCCTGCTCAAAAAATCCCCTTCTCCCACGCAATACATTTTGTTCTGCTTGAGTTGGAGCAGCAAACCGTGCCTCCTCATAGGATTCAAGGCTGACCAAATTATTTTGGCCCTGGGGCAATAAATCACCCATATCACAATCAGTGGCCACTGCAGCCAGGAACCTCCACTCTAATGAGAGTTGCTACCATCTTGTCTTGTAAGAAATCACTGCATTTGAAAAGGCAGCAGTGGCAGGACATTTTCTGGACCAGCGCTGGCTGCTGACGTGGGTCTTGCAGCATGGCCTTAAAAGATCTCAGCCAGTTTTCAACGCATTAATGCATCGCTTATGTAGTTTAAAATTGGCTTTCTTGGTCCCCTTGATGTCCCCTAGACATCTGTACTCAGCAGCACATTCCATTGAGATCAATAGCACCTCCTCCCAAGTAAACGCGGTGCAGATCAAGGGATCAGCTATGACTGTCAGTAACTCCCATGCCAGTCTCAACCCTGCTAATGTCATATTCCCAGGGAATATTCAGGTCAAGTATACTTCTGTCAATATCCCCTGTATCAATAACAACTCTCTCACGGATACTGCTCACTGCCAGCCACTCTCTAGTCTAAAGCCACTCTAGGTGATGGATTCACTGAATAAGTGACCATGCTCTTGTCCCTTTACCAGGTATGCAGGAGAGGGGATTTCTACACTTGCTGAAATATGATTATGATTTACAAGTTGCCTTATACCCAAAGGTCTTAGGCACCTTACACGGTAAACAAATATTTCAAACATAAAACAGTGATAACTAAATGATCATACGAAACAACCCCCACAAAAACACATTCCTCCCTCCCTCCATAAAATTGGTACCCTCTCCTGTTATATAAAGGTAAAGGTACCCCTGCCCGTACGGGCCAGTCTTGACAGACTCTAGGGTTGTGTGCCCATCTCACTCAAAGAGGCCGAGGGCCAGTGCTGTCCGAAGACACTTCCGGGTCACGTGGCCAGCGTGACATCGCTGCTCTGGCGAGCCAGAGCCGCACACGGAAACACCGTTTACCTTCCTGCTAGTAAGCGGTCCCTATTTATCTACTTGCACCCAGGGGTGCTTTCGAACTGCTAGGTTGGCAGGCGCTGGGATCGAACAGCGGGAGCGCACCCCGCCGAGGGGATTCGAACCACCGACCTTTTGATCGGCAAGCCCTAGGCGCTGAGGCTTTAACCCACAGCGCCACCCGCGTCCCCTCCTGTTATATAACAGACATCTATTATGTCTTCTGCATCTGCTGAAGACATTTATCCTTCAACAAGCCACCCAATTAGCTTTTTGACTCTGTATTGGCTATGAAATTGTTGTTATATATGAATTAGTACCTAAATACACAGTATATATGTGTGTGTTATGAAATAGCTTCGAGATATTTCATTTAATTCATGAATTGCTTCCTACGAAGTGATAATGAGGCCATCGCAAAGCAATCACCATAAAACAGCAAGCAGTTAAAAAACGTTCCGAGAGAGAGAGAGAGAGAGGCAGACAGACTGACAGACCATTCAAAGACTTAGCCTGGTGCAAATGCGATGCTAGACTTTGACACAACAATTAAAGGGGCGGGAACTTCCCTGCAATCCTTCCCTAACAAACAGGCAAGGATTGGATGTTCTCTGCAGGCATATGTGACAACTCCCAGTGAATATGGTGGGGCCAAAGCTGGAAGGCTGAGGTATTGAGGAGTGATGTTTTAAACCAAGCAGCTCTCACAACTCAGGGTGAAATGCTCAGCACACTTTTGTTGTTGTTTAGTCGTGTCTGACTCTTCGTGACCCCATGGACCAGAGCACGCCAGGCACTCCTGTCTTCCACTGCCTCCCACAGTTTGGTCAAACTCTTGCTGGTAGCTTTGAGAACACCATCTAACCATCTCGTCCTCTGTCGTCCCCTTCTCCTTGTGCCCTCCATCTTTCCCAACATCAGGGTCTTTTCCAGGGGGTCTTCTCTTCTCATGAGGTGGCCAATGTATTGGAGCATCAGCTTCACGATCTGTCCTTCCAGTGAGCACTTAGGGCTGATTTCCTTCAGAATGGATAGGTTTGATCTTCTTGCAGTCCATGGGACTCTCAAGAGTCTCCCCTCCAGCACCATAATTCAAAAGCATCAATTCTTTGGTGATCAGCCTTCTTTATAGTCCAGCTCTAACTTCCATACATCACTACTGCGAAAACCATAGCTTTAGGTGGTAAAACCCTAATATAACTCAGTGGGGCTTGTTTCCAAACACAGGTTCTGGCTGATGGTCAGTCCTCCTTATCAGGCTTCTAGTTTCCTCTTCTTTTGCATCTAGACACCCCAGATGCAATCCTGGCTGCAATGTAACACTCCCTTGAATGGCCACACATCAGTGAATGGCAAATGCTGACTTGCAGGTGTTCCTCTCAACAACCCTGAGACACAGCTCTTCTGAGACGATACTAGAAAAATGAATTTTTGACTAATGCAGACATGATGACTTCAATTCCAACCAAGCTTTCTCTCTCATGCACTCTTCTTGCTTTGCTTGATAAAGAGTTCTAGAAGACACAAAGGCTTGCTCTCTATCATAAGGCATTTTGGTTGGTCATAACAAAGTATGTTGTTGTTTTTTAATCGTTCAAAAGAAAAGTGGCATTTTATTTTATTTAACAAAACTTACATTCTGCCTGAGTGTAAGAAAATCTCTAAGCGCTTTACAGAAAAGGGAGAAAAATCTCTAAGTGGTTTATTTTATAAAATATATTTTAAAAATTTTAAAATATAAAAACTTTAAAAATATTGAAAATATAAAAATTGTTGATAAAAATATATACAGAAAATATTCAGAAATGATTAAGATCAACAGGAGCTAAAAAGAAATAAAAACACATGTAAATTCTACATGTCTGCATGTTTAAGGAGGCACCCAGAAGAGTAGAGAAGGTACAGTGGTACCTCGGGTTAAGAACTTAATTCGTTCTGGAGGTCTGTTCTTAACCTGAAACTGTTCTTAACCTGAAGCACCACTTTAGCTGATGGGGCCTCCTGCTGCCGCCGCGCCGCCAGAGCACGATTTCTGTTCTCATCCTGAAGCAAAGTTCTTAACCCGAGGTACTATTTCTGGGTTAGCGGAGTCTGTAACCTGAAGTGTATGTAACCTGAAGTGTCTGTAACCTGAGGTACCACTGCACTTCCCTCCATGATGTCAATAGACAGGGGGTTCCAAAATATAAATTTATGACACATGTTAATCAAGTATTATGTGGCCCCTAGAACAGTGCCGGTTTGGCAGATTGCAGTGGTCAAGAGGGCATTTATACAGTACAGTGGTACCTCGGGTAAAGAATTTAATTTGTTCCGGAGGTCAGGTCTTAACCTGAAACTGTTTTTAACCTGAAGCACCACTTTAGCTAATGGGGCCTCCTGCTGCCGCCACGCCGCTGGAGCATGATTTCTGTTCTCATCCTGAAGCAAAGTTCTTAACCCGAGGTACTATTTCTGGGTTAGCAGAGTCTGTAACCTGAAGCATATGTGACCCAAGGTACCACTGTAAGTTGATCCTGCAACAAAACTGGTCCCAAGTCATTTAGGGCTTTATATACGATTAGTAAACCCTTGAACCTGGCCCAGTAGCAACTGGACAATCAGTGCACATCTCTGAGCAGCGGTGTTGCATGCTGGCAGAGTCTTACTGTGTCGCGAAACAATGCAAAGTGAATTACTATGTCGCCAAAGGATGCATGTCTAAAAAGTGTGTCACCAACATGAACAGTTTGGAAAGCTCTGGTCTAAACGACTGTGGACAAACTCTCTTGGTCAATGAATGGCTGTAGCTATTGCACCTCACACAGGTTGCAGCAGGTGCTTCTAACCACTGAAGCCACCTGGCCCATAGAAGCAAGTTGCACGGGGCGCCAGGGTGCCAAGTTCTGGAGGGCACCAGGGAAGAGGCGGAGGCTGGATGCAGCGCCTCCCAGCATCAGCTTGCCGCTCTTGCCCGCCTCGCTGAAGCAGCGCTGTGCCCAGAGCCTTTCGCCTCTTCTCCGCCAGAGGAGCCGCCCTCCAGCCGCTGGCTGCCTCCTCCAGCCCCACAAAGCTGCCAGCAGCGCCATAAAAAGGTCAGCAACTCTGGGAAACTCCAGCGCCGGAGGGATCTTTGTACCACGGCGCCGTGGATATATTTAAGACGGCCCTGCTCCCTGGGCTTCCAGTGACAGAGCTGGATCAGAGTTTAACCCCCAAGGCACACCTAGTAACATCACCTGCCTTTTCATCTGTGTACCTCGTTTGATGGGTTTCGCTCTGAGCAAAGCTTATTTAGTTTGCATGCAGAGGGTTGGTAAATGGCTTCATGACTTCATTGTCCCTGCTGCAAAACCAGAGGTTGCCCTTCCTTCCTCCTCCACTGGCACAGAAACCCTTGTATGGAATTATTACTACAGCAAGATGTCAAGAAGAGGTGGCATTAGCAGCTGAAGGGAAAACAATACGGCCTTAAGTCGCAGGGCCAGAAGACAGGAAATGGATCCTTCTATCCTAGTGGTTCTCAGCATCTTTTTTTCTGGGCCACGCTTTCCGAGGAAACATTTGCTCGCACCACACCGATTTTTCAATTGACAAGAAATGCATTGGAAAACAAAAAGAAGTGCTTGACTGGTCACACAGAACACAACTAGTTTATAGTATGATCTCTTGACTTCCAGAAAGTATCCAAAAATACAGCTTCCTGCCACACTTGCCAGCCTCTCCTGCCACACCAGTGTGGCACGCCAAACCCTTTGAGAGCCACTGTTCTATCCCATCATGCCACTGCCACACGGGATGCCCACATCCCCGTGGGATGTGAGACACAGAGCAGTCAAATACAACATTCCTAGAGGGGACGTAAAAAGAGGGTGTCTGGACCAGCCAGTCAGAATTTCCTGTTTCCTCCTGGCCTGGGAGAGACTTCCTCTGCATGTGACCAGAGGTGGACGAGGCCTCACCTGTGCAGGTAACAAATACCTCAGGGGAGGCAGACATCTCTCTCTCTGACTCCATTCGTCGAAGAAACAACATCTTCTTAGCCTAAGATGCTCCCTTGCCCCCTGCAAATATATAAGAGCCATTCCCCCTCCCCAGAGCACTTTCAGTAATTAAAGGCCATTTATCTTACTCCAATACCTTGGCCACCTCATGAGAAGAGAAGACTCCCTTGAAAAGACCCTTGTGTTGGGAAAGATGGAGGGCACAAGGAGAAGGGGATGACAGAGGACGAGATGGTTGGACAGTGTTCTCGAAGCTACCAGCATGAGTTTGACCAAACTGCGGGAGGCAGTGGAAGACAGAAGTGCCTGGCGTGCTCTGGTCCATGGGGGTCACGAAGAGTCAGACACGACTAAATGACTAAACAACAACATCTTACTTGCATACAACTACTAATTATCAATAAAATACAAAGATAGCTAACTGATCAGGGCACCTCTCAGGGAGAAATTAAACAGGTTCACCAGCTCAATTCTGCATATCCGTGCCTGCAAATGTTTCCTGTTGCTGCTTTTCTGCCTTTCACTCCAACGGTAAAGACAAAAGAGCTCAGAAAGGGAGGAAAAAAAGACAGTCGCTCTAGAACAGAAGCCTGTGAAAAGGGGCATAACGTTGAGGACAATGAAGTAAAACCTTGAAACCTAAAGCACATTCATTCAGAAGCAGGTCTCTTTTTAGCGGAGCTTGCTTCTGAGTAAACATGCATATGAGCAACCATTTGAAAGCTGTGCTTCTTTGTAGACAGAGAAAATAAATCTTTGGTTTAATTGAGTCTTGGCTCCCCCAGCCCTCACACCTGTCTCTAAGAGTCAAGTCTTGGAACATGGGGCCATAATGAGAAAAAACAAGGCCTTTGGGCATTGCAGAGTGCCTTCCTCTCATCGATGTGGTGTAGTCATTAAGAGTTTTGGTTAGACTAGGGCCTGGGAGACCAGGGTTCAGAACCCCTCTCAGCTATGCTGGGTGACTTTGGGTCAGTTGTTGTCTCTCAGCGTAACCTACTTCAGAAGGTTGTTGTGAAGATAAAATGGAAGTTGGGGTGGGGAAAACCATGCACACTTCCTAGAGAAAAGGTGATAGCACAGAAAGAAAATTATCAAAGCCAAGGGTGCCTTCTTGAATAAAATATTTGGAGCCCCAAGTAAGCCCTGCCCTGACAAAATCAACCACAAGATGTGGCACACCCCATTTCAGTGGCAATGTCCATCAGTGGCGTAGCGTGGGTTGTCAGCACCCGGGGCAAGGCAAGCAATTTGCGCCCCCTAACCCGGGGCAAGGCAAGTAATTTGTGCGCCCCCCGCACTGTCCCTCCCCCAGATAGTCCCTCGCTCTTTCTCCGCACCGCACCACACGCCTGGAACCCTCCCCTCCACAGTGGGCAGCGACCCGGCGGCTCGGATCAGATTCGCACAGCCAGCACTGCAGTGAGAGAGTGTGAGTAAGCCAGGTAGGGGCAGAGAGCTGCAAGTGCGAGCGCGCCCCCCCCCCAGATGTTGTGCCTGGTGCGGCCGCCCCCCTACACCCCCCACACTATGCCACTGATGCCCATCAACTTTGGGGCTCTCTCGAGTGGGCTCCTGTGACTAAAGCATTTTAGCACCCCCCCATCAAACAGGTATACACAGACATTTAGGATCAGGCAGCATAGTTTCTCACCAGGCTTGCCTGCTTTAACAAAAGTTCACTTGTTGGGGGGGGGGCAACAGTTATATGTGAGGGTTGCAGATGTAGTATGGGGAAAGACGAAACCACAAAAGGGTGGGTGGGAAAGCACTGTGATGCTCAGAAATAAGGGGGTCGCCCTTTGGAACGCCCTCCCATCAGATGTCAAGGAAATAAACAACTACAGTATCTGACTTTTAAAGGTAAAGGGACCCCTGACAGTTTGGTCCAGTAGTGACCGACTCTGGGGTTGCCGCGCTCATCTCACTTTATTGGCCGAGGGAGCCGGAGCAGGGATGAGCAACAGGAGCTCACCCCGTCGCGGGGATTCAAACCGCTGACCGGCAAGTCCTAGGCTCTGTGGTTTAACCCCACAGTGCCACCCCTTTCCCTAAGACATCTGAAGGCAGCCCTGTTTAGGGAAGTTTTTAATGTTTGATTGTATTTTTAATATTTAATAATATTTAATAATCCTCAATGATCCTACCGGGTTCTGTTGGTTTCAGTGCTGTCCAAGAACGCGCAGGACTGCAGCCCCGACAACCTGCGAGGAAGTCAACTGCACAGTCCTTCTGTCTTTAGTCCTGAAAGAGGTTCCAGAAAGCGGGGAGAGGGTGCTGATAGAAAACCCGCTGGTCTCTGAAATCGCCCAGCAGAAAGTTTCTTTTAACGAGCTTCCAGCGGGGCCTGCGCTTTGCGCCTTAGCGCGCAGAACGCGCCAGAGGAAGCCTCCACCCCGGGAAAGGATCCCCTGGGCTTTTCGCTCTTAAAACCAGGTGTGATCTTACAGGGAGTTGGCCTAGGTGGTCCTCCCGAATCCGAAATGCTCTGATTCTCTGCATATCGAGGGAGAGAGCTTATTTCTAAGCGGCAGAGCTGGCGGTGATGATCCTGCCCGGACACTTGCGCGCCTGGGAAGCCCTTTTAGCCAACAAGCCTCAGGTGTGAAAAAAGCGCAATGGCTACGTGGCGGGCGTGGCTTGGCCTGTCGGCTTGGGAAGAGGCGCCGTTCGGGAGGGAATGGCGGTGTAAACGCTTGGCGTTCCCCAGGAGTCCTGGGGAAGGGCCCGCCTGCGCCCCACGGTTATTTGGGTCTCCTTCAGCGGGGAATCCGGGTAAGTATGAATGAAGCGCTTCGGGGCCCAGCGTTGGCACGAGGCGCCAAGAAGCGGAGCAGGAGTTTCCTTCCGAGCCGGTGCAGGGCGCCAAACCCGGCCTGGCGGCTCTCTTTTCGTCTGAGCCCCGGGCCCAAGGGCTCCGGCCTGGGAGCAGGTCGCCCGCCTTCGTGGCCGGGCGCGCGTTTGTTTCCTGGTTGATCGGCAGCGGGGCTGAGGACGGGTGGCCACCGGTCCTGTATGATACAAGATTGTCCCGTATTTCAATGTAAAATGCTGCATTCTGTATTGATACAGTTTTGTCCTGTGTTTCAGGTCTTCTCTATCTTTATCTCTCTGCCAAGTTAGGGATCCTCTGCAAATGCGTGTGTTGGAAAGGGTGTGTGAAAGGTCATGTATTTAAGCTCTGGGTAGCCAAGTGCAGATAGATCTACAAATTCATGGGTATGTGTGCACAACGGAGCTTTTTTTAAGGGAACCACGGAAGAAAACGCCGGCTGCCCATCAATTTCCCCCCATTTAGGAAGACCCCAAAATTGTTGAGCTTTCCGTTTTAGGGAAACCCGAAAGTTGCTGAACTTTTTTTAGACAACTCCCAAAGTTTTCCAGCTTTTCAAAAGGAAACCACCCCCAAACCACATTTTTTTGATTGACCAAGACAAAACACCGCCTTTTGGAAATTCTCCTCCGACGTCAGTTCTGCCCTTGAAATCCCGTCAATGTCTGGGAAAATCTGGATGTATGGCAGCCCTACTATGGGTTGTTTTGAAGTCACTTCAGCACCATATGAAAAAAAAATCACCGCAACCACCTGGTCCCATCCTGTGCAGAACAACCCTAGAGCCACGGGCGCTGCACCTGCCAACAGGTGTTTCTCTGCCAAGAAGTGACTCGTTGAGTCCCCCACATCCCCTTCCAACCTCCCCTCATTTGCCTTGGGGAAGGTCCTGCTTGACCTCGGGTGCCCAGCTTCCGGGGCGACTTGGGAATCCATATTTCCCTCCCTGCCTGGTCTCGCTATGGCCGGAAGTGACAGACAGCTGGACAAGGGAGAAATCCAGGATTTTAGGGTAGCTGTGATAGGGCAACCACATGTAAACCCCCCACCCAAAGTAGGAGCAAAGGAAAGAGTTTGTGTACGCTTTTTCTAGTTCACATCTTATTTCATGAGGATTTTTTATTATTATTATTAAATAGTTTTTTTTTGGGGGGGGGTTACATTAAAAGGGGAAGTGCCCCTCCCTGCTGGTTAGTGAATCAAGAGTTGTTGAACAGTGGCATAGATTGCCTTGGGAAGCAGCAGGCACTCCTTTGATGGGGATATGTAAGGAGAAAGTGGCCCGTCACAAGGCTGTAGTTCAGGCTTCTCCAACCAGGTGCCGTCTAGGGATACTGGATTTCAGCTCCCATCAGCCCTGACCATTGGCTCTGCCAGCTGGGGCTGATGAGCTTTGCAGGCCTGAGCCAAGTTGGGGAAGGCTGTTAGATCCTGTCTTGAGTAGCGGGTTGGACTGGATCACCCTATCTGAACCTTGGGTCTCCAGATGTTACTGGACATCATAATTCACAATTATGATGACAATTCCCATCATCCATCATTGGGCCATGCTGGCTGGGGCTGATAGGAATTGTAGTCCAGTGACACCTGGGGGGCCCAAAGTTGGGAAAGGCTGCGTTATGACATCCAAGGTCCCATCCAACTCCTACGGTTTGAAACCACTGAGTGTTGAGTTTGCTGCTGCAAGCCATTGAGTGCAGAGTCTGACCTAGGAGGGGTCAGAACCTCAGAGGAGGCAATTTAAAAGGTTTGATTTTTGGTGCAAGCAGAGGGGTGTTTTGAGTTGCGGATTTGGGGCTGGACTAATCCAGCCATAGACCTATCTGCAAGATTAACAGTGGGCTGAATTGGAAGCCTAAGCTTTCACTCAGCTACAGCTTGACTCCTGTTGGGGATAATGGACAATTTGGATTGGCAAGGTAATTGAAGAAATGCTTTGATATCACATTTCCCCACATGATCAGGGCAAGAGTTAGAAAGGGCACGGGCTCCTGTCTTTGCTGCTAACTTTTGTTTGGAGGGGGTATTATTATTATTATTATTATTATTATTATTTACATTTCTATCTCTCCTTTCCTCCAAAGAGCTCAAACTGGCACACGTGGTTTTTCTCTCCCTTTTTAAAGCCCCACAAAAAAGCAAGAGACCAGAGTCTCTTCTGACTCAGGTTGGGATGGAGAAGACAAAAACATCAAAAGGAACAGGATAGCTCGGTTGGTTAGAGAATGGTGCTGATAATGCCAAGGTTGCAGGTTCAGTCCCCATGTGGGACAGCTGCATATTCCTGCATTCCAGTGTTAGAAACTCGGATATATAAGCTAGGCGCCAAAGGACTTCTTAAATTAGGGTTACAGTGGCCAAAATACGTAGTTGCCGTTTTGGGGGCCAGACAGCTTGAAAGTCGTATTTTCCAATAGAACTTTTTTGGTTCCTGTAATTCTTTCAAATAAAATATCATGGATAGAATTCTACAGGATGTGTTGCTGGTGTGTGAAAACAATCAAGGTCCAAGGATTCCCCAGGCATGCACCTCCAGATGGTGGAGATGTCAGGTCCCATCCTGGCACTTGGGCATCTTCACTTGGTTGCAAGTGGCTGATAGCCAGGTGCAAAATGCGCCTGGCAAATTTTCAATGCTGCCTGCATTGCAGGAGTTTGGACTAGAATAGTTGATCCTCTGAGTCCCTTCCAACTGTATGATTCCATTTTTTAAAAACTGCATTGCAGCTCTAGCTATTTCCTATTGCTTTGTTTATTGACTCCATGACATGCAGAATTTCAACTAATAGGTTCTACTGAAAAGTTTTTGTTGTTTAGTCATTTAGTCGTGTCCGACTCTTCGTGACCCCATGGACCAGAGTACACCAAGCACTCCCATCTTCCACTGCCTCCCACAGTTTGGTCAGACTCATGCTGGTAGCTTCGAGAACACTGTCCGACCATCTCGTCCTCTGTCGTCCCCTTCTCCTTGTGCCCTCCATCTTTCCCAACATCAGGGACTTTTCCAGGGAGTCTTCTCTTCTCATGAGGTGGCCAAAGTATTGGAGCCTCAGCTTCAGGATCTGTCCTTCCAGTGAGCAATCAGGGCTGATTTCTTTAAGAATGGATAGGTTTGATCTTCTTGCAGTCCATGGGACTCTCAAGAGTCTCCTCCAGCACCACAATTCAAAAGCATCCATTCTTCGGCGATCAGCCTTCTTTATGGTCCAGCTCTCACTTCCATACATCACTACTGGGAAAACCATAGCTTTAACTATACGGACCTTTGTTGGCAAGGTGATGTCTCTGCTTTTTAAGATGCTGTCTAGATTTGTCATTGCTTTTTCCCCAAGAAGCAGGCGTCTTTTAATTAGCATTGGACAAAGCTGCCTCCTTTGCCACGCCTTTGCTTGTTACATAACCCATGATAGTAGCTGGAAGGCAGCATTCTGGCATGAAAGGGATTAGGAGAAAGATTTTAAAATATCGTTCTGCGCAAAGGACGAGGCTCATGCTTTAACTAGTCCCAACGAACCACTCGAGGCCCTGCTGCAATTTAATAGAAAGTTAGGGGGAATTATCTTTAGAGCTAATAAGGGGACATCGACCTTCGAGGGCACTTGGGTAAGATATCTGGGGCTAAGGATTACTGCACAATTAGAGGACTCTTTAAGGTTAATTGTCTCCCTTTGTTAAGAGGAACTGAAAAAGGAAATGGAAAGATGGAGTCAGAGGAATGGCTCCTGGACTGGTAGAAAGAAATATGGAATCTGATGCTGAGATTATGGATCCCTTTTCAGAGTCCCATCAGTGCAAATTCCAGAAGGAAGGGGGAATCTAACGCCCCATTTGTAAATTTTGTGCACGTGTTGGCTATGTAACCTGCCCTTGGATTTTTAGGGAGAAGGGATGTTAAAATGATGATGATTCTCATGGGCTGGAGGTTCTCTGGCCGCTGCTTAAAGGGGTGAGTAGAATTCAGAACAGGGATACAGTGTATGGTGTAAGTTCTGGGAGGGGGGCATTGGGCAAGATGTGCCATCTTGTGTTTTTGGCTACAGCCATTGAGAAGGGTAGAGAAGCTTGAGGCTGGGTTGGTGCTCCTCCTTTCTCCTGTGATGCTTACTCACTTAAAGAGGACTGTGTACAGGCAATGATAACAAGGAGCAGCAGCAGTAAGGCTGGGAGTGGGGAACCCAGGTATTGATGGGCCCTTGACTTGAGTGTGATCCTTGATAGTTGGCCAATGATGCTAATACCTGGCGAGAGCCCAGATGAGCAATGTTCAATTAAATTAAAAGGATCTGGGATTCTGTTGGGTTTCTGTGGAGAGAGCCGGAACCATTTGTGCTCTTATAGGTGCTGCCTTTTGCGTAACACTTACACAAGGAAGGGTTCTGGAGAATTTGAAGGTCACAAATGCAGGAAATGCTAATGTGCCATGGGCGGCACACACCTTGCACCGGGACCGAACTAATTTAAGGACCGGTTTAAGCAGCTTGCACTTTTGTAGCTTTAAAAGTGGCTGAATTGTAGGAATGGGAAGCAGGTTATTCAGTTAGCTTCCTCCTGGAGGTTTCGCTTTTTCTTTACGTACCAAAGGTAAAAACCACCCCCACCACATACAGTACCTGCAGGCAACAGCTAAACTCCCAGCAAAGCTTTGGGCAAGGTGTATCTTTAACCTGCAGCTCTGTCCCATCACCAGTGAATACCTACAGACTGGTATTGGGATGGCGCATAGTCTAGTGGTAAAACTTCATATGCAGAAGGTCAGTCCCCAGCATCTCTGGGTAAGACTGGAAGAGGCACTGCCTTTCAATGTAAGACTATACTGAGCTAGACAGGCCAAATTGTCTGACTCTGCAGCTTCCTTTGCGTTTGTTTTTTAAAAAAACATGTGAGTGCCTGGAGGCGGTTGGAGGATGGATGGCGGCTAACAGATTGAGGTTGAATCCTGACAAGACAGAAGTACTGTTTTGGGGGGACAGGGGGCGGGTGGGGGATTCCCTGGTCCTGAATGGGGAAACTGTGCCCCTGAAGGACCAGGTGCGCAGCCTGGGAGTCATTTTGGACTCACAGCTGTCCATGGAGGCGCAGGTTACCGTATTTCTGTGTCCAGGTCGGCTGTCTACCAGCTCCACCTGGTACACAGGACTGCCCACGGACTGTCTCTCCAGAGTGGTGCATGCTCTAGTTATCTCTCACTTGGACTACTGCAATGCTCTCTGCGTGGGGCTACCTTTGAAGGTGACCCGGAAACTGCAATTAATCCAGAATGCGGCAGCTAGACTGGTGACTGGGAGTGGCCGCCGGGACCACATAACACTGAGAGATCTCATTGGTTCCCAGTATGTTTCCGAGCACAATTCAAAGTGTTGGTGCTGACCTTTAAAGCCCTAAACGGCCTCGGTCCTGTATACCTGAAGGAGCGTCTCCACTCCCATTGTTCAGCCCGGACACTGAGATCCAGCGCCGAGGGCCTTCTGGCGGTTCCCTCATTGCGAGAAGTGAGGTTACAGGGAACCAGACAGAGGGCCTTCTCGCTTGTGGCGCCCACCCTGTGGAACACCCTCCCTTCAGAAGTGAAGGAAATAAGCAGCTATCCTATCTTCAAAAGACATCTGGAGGCAGCCCTTTTCAGGGAAGTTTTTAATATTTAATGCTGTATTGTTTTTAACACTTGACTGGGAGCCGCCCAGAGTGGCTAGGGAAACTCAGCCAGATGGGCAGGGTATAAATAGTAAATTATTATTATTAAAAAGTTTTTTGTTTCTCCTTTTAAAATTGCTTTTATTACAAGATTTTCTTGGGTTACAAAAGTACAGCATCTCTGTTTTCAGATCATAAAGTCTTTTCTACAGATCAGTTCTATCCGGTGTGAGACATTAATGTTGTAGTCGGTATAAGGTTGGGGGGGGGGAGAAGAGAGAGGTGGTAAACTGTCAGGGCTGAGGGTATCCCCTCATCACAACAATTGCCATGACTTTTTAAAAAAGTCTGTATTTACAGTATTTACAGTGGGTCATTAACACATCTTATCATCCATCAGAGTCACTCAGTTCAGATCTTTGCTGAGGCCTGCGGGTTGCCCCTCCAGCAACCCATGCCTTTCAGCCCTCCTCTTCTCCCATGTCTCATGAGAGCTGTGGAGAAAGATTCTGAGCTTGAGCTTAACCCTTGCTGCTCCTGTGAACTTCTTGGCTCTCTAGCCCTTCCTGCCTCTTCCTCTCGGCTTCCTCCCACAGCTCTCTCCTCATTATCTCCCTCCCCGTCGGGCACCTTGCCCTCTTCTTCCACTCCCAGGTTCCCCCCTCCCTCCGGGGAACTTGAAACCACTGGCTCGTCCCTGACATAAACTTTCATTCTTTTACATAGTGTTACGTGCAAGGTTTTTGTGTCAGCGTCACATTCTCTTTCTATTCATTTATTAGCTTTTCTTGGTGGTGAGAGAGGTTGGGGGACCCAAGGCATAGTTGGTTGACTTCAGTTGGCTGCAGTGAGTATCCCACTGGTTCGCCATATTAATCTTTTTCCTAGTTATTGCTCCTGTGGTGTCTTTCTTTCCAGTAAGTTTTTGTGTTTTCCCCGGACTCTAATCAAGTTCTTTCTGATCACATGGTTGGAAAAGCTCTTGTAAATTTTGGCTCTGCCATACCACATACAGGCATGCCATCCATATTTACCATCATGCCTTCCAGATCTAGCAGTCTAGCAATAATAATAATAATAATAATAATAATAATAATAATAATTTATTATTTATACCCCACCCATCTGGCTGGGCTTCCCCAGCCACTCTGGGCGGCTTCCCAAAAAAATATTAAAATACTGTAATACATCAAACATTAAAAGCTTCCCTAAACAGGACTTCTAAAAGTCTGGTAGTTGTTGTTCTCTTTGACATCTGGTGGGAGGGCGTTCCACAGGGAGGGCGCCACTACCAACAAGGCCCTCTGCCTGGTTCCCTGTAACTTGGCTTCTCACAGTGAGGGAACTGCCAGAAGGCCCTCGGTGCTGGACCTCAGTGTCCGGGTAGAACGATGGGGGTGGAGACGCTCCTTCAGATATACTGGACCAAGGCCGTTTAGGGCTTTAAAGGTCAGCACCAACACTTTGAATTGTGCTCGGAAATGTACTGGGAGCCAGTGTAGGCCTTTCAAGACCGGTGTTATGTGGTCTCGGCGGCCACTCCCAGTCACCTGCTTGTTCTTCAGTAATCCAGCACAAACCCAATGCCTCAAAGTATAATCGTAGATCTGGTAGTTCTGGGGAGGCTTCTAATACCTGTTTTGTTATTTTGCATATTTCTTGTAGGTCTGATGTCCAGAGGGGTTGGATTCTGGAGCAGTCCTACCACATGTGGGGGTATGTACCTGTAGAGCTGCAACTTCTCCAGCATTTTGGTGAGGTTCCTGGCTGTATCAGCTCCAGCTTCCATGGTGTTAGGTACCATCTATAGGTAAGTTTCAAGGTGTGTTCCTTTCTGTTGTCTGAGATGGATTTGAAGGAAGGTTTAGACCACAGTTTAGTCCATTGGATGGGGTGTATTTGGTTACCTATGTCATACTCCCGTTGCTTTTTGATTGAGATTTCTGTGTTGAGCCCCCAAACATTGCCGGAAGGAGTAATGATCATCACTCACTCTATCCAAAAAATCTTTGGCATCTCTTGGTATCATTTGGGAAGGTTATTTCCTGAAGGGAAACCAAAGAGAATGCTAGACCCCAGACATATTGTCCTCGCCATCCTGTTTGTGAGGACAGTGCAAGAACACAGAATATTTTATTTGCCCTTTCTCCCACTAAATAGCTCTATTTCAAGTTCTCGAGAGTTCTTGGAGAACGAGGAGTAATTGCCACTTCGAGGAGGAGCCAAGCTCTGCTGAAGTGTAACTTGTTTGCCCTTGTTCAGCGCAGTTTACATGAGCGCTTCAAAACGAAACAAAACAATGAGCTCCTCTCTGAAACTCACTACTTTTCAATCCTTCAAGCCTTTGTACTCACAGAGCAGCCGCAAAGTTGCGCGACCTGTCTTTGCAAAGAACCGTCGCGTAAGCCACAGCGATTCTGAATTGTTTAAGGAATTCATTGAAGTAAAGCACTTCACTGCTAAATTAAGGCCAGGCATTTAAGGTCACTAGGAACATAAGTAACACCCGCCCCCAACTTCTTCGCTCAGTGCTCTTCCAGATTACTTTGGAACCATTCAAGCTGTCATCAATAGGCAGAGATGTATGCATTTTATGGGAAGGTATACAAAAGCAGAATGCCTTTTTGAAAAGACATCACCGGAGAATATTGAGATGCAAGTAATTTCTTAAATGAAAAAACTATAGGCTAGACCACTCAGGTAATTCTTCATATAAAAACACTTTATCAAATGTTGCAGGGCTCCAGGAAACAATTGCACTTTATTTTTGTAACGGCCCTCTCCTGCCAGCAAAACAAATCACACGCTGGAGGTCGAAGGATTTCAAATATTGCAAACATATTTTAATTTTGGAACTTTGTACAAACGTGGGCTAGATACAGAAGTGGTCATGACAGGAGGGAAAAGGGGGATTCTTATTGCCTGCAAATTTTCACAGAGACATAGAAATACTGAAGGCAGGTTTCTGGACAATCAACGAGATGAGAAAGTTTTTAAATTTGCAAGAGAGAAGATGCAACACTTGCAGTAGGGTGTGTGTGTGTGTGTGTGTTTCCCCTGGCAGTCCTTGGAGATCCTCTTGCCTTTTATACAAAGCAAAAATCAAAGGACTAGGGACCAAGTTTTTCTTTTAAATGCATGTCTCCTAAGAATGAAGAAAAAGCAAGAGACCGACAACAGAAACAAAACACAACAGCGACAAACCATGGGAAATACATTTTCGGGCTGCAATTGTTGCAGATGAAATGCCTGCTCTGAACAGTTTCCAATGATGACTGTGCAATGTACAATGTCTGCTCTCCTGTCCGGTTACAGGAAGAGAAACGGCAACGCGACAAACAGAAAGGGATGGAGCCCACACTCCATGCTGGCATTCTCAAAAGTGCAAAGCAAAGCTACATAGAAAAATATGCAACCCCCCCCCCCACCCTGGCCATTGTCTTCAAAATGTCTTCGGCATTAAACACCCCTGCCCCAATACCTCCCCCTTTCCCCCTTTCTAGCCCACCTTTCCTCCCTTACAAGTGGGATGAATTTTACACCATAGCATCGGGGCATTAAGGCAAAACCATAAACGCGAAGTGTGAGGACAAGTTACGGAACAAACACTCATGAGGGGGAAGCAGGTGGTCAGCCGTCTTCTTCGTCGCTGTCCTTCATTGTGATGCCTTGAAGTCCGCTCCCATCAGACACAGAGACCGTGGCTTCCTCTACTGTCAGACGGCTGTGGACGGTGTCGTATGTTTTGCTGTTCAGGGTTCCTTCCAGCACGCCCTGCAGCCTGAAGTCTCGATAGGTCTTCTGTAGTGACAAGAGAATACTTTCAGCAAAGGGTCAGTTCTTCCCTTTTGTAGTTCCCTAAAAACGTCAGTCTCATCGAAGGGGGCAGACGGAATGAAGGCCTGACCGCGATAAAGGGTTGGGGAAAGGTGTGTGGAATAGAATTGGTGAATTAACGTGGCTTGATAAATGGATGCGTAATCCTCACGTGACAATATTGGAAATGTTAACTAATGCTGATGGATAAAAGGAAAAAATGGAATGTGAATTAGAACTATGAAATATAAGCAGCAATAAGGGTTAATTATGGACACATCTAAGAAGGGGGTGGGAAGTCTTTCTGTTGTTGAAAATATTAAATTTGCTCAGTTTTTTAAACAAATCTGCAATAATATGGAAAATTAAAAAAAAAAATCAATTGGCAAAAAAAGGGAATGGTAGGTAAAAAGCAGACCATTGGACTGTTTTGATCACAACAGTCTACCATGGCATCTTCAGAACATCGTTCACTGAACTGGTGCCCTCCAGATATTCTGCACTACAACTCCCATCACCCTGATTTTTCTGGGAACTGTAGTTCAGAACATCTGGAGGGCAACAGCTCCTGTAGGGCTTGGGATGATGTCTGTTGCCAGCCCTGTATTTGAGATCCTTTAACTCAGTGTTTCCCAAACTTGGGTCTCCAGCTGTTTTCAGACTACAGCTCCCACCGTCCCTAGCTAGCAGGACCAGTAATCAGGAATGATGGGAATTGTAGTCCCAAATTAGAGATGTCAAGGATTGGAGCTGGAATGTTCTGGATGGAAATCGCATGCTCTTAACCCTAAGCTATGCTTCCTCCTTCAACACAACACACGAGAACAGGATCCCAAGCCCCAGAGTGTATTGCTGTGGGCAAGGGAGAGCTATTTAAATGTTTTGTTTATGGTGCTAAAAAGCCTGAAAGTAGTTCTCAGTGTAACATCTCCCAACAGAAAGTTCTTTTCCGGTACCTTTCATAGTGTGTGTGTGTGTGTGTGTGTGTGTAAGAGAGAGAACTGCATTACACAAAAACAGGGAAGAAAACAGCACTCTTTTTTTTTAAAAAAATAGCATTCTTTCACACGCTTTCCAAAGAAACGTATCAAACTCTCATCAAGTAATTGCTGTGTCTTGAATGAGCTGGCTCTTAAACTTAATGAGCAACTCTCCAATAGCCTGTGTGGCTTGGGGATGCTTTTTCCTGGAGGTTATCAGGAAGAGCAGCAGCTCTGGGAATCGCGTGCCTTGAGTAAGTACAAATATTTAATTTAATACATGACTCTGCCGTAACGGTATAGCTCAGGTACAGCACAATTGCCCGAGCAATGGTTCCACCAGCAGAATCTGGGCTAATGAAAGACACTGGCCGATTCATCCTGAATGCTGCAATGTAGGCTGCGTTTCATTGTCACATGCAGCAAAACATACACAACAAATGTGTCGGGCTGACAGCCACTGGGAATCAGGACTGTCTTTTTGCTTTGATCTGCAGAGTTGGGAGAGAACTACCCTGAATACAAAAAGACCATGCTCTGTTAACCTTCAATCACAAGAATGTTAAAACAGGCGCTTAAAAACAAGATTGTACTTATTATTGCTTCACATTTCCAAAGTGAAACACATCTTGGATGGTTTACATGTCCTTTAGCTGCACGACTAGCTGATTATTCTGAACCGAGGACTGTATTTTTCATGATCAACTGCATTACACAACCATCTGAATCAGTGGCGTAGCATGGGTTGTCAGCACCCGGGGCAAGGCAAGTAATTTGCGCCCCCTAACCCGGGGCAAGGCAAGTAATTTGCGCCCCCCCCACTGCACTGTCCCTCCCCCAGATAGTCCCTCGCTCTCTCTCCGCACTGCACCGCACGCCTGGCACCCTCCCCTCCACAGTGGGCGGCGACCCGGCGGCTCGGATCGGATTCGCATAGCCAGCACTGCAGTGAGAGGGAGTGAGTGAGCCAGGTAGGGGCAGAGAGCTGCGAGTGCGAGCGCCCCCCCCAGATGTTGCGCCCGGTGCGGCCGGCCCCCCTGCACCCCCCACGCTACGCCACTGATCTGAATACCAAAATACGGCTCCAGATTGAGATCCAGTGCTAACAACTGAGCAAGTGTGCCGAATCGTGGCCCTGCCTGTGGCAGGAATGCCCGAAACACTACTGCTTCTGAACTGGAAAATAAGACTTCAGTTTGATGTGCAAACTCTTCAGTTGATCGTGCTGAAGGCTGATCAATTCATCTCTTTCAAACTACTTTTGTAGAATTTTTTTTACTCATGCAAAACTAGTGATCCATATTAATAATAAAAAAAGAGTTATAAAAATAATTGTAGGAGCTGCAAATGCAATTTAACTCTCCTTTGCTACGTGTATGCACTCACACAAATTCCACTCGGTGGTGCTTGGCCCCTGAAATCACCTTGGGAGCTGTAGGATCCAATTTGCTGGCAGGGGAAATGTCCCCATCAGTCAATCTCCATTTGTGCAGCCTTCCATTTTTGCACCTGATAAGTAGCTGAACAGATTCAGATAGGCCTTCAGACCACTAAATCACCTCACCAATCACTCATTAAGTGGCCTTTTGGGTTTCTGTTCTGCAGTGCTCTGCCCTCCGGGGACATGTTTATTAGACACTAGCTGCTTGTACAATTTGGCTTATATACACCACTCTAGATTTGCTGGAGTGACTTCCATTGCGAAGCACAGATTCAGCTACTAAACAAATTATTCTTTCTGCTAGTCCCAGATAATTCTAAAAGGCACCTTTTCACTGCAAATAAGATGAGTACTAGTGCATTGCTTTGCTTCAGCCCTTTCAAGCAAGTGCTGTAGCTGGTTCGGTGCGGCTCATGAATCACTGAGACCAAGACCATAAGAACTAATTCAACGTTCCCAATCTCTAGCTGTTTTGGACCAGAACTCCCATCAGCGCCAGCCAAGCAAGCTGATGGGAGCTCTAGTCTCAAAACTGCTGAAGGGTAACAGGTTTGGAACAAGTGATGTAATCTCATCTCAGCTGTGAACTCATTGGGCTGCCCTCCCATTTTTTAAAGTGGAATATCCACCTTACACAGTTGAACTTACAAATGAACTGAAGTGTTTCAAAGCTTTGGGGAAATTGTTATATTGATGCATATGATGCACAATATCTGGGATACAGCAATGTCTGAGCATCTCACCAGACACAAGAGGGCAATTAAAGGCATAACGAAGAGAGACGTGTTCCAAGAAATGTGGACCCCATTCTTTAACTATGTTAATGACCCAAATCAAGACCTCCTTATATCAATTACTCAATATTCTCAGTGGAGGGGTTACATTAATATATTTGAATGTTGAATGTGTCAGTTTATGTCTAGAGACAAACACCTGGATGTACTGCTAGGTAGTATTCAATGGTTATTGTATTAGTTTAAGAACCAATAAAATTGCTTTTTTCAAAAAAAGAAAAGAAAAAAAAAAAGGCCAGAACAATTCATTGTTTGCTTCTCTTTTCAATGCTGCGGTGCAATCAAATTCTAATATATTTACCTTCACTATCTTGATGAGAGTCTTCAGCTGATAGATATGAAGCTGCAGTTCTAATCTATCAGCCAGCCACACGCATATGATTTTCATAGAGTTACTGTACCATTGCTGTTAAGAAAAAAGAAGAGACAGTAAATATATATCTATAGATATGTCCTGTCCGCCATTATTTATTTAGCAGATCTGGCGACGAGAGGCAAATTGGACCCTTCAAACAGGCTGCAAATCAGCCCTTGAAGTCAACGATGCCTTGATCCCGGTCAGTAAAACGCCAAGTGTCGTTGCTAGGAAATTGGCAAACTTGACCTGAATTGGTCTTCACGCGAATTAGCATTAGCAAAAACTCCTCAGTGCCGTTGAGCTGGGCCATCTTCATGTGAAAGAGTGTTTCGCACATCGCGATCTGTAGGCAAAAAGGAGTGTTCCGTGCGCACGCTCACATGAAATAACTGATTGCTAAAACAGTAGGGGGAAGAAGATTATTTACAGAGACGAAGGGGAAAATTGCACAGCTCTGCAAGTTTCACTTAGCAAAAAGGGAAATGAAGTCTAATGGAAGAAGAGGGCATCCGACGATGAAACACAATTCCTGCCGTTTTTTGCAGTTCTCACTCTCTTACCAAGGGTGTAATGAAATAGAGCGGGGGGGGGGGGGAGAGGCAGACAGACGCTAAAATTGGGATGAGGGAACTGATAATGTATGACACAAAGGTTGCAGGTTTGATCCCCATATGGGGCAGCTGCATATTCCTGCATTGCAGGGGGTAGGAAGCGACCCTGGGCATAATCAATTCTATGATTCTGAGCTACCATAGCCGCTAGAGGGCCATAAAATTTGTGTCCCGGGCTTTTCAGATTTGTCTACCCATGTACTAAGGATGCAGGTGGCGCTGTGGTCTAAACCACTAAGCCTCTTGGGCTTGCCGATCAGAAGGTCGGAGGTTTGAATCCCCGCGACAGGGTGAGCTCCTGTTGCTTGGTCCCTGCTCCTGCCAACCTAGCAGTTCAAAAGCACGTCAAAGTGCAAGTAGATAAATAGGTACTGCTCCAGCAGGAAGGTAAATGGCGTTTCCATGCGCTGCTCTGGTTTGCCAGAAGCGGCTTAGTCATGCTGGCCACATGACCTCCGGAAGCTGTACGGTGGCTCCCTCGGCCAGTAAAGCGAGATGAGCGCCACAACCCCAGAGTCGTTCGTGACTGGACTTAATGGTCAGGCGTCCCTTTACCTTTACCCATGTACTATCTGAAACCAAAGCGGTGCATTGGTTGCCAGATGTGATTTCCATCCCTCGCCCCCAGCTCCCTACAGCACTAATCACATCCCTTATTGGGAAGTCTGGGCTGTTAGGAAAATGGGTTGTTGTTTTTTGCAAGAGCTCCAAACCAGCTAATTTCACAGCCTGAGACGTGACTGAATCTCTCTCAAAAAGAGAGACGGTTTGGAGCACCCTGCCTCGCATCAGCCACAATGGGTGCTCAGGGATAAAGGCAGCTGCGGTCCAGAAACAGGCCAAAGGTTCCCATCCGTGAGGTAAATACTGACCTTATGAAAGGCGAAGGCATTTTGGAGTTGGCCAAGGCACTACCTGGTTGCTTACTAGGTATATTCAATGTTCTTAATTGAAGATGTTAGGAAGGCTTTAGCTAAAATAAGTAACACTGATATTTAACCAGTCGCCAAGGCAAAATAGAAAAACAAACCACCTCTGTACCGTCTGTCTTTCTCAGTATCAATTACTAAACAGAACCCTGTGGTCAAAGTATGAAAAACAGAGTGGTGGTTTCATTTTGGAGCAAAATTGCATTTGGAGAGAATTAGCACTTCAGTGCTTTCTTAAAAAGAAAGAAAGAAAGAAGCAGCTTTAAACCTTTTCCTAACATAATTTCCTCTTCCTTTACAATAGGAGAGGGTATGTATATGTTTGTGTATGCGCGCACACACACAAGAAATGGGGAACACAAAGTACACGCAGCCAGAACCAAGCAAGCAGAAATTAGGGCTGAAGAAAGGTGCCCTGGCTAAACAACAACAACATCAACAACATCATCAATAATGCTGCACCCATCTTGCAGCTTATTATGTGCATGTTAGGCTGAGCAGTGAAATAACAGCATCTTAAATAATGAACAGTTAACCAGATAATCATCTTCCTTTGGTTTCTAATGCCTGGCAGTTCTTTACTTCCTGCCCTTAAAAAACCCTCTCGTCTATTCCCTCTCTGGGCAGCGAAGACCAGAAGTACCGGTATCTTCCAGTGTGTCTCTTGGGAAGCAGAAGATACTACCCAGCCAAGGAGCTGCTAAACTTCATCCATGCACATCCTCCAAAAGCACGGGCAGAAGCACTTTCAGGCACCCCTGGAATTTTGGCACCCCAAGGGGGAGCCTATTTTGCCTCTCTGGTTGGACAAGCCCTGGCAATACAGGAAAGATTGAAACGACGGCAAGTACACTCCCAGATACCACTGAGCTAATGATAACATTCGCAGCCCGCCAGTATGCTTTCTGCTCAAAGCCCAGCTAAATGGGGAGTTGCACCAATGTTTTGATATGGCTTGTGCTGGGGAAATTCCTCGGAATTGAGTCCCAAAGCAGCACTTCTAGAACAGAGGTGGGGAACCACATGCATCTGGTGGGTTCCAAAGTAGACCTGATCCTAGCCAGGCTTGCACTAGGTCTTGCATTTAAATTCTGCACTGGTGGCAAGCCTGGTGTTCCTGAGTAGAGATGACCCCCAGCAGGACTTGTGATTGGCTTTGCATTTCAATGACGCTGTGTGCAAGTCTCCTCTGCACAGAGCTATGATTCCCAATACCCTTAACAAAGTATATTTCCTGGGATTCTTTGGCCGAACTCCATCTGCTCTAGGACTGCTAGCCATGATTTAAAAATTCTGAAATATAAATTCTGAGGCATTGTAGTGTTACTATTTCAAAATAAGGATATTGTTGAACACAATACCTAGCCACCATTTGTTGTTTAGCACCTGCAAAGGCTGTGAACAGGCATGCAAATATATGCAAATTAGGAGTTTCCTTTTCACTTATTATCTATTTCTGATATATTCTCTTCAGAGCTGAATCCTGTCTATAGGAAGTAAGCAAACATTAAAAGATGAGTGCCTTGCAGAGTTTGCTTTTACGAGGCTTTCTCTCTCTCTCTCTCTCTCTCTCTTTCTCTCTCTCTCTCTCTCACACACACACACACACATATATACAGTATATAATATTTTAAAAAGATTATTGATTAGAAGTTATTTTTAAATTCATGGATAACAGGTGGCATTCAAATAAATGCTGTCAGCCACATTGGGATGAGTGTCATGTAGCTTAACAGATGGTATCTGAGTGAATTCACTGCGACAATAAATTCGCTCACCTGATCACTCTCTCAACCACCATTTGTTCTTTTGTATCTATTCATTGTTACATGCAATATGATAGACCCAATCTGTTCTCTTATCAAACAGACCTTGGGAAGAATTAACCTCGGAGGTGTGCAACACAATCCAGTGCCGCCCATTTCCATGGGAAGACCGGCACCCTCGACCGAGAAAAGGAAAAAGCCCACGTTGCGGGCCGTCGATTAGTGATGCAAAGGAGACCGGGCATCAAACAATTAAGTCGGGAGCAGAAGTGGTGCCACTTTGCACAAATGAGCAAGCTGCAGCTTGTCGAAGGAAGTGTTGTGATTTGTCGTTCCCTGAAAAGGAAATTAATGGGGTTGCGGGAGGCTAATAGAGAAAAGAACCTTGGCCGAAGTCACTCCCCTAAACACACAAATGCCATGTGCCCCGTGCAGACACATCAAACAGGGCCCTGTGCTCGCTGTTGCCCCTTTCTGTGAACCTTTAAATGCTAAAATCACTGTTTAGCACTGGACAGGATAAGCTGGTAAACAGCGCCGGGTCCGGAATTTTACATTTAGCATCACCCTTCATTGTATTTAGTTGCAAGTAGCAGGGTGGAGTGGGGCGGGAAGCCCTGAGAAGTGTTAATCTTGAGCATGATTTCTAATATCCATTTCTATTTAAGTCACCCTTTTGCTGTCTTCCATTCCTTACTAATAGAAAACGAGCCTTGTGTAGCACTGAATGCATTTCTATTTGGAAGTCAAAAGGACCACAGGATTTTCGACTGGAATATTTTGCAGGCTGGATTCGCCCTACCTACAGCAAAGGGTGCTTGGATGTGCATAAGGTTTTCGGGAATAAATGCAGGTTAAAGAAAGCCCCATGTCATTGCTGCCTGAAAGGGGAAGTGCTGACGTGCTTCTTACAGCACCCAGAACACACACCTGGGAAGTCTTTTTTCACTTTAGCATAAAGATACACAGTCAAATGGAGCCTTGCTGGCTGAGAGGCAATGCACATTGAAGGTTCTAATTGCAGAAGCGTCTTTGGGAAGGTATATTGCACATTTTGGGTGCAATCTTCCCAGCAAACACTGCCACTGTACCAGAGGGACTTGTTTTGAAGATGATTGCAAAAGCCTCCCAAATGAAATCACATCACTGCTAAAGTCCCAATCATGCTTGATCTTAACCCAACCTCTCACGAGCTCAAAACAGGGCTTGCAAAGCTGCGGTTGGATCCCAAGCTTTCGTTTGCTTACAGGAGGGTTCCTCCTGTTGACGGAACAAAATCTTGGGATCCAACCCAGTGTAAGACAGAACAGCACAATAAGGTTCACCGTGGTTGCTAACCATGGCGGCTGCCCACTACCTCAAGTATTGCAGGCAGTATGCCTCTGAATACCAGTCACCTCTGATTACGAGTAGGGAAAGTGCGGGCTGTGCTCCTGCTTGCTTTCCGCAGGCAACACAATTCAGGAAGGGTGTTGACAAGCTGGAAGGTGTGCCAAAGAGGGCGACTGGAATGATCAAGGGTCTAGGCCTTATGAGGAGCGGTTGAAGGAGCTGGGGATGTTTAGCTTGGAAAAGAGGAGACTGAAAGGAGATATGATAGCCATCTTCAAATATCTCAATGGCTGTCCCAGGTAACAGGGATCAAACTAGTCTCCCACAGGAGGTTGCAGACTCTCTTGGATGTTTTATCTGAGATTCCTGCATTGCAGGGGGTTGGACTAGATGCCTCAAGGAGTACCTTCCAACTCTACAGTTATTCTATCCAGTAGGCTACTGTGAGAACAGGAGTAGATGGGCCTTTGGTCTGAACCAGCAGGGCTCTTCTCATATTCAGTGCAAAAATATACTAAACAAATGACAACCCACAGGTAATTTTTTTTTTACAAGGACAGCCAGTGCTCAAATTATATGGCAGTGGGGTGGGAGCGGAAGGGCCCTTAACAAAATTTGTAAGCTCCACCTCTGACTCCAACCAATCTTAGCCAAACCATTCCCTTCCAAAGCCTTCTAAATACAACGGCTAAGACGGCGAAAGCTAAGGAAGCCAGATTCCCCTTTGCATTTTGAGCACAGTAAAGCTATACCTTTATTTGTCTCAAACAATGTTCACTGGCAGTATGCAAGCTTTTTGTGTTTTTAAGACAAACAATTATTATTATCTTTCGCATCAATGTATGATGCCTGCTAGACTCCAAAGTTCTTACGGTAAAAACAACAATACTTTTCAACGACACCCCAAATAATCACATTCCCCTGAGCTTGGAGGAGGGAAAATTGAAAAAGGCATTACATTGTGCCCTGATGTCAATTCTATGGCATTATTGCTTTTTTGTTGTTGCTGCGCTGTTGCCTACACAGGAATAAAACAGAAAGTGTATATTATATATATATTTTTCACACCAGTGCATGACAGCAGCCAACCATTTTAAAAGAAAATTTGTTCTCTCCCTCCTCCCTCCCCCATACATAGTTCAGACAGCTCCTGTAAGGGCATGTATTACTCACTTCATTTTCCCTTGAAATATCTCTTTTGAAGTTAAAAAAAAAAAAGAGGGGAAAAAAAAGGAAAGGCTAGGGTTGACTCCGCAAGACCCCTGTATTTATTCACACTTATTGTGCATGACTGTAGACTGGTAAATCATATTAGCGACCCGTCTTCCCATCAAGCTGCTACTTGCTTTCTAGCCCTAGGAAGGTTCAACAAATCAACAGGAGCACGGAAAACAGAACATCAGTCTAATCTAGTGTTTAAGGTGAAGTTTTCAAACCCAATCTAAGAAGATCTTTAGAGCAAGTAAGAAGCTGAAGGGCTCAGAAGGTGGTATTGACAATGAAAGAGTGTTGAAATATTGAGAAGCGCAGCACTTGTGCATTTTTAATAACCAGAGGGTCAACAAGGACACAGCTCACTCCGTGCCAATAGTTGCCACCGACTATGGAAATTGCCACACCAGGGCCGTAAACGCTTTCAGTTCATCAGCTTTCTTAAACCCCCTAAACCCCCTCAGCGGACCTTTAGTCTTGAATTAACAAACCAAAGCAATGAAAGAGGGTGCAGCTTGAATGGCTGGCGTTGATCCCCAACCGCGTCCAGCACTGCTACAGGCGCTGAAAAACTCTCTCCATTGTCAATAGAAATTGACAAACCCTCCTCTCTTAAATAGTACAGCTGAGCCAGGCTGGATCCACGCAGCTGTAAAGGGCTCCACTCTCAGGGCCCGGGAGCACTAACAATGGAACAAGCATGAGCTCTTTGTCAGCCTCAGACTTGGCAATTTTCTAACAAGGATTAAAGTTGTTTCTCGGCAGTGCCGGTGAAAAGAGATTTAGCAACATACCGAGCTTTCTTCAGCCAAGTTAAAGAGAAGTAGTTAAGGAATTTCATTATTCGGCCGGCCATTGGAAATACAAAACAAATATATTCAATATTCACAATCCCTACCTCCCTCAACTACTAATCTATAACGTTCTGAGACGGAGCCTACTAAATCGAACACTTGTCTCTTGGTAAACACATTGCAGATTTTTTATATATATATAAAAAGATTTTTTTTTTAAAAAAAGATGCAGCTGTTTGCTACCTGGAACGAAGACTCAATATGTACTAATACACAAAGCCGTAGACCTCGGAGTCCTGATATTCCTACTTTTGAATCGCCAGACCACATAGGGATTTTCTTTGGCTTGGCTCTTCTGGCGACCGGTCACTGATGAAGAGGAAGGCGGGTGGTGGTGATGGGGAGGAGAATATGGTACCTTTTGCCTCTCGAGGAGCAGAGCTGCATTTCCCTCCAATTAAGGGCACAATCCTGCCAGGGCCAAAATGAATAGGGCTGGGACAGCAGACAGCACAAACCATGAAATAATATTACATGATTAGGAACCAGCGCTGCAAAGATCCCGGTGGATCCTCTTCCGCGGTGTTAGTTACAGTCCTAGATAACGGCAAAACCACACATTAAGTGGAAAAGACCTGCTTTATTAAGATGGCAGGAGCCGAGGTGCAGAGCGGCACACTGCTAAATAAGAGACTTTGCTATTTTAGATGCTGCAACGTTGTCTAGCGATGGGTGAAGATGCAGTATTGGCCGAATTAACAACAGGCTTGGGGATTCAGAGAAGAATGTTTGTAATTGCATGGATAATAGAGAACTTCGTTTAATCAAATGCAGGTAAAAACAAAAAAACAAAAACAGAAGCTCTGTCCGTTTGCAACACCGAGCCTATTAAGGGACAGCCAGGGAGGTAAAAAAACTCCTAGGATTTTAGCCACAATGTCTCTATCAATTGCAGTGTTATATTAAACGACGGCACTGCAGAGAGTGATGGCAAAAGGGCTACCCAAATTCTATTGGGGGGGGAAGAAACATGTTAGTTTTCAAACCAACTATATACATATATAAATAGATAGCACTTCAGATCATCACATCTATTGAGCAACTGGTTCATTTGCAGAATGGTGAACGGCTCAAGTAATGACAGATTACACAGACACACCTCTTTGCATAAACATGCTTCATTATCACGGCACATCATTTATGTTTCTCTCACATGATTTCAGGCTCCTCTACCTTTCACTACCTTTCTACAATAAAATAGAATTTTCATAAATAATGGGCTAAAACGCCTTTCCAAAGGTCTGAATTTTCACAATAAAATCTAAGACAATATTTAAAGGTCACCCAAAACATTTATTTTATTTTATTTTTTGCTGAAGGAGAAAAGCAAGCAAACAGACCTGCTGGGGAGAACATAAAAGGCTTCTCCCCCACAAAGGAAACCTTCTGTTTTGTCCATATAAATGTGCAATTGTAGGTATAAGAGCAAGTGATCAGAGAGAGATTTGGATGCTCTCCATTATGCATATGTGGTTGAAAATTAATGGCCTATTAAGCCCCCTACCCTTCCCCTGCAAAGTTCAACTTCATAATTGAAACCGCCTATTAACTGCCAACAATTTTCCATTATGGTGTGTGTCACCTCCTTAATTATCCTAGATCAGCTAATTTATAGTTTGATGGTCTCCAGTCAATACACTTGAAATTAATATTGCCTAAAAAAAACAAAACCCTAAACACCCGCTACTGCGTTTTTGTGTGTAATGCTAAGTCACATCTGTAAAACTGTGCCTGTGTCAGAATTAATTTTATACAATTACCCTACATTTGGTTTGTTAGTACGGTTGATTTGGAGCGTGTAAATGTGTGGGGAGGGAGGATCGGGAGCGGCTTTTAAAAACTGCCTTGTGATTTTATGATGCAAAATATTTTTAACCACCGATGCCCAATTCACATGGTCTGAACTGGATTTTAGAGGACAGATGGCCTCCGTATGGAAGGGAAGTGAAACTAGATTGGGAGAAATGAAGAATCTGTGCTTTCCAAGGATCTCGACCCTTTCACCCTTTGGGTTACTATGGTTCCAACCAATAACAATACTCCATAGCTTCAGAAGCAGATGCCTAGCTAGCTGGGAGTGGGATTTAGTCCCTCGGCAGCTATTGGTGTGTGGGCAAGAGAGAGAGTTTTCGCCTTGAAGCCAAACGATGCTGACAGCTCTTTTCAGGGGAGTTGCATGGGGAGCTTTGGTTTCGCAGCCCATTCAAAACATTCCCCAGCTATCTCCCTTTGCTTTAGGAAGAAAACGGGCAACTGGCAGCCTACCAACAAATGGGCATGCTTTTTAGGAAAAAAACACATTCAGCCAAAAGCAAAGCTCCTTAGGAGGAGGAGCTCCACTCTGTATACTTCTGTGTCAGAGCTAAACCTCATTCAGATACCCTTGTGCAGTACTCTGATGCCTAGGGTTGCATGATCAGAGCTGCAACCCATTATTTCACAATACCTCCTTCTCCCCATATAGCCCCCTCCAAACCAAGGGGCATGGCATTCCAGGGGAAGTGGGTCCTGACAATGACCCCCACTTCACCCATCAATTCATTCAAATATTTATAAATCACACTTGCACAAAATCACAATGGGCGTGATAAAATTACAACAAGAGCGAAAGCACAAATCAAAACTTTGGTGAGAACATCAATAAATACTGGTTGATAAGATTACAATTCCATTGCTAAGGTCTGCCTGGATAAGGCCATTTTGACGAGACATCTAAAAACAGGCAAGGATGATTTCTGACAAATCCATACTACTACACTGAAGACTCAGTCCCTAGTAGAGGTGTGAGGAGCCACAAAACATGCCCCATCAGAGGATCTCAAAGACTGAGGTGGAGCAGAAAGCATCAGATGATGCTGAAGGTAGTTTGGGCCCAAGACATTAGCGAATTAACAAAATTCACAGAACAGAACCTGACCTGGGAGCAAATTGGCAGTAGAAATAAAGCTTCATTGTGGAAATGGAATCAGCGCAAATCCTTGTTTCTTTAAAGGATTCTGTTGAAACCAGAATTAAAGCAAAACAATCTGTTTACCAACTGATGCAGTTTTAAATGGCATTGTTTACGACCTGCCTGTCCCTTGTGCCTTCCCATGCATATGGTAGGCATAGAACGGAATCAAAACTCTGCACAGGAGGTGGGGAACAGAGACCTAGACACCTGCAATGTTATTTCTACTTTTAAATATTATGTGCTAACATAGATGCTTCTTGCACTATGGGACTTGCAGAAGTGGCACGTGGAATTCCCTCTCCACCAATCCTTGCACCTGATCTTCAGTGCCCCATCGTGTTCCAGTTCTGCAGTTCCCTTGAGCAGACGCCGCAAAGTTTCCATATTGCGCCGCACCGAGCCGTAGCTTTGCGATGCAGACAGACAACCGCCCACTTAACGTTACGTGAGATTTTCAATCAACACAGCTCCGCAAGAGGTGGAAGGCGACAATATGAAATATATTCA
The DNA here is from genome assembly GCF_965153285.1 of Podarcis tiliguerta. Lineage (NCBI taxonomy): Eukaryota > Metazoa > Chordata > Lepidosauria > Squamata > Lacertidae > Podarcis > Podarcis tiliguerta. The sequence continues at coordinate 18,966,633 of NC_139543.1, read as the reverse complement.
AAGGCAGCCTCCTCTACTTAGATGGTTTCCCCCCTCTTTTCGTAAACAAAAGGAGTGGAGTCAAATCTCCTTGGGCACATAGCCACTCGAACAGCTGTTGAACTCTTCTTCCCTAAATACACTGGTTCTGTACTACTATGAGGCTTTGGGTAAGTAAACAGAGCTTAACTAAGTGCAATTAAATATCTAACTCTCTCTATATATTAAAAGTCACTTGGTTCCTTTCCATCACATTTGGGTGTTTGGAGGATCAATCATCTTCTGCTGTAGGGGAAAAGACTCTGACAACAACCCTGGAAGAGGATCCTAAGATGATGTTACAGCCTTATATGATTTCCCCTCACTAGGGAAAAAAAGCATTTAGGATGCTGCTGGCTGCCTAGAATGGGGAATGTTCTTATTTTTCCCCCATGGAGAAAAATGGGAAGAATGTGGGATACAAGAATGGTGGAGCGCCTTGAAATTGGGGTGGGAAACCTGTGACCCTCCAGATGGGACTTCAACTCCCTGGGACTTCAACTCCCAACAGTCCCAGCCAGAACAATGACTCAAGGATGATGAGAGTTCAACACATCTGTACTATAGGCCCATCCTGCAGGCCTCCTCTGTTGCCATTGATTTGAGCTGTTCAGCCCGATGCTTGCTGTAAAATGGCCCAGATGTGATTGTGTCAAAAGCATAATGATGGCTTTTGCTGTCCAATCAGTAGTGCTCAGTCAGGGTCACAAGTTGATTATTCCTTCCTCATAAGAACAGCTTGCTGGATAAAGCCAATGGACTACCTAATTCAGCATCCCGTTTTCACAGCGGCTAACCGGATGCCTGAGGAAAACCCACAAGCTCAGCATCCAACAAGGAAGGAATAAAGAGAACAGAATCTAATCAAAACAAATGCAGCCCTGTATACAACAAAAGTATAATATGTACTGGATGTCCCAATGCAATTGGTATTAAGACTCAAAATAATATCCAAACAGGGTATACATGTACAGTCACAAAGAACTTTACACACACACACATATACACAGTTTTGCAAATTGCTGTTCAATATGTAACGGAGGAAAACCTGCAAGCAGGATTTGAAGACAAGAGCACTCTCAGAAGCCTTTCTGTGTCCAACAGTGAAAGCAGAACACAACCAACATGGCTAGCAGCCATTGATAGCCGTGTCATCCATGAATTTGTCTCATCTTCTTTTAAAGAAGCCATCACCTATCCCTTGCCTGGGAATAAAACTGCTGCAGACACTCAACTGATGAAATGCTTCTGCCTTGCCACACTAAGCTGATATTTCGATATTCACTTTCCATCGTAAATGGGTCTAATTAGCCCAAACTGAAAAAGCAAGATATAGCATTAACTCGTTTAATCACATGCCACGATATATGAGGTTCCCTTTGCACATCTCTCTCTGCTGTTGGAACCACAGGATACGTAGAAGTATCCTGGGCTTCTTGCCTAGATTATTTTCTGCTATGATGGGATGAGGGTGGCACCGTGGTCTAAACCACTGAGCCTCTTGGGCTTGCCGATCAGAAGGTCGGTGGTTCAAATCCCTGTGATGGAGTGAGCTCTTGTTGCTCTGTCCCAGCTCCTGCCAACCTAGCAGTTTGAAAGCACGTCAAGCGCAAGTAGATAAATAGGTACTGCTGCGGTGGGAAGGTAAATAGTGTTTCTGTGTGCTCTGGTTTCCATCAAGGTGTTCTGTTGCACCAGAAGCAGTTTAGATGACTAAACCACATGACTGGCCACATGACCTGGAAAGCTGTCTGTGGACAAACGCCGGCTCCCTCAGCCTGAAAGCGAGATGAGCGCTGCAACCCCATAGTCGACTTTGACTGGACTTAAGCGTCCAGGGGTCCTTTACCTTTTACCTTATATTCTGCTATCCTGTCTGAAACCCTTCCCATGCTATATATCACAAGCTCCTTTGTTTGTTTGTTTTTTTTAAAGTATATACCACTTGACACTAAGGGGAAAAAACCTCCAAGGCAGTTAAGATAGGAAACACAGAAAGAGTCAAATGGCAAGCTCAAATATTGGGTAGTCATATCTGTGTTCCACTTTAAAAGAATGCATCCTCTGTTGGAACAAGGAACATTGAAAAAGATACGGAACTGGGAATGTTGGAAGTGTAAAGAGGTTGAAGGGTCATTCCTCCACATGTGGTGGTCTTGCAGCATAATTAAAGATTATTAGGAAGTAATATAAAATGAACTTTAAAGCAGTACCAACGAAAGAAGCGTGGCACCTTGAAATGTTGGAATATGCAGAATTAGCAATAGACTAAGACATCAAGATGAAAAATGGTTTAAGGAGGACTAGATAATATACAGTGGTACCTCCAGTTAAGAACTTAATTCGTTCTGGAGGTCCGTTCTTAACCTGAAACTGTTCTTAACCTGAGGTACCACTTTAGTTAATGGGGCCTCCTGCTGCTGCTGCACTGCCACTGCACAATTTCTGTTCTCATCCTGAAGCAAAGTTCTTAACCTGAGGTACTATTTCTGGGTTAGTGGAGTCTGTAACCTGAAGTGTATGTAAGCCGAGGTACCATTGTATATGTATATAGATTACATGGGAAAACTATGATAAACAGACAATTAACTTAGCAGGATGTTAGTAATATCAGCAGTGTAAGTAAGAACAAGAGATACGGAGAGCAAAAGAGAAAGGATTGGAAAGCTAAGAAGATGTAGGAGGGAGTGGATTATAAAAGGAGCCATGGGAGGAGAGGAAGGGAAATCCACTAATGTTTGTATCTTTGAAAGTAATAGAAGACATAACAATTTTGAATTGTATTTGAAATGCACACACACACACACACACACGCACACACACATATATAGTGGCATAGCAATAGCACCTGCAAATTTTGTGCAAATGTGCGCTCTCTCTTTTTTGGTGATGCATAAATGGTCACCCTAAACCAGTAACATTTACGGAAGCTATTCTTTAAAAAAAGCCTATGGCATTACATTTCCTAATTGAACTTTTGCTGGAAAGAGTGGAAAGAGCTCAGTCACACTGGCTACCCTAATGTTGGGACAGCCCCTTCTGCAACAGGGTGTTGCAGTGCAGTGCATCTTTCTCCCAGAACAGGAGTTCTGCCCTTCTGGATGCCAGCCAGCTAGCCAGGCCTTCAAGCTCTGGGATACTATAAGCTGTAAGGAATTCACCTTCCAGCCTCTCCTAGGGGAACATTTTCCTTTTTCTGCTGACAGTCAATATTCCATGGCTCCGTGAGGACACTGGGCATGCTCAATGCTCATTGATACATACCCTCCAACATTTCACCGATGAAAATAGAACAACAACAACAACAATTTTACTATCTATACCCTAGCCATCTGACTGGGTTGCCCCAGCCACTCTGGGCAGTTTCCAAAATATATAAAAACATAGTAAAACATTAAACATTAAAAAGCTTCCCTATACAGGGCTGCCTTCAGATGGCTTGGGGAATCGGATAACTCCATATCCTCCAACATTTCTCCAATGAAAATAGGGACGTCCTAAGAAGAAGCGGGACATTCCGGTGTCAAATCAGAACGTGGGACAGCTTCTGTAAATCTGGGACTGTCCCTGGAAAATAGGGGCACCTGGGGGGTGTCTGTTGATATATATACCCTTTTCTGTTTTGTAAAAATCAACACCAGAAACATCTTTACTTCTGCATACCTCCGGGTTCACTTGATCATACAACCTCCCTCTTGTCTCTTATTGACCTTAGTTTGGGTCCATTCCAGCTGGCATTCACCCACCCAAGTTCGCTATTAAGACAGAATTATGATTATATCCACCACCACTCCCTGGAATCTCTGTAAGAATTACTATGTTTCTCCGCAAAGACTTCCAGAAAAGAAAAAGCTGCTGCTATGAACACTGGCAGGCTTCCCCCCCTTCTCTCTCTCTCGAGCTAGGTAACACATACAAACAGCACACCGGCAAAGTAGTACATATTTGTCTTTAGAAACTGTGAGCTTCTCCTGCTGATTAAATGTGTGTATATTTACAGTACATGCAGAAATCAATAAACCCTCAATGGTGCCTGCGCTTGGCACTTCATGGTGGAAAAAAAATATGACCTGAGACAATCCAAATGGTAGAGATCCTATTGATTTTTCCCGACTGCACGGAACGAGGAGGCAGCAGTCCCAGTTAACACTCTCCAACTGATTCACCTACAGTTTCAGAGCTATTACGGCTGGATATATCTCATTGATCTGAGTAAGGTGAAATACCATTTTTAAAATCCTCCTTGAGAAAAGTTCAGTATAATTGTGAACTACCCACTTTTTCTGCTTGCTCCTAATGACATGTGGGCTGTTTATTTAATTCTAAGACAGAGATTTATGAAGCTCCTCACCAGCATTTATAGGGTGCTTTAAATCAACATTTTTGGTTGTATCTGAGGGTCACTTAAATATCTTAAAGAAAATGTAGGTTTGTTTAAAAATTTTGTCCAATTAACTACCCTGAAATCTGTGATGCTCAAACCCTATTGTGATGCAGTATAAATATACTACAATCTTCTGATACTTCACAATATTGCTATAGAATGCAGATGTTTTGCAACGTTACAGAAATAGCTGTAAAGCATCCTTGGATTGTGAAATGTTACGGAACGCATTTTAATTACTGTTGCCACATGCGCAGACTATAAAACAGACATGTCTAATCAAAGCTTTAAAAAAACACTAAACAAAGTCTTTAAGACTATGTTTTGTTTCAAAAATCGATTTCAAATCAAAATGAATATATTAAATCTGAAAATTGCTGATAAAAATCATCATGTTTCATGGATGTTAAAATACTACTCTGTGTTACAGTTACAATGCCGTTTTTGAACGATCTTTGTAAAATGCACAGGACTCATGGGGGAAATGTCATTTTACTGGACAGGAGCTCTTCATGTAAAAAACACCCAGACCTTAGCCTTAGCAATTCTTTATCAGGATACAACATATAGACTTTTCTATATATGGAGGATCATTGTTTCTCAGAACTAAGGAAGTTTGAAGATGTCGGGCCAATGACATGATTAGGCTTGTGAAGAGGAAGTGGCAGGATTCATTCTAAAGGTGCAAGCTGCTGATTGAATCATGACTCCGTGTGGGATGTGTGTTTGCTCAGAGAAAATCATCCTCGTGGGTTCTTGGCCTGAGAACTGTGTCACCACTGTGGTACAAGAAAGAACAAAGAGACGGGGGGGGGGGGGGAGAACTACATCTGGACTAGTTAACCCATATTTGGACCCCAACAGGGCACCGAGAATCTGCACAGACAAAACTGTGTAACCACATTATAGCGACTTTAAGAACCTCTGCGTGAGCTTGCTTTTCTCTCCTCCCTCCTATTCCTTCTTCCTCGTTTGTCATGTCTTAGACCATGGGTAGGCAAACTAAGGCCCAAGGGCCAGATCTGGCGCAATCGCCTTCCAATCGGGATTCAGGCCTCACCATGGGACTGAAACTGCCTTGGTCGCGCTGGTTGATGATCTCCGGCGAGCTAGGGACAAAGGTGAGAGTTGTTTCCTGGTTCTGCTGGATCTCTCAGCGTCCTTTGATACAATCGACCATAACATCCTTCTGGCCCGTCTAGAGGGGCTGGGAGCTGGGGGCACTGGGCCGTGTTCAGAAAGTGGTGGTGGGGGATGAGTGTTCAGACCCCTGGGCCCTCACTTGTGGGGTGCCTCAGGGTTCCGTCCTCTCCCCCATGCTTTTTAACATCTATATGAAGCTGCTGGGAGAGATCATCAGGGGGTTTGGACTGGGTGTCCATCAATATGCAGATGATACCCAGCTCTACCTCTCTTTCAAATCAGAACCAGTGAAGGCGGTGAAGGTCCTGTGTGAGTGCCTGGAGGCGGTTGGAGGATGGATGGCGGCTAATGGATTGAAGTTGAATCCTGACAAGACAGAAGTACTGTTTTTGGGGGACAGGAGGCGGGCTGGTGTGGAGGACTCCCTGGTCCTGAATAGGGTAACTGTGCCCCTGAAGGACCAGGTGCGCAGCCTGGGAGTCATTTTGGACTCACAGCTGTCCATGGAGGCACAGGTCAATTCTGTATCCAGGGCAGCTGTCTACCAACTCCACCTGGTACGCAGGCTGAGACCCTACCTGCCCGTGGACTGTCTTGCCAGAGTGGTGCATGCTCTGGTTATCTCCCGCTTGGACTACTGCAATGCGCTCTACGTGGGGCTACCTTTGAAGGTGACTCGGAAACTACAACTAATCCAGAATGCGGCAGCTAGACTGGTGACTGGGGGCAGCCGCCGAGACCACATAACACCGGTCTTGAAAGACCTACATTGGCTCCCAGTACGTTTCCGAGCACAATTCAAAGTGTTGGTGTTGACCTTTAAAGCCCTAAACGGCCTCGGCCCAGTATACCTGAAGGAGCGTCTCCACCCCCATCGTTCTGCCCGGACACTGAGGTCCAGCTCCGAGGGCCTCCTGGCGGTTCCCTCATTGCGAGAAGCAAAGCTACAGGGAACCAGGCAGAGGGCCTTCTCGGTAGTGGCGCCCGCCCTGTGGAACGCCCTCCCAGCAGATGTCAAAGCGATAAATAACTACCTGACATTTAGAAGACATCTTAAGGCAGCCCTGTTCAGGGAAGTTTTTAATCTGTGATATTTTACTGTATTTTTTGTTTCTATGGAAGCCGCCCAGAGTGGCTGGGGAAACCCAGCCAGATGGGCGGGGTACAAATAATAAATTATTATTATTATTATTATTATTATTATTATTATTACAACAACAACAACAACAACAACAACAACAACAACAACTTATTTATACCCCGCCCATCTGGCTGGGTTTCCCCAGCCACTCTGGGCGGCTTCCAACAGAACACTAAAATACAATAACTTATTAAACATTAAAAACTTCCCTAAACAGGGCTGCCTTCAGATGTCTTCTAAAAGTTTGGTAGTTATTTTTCTCTTTGACATCTGGTGGGAGGGCGTTCCACAGGGCGGGTGCTACTATCAAGAAGGCCCTCTGCCTTGTTCCCTGTAACTTAGGTTCTTGTAGCGTGGGAACCGCCAGAAGGCCCTCGGCACTGGACCTAAGTGTCCAGGCAGAACGATGGAGGTGGAGATGCTCCTTCTAAATCTGGCCTGTGGACACGGTGTTTTTACATGAATAGAATGTGTGCTTTTATTTAAAATGCATCTCTGGGTTATTTGTGGGGCATAGGAATTCGTTCATTTCCACACACCCCTCAAAATATAGTCCGGCCCCCTACAAGGTCTGAGGGACAGTGGACCTGCCCCCTGCTGAAAAGGTTTTCTGACCCCTGTCTTAGACTGAGGACAGGAACCGTCTTGGTACTGACTTTTTAAAGCCATTCTGGGAGCCATCATGGCTAAAGGGTGCAATAGAAATGAGATAAATAAATAAATGGAAATTTTGTTGTTGTTTAGTCGTTTAGACATGTCCGACTCTTTGTGACCCCATGGACCAGAGCATAACCAATTCTGGCCAGGCAGCAAAATTAAAAACTGTACCTTGACGGTTCCAAATCAAAGGCATTAAAGATCTAAACAATGTTTACATCGTCAAGCTATTGGCCATACTCCCAATCTCCTGAAACCAGGGGGAGAGAAATGGCATAAATGCGGAAAGTAAGGGCAATCTCTTACGAGATGAATGTTGTAAGACCGAGCAAGTGAAGTTTAAGCAGTATAAACAGGCTTAAGCAGCGCTGGTAGGCTGAGAGCTGTGTTCAGCTGCTGAGGCAATTCAGCGATTCATAAAACAGAACAAGTGGAAGCCAGAAACAGAACATCGCAATGCAGAATGTTCCTTTTAAGGGTTCAGTTGGTGAACGATGCCTTCTTTTCAGGAAATTCCAATCCATTCCCTCCGTTTACTTTCTCTCCCACCCACAATATTCAGTTGGCAGCCTGTGACTAGAGTATGCCTAGTCCTCACTCGACTGTTCTTCTTTCCCACATAGCCAATTTTGGGGGGAGACTTTATAGAATCAACTTGGTCTGAACTATCACAAGCCTTCTAAACACAAACCACTTCACTTCGGAGGACAGGACACAAACTATTATGGCAAAGTTGACTATAACAAGGAATTATTTTAAAGTGTACATAACTGCGTAAGTGTATGAACCAGTATTATAGTATTGTGTTTTTACCAATTTTTTGTTGGGAGCAGCCCAGAGTGGCTGGGGCACCCTAGTCAGAGGGGCAGCATATAAATAAATAACAAATAATAATAACAGTAATTACTACTACTACTACTACTATTATACAGTATTTCCCTCTCTCCTACCTTTCAGGGTCCACTAGGACCACCCAGTCCAAGAGTTAAGTTGGATATGTTCCCTATGAAGGTGTCAGCATAAAATAAAGAGTTGGTCCACTATCCTCAGTAGGCACTATTAAGGGATATCGGTTTGTTTTCGTACCTGTTTTAATAATGTATCTTGTGTTCTCATTTTGTATTTTTTTTGTTGTGAACTGCCCTGGGATCTTCAGATGAAAGGCGATATATTATTATTATTATTATTATTATTATTATCATTCCATTTTATTTTGACGAGTTCCATTCGCTGAAAGGCAGGCAGTGAATATTCTCGGGGAGATAGGAAGTCTTCATTAGCCCTTACTTGAAATATTTTGATGGTTTTTAAGCACATTTCAAAGGTGATTGACCGAGAGAGCAATTCATCAAGGCCTGTGGTTGCACAACCTCCACTTATTTTAATAAGGCTTGTGAGGGACCAATCCAAACCCCACTGAGATGAAAGGTGGCTGTTCTCAGCAGCGCTGGGTGGATTGCACTTTGTGTGTGTGTGTGTGTGTGTGTGTGCATCTGTGCACACGCACGCCTGCGTGCGAGGCACCTTCTCGCACAACAGCCTGTTAACGTGTTTGGAAATTTACAAGATTTGCTCTTTCATGCCGTATGGGGGGAAACCTGATGCTACAAAAGAACGTTCAAAAGGAGGCAATTATTTCCCCACCCCCAACGACGGAGAAAACCTCTGATCGATTCTTATATGAAGGGGCTTTTTGTTACCCAAGCGGGACAAAAAAAAAAAAAAAGGGAAAAAAGGCACAATTAAAGGTGAGTTTAAAGCTCACTAGAAATGTACAGAGCATCAGCAAAATCTGAGCAGTGCTCCGCTTTGGAATTGTTTTTCTACTTCTCGGTTCTTTTAAATGGTTTTCTATGGCAGGGACATTTTTCTTAATTAGTCACAGCTAATTAGTGTTCTGGCATAGACAAGTAATCAGAAATGTCAGAGCTGCAAGGCTACATCTCCCTAATCCTTTGATAATAATTTAGCCTCCTGGGAGGGCCTCAAGCTGCGGTAAGTAGTGGCTTGACAATAAGGCGAAATTAGGTGGGCAGCAGACCATTAGGATAGAGAAATAAAAAAGCACTACCAGGTCCTGCTGAGCACCATCAGGCAACTAACTACATTGCCAGATGAGGTGCCTGTTTAAGCCGGTGTTGTTAATTAGCTGATTCTACCAGACCTGCTGCATATGCCCAGGTGCATCAGGCAAAAATGTCTCTTTCTGGCTTTGTGCCAAGTGACGGTTGTGTTCTTTCTGAGCTTCTCGAAACCTGATAGCAGAAGTCCACATATTTCTCAAAGATTATTTTGACTTATCAAAGAAATACGCAGCTCAACAAGCTACAATGCATTGTCTCGTGAGGCTCCCTCTAGGGAGTTAGTCACGCTTCTCTCAAATTTCCCCCCGATTTTCATTCTCATGCAGGCTTTCGATTCAGGAAGAGGACTTTTAAGAGCTCACTGGCCCAGTCTCAACTTGCAGGAGATGTTCTGGCATAGAATTGAGATCAAAAGAAGAGCTTGCTTTAAAAAAAAAAACGAAAGAGAGAGCGCCAAAGCCCCAAACTTGCAAACGATCATTTAATGTGGCAAAATGGAAGATGATGCGCTGAAACTCACTTGACAAGGTTGTAATCTGAGAACGAGCTGTTTTGAAAGCTGAAGTTTGTATCTTGAAAGAGTTGGAGAAAACACACACACACACACACACAGAATTATGGCAATGAATACTAAGTGTGAATTAGTAAAGGGACCCCTGACCATTAGGTCCAGTCAAGGACGACTCTGGGGTTGTGGCACTCATCTCGCTTTATTGGCCGAGAGAGCTGGTGTACAACCTCCAAGTCATGTGGCCAGCATGACTAAGCCGCTTCTGGCGAACCAGAGCAGCACACAGAAACGCTGTTTACCTTCCTGCTGGAGCAGTACCTATTTATCTACTTGCACTTGATGTGCTTTTGAACTGCTAGATTGGCAGGAGCAGGGACCGAGCAACGGGAGCTCACCCCGTCGCGGGGATTCGAACTGCCGACCTTCCAATTGGCAAGTCCTAGGCTCTGTGGTTTAACACACAGCGCCACCCACGTCCCTCCAAGTTTGAATTATTAGGACAGAGTTAAAACAGACAGGACAGAAAAGTGCTATTGAAACCACAGCAGTATCAAAAATATTGATGGCAAAAAACCATTCAAACATGACATAGATAAGTTATGAGCGTCCAGGCCACAGTGGCAGGATGCTACCATTCGAAGTAATAAATCTCCATATGTACAAAGCTCAGTCTTGGGTGGGCTCTTATAATGCATCATAGGCTGCCATGTGGCCAACCAGCAAGTTCCTTGAAGGAAGGGCAGAATGCAGAAGTGATGCATATAGTATTTTCTTATTTAAGACTGAGAACAAATGCTCACAGATCTCCATTACGACACCGCAAACTTCAGAAAAAGAAACCCTGTTCCACCAAGCAGCCTCTAGTGTATCACAGACCCTGCATTATTAGCCTGTGCCTTCCTTCGACGGGAAAATGCTGAAATGCGGTAAATGTTATTAGCATTCAATTCAGATTGTTGTTATACCCCCAAATCACGGAACCATCTGTTTCATTGGATGCAAAAAAATAAACATTAAAATGCACATCAAGAATGGTTATGACCAAGTCAAGAGTGCCGTTCACATCCAACTGCCTTCGACATGAAAGCATTGCTTGTACTACAAAACAAAGGTCAGAGAAAGTCAAAAGCAACAAAAATAGCAGATTATATGCATTGGTCGCTCCAGTCCTTCAAAGTCAATGGATTCTGCCAGCTTAAACTCTAGGTCACAGAGAACATTCTTACCAACTCCTTCCTTATGTGCAACATGAGGCATGTACTTAGGCAGAGATTTAGCATTCAATGCCAGTAATATATTGGTAGCAGAGAAATCACCTCTCATTTTCACCCAGCACCCAGAAGTGAATTGACCGAAGCTGATTAAAGGAGGAGGAGGAGAAGGAGAAGGAGGAGGAGAAGAAGAAGAAGGAGAAGAAGAAGAAGAAGAAGAAGGGAAAGGACCATTTTCAGGGGCAGCTTTCAAGTTGCTGCAATGGTGTAGCTACCCCAACCCCCCTTGGCCAACATTTGAACAAGATCTTTTGGGAAGGCCGCACTGGTCTCGCTCCCACAAGCTACTAACGTCTTGGCACTCAGATGTGCAGATTCAAAGTTGGAACAGCAAGGCAAGGGCATTGAGAGAAGTGTTCTTTTCGCTGGTCCTTGACATCAGAGCCCCTGTCTTTTGGAAAATCCACCAAGCCAAGAATATTTCCCAGAAATACGACAATTCTTTTTGGTTTTCAAGTGAGTGGTAAGGCCTGAGGTTCAACAGCTGCAGAGTTCCTTTAATCTATTCTGGGCATATGGTATTTCACATTTTAATTGGGCATATTGCTAACTACTCCAGTCCCTAGAGATAGGGTGGGTTATACATGGAAATGGGCTATGGAGGAGGGAATCACTGGAGGTACTCAAAAGACGTACATAGCTTAGCGACAAAGTTGCTGACCAAATATGTTACAGGGGTGCATTTAAACTAAGAGCCGATTCGAACAGTTGGATTTTTCATATGTATGATCGCATGGAGACTAGCTAGCGTGAACATGTGGAGAGCCAGCAGCAATTTCTGTGATTGCAACTGCTGGAAAAAATGAAGCCATGATCACACTAAGCTTTTGCAAAACAGCTGTTTAATCAGGACAAAGTTAGTAGTGTAGAATGACCCTCCAAATGGAAGAAAACTCCATTGGCCACATTTGAAAGCTTGGGCAGAAAGAAAGGGACAACTTGTGCTCAATTATTACACTGTAATTATTTCATCTCTCTCTCTCTCTCTCTCTCTCTCTCTCTCTCTCTCTCTCTCTCATTGGAATCTATCTTTTATACTTCCAACCCATACATTCTAAGTCCATTTTGTGATATCCGAGAATGGTGAATCTATGTTTTCTATGGTTAGGATGAACAACTGTATGGTACAGCCACCAACTTGGTTTCAATATCTTTTGATGCAATTTATATTCAAAATAAGCTTCATTTTGCAGGCTGAAAACATGCAAAAAGAAAGAGGCCGATTTATATTCAAAATAAGCTTCATTTTGCAGGCTGAGAAAGAGGCCGAGAAACAAGGCCCACAGCAATTGGGTAAGTTGCTCTTCTTGACTAAGGTGGTTTCAAAACCTACATAATATTACCAGCATCATTTCTGTCCAGTCAATTGGAGCTTGACAGAAGGCAACCAACAGCCCACTGGCAGATCAACAGTCATTTCCTATTGGACCAGCCATAAGAAGAATGTTACCACGCATCATTTTCTTCTTGACTTTTGGCTCACTGACTTCCTCTTGGGGCTCTGGGGAGGGTCTCCTTGCAAGCCTCAGGGACTTTTCAGCTCTCTCTCACACCATTTCTGGTTAGAGTTTATTTCCCAATGCCGTGCGTATACATGGTCACACACGAGTCTATTGTGCGTAAGGGGGATGCCTGTCATGTATAATTTAGCTGAGATTCCTGCATTGCAGGGGGTCACATTAAATAACCCTCAGGGTCCAACTCTACAATTCTATGACTTGATGGACTTGGGTCTGATCCAGCACCACTAAGCAAGAATATATACTCAGGATAGCGTGACATTAATTAGTGATGCCTTAACTATTCCAAGAGCCTGAAACTGCACTTTCGTTTTTGTAAATTAAACACACATCTGGTGGGCCCACAGAGATCCCTTAAAAAAAATGTAGAGCACCCAAGACTTGCAAGAAATAGCATTCTTCTACTTTACTTGACACCTTCTCTCCTTTTCATAACAGACATTATCTTCATATTTATTTCACAAATGACAATATGTCAAACTGATATGTAACCCAAAGAAATGTGAAGAAGCATTATTATTTCAGGGAAAGAAGCATATATGTGGATCAAAAAGCATGTTTACCACAGAAATAACATTTTTAATGAGCAACATTCACCTTTGCCACATGACCAGGTTAACACCAGCTAATTTTATTTTTTAAGTCGGTTACTTTAGCATCTCATTTACTAAGCCTAATGCCAATTAAAACTCCGCTGGAACAGGTAGAGATGGTGGCGCATTGTTAATATTTCACACAGGAATGTGAATCTGTGTTTAACCAACTAGGGTGAGCTTTGTGAGAGAGCTCTTACTGCTGTTATTGTGGAGGAGAAAGTGGCAAGATAAAAACTGCTGTCACAGTGTGTGTTGTAGAGACAGCTGAAGCACATCGACACGGCTTTCACAATTGGAGGTGTCGGTTTGCCAATAGCTACAACAAAAGCCCTTTTAAAAAGCACAGGGGACTAAATTCTCCGGTGCGATGCAACAGATCCATAGCAATTTCTTAGCCCAGTTCCATAGATTTTAGAGAGTATGGTTTTGGAACCAGGCGATATACGGCAACTCAGATGTTTACTTTTTAGGCCAGTTTTCACCCCTGACGTGGGCTGCTGAAGTCGATCACGTAAAAACCCTTCAAACCAAAACACAACCAAGTAACCAAAGTTATAGTTAAAACTAACAACTTTAAACCGGAGGCTTGCATCCAGTGCAGTGCTAAGTAAGCAAAAGGATTCCTGCTGGTGCAATGGGATTCCTCCCACTTCTGCCTGACACAGGACTCCAGCATCTGTCCTGGGTTTCTCCCAACCACCCAGAGCAGAGTTTTGGAGGGTTTGTGGGTGGGAAGGAGAGGGGGTGAAGTCCTGTTGTGCAAGCAGGAATTATTGTGCTGATGGGATGCTGATTTAGCACCACATTGGATACAAGACCAAAAGGACACAGTTAAAACAGCCATAGATTAGAAGCCACATGGAGTAAATATGCTTTCACTGCCCATCTAAAGCCCATCAAGGATGGCACTTGCCTCAGCTCCTTTGGGAAGGAAGTCCAGCATAATCTAGTTTGTAGCCAGGGGGGAACAGAGCTTTGTTCTCCTCCTTCCCACCCCATTTAAATGCCCAGGTAAAGATGAGTTGCCCTTTAATGTCTAGCCCCAATAAAGAAAAGCCTAAAACCTGTTTTTTCCTCACCATGGGCTCACAGGAGTTGGGCTACAAACCAGCTCTTCCCTGTGCAGAGGATTTTTAAAGTACTCTCTAATCGTATAACAATTTGTGAATTTCCATAAGTTTTCCCATTGGGCCATGGTTATTGAATGGCCAAAATCTTGTGACCACCAGGTGAGAGGGTTAGTTAAGGGGAGGAGAAGGAGGGAAGAGAACAGCGTGCTCCTTCTTCCTGTGAGTTCTCTTGCTGCTCAGTAAGCGCAGTTAATAGGCATGGTCTTTGCTGGGCACATTCAGAGATCCAGACCCATACAGGATGATGCTAGCAGCTTGCAAGTCCCAGGTAAGAATCACCACCAGATGCTGTGGTCCAGCACAAAGACTGTTACCTGATCTATGTTTTCCTATTCCCTCCCCAATCCTCTCCTAGCTTCCACCATGGCATCTCACTGCTGAACAGGTAAACTCCATCTACTGGAAAGCCCTATGTTTGTCTGACTTAAGGTAGAAGTTCCATGTGATTGCAGTGACTCATTCATGCAAGCTAGACTGCTTCAGGAGTGGGCAACCCGTGCCACAAGCAGGCCCCACATTAGGGACTTGTCCTAATAATTTTGGCATGTAAGTCAATTTAGTCAATGGTCTGTTTGACATGTAACACTAGACCATAGTTTAGTGCTGCAAGACATGAGCCTTGGCGGGCCCTGAACAGTTTGATCCCGGCTTGATTGAACAAAATAAGACAAATATCAAAGCAAAAGCTCTCTGTTCACCAGAGGAGGGTGTAGGGAAAGAGGTAAAGATTCTTTCCCATCAAGTACTGAACAATGGTTTATCATTATGGGCAGCCTAGGCCAGTAGGGTTGCCTTATTTCAAAAAGTAAAAAATCCAGACAGAAAAGAAATTTGATGTTTTTGAGCTATTGCTGAGGAATATCAGCAAAAACGACACTGCCGACATGGGCTGCCATACGTCTGGATTTTCCTACACATTTAGCTGATTTCCACCTGGACGCAGCTTGCGGCTGCAGTATTCTGGATATGTCTCTGCAAATTCCAGATGTATGGCAACCCTATAGGCCAGTGACTTAGATAGTATTAAGTGCTGCTTTATTACCTAACATATATACTTCATAGAAGCCTGTTATTAGGTATAGAGGCTATTTGTAGAAAAAAACCAACAGGAACTGAACTTGCACTTATTTTGGAACAAACCCATTTACTTCAATGTTAACTCAACAGGCATACTTGCAACTTTTTTTCTGGTCATAGCAGTAATACTCCTTGTTTGCCAACACAAATAAAAGTCACAGCTGTTGATTCCAGAAAAGTTACGGTATAACGAACGCTGAGGAAGCCCCACAACCAATATTATTATATCGAAGAGCAGTGCTTTCTGTTTCTCTTGTCGTATTCAGCTTATCCAGTCAAACCATTTCTTCAAAAAACCTTTCACGAGGTCTTGCTTACTGATTTGAGCAAGTGCATGATTATGCAGAAATGAGGTTATGAGATGCTAACATTCAAAATAAAAAATAGGCATGGAAAAGAAAGAAATAAGCAGACTGTGCCCCTCAGTTCATCTTCTGTCTCCTGAAAAATATGTGCCTGTTTTTACACACTCATTTACGGGGTGCTTTGGAATGTCTTTCTGATCTCAGTGTTGCGGGGTTGACTTTACCTTGTCGTCGCAAGGTGGACGACAATGATGTGTGTTTTTTTCTTTCCCTTTCTTGCCTACATACATTTCCTGACCTGAAAAAGCCCCATGAGAGGAGTTAACTCCTGCTGCCTTCTCCTGGGCTTCCATTTAAGCATGGGAAGTTGGAGAGGGAGCCGAGATCAGTGTCCTTGCTGATTTTCTTTAAGGAAAACCTTTCCTTTTGCCTTAAAAAACCCCCACAAAAATTAAGCTCCCTGTGATTCTAGGAAAGTCCAGCTGAGGGCATCATGGGGTTTTCTGGAAGCTTGGACACCCTAGGAAAGCTGAAGAAGAGCAAAGACCACCAGAGAGACGATTTGTAGAAGGAAAGAATCATAAACCCCATCCACGTCTGCTCTTGCAAAATGTCTAAAAGAATTTATCCAAATCGCTCTGATCGTTTTTGGATGCATCCTCCCCCTCATCACCTGAAGGAGAATGGTTAAAAAATGGAAGAAATCCAAGTCTTCCTAGTCTGCGGACTTGATTGAGCTCTGTGATGGCAGAGCCCAAAATCTTTGTTGAAGCATTGGGGATGATCCAGTGAGTTATTGTACTGTACAGAAAAACAACAGCAGCTTAACTTTCCCAACTACTGGATGCCATGTTGAAAGCCTGGTTGTGTTTTTTTTTTACAAAAATACATCTTAGCACAGAATCAGGACTGTGTGCTCAGTACATCGCAGGAGCGAGTGCTATGGATCTGGCCCAACGCCCACTGAAATCTCTATCAAGGTTCCTATCTAAGTTTTAAACATTTGGAGAGAGAGAAATCACAGTGCAAACAGGCAGAAAGCCTAAGAAATGAACCATATGCTTGCAGATCCCGCTGCAACACCAAACTGATGCAGAAGTTGCTAATATGTCTCTGGTACTTTGTAAAAATGCCAGCTGGAGGGATGGAGTTGTTCCCCTCCTCCCTTTTTACCTCTGCAAGGCATCGTAGCTTTCGCAAATAAATAAATAAACCGTTCCTTCACACATACTAACACTTAGCTTATTAAAACAGATGATACTTTTCAAAAATAATTTTAGAACCGTTCAGAAGTGTCTGTAAGGAAAGGGACTGAGCGCTAAAGTCAAGCTCCTTTCGAGCAGTCAAGCTAACAGACGACAAACGGCGACACGAGAGTCTTGCGAAGCGAGACCTTCCGCAAACTACCGCGAGCGAAGTGTCACTGCAAAGGCTGTGAATCGCTGTTGTGAAAACATTTGCGGCAACTTGCATAATTAAACGAAACTGCCAGAAAAGCTTTCTAAAATGCCGTGGAGATGGAACATAAATAAAGATGCACCGCCGTGGCAAATGGTAAGGCGAATTCAGACCCGGTGCAAGAACTGACCGTAGTGAACTGCAGAAGGATATTAGACTTCTCCAACAGTCTTAGGAGAGGCTGCTAGAGGAGTCTGGGCTTACCCAGACTGATGCGCTCAGTGCTCTAAATACACATAAAATGGGCTCGTGATATTTCTAGCTGCTGAGAGCAAGCGACTTATGAGTTCCTTGTCGTGTGTGTATGTTGCGGTCCTGGAATATATTTAATAGGGCTAGTTCTGGAGTTGCTTCTATTGCCTGTTTTGTTATTCTGGAGATTTCGTGGCGTGAACATAGACCACTGGTACCAAAATGTATGGGAAACCACCCTATTGTTAGGGACCATGCTGAGGAGGGCTACACTGAGGAAGAATGGTGGGAGCCACTCCCTCCCCCTGATCCTGAATCTATCAGGAGCAGGAAGACAGTATAGATTTGGAACAGTGGTTTGCAGAGGGCCATAGTTCAGAAGGCAGAAGCTGGGGAATACTGGATAGGGAACAGCTAGCAGAAGAAACACTAGAAGAGAGAAAGAGTTAACAGATTCACAGTTTCTGGACAGCATTCACACCCCCCCCCCCTTTCCAAAGACATGAAGAGCTCAGAATGTGTTATAACAGAAAGCACAGAGGGTACAAAATCAGATTACAAGATGCAGGAGTGTTGTAGATTAATAGGGACGGAGTGGGGGAGTGAGCCTTAATTGGGAGCACCACCATTTCTAGGTAGACATTTTCTTTTATCTCTCACTGTGATTATTAAAGAATCTAACTGGTAAGACATTCCTTTCGTTTGATCATTTTATTTACTGCCACGGGGGAGGAAGCTGATTCCCTGAAGCCTGACACCTATAGAGAAGTCAACCAACAAACTTAGACTAGCACACAGACAAGCCTTCATCCCAATATGCTTCCTCTTTATCACATACACAGGACTACAAGACAACCTATCCACCCCAAGAGCACACAAATTAATCTAGCTAACCAGACCCAACAACCTAGTTCCCCCCCTGCAAACAAGCCATACTGCAATCAACTGAACACAACCAACCAAGCTCTGGACCCCCAATCTCTTGCAATATCAATATCTATCTATCTATCTATCTATCTATCTATCTATATAAACAAAGGACCTGCTCACATGATGCTGACACAAACCCCGATGCTAACACTAGGCAACAGAGCAAAATAACATCTCCCCCCGCCCTTTTCCTTCAGCTGAAAGATGTCTATGACCAAAGTGTCTCTCACTAAATGTAAATGAACTGTGAAAAAGACTCCATCACTTCAAAGTGGAGATGACAGATGATACCTTTCCCTGTTTATCTGTTTTGTAACCCCCCCAAAAAACTGTAATAATTTTTTTTTAAAAAAAAATCAGGATCACAGCTCTCCGTGGGGAGAGTCGAGGGGCTGAAATTTGCAACACCCCGAGGAAATAGATCACTCAGAAGAGCGGTCCGTACAAACCAGTACAAGCGTATATGTTTAGATCATTCAAGAGCTTGCTCATTTATTTATGCTTTTTAAAAATTTGCATACTGGCTTTCATCCGAAAATCACAGGGCAGTTTACAGAGCTCTGCACTGAAAGTGTGTCTGTGGCCATTTTGCATTAGGAGGACAACAATGCAAAGACAGAGCAGGAGGGATGGAGAACAAGGCAGAGAATGTTGAGAGTGAAAGGTGGACTCACCGTTGGGAGTTTTATTTTTGTGTGAGCACTTGTGACATCCAGGAGGGACACCCATCCATGGAAATGCAAATTGCAAGTCTGAAGTGTGAGTGAGGGTCCTCTCTCAACTGTTATCTAGGTAAAGGTAAAGGGACCCCTGACCATTAGGTCCAGTCGTGACCGACTCTGGTCTTGCGGCGCTCATCTCGCTTTATTGGCTGAGGGAGCCGGCGTACAGCTTCCGGGTCATGTGGCCAGCATGACTAAGCCACTTCTGGCGAACCAAAGCAGTGCACGGAAACGCCATTTATCTTCCCACGGGAGCGGTACCTATTTATCTACTTGCACTTTGACGTGCTTTCGAACTGCTAGGTTGGCAGGAGCAGGGACCGAGCAACGGGAGCTCACCCCATCACGGGGATTCGAACTGCCGACTTTCTGATCGGCAAGTCCTAGGCTCTGTGGTTTAACCCACAGCGCCACCCGCGTCCCTCAACTGTTATCTAGTTGCGGCCAAACTCTCAGACTACAGCAAAGGGAGATAGGTGAGGAAAGGAAGAATCTGTTGGCTCTGCTGAGTCACCAGCAACTTTTTTCTCTTCTTCACGAAATGTTGCCATTCCAGCCAGCCATTGCAAGAACTAAGAACTAGCCCACGAGTTAGTTTCCCACATCCTCATCCCATTTCCTTATGTGTTGTGGTTATTAGATTTTGAGCCTGAGGGCAGGGACCGCCTTAATTCTATTTGCAAGCCAATCAGGGGGCAGTTTGTCAGCTGAAGATGGGGGCAGGCAAAGAGGCTCTGAATAAACATACACAATGAGCTTGTGCAAAGCACATGGTTTAGGAGAGATTGGAAGGAGATGACGACCAAACTGAGAATAATTCATGTATATACCATCTAAAAGATATTTCATCTAAAGCCCCACATACAGGATATCTGGCCACGTACTATTAGAAGGGGACTATTGACAGTTGATAGAGAGAAAAGCAGAATGGATTTGCCCTGCTTGGACCAGCATAGGATATAGCAACCAGTTATGTGAACCACTGTGATAATTTCATCTATTTAAGATCAGAGTGCAGAGGATTCACCAAAACATAATATCCCATCATCACCATCACCATCAGGAAATGCAATATGCTATGTGGCAGCTCTTTTTTTAAAAAAGATAGGGTGAAGTTACAATGACAGCATAGCCCTAGTATCTTTATACTAACTTATTTGTCAACCAGTATCCCTCTTGGGTATAGAATAGTTAAGGCCGGTTTGTCAACGCGGCAATAACCAACAAAAACAAGCCTCTTGCTCTGCGGTTGCAGCCCGAAAGAGAAGCTCGTAATATTCAGACAGATCACTTGGGATTCAGACAGCTACTTATACTTACATCAAACAGTTTTTCTATGTACATTTCTTCATTGACCTTATCGCGAAGTATGTCTTGGTTCTGACGAACAAACGTTATGTAAGTGTCTGCTAGATCCATCCCCGGTTTCTGTGAGGGGGGGGGGAGAGAAAGAAAGATTGGGGGCAGGGGCAGGAGGAAAGACCACAGAGGTATAACTTGCACTGTGTGATAAATCTTATTCTTCAGATAAACACACATTTATACAAATAATAATAATAAAAACATGCACATATGCACATCATTTTGTCTCATCCAAAATCCGTATCAGATTTGACAGAAATTTACAGCAGGTCTGGAATTTAAATTTGGTGAACGTGGAGTCCGTTCTTCTAACAGAAGCAGACTCTGGTCTGTTTTCAAAGAGCTTCCCTCCCCGGCCCCACCTCCCCAAAATATACAGTAATGCATGTTTCAAGTGTCACTGATATATATTTTCTTTCCAGATGTGTATTTTGCAGGTGGTGACACACAGAGGCAATCATACGGAAAGAAAAAGAAAAACATAGCAGTGCACAGTAGTGAGAGGAAAATGCCGTAATTTGATTGTGAATGGAAAGGCTTCTATAAATACCATGAGACGTTTCATGCGCAATACTATGAAAAATATATATATATTAAAGTCCATTATATTTACTCATCCATACATACACAGTTGTGGTCTGCAGTCTGGATGTATAGTAGCATAGCATGGATATGAAAACAAAAGATGGATACATTACAAGTCAAGAAAACACACGGTACTTTTTACTGTTCTCCCTCCTTCCCTGCCCCGCCCCAGGTTGGTCTTGGAATCAACCCAAGTTTGAGACTGAGGAATTCACATGACATAGTTTGGAGGAGAAACTTTAGGCGAATTCAACAGGCTTTCATTATTTCTTCACTTGCCTGATCTGAAAAGTTTCAAAGTGTTGGCAGGATGAAGACCCTAGGGCAGAGGTTTTCAACCTTTTTGAGTCCACGGCTCCCTTGACCAATGACATTCTTTCTTCAGTACCCTTGTCGCGCTCAGGAGCCCAGTTAGGTCATCCCTTGCCTGCAAAGCTGGCAGCCTCTTATAATGGCAATGGTGCCCACCTGAGAGGTGACAGAACTGAGTTCCGCTGAGCTCTGGCTGAAAAAGCCATTATATTACTATTATTATATTATTATTATTATTATTATTATTATTATTATTATTATTATTTCACCCTTCCTTCTGAAAGAGTCCAGGGTGTCAAACACATTCACAGCAAGCTATTTTTAAAGAAGTTTTCTAAAAACAGTTAAACACCTCTAAAACAGTTAAAACGGTCTAAAAAATGTTCTGTCTTTCAATCATCTCAAGATTGCCAAGAATGGTGTTCAGTCATCAAATGCCTGGATAAACAGGAATGTTTTCAAATTCCTTCTGAAAACCAGTAATCATGATTGAGAAAAGGTGGGTGTATCACACCTTAAATGGTTAAAAGATCAGTGAAGGTGGTGAAGGTCCTGTGTGAGTGCCTGGAGGCGGTTGGAGGATGGGTGGCTGCTAACAGATTGAGGTTGAATCCTGACAAGACAGAAATACTGTTTTTGGGGGACAGAGGGCAGGTGGGTATGGAGGACTCCCTGGTCCTAAATGTGGTAACTGTGCCCCTGAAGGACCAAGTAGGGGTCATTTTGGACTCACAGCAGTCCATGGAAGTTCAGGTTAATTCTGTGTCCAGGGCAGCCGTCTACCAGCTCCATCTAGTATGCAGGCTGAGACCCTACCTGCCCATGGACTATCTCGCCAGAGTGGTGCATGCTCTGGTTATCTCCCACTTGGACCACTGCAATGCTCTCTACATGGGGCTACCTTTGAAGGTGGCCCAGAAACTGCAACTAATCCAGAATGCGGCAGCTAGACTGGTGACTGGCAGTGGCCGCCGAGACCACATAACACTGGTCCTGACCTACATTGGCTCCCAGTACGTTTCTGAGCAGAATTCAAAGTGTTGGTGTTGACCTTTAAAGCCCTAAACAGCCTTGGCCCATTATACTTGAAGGAGCATCTCCACCCCATCATTCTGCCTGGACACTGAGGTCCAGCTCCGAGGGCTTTCTAGCGGTTCCCTCACAGTGAGGTTACAGGGAACCAGGCAGAGGGCCTTCTCAGTAGTGACACCTGCCCTGTGGAACGCCCTCCCATCAGATATCAAGGAAATAAACAACTATCTGACTTTTAGAAGACATCTGAAGGCAGCCCTGTATAGGGAAGTTTTTTAATGTTGGGTGTTTTGTCGTCTATTTAATATTATTTTGTTGTTGTTGTTGTTGTTCGATTGTGGGTCTTTGCAGTTGTTCCTCTTTCCAATTATGTTTTTAACTATCTTAATGCTTAAGTCAGCATTGATCTTAACTATTAACTCTGATTAACAGGGTATGCTGGGAAGCTTTAGTGTGAATACTGGTTAGCTTTAGCCATGGTTTTATGTTCTGATGTAGCCATAATTAACACCAGTTGTGGGGAAGCCAGGGAGAGGTGAGGTGAGGGGATCTTTAGCTTACTCTCTTAACCATGACTAAAGGAATCAGGAGCATTGTGTGTTCAACACTTTTACTGAGGTCCCTATTTCAGCACATCAGAACCCCCCCCCCCCAAATTATGTCACAACCTCTCTTGAGAGGAGGACAATGGCACTTTTTGTGCTTTGTACAGAACGTGGCGTATCTAATAAGTGTCGATTTTGCATTAAAATAGCTCAAAAGTGTTTTTTAAAAAATCTTAATTTGCCTAAGAAGCTCAAGAACTTTGGCCAAAGAAAGCTCAACAACTTTTCTGTCCAGGTTTTCACTGTTCGAAATATGGCGCCCCTAATTTAAACTTAAGGTGTAGTACTATTTCAACATTATGTATGTTACAGCAATGTTTTCAGGGGATTTCACAAGGAGGAAAAATGAAACCAAATTGTGATCAACATCACAAATGAACAGAGTTTGGAAGTTGGTATTATGTTGAGGAGCAATTCTTCCCAACAAATTGCTCTTTAATATCTTTAGCGAAACATGCAAATTTGGTTTCAAGTTAGTTGTTGTTGTTTTTTCTTTAAAAAAAGAGATAGCCTGAAAGCAGTCGATTCTTGGGGGGGGGGGGGGATTCCCATTAGCAATCTTTCTCCCTTTTTCTTGGAAATGTTTACCTAATTTGTGACATATGGGAATTTCACACCTAGTGAATATATTTTCATGTAGCTTGTAGCATGAGACTCTAATCATTAGAAGAATATACACAAGAATGATAACTGCAACAGCTGGTGACATTTACCAATTAGAATTACAGTTCTTTAAAACACTAT
This sequence comes from Podarcis tiliguerta, assembly GCF_965153285.1. Taxonomy (NCBI): domain Eukaryota; kingdom Metazoa; phylum Chordata; class Lepidosauria; order Squamata; family Lacertidae; genus Podarcis; species Podarcis tiliguerta. Next base: position 18,942,854 of record NC_139543.1, on the reverse strand, counting down.
CTCCCCCCCCCCTCCAGTGTACACAGGGTAATTATCTCTGATAAATTGCTGGAAAAAAAATCTAATTTTCCTTTTAAATAGTTTTACTCACTGTCTATACATGCCTCGATAAACACGAATGATTCTCCAAAGAACTACAGTGGTTAAGTTCTCCTTTATAAAGCTAATGAAGCTGGATTAAACAGCTAATTAAGAGCCATTAAAACTCCCTTTTATGAAAATTTACTTAGGGAGCGCATTTTAAACAAAAAGATCTACGGCACTTTCAAATATTTAAGATACACTACCTAAGTCACTAGAAACTTTTTAAAGGCACTATTTGAAAAGTGCTTCTCAAACAGAGCCTTTTGACTTGCAAGTCTAAGATCTGACAAGCTGCTTTGTTAACTGGCCTAGGATTATTTATTTTAGAATTAAGGAGACAAGATATATTTCTGAAGCCATGTCAGCGTAAAGGGATTTATAGTTATTGAGCAAAACTGGAAAAATGGAATGGGGAAACTGAGAACAGAATTGTGAGTGTGCCTGTCTACACGCTAGTGGGTTGTCCGCTTACGGACTGGAGTTCTCGCAAAGGGAGTGAAAATTCAGAATGCAAAGGTCACTATTGCAGTCGTTTTCAACCAGTATGCCATGGCACCCTGGGGTGCCTCGAATGAAGGTCAGGGGCGCCACTGTTCCTCTTTCCTTCCCGCCCTTCCTCTGATGCCGTCCCGTGTCTCTGCCTCCCAAAGAGAGAGGAGAGGAGGCTGAGGGAACACTCCACAAAGGAGAGTGTTTGAAAAGGGGTGAGAGGTTGCCAGCTCTCCAGGCAAGGGGTGACATAACTGGGCTCCTGAGCCCCACAGGGGTGCTGTGGAAAGAATGTAGCTGGTCAAGGGAGCCGTGGACTCAAAAAGGTTGAAAACCTTTGCACTATTGGCATACTTTGCTCACTCTGTGGTGCTGCAACACCTTACATTGCTCTGCAAAACCAGGAATTTTGTGACCAACGACATGTTGTGACCTCACTTCCTGTTGAACATGTTGTGACCTCACTTCCTGTTGAACATCAAGTGCTTGGTGGAGACTTATTAAATTTCACGCAGGCATTTTCGGCAAGCCTTTTCTTCATTTTACAGTTAATTTCAACTTATTTTATCTTTTTTTTTGTAACCTGATTACACAGTTCTTAAAAGCTGTGGTGTTAAGCAATAAGTGGAAATTCAGTATTAGACTCAGAACAGATCAACTGGAATGAATGGATCTAACTGAGTCACGTTCATAACTTTCAGCGGGTCAACTCTGAGTAAAAGTCAGCTCAGTACCACCCACAATTGTTGAAATGAAATAAATAAAACATCGCGCTGGTGACAGCACTGCTACATCGGCAGCAGCCATCGCCCCAAAATACCGCACCACAACCCAAGGAAAACACATAGCTGGGCAGAAGCTGCTGATAAGGGGACGGTCGTCACTCACCTGTCAGCATTATAAGCCTGTACTGTTATTTTGTAGGAACCATTTGCAATGGGATTTTAAACAAGAGGAAGTAGAAGCAGCCATCTCAGGCAACGGAAGCAGTGCTGCCGCTAGAGAAGTACTGCCGGTGCCGCAGAGTCGCCGACTCTTTGGCTTCACAGGTAAGGGCAGCATGGCATAGTGGCCTGTTCCTGTTTTACCTCAGGCGGCGAAACGGGATGCACCACTCCTGAGAAGCAGGAAGAGCTGGACCAGGCTGCCCAAACTCTGTCAGCTCAAGCTGGGCCTACAACCTTGCACATACCACCAAGGTAGACTATGTGAATGATTATTATTCATTGAATTTACTGTATTTTTCGCTCCATAGGACGCACCCGACCATAGGACGCACCTTGTTTTAGAGGGGGAGAACAAAAAATAATAATTCTCCCCCTCTCTGCTCAGCGCTCCTTCAACGAAGTGGCAGGAGAAACGGAGCCCCTTCCATTTCTCCTCCAGCTTTGCTGAAGGGGCGCTTCACAGCTCTCCCTCTCTGCTGAAGCCAGGAGAGTTCCCGCTGAGCTCCAAAGGCTTCAGGCGGCACCGACCCCTCTCGCTCTCCAGGCTTCAGCGATAGAAACGCGTAGCCTCCGGAGCGCGGAGGGAGTGCTCCCTCTGCACTTTGGAGGCTTCGCGTTGCTATCGCTGAAGCCAAGGAGCCTGCATTCGCTCCACAGGACGCACACATATTTCCCCTTAATTTTTGGAGGGGAAAAAGTGTGTCCTATAGAGTGAAAAATACGGTATATACCGCCTCATACCCAGAGATTGAATAACTGCTAGTTCGAGTTGGTAGGGCAGGGCTAGGCAGCACAGATTTCCAATGCTGGGGTCGCTGCCAGTTACTGAGAGAGGCAAGGCAATGGGGAGGTTTGCACAGTGTGGAAGCAGTGGCCTAAGAAGCGAATTGACTCTTCCACTGCACCTCCGACCCTGTCAACCTCCCCAGTGCCTCACCTCTGTTGGTAATTGGCAGTGATCCTGAAGCTGGGAGCTCTACACCATCTTATCCCTGCCAGCCACATCTGGCAATGAGACAGAGAACCCAGTTTAAAGTCATTCTTTTATAGAGCAATTGACCCTCGGTGTATCGTGAAAGGTTTGAAGATGCGGGAAGCATCAAACTCTGCTCTGTGGTTCTTTAGGACTAGATGGCTGTGAGGAAGGGATAGCGGAAAGTAAATTTGGTTCAGCAAATGTCTGACAAATTGCTAAAAAGACCGACACGGTGGATCAATTGCCCAGTTTCAAGGGAGAAAAGGTACATTGGTCTGCCTGTTATTTTTTGGTAGAATATAGACATCTTTTTATCACAGTCAACAATGCGCAAAGGTAAGCTGGAAATCTGGAAACACAAAGGCATCAAGGCAGAATCCCAGGAAATGAAGCATGGTAACAGGGTTAGTGTGTCACTGTAACACACGTAACCAAATACCACGGCAAGAGAAAAAAGGGAAAGAGTTTAAAACAAGGGAGTAAACTACAGCAGATTCTTTTCCTGAGGGTTAATCACTTGTTAACCTGGTAGGATGAAGATGATTTTAAAAGAGAGAGAGAGAGAGAGAAATTCCTTGCTAATTATATGCTTCTGCCAATGATCTTCCTGTGGCTTCACCTAATCCTGCAGGTGCAGGTCATGTCTCTCCATTCACTGGTAGGAGGGTCCGGTGCCTGGTAAAAACCTCTGTTCCCCACAGGGGTCCCCCCCCCTCCCAGCCACAGATGCAAATACAGAAGAGCAGGCCAAACCTTTCAACTGAGCGTTAACAGTGTGCCAGAAGGAGGGAGAAACACAGAACTGTCACGATGCCTTCTTAACAAAAAAAAAGAGGGCATTCTTCTTCATCATCATCTTTTTTTTTAAAACATCCAAAGTGTAAGAATTATTTGCAACCTAAAAAAATCTACATTATAATTCATTAAGCGGAGCAAGAGCCTATAATGCAAGAAAAACAAGGCAGCTAAACAAAGCCAAGCCATTGCAGGTGAAAGGGCTGGGGATATTACTGACAACAATCTGTCAGAATCTTAACCAACAGCAATAGTGATAAAAGTAACAATTGCAAGCACGGCTTGGCTACATTTGGGTTAGTCAGATAACTTAATGGCTTGCCACAACCTCACTGGAAATCCAATTATGTATGCAAATACTGGGATGTTTATCCTCACTTGTGGAACTCAAAGGAAAATGTTATGCACATAAAGGATACATGCAACATGATCGTCTTTCTGCAGGGCAGGACTTACAGCAATTAGGGCTGGGCGATATATCATCCAAAACTGGTTTGAAAGCCATATCGTGATATTGGTTTCATAATTTTTGACCTGGCAATATATTGTGAATCATGATGTGTGTGTGTGTGTGTGTGTGTGTGTGTGTGTGTGTGTGCTATGCAAAAATCACAATGTGGGGAAAACCGTGAAGCCAGCCAATGCCTTTACAAAGCTCCATCCTTATTTCAGACATTGTGATATATCAGCATATCACAATGTTTAGCTGGTGAAGCTGAAAAGCAGGTATCGCGCGGCTCTAGTGTGCTCCCAGATTTTGCATTAGGTCAGCTTTGAAAGCATTGAAAGAAAGCAGGTAAGCTTAGAATTTTCTCAGAGGGGAAAGGTGGTTTAGAACAGGATAGCATTCCTTATTGCTTTTTCCAGTGTTTGAAAGAAATTAGGTTTAGGCTTGAATAACCTGGCAAATCTGAGCAACAGCGGCTGGATCATCTGAGGTGCGCAAGAAAGATATCCACGGACAAAGGATATAATTTTCAAAGCATGCACCCAAATGAGCTAAGCCTTGGAGAAATACTTCCAAATGACAAGACGTCCCCCGTGAAACAGTTCCTAGGTTACAATCCTCACTCCTCCGCAGCTGAAAAAGTACACTGAGAGTAACCTTCCTTAGTTTTGCTTTGAGAGTTAGCTGCTGCTTAAGGGAAATGAAACCCCCTCTAGGGGCAAGACGTATCTGTTTAAATACTTTGTTGTAAAGCTATAATGAACCGCTAAAGGAAAGCATAATGATAACACATGAAAAAGTACACATTGTGGAAAGCGACAAAATTTACAAAACTAGTACCGGGGAAGAAAGGCTACTTACAGGAACGTCCACGTATTTTGCAGCTGCTTTCACCTTCAGAGAGATAAAAAGCAAGAAACGAAACCTGTTAACTAACCACTGTTAGCTCAGAGTGGACTTTAGAAAGCAATTGTTACAAGAGCTGGAATACTTACAGTGAATGAAAGGATTGACGAGAAGAAAGTGCCTTCATCATACCTTGATAATTTAGACAGCACACCTTCCAGCACTGAAATGAACTACATTAAGAGGCAGCGTGTAAATATTGATAATGCCATTGTAAAACTCCTAAGGCTGAGGAGGGGAAGGATTTTTCTCCTGTGGCTGCTACTGTGCAACCAAACACTGAACATGGGCGATTCCTTAGCTAGATCTATGCTACATAAAAGGATGCTCAATCTATCAAGCAATCTAGAATATACAAATTTATGTTGTGGAAGGATACAAATTGATGGGCTACTACTTCCCCACCACAGCTACTGTAACCGGAACATTCAGTTTAAATAACCAAGTGTTGGGATTTAAAGATTCAATGATATTACGGTACTTCTCATCTCAGTGTCCTTCCGGCTCCTTATTGCTTCTGGGCTTTGTGGAACAATGAGAAGGCAATTGTAACATTTCACTTGAAAGGAGTGCCCAGTCAGAATTCACCCAGATGCTTTTAAGCAGAAAAAAACAGCTGGGGAGGAAAAGGTTATGCAGATCCTAACCCATCCCTGCCAGTTCAAAATGGTGATATCCCTCAGCACTTTTCATTAAAAAATCAAGGAGGTTGGGAGGCTGCTTATGCGCAAGGCCAAGTTTGGTCCTCTGTTATGAATCACAAGAAAGCTTCCCAGAAATAAGCATATTGTGGCTTTTCAGCTGCTTGGCGTTACTCAAACACTAGCCAAGGAGCTGAAAAGCCACTTCTGTTGGCCATTAATGAGGACCTGCACCCTAAAAAGCTAAGAACTCCAATTCCGAATCATTCGTACTTTGGAAGTCACATCACAAGAAGTGTGAAGCAGAATGAGAACCCTATCACCTTAAACGAGACCAGAGATTAATTTAAAAATAAAACAAAACTATGCACACTGATACAGCTATAGCTGTATTAGCTGTCACATTACTGCAACTCGTACTTCCAGGCGAATAGGCCTTATGACAAACCAATCAAATGTTTTAAAGAGCAATTGCTTGCCGTCCAGATGACTCTCATTCCTAGAACATCAGAGCACCACTTTGTGAGTGAGAGGACAGGACAAAATTCCCCCTGGCATGCTGTTAATGGCCACTCTAACAGTGTCACAACAGTGTCACATTCCTTATCCCTTGTAAGGATCTGAGACGCTCACCCAGGCTCCTAATGGCTTGAAGGAGTTACGGTAGTAAACTGCAGTCGTCAGATCTTTAACCTGTTCTGTTTCCGGCATATCTATTTGTAAGACCATTAGTCTTACATCATCATCTAAACATGTCTCATTACACCAAGAAGTGATCTTCGCTGTGTTTCGAATATAAGGAAGGGCCCCACTTCAATTGATGGCACCCATTCTCTGCCTTCCTATTACCGCAATATTGAATAGCTTCTATTTAAGCTTAATAGTTTTATTTCATAAAATTTATACACCGCTGAATCCCATCAAAGCAGTTTATCTGCTCAATTTGCTGTAGTCATCTCAATCAGGGTGCCAAATGATAGTTAATATGGTTCTCCAATGACCCCACTGCTGGAAGGTGGTCAGTTTTAGAGCTAGACCTGGAAAATACAGGTTCAGATAACTGAGGGATCAACCTGTATTTTGCCACAAGTAAACTGGGATTGTAGCTGCTAAAAACTTAAGGCGTGATGAGAAGGCATGTCCAAACATTTTGGGATATTTGGTGAACACAAAGAAGCCAATTAATTGCCTGGGGCAAGTCCGTGTTTTAGCCTGATCAGGTGTGAGGAAAAAGTAAGTTAGGTTCACACAACCCATTCTGAGCACCTATGTGACACCCAATGTGGTCAATACAATACTTAAAATCCAAATCTGACTAAAATCTAAGGTTAATTTTGATGCTATCTGCCCATGTTAGTGTCTAGAGGCCTCTGTGACTTATAGGGCACAACAATGGACCATTTAAACGAAGCTTGTGGACCACAGTTTGGGACCCCCTGCCTTTGACCCTGAAATTACTTGTGGATAGCCCTTTTTTTGTACCTAAGAACCTCCAGTTTGGAGCTTGTAGCTTCAAATGTTGGAATCCCTCCACATCCATAGTGCTACTAGACCATGGAGAGATACTAGAGTCAAACTGGGGAAAACCAGGTGCAATTGTACCACTGTTTATTACTCTTTGGGTCAAGCTGAGGCTGATAATTCTGCCATTCCCACTGGTACTGTACCTCACAACCCACCCTGTTCATGAAAGTGCATTTTCTTCTCTGTAAAGTTTTATGTTACTTTATTTGAAACATTCTCAGACCAAGGTAATTATTTCAAGATTTCCCTTTATAGAAGGAGAAATGCAAGAAGCAACATTGAAAATAAGGGCTGCTAAAAAGAAGAGTTAAACAAAAAGCCTTTCAGGGTCTTTCTATGTAAGATCAATGTCAAAATTAAAATGGGCTTTAAAAGCCTTTGAAAAATCTGGAGAACACACTTGCTTCACGTGCATCATGAAACAAGCAAGAAAACAACGATGCACCTAATTAAAGCTAATGTTAATATAGTACAAATGTGGTCATGGTCGATGCCAGTAATTAATGAAGGTACTGTAGTATGAAGCACAAAAGAAATATACCCGATTAATAGACGCTGCATAGGAATCCTTGATCAAATAGGGATCTAATTTAAATCTGTAAACATCGTGATGAACTGACCTGGTGTTAGTCACTAAGCCTATTTTCCTCTAAAAATGCAACGGGGAAAAATACCAAACATCTCCACATTGTAGAAAGCAGGCATTGTAGAAATAAAGACACATTGCCATTCAGTGTGAATACATTTACCTTTGAAACAAGAAGTGAAATTACTTCCTTCACCGTTTCTTCAATCAAGTCATCTATTTTTGAATGGTACTGTTGCTGCGTTTTAGGAGACAAAAGCAGCATTAGTGTGTTATATGAACACAACACTTTTGCCATAAGTCATACATAGAACAAAGAGTCTAAATCTGACAGATCAGATTTGCTCAAAATTATCATTTTGAACCCCCAATGAACAAAACCTTGAAAATGATCCACCCTGTCAGTACTTTCTTACACTCTGTGTTGAAAATTTTCCCATGTACGCTGCTGAGTTAAGCAGCTAATAGGGTTATTATTTAGACGCACTGAGGTCTTATTCTTATTCAGGCAAAGGAATGTGAAAGATACTTTTTGTCTCTCTGTAATTAAGGTGGTTGTGGGTCTTCCCTCTTCCTCAGCTCAAAGGTTTGGTTTAGCTGAGGAAGCTAGATGATTCCCTCCCCCCCAAATAAAGCACTTTATATCTAACCATTCTCATTCATAAGTTATGGCCTCTAGAAATAAAATGAGAGGCCAATTGTTAAATATTAAAAAAGAGCCCTTTTATCCATGAAGTGAACTGCAGTTTATACAACTCCTGCATAATCTGTTCAAACATGGGCAAAAAATAAAATTCCATCAGGAAACCTGAAGAGATGGTAATAAATTACCAGGCCACAAAAGGCATAACAACAAAATCAGCTGTTGTTCTCCATCTTCTTGCTTCTGCCTTTTCTTCCACTAATGAAAATGCCGTCTCTTTAAAGAAGCCCACTTTAAATTAAACCTGAAAGACTTTCGTACCCTGTTTCGGCGATAAATAGGGCAGACTTCCATCCTGCAGTTAGCAGGAGAAAGGGCTCCTTTTCTATTCTCAAAGTACATCCATTAAAAAAAGGAAGAAGTAATTCTCCTTTCAGAACATTTGTTCCAGGGAGAAGAATGCCCCGCCAACCACTTCACAAAAAAATATGACTTGTAAAGACTAACCCTATCTTGATAGTTCAAGGCTACCTGAAACAGCAAGAGCATAATGCTCAGAGTAAAAGCACCAAAATCAATATAAACATTAGGCTAACTTGGCAGGAGCCCATTGAATAGTTTTCTAAAATTTAGCTTTTTGAAGGCTATTTGCCTCCTTTCCCTCCCCCCTCCCAAAGTTTCCACACAGATGTACTTAATAAATCCCAGGAGAGCTGCCCTTTTGTCAAGCAACTGCCCACTGTGCTCAGATTAATGAAGCAAACATTTTGTATACAAGTAAATGGATGCAGATACACATGTAATGTCGGGAAGTGCCAATTGCCGCTTTTATCAAAGGGACTGTAATGTAGTCCACAGTTGCCCATTCTCAAGTCCCACGGAAATCAAAGGCACAGCCATCGGGGTAACCGTGAGCAAGCTTGTAATCACAGTAAATTAGTCTTCTGCAGCCAGAGAGAATCACACGCGAGGAAGAAAAGAGCTTGCGATTCAGTTTGCGAGCATGAGAATTTCTTGAGCTTCAGGAAACTGACTTAAGATGAAAAATGATTGAACGAGGCTATTTTGGGGGATCATAATTTAGTACCGATACCTAGTGCTCACAATCGTGTATCTTCTCCAGGGATTATTTTGCATGTTAAAGCCCCCCCCCCAATGCTTAGCCCATTTGCAGGTGAGTTAAGGAATGCCACTACCTGGTGTGTTTTTCAAAGACCTCTCAGGTGTTTGGGTCTCCTTTGATTATAAAGGAATTAAAAGAGAGCTTTGATGAACCCAGTTTAGGTATGAGAGGGAATTGACAAAAGATGCCCAATGCTCATATGCACGATGGAAGGAAGCTCAGTTATGTGATGCTGAATGAGATCAAGCGTGGGGGAGAAAGGCCTTAGGAGTCAGTAACAAGTCGCCAAAAAAAGGAACAGTACTGGTGAGCTTTTGCTTGAAGGAAGCAAAGGAGAAGGGACTGATGGGCTTTCCTTCAACCACCTTAAGCACAAGGAATGGTTGAGATGAGCTTGGGGTTATTTCATCTGTTTTCTTTTACTATATTTTAAAACTGTGATTACGAACATTGGGATGGTACCAATGTTTTAAATAAGTATGGCTTTTGCTTTCTGCAATAATAATAATAATAATAATAATATGGAAACACTGTCAGTGTTTGTAAAAAGCAAAAAAAAGGAGGAAAGGGTTCTTCTGTTTCTTAAATGCGAAAAAACCCCAACAGAAACAATACATACATACATTATATACTATATACATAAACCCAGTTTTGTCATCAATTCATTATGGCATGTTGCTGGCAAAGGCTTGGTAAACAAATCAGCAATATTATCTTGTGATTGACAATACTCCAGTTTGATTACCCCATTCTGTACACAATCTCTCACATTCGCATGACGGATAGCAATATGTTTGGATGCGGATTTCATTATTTCTGAGCCCGCTAAATGCAATGTACGATTGGCTATCTTCATACACTTGGATAGGCAAATCTACTTTACAATCTAGATCTTTTAGTATCTGTATAAACCACATGGTTTCATTGCATGCTAGCGACAGGCTCCCATATTCTGCATTATGACCTCAAACACTTTGTTACGTTTAAAAGAGTTCATTTCTTCTTTCATAGCTTGTTCCCACAAAGCACGTTCCCCAGGGGGTAAGTCTAAGACTTCATTATAACTTTGTGGTTCCACACAACTCACATTGCATACTCTCACTCCTCCTAGGGTCAAACGCTGAGGGAGGTACACCCTTGTTTGAATGCTGGGAGCGCCTAGGCACAACTACTTCTTCATCCCCCTTATCTCTGGCTCTTCTTCCTCTTCCTCTAGAGAAGTATTGTTATCTATTGCCTCATCTTTTGGGGAAATCTGTGCCTCCTCCTCATCCTGCTCCTGTGTTGCCAATGGCTGTGAAGAAGCCTCTTCTCTTACTTGCAGGGGCAGTAGGCAATCTGGGTTGGCATGGATCGCAGTCCATCTGTCCTGGTCAGCGAAGTCTGCACTTTGTGACAGAATCACGCGTCCTGGGCATAAATTGAAACGCCACCCTTTGCCATAGGACTGATATCCCACAAACCGCAGTTTCTGTGCTCTAGCGCCCCCTTTCTGGCGCTGAGCTTTGGGGATATTTACATGTGCCCAAGCACCCCAGTTATGGAGCATTGTCCACTCTGGTTCTTTCCCAAACAATACACGATAAGGTATATCTTTTATAGAGCTAGACCAGGTTCTATTAATCAAAAAGTTTGCTGTCAGAAAAGCCTTGCCCCACAGCCTATGGTTGTGACCCAATCCTGCATCCACTAGCAGGCAGTCCTTTACTGACTGTATTACAGCCCCACGTCTTTCACACAGACCATTTTCAGTAGAGCTATAAGGGTTAGTCAAGCGATGAGTGATCCCCTTACATCGCAACCATGCCCCAACTTGTTTGTTCAGAAATTCTCCACCCCTATCTGTTTGCAGCTGCACAACGGGCCGGGCGAAGAACTTTTCATCTTGGGCAACCCATTCTCTGAATGTGGGGAAACACTCAGATTTCTGCTTTAACAAAAACAGCCAACTAAAACGTGATTTATCATCTATTACCAGAAAAGCATATCTGGTGCCCCCTTCAGTCTTCTGTGGGAAAGGGCTTATCATGTCACAATGGACAAGTTCTAAAATCTCTTTAGATACTCTGTCACTTTTAGAAGCCACAGGCTTCCTCTTAGATTTGGCAATTTTACATACATTGCAATCTAGGAAACAGTTATAGCTATTTACTTTTAGGTTCTTGCACACCTTTTGCATCTCTGAAAGCACATGGAAATTGGCGTGACCCAGTTTTCTGTGCAGTTCATGTACACACCCCTTATGAACTGGCAAATTACCTGGGCTGCTTTAACAGGCTTGTCCTGCATTACATATAACCCATCTTCCATCTTTGCATGGCCACATACCTGAGTTCCATTCTTTATTAGGCAACCATCCTGCATGAAGTTAACACTATACCCTGCATTAATCAAACAGCTTACAGACAGTAAACAATAGTCCAAACTGCTGACAAACAGAGTCTCTGGTAGAGTAGTGTTCAAGCACTGCAGGAAACATGTTCCCTGGCCATCAATCTTGCTTCTACGACCATCAGCAAGATAAATTGAGTCTTTTCCATTGGTTGGCTTCTCCAGGGTCTTAAAGTCCTTCCGACTGTTGCAGATAATCCTGCTGCTCCCAGAGTCCAGCAACCATGTTCCTCGAGGTATCTTCCTCTCCTCTCGAGAAAATGCAGACACAAACTGAGCAGAACGCGTGTTCTTCTTCCCTGAAGAGAACCCCTTCTGCTTACATTTCTGCGTCAATTGCTGTCTCTGCTCCACGTCGTCTCCTGGAAGTCTTGCCCTGCATTGACGTTGGAGATGCCCGGGTTGGTTGCATCTATAGCACCTCCTCACCGCCATGGCCAAGTCCAAACCTTGGCGTTGCTCCATTGGCAGATTCTGCTGCTGGCCCCCTCGGCTGTAATTCCTCCGCTCTTGGAGTTCAGCCTGCCTATCTGACCTTCTTTCTGCTTCTTCGGTCAATCTTCCAACTACATACTCAAGGGTCAGATCTCAGGGACGCATACTCTCCATGCTGTTAATCACAGGCAACCAGCTTTCAGGCAAACTTGAAAGGATAATGTAGGTTTGGTCAGTCTCATCATAACGCTTACCTCTCTGCTGTAGTTGAAGAAACAGAGATTTCAGCGTTTGAAGATGAGTTGCCAAACTCTCACCTTCTTTCATAACAGTCCTGAACAGCCTTCTGGTCAGAGAAATTATAGTTCCAGCGGTTTCTCTGACATGCATTGCCCTTAATAAATTCCAGCACTCAAACGCTGTGCTGGCATTTGCTACATGCAATAACTGAGAGTTGCTCAAACACAGCATAATTTGGGCACGGGCGCTTTCATCCAGCCGTTTTTTCTCAGCAGTGTCCCGTCTCAAAACCTCAGTTTCAACACAGTCCCATAGTCCATCTCTCCTTAACAACTGTTGCATTTTAATTGACCAACTCAGTCAGTTGCTTTCTGAGAGAAGTTCAAAAGGGATGCCTCCCCCAATATTTACAACTTGGGAAGACTGGAAATCTGCCATCTCTGCTGGTGCTTGCTGAGCCCCTTCTCTGGGGCCTCCAGCAATCTCTCCTGACTCTCTCTTTAGAGTCCAACTGGATGGTCCTGGCTGGCACTCACCGGCTTCTAGCTGCTGCCTCTGTTGACCCTCAGGTCCTGCCCAGCTCTGCAACTGGTGTAGCCGCTCTGTGAGTCGCCTACTGTGGTCCTCTAGCAGTTCAAACTGTTCCAGTAGCCGACGCTGAGTGCTTTCTTGATCCTCAGATCCTAGCCGCTCCAGCATTGCTGCAGACAGTTACAGTTTGCCACCAACTGCTCCAACAGACAGCCACTGGCTCCATACACCACCATGACTCACCAGCTCCCTGCTGAGATGTTATCAGTCATTTTGAACTCTGCACATGCTCAGAAACACTGGGCCCATAACCTGTCAGTGTTTGTAAAAAGCAAAAAAAAAAAAAAAAAAAAAAGGAAAGGGTTCTGACCTCCCTTTGTCTCTTCAGCCTGGTCCTCGGACCCTTGTCTGCATACGAGAATATCCTTGCAGAGTTTTATTCTTAAAAGTCTTTGTGCAAAACACGACTGAATAACTATACACACCAGCACCAACCAACCCAAACACCAGCCTCAGCACAAACTAACATTTCTCACTTTATATATACAACCTGCTGCAGGCCGCTGAGTCATGCTGACCCAGCTTTATTCGCATTAAAGAAACAGCGGCCATTTTAGCCGTGACAAACACCTCCAAAAACGGGCATGCTTTTGTGCCACACAATTTCAGTAAGGCGTTGAATAGGTGAAACACCTTTGCCTGTAGAAATTGAGATATTAAACTATTTGGGATTTTAAATGCTCATTTCCCCACTGGTATTTTAAAATGTATTTTTATTTTATTTTATGTAGACTGTTTAAGAGTTTTTGATGAGCAAGTGGTACATAACACCTGTTAAGTAAATGAATGGATGGATGGAATGATGATATGTATGGCAACTCTATTTACTTTTCCTTTTCCACTGGCTTTTGGTTTGCACGTGCATCAATGCACACATTGTTGAATTAGATAATTTGAACTAGAATACAAAAAAGAGAGGTGTGAGGAAGTCGAGGAAATAAGCTAATGAAAGATGTGGATATAAAATCTGGATGTGTGTTTTTACTTTTGTTTTTTATGTTGTATTGTTATATTGTTTTTATTTCAGTTTCTATTGTGGATGTATTGTTTGTTGAATTTGTGTATTGTTTTTCTCTTTTTCTTTTATTATTCTTTATTGTCTTTCTTGATATAAGTAAAAAATGCCTAATAAAATTTTTTATTAAAAAAATGTTGCTTTGACTTCTTCAAACGTAACCATTTCCAAAATCTCAACATGTGAAAATGAGTTGACGCTTCCTTTGGCTCTTTTTACAACCATTATGGTTTTGATCTAGGGCAAGAGTAGCTAACCTTCCTCAACTCAGGCCCACACTGAAAGTTGGCCATGCCTCAATGGGGCGCATGCCAGAGGTGGGTGTGACTACACACACCTGTGCATGCGCACACATACTGACTCACTCCTCATACCTACGGCACCTACAAGCACATCCACACGATACCCTGACTCTGTCATTAGGGGTGGGAGGGCAGGAAAGACCTCTTGATCTTCAGCAAGCCCCACTGGGATCAGCTGCACTAAGGAGTCTCCCATCGAGACCTCCCAAGTTCAGCTGAAGGAGGTAACCACTGTTTGCAAGCCCTGCTCTGTCTGTTCACAGGTGCAATTTAAATCAAAGGGGCTTGCTAACCTCCAGCCAGTAAACTGATGCTGACAGCAAGTCCCTTTTGATCTCTGACAAGTGGGTGGCCCTGTTACTTGCCAAAGTTGGCCTGCAGCAGGTGGCGGAATAAGGGATCTGGCCTGCTGGTCATATCTGGTTCCCTTGTATTTGGGTGATTGGATACATAAGGGTACAGGGCTGCCGTCCTTCAACATTTGTGTGGAAATGGGCTTTCTCCAGTCTTGTGCCATAAGCTGCCAAATTCCCTCTCACGCACAACTACTGAAGGACCTGCCATTCCTATTTCTATGTAGAATCAAAGAATCATAGAATTGTAGAGTTGGAAAGGACTCTGAGGGTCATCAAGTCTAACTTCCTGCAGTGCAGGAACCTCAGCTGAAACATCCATGACAGATGGCCATCCAACCTCTGCTTCAAAACCTCCAATGAAGGACAGTCCACAACCTGCCAAGGGAGACCCTTCCACTGTCTAACAGCTCTTACTGTCAGAAGTTCTTCCTGAGGTTTAGTCAGAATCTCCTTTCTTGAATCTTGAAGATGTATCTGGCAAGCATGGAACACATACAGACTCTCTTGCTTGGGGACCTACATTTTGGACCAGTGCTGATACCACTCACGCCACACTCTTCACAGCAAGCAATGGACACGGAAACACTTTTGAAGACAGAAAGAAATTCTAAAACAAAATCAACTTACCCACTGATTAGCAAACTGGGCCATGTGACAGAAAGCCCCCCAAAAACCAGAGAGTGGGGAAAAATGGAGAAAATAATGATTACAAAATAGTATGCGAAATAAATAGACTTAATGAAATGATATGGATCAACAGAGAATATGAAAACATTGTAATGCTATAAAACAACGAATGCACATAAATATGGTTGACATTTGTACTGCGAAGCAAAACACTGCAGTAATGTGTGATGACCTTTCAATTTAGGGGTCCATTTGGGTTAGCCATGTTGGCCCAGCCAATGGGTCTAGGAACCATCAAGTTTGGCTTTGCCACTTCCTGCTTCACAGAAGCCAAGGAAAGTCTTTGCTTTTGTACCGACTGCCTGGGATGGGAGGTGACAGGGAGAAAGGCAGGTGAGTCTTTCTGTGTTCACAGAAACCTCTCCCCTCCAATCCACAACACTGAAGCTTTTGCAGTCTGGTGCCATTTTGAAAGAGGCACTCTCTGCCTCCATATGTTGTCAGTAGAGTCACCCCTATGACAGAGCGTCCTGGAAATGTTTCTTTTTGTGTGTGTGGTTAAAGTTAAATTTCTGGTCATCATCATCATCCTTTTGCATGGTCACCGCTAATGACTGTATTTGTGGACCTCTTCTTCAACCCTTCCCTACTTTGACAGCAGCTATTAAGAAAACCATCACCAAAATGCAGGCACATTCTAAAATCACGCACTGCAGTTAATGTAGTTTAACATTCTGACTACAACTGTCCTCCATCTCAGGTTTTCTTGGCCAGAAAGCCTTTATAGCGTGTTCTCCTTCATGGAGAGCACGTGTTGCAGTGGGGGCCGCCAGGACACTCCAAAGTTGGGGGCGGGCTAATTGATCTTTGGCCACTGATGCGATTGGGGCTTCCCTTGTTGTTGGGAAGAAGTTAATGTTGCCATTTGTTGATTGACAGCCAGAAATGCTAAAACTCCTTGCACAAGGCTAGGGCTTCCTCTTTTCGCCCATGCATCGGATTGCCCGTCCCTCCCTCCCTAGAATAGGGTTGTTCACTTTGACCTTGCTATGCCTGTCATGGGGTCGTCTGCTTTGGAGCAGGGGCCTGGTAGGAATTTTGTCCCTCTGGCTGATTGGCTGGGGCCATTTGGTTTTTGCCTACTGCGTAGCAAATCGTCACAACTTGTAAGGTTGCGGTTAGGCATTGGTTTATGGTTTGGTTGGTTGAGGGGCATGGATTGGCTGTGCCTACCCCTCTAATGCTGCTGCTGCAGGGGATTCCGTTAAAGGAATTTGGGGCTAACTATTGCTTGTCCACTCTGTCAAGGGGGCTCGGGCCACTGCAAGAGCTTCTGACTGCATTTGGGGTGGGCTGAGGGCAGGTTCCCTGCTCCGTCGCTACCCCCAAGTGTATTCCCCTTTTCTGACTTTCGCAGGCGTGCGGAATGTCAGTCTGTCCCCCACGGTGGGGGCAGATAGTCACAACCAATGCCTAAGCAACCACTCACAAATTTGTATTTTAATAAAGTTGTGGCCAAAATTATGCCAAAAATCTTAAACAAAAAATTCTGTGTGATGTGTGAGTTATTGGGGTGGCCCTGGGGACCTCGACACGCAACTAACAATGCAAGGCATAGAAGAGCAATAGTAGGAGGCTGGTAGGACAAGGGACGAGCAAGGACATACTTGGAGAAATTGCTCCAGTGGCTTCTTACATCATTCTTTTTTGACTATGTTTCGCCTCCCCGCTCTTCCTCCTCAAAACCTGCAATAGCCACCCTGGAGCTGAAATCTGGCAAAAGTCTTCTGTGTTCTTCCTGATCTTGTGAAACAGACATTTCAAGATGCTCACTTACCTCCTGCCCACCATCCAGGACACATAATTTAGCAGTCTGTTTCTTGGCCTCAACCAGCACGTTGAACATTGTGCACACAGGAGAGGGAATGCGCAAGTCCGTAGATTTATTTGTCTTTTGCAGTTTGAGTTCAAAGGCAATTCTTGTTCTATTAATTAAAATGCGGGGATCGCAACAGAAAGGACTGTCAAAATTCTAAATAAATGAAGTGCAAAACCAAACCCAGGTTAAATGTACTAACATAAAATTAATTTCAAATATGGAAAAACCAAAGTAGAAATGTTTAGGCACCTGCACGTAAAACAGTGGAATTATCGTTTTCACATATCTTATCAAAACTTTCCAGCAAGGTGCTCCGACAGCCCCCTCAAGGTTAGATACTGGTTTGACTGAATAACAGCATGACAAAACATAACACAGATAAAACACATATTGCAGCAAATGCTTTCTGACAGATAAGCTTTCCACACAATTTTCAAACTGGGAAAAACAGAATATAGACTGTCATGTAACATATTCAGCTACTTCTGACAATTTTTTAAAATAAAAAGATATGCTGTTAAGAGTTCCAGTAAGTGTGACAGTTTTTTTATAGTGCCCCTCTCCTGGCATACACGTCTGCACCCACCCCAGTGACTGAGGAGGAATAGTGGGAGCCGCCCCCCACTGTCCTGAACCTTCCCAAGATGACAGTATAGATTTAGAACAGTGGTTTGCAGAGGGGCATAGTCCAGAGGGGAAAAGCTGGGAAATACTGGGGGAGGAACAGCTAGAAGAGGAAACACCAGCTGGCAGATTCAGCGTCCTTGGACAGTATTCCTGACTCCCCTTCACCTAAGACTAGACAGGCTTTGAAAGCGATAGAACAGAAAGCGCAGTGGCAACAAGCTCAGATTACCCAATGTAGATTAATGGGGATGGAGGGGGTCAACCTTTACTGGGAGCAACGCCATTTCTAGAGGGATACACATTCCTTTGTCTCTCGCTGTGATTAGAAACTAATTGGTAAGAATTGGTAACTAATTGGTAAGAACACTCCTTTCGTTTGATCGCTTATTTACTGCCACCGGAAGAGGGATCTGATTCCCCAAAGCCTGACACCCAGGCAACCAACAACCAATGCCATGCCGCTGGATTAATCCTGCCACTTTCACATAAGGCTGCTCAACTCAAACATCCACAGGAGTCCCAGAAATGGTAGCATTTGTACGACAGTTTCTGAAATTGCCCACGTACCTTTTGACGCATGCTTCTATCATATCGCTGGCCATGAGTTTCAGCCTCTGTTCTAAGTGGTGGGCAAATTCCGGCTCTGGCCAATGAAGGTCAAAGATGAACATCTGCAGTGCGTCAAGTTTCCAGAAGAGATCTTCCGACGTTGCTGACCCGTTGCTACAACAACAACAAGGAAAAATCTGACACTTGTGATAAAAGTCCTGCATGGTATAATGTCTGTTACACCCATTATCTGAATTTGGCCTGTACATTACACACACTCTAAGATAAGGCAACCAAATTTATGGAAGGATAAAGGTTGAATAAGCCAAAAAAAGTCAGCTTAATGTTTGTCTGTGCTCTGTGATGTAGCTCCATCTGTAAAAGCAGAATGAAGCCAACCAATTTTTATTGTGTGATGTCCAGTATTTTTTAAAAATTATGTATCAGTTTCCTAACAGGCCTAATAAAAAGAATGAAGAAATTATTTTCTCTCAAATGCTGTTAAAATACTCCTATGCATACCCATTTCCTGTTAGCCATTTAAGCTGGCTTTCACCAATTGCGGCAAAAGCTACAATAGCCGCTGGTTCATGAAATGTCAAAAACACCCAGTAATCAATGCCTCTTATGGTTTTTATGACACAAACTCACAATAACTTTATTTGTTCTTTCATCTGGGAATTTGCACAACAATATTCACAGAAGGATTTTTTTTGGGGGGGTAGGGAGATGATGGACACAGGAAGGTAAGCTGCAGCAACACAAAGAAACAATGTGTTCCTAGCAATGCAGCTAAGCAGAAATTTTGTCACTGGATATGTTTGGTTGCGCGAATAAAATTCTCCCAGGGATAAGAGGCTTTGACACTGACAATGCTACAATAGTCTATGGAAACGGTGCATAATTTATCTGCGCTGATCACGACGCAATATCTGCAGTAGGACTTGTCTCTCCCTTTGGCACAATGTTCTTGTAATTCAAACGTATGATAAATTGTCACTTTTTAAAAAAGATTTTAATCTTTGGCAACTGCTTTATATAAAGCAAGGGTGGATATGCTATTCTTACTCCCCTGGCACAGAATGAAACTGTTTGCATTTCAAAGTACTGCAACATTAATGTCACTGCGATCTGTGAAGGATCTCAACTACTGTACTCAACAGTGGTGCAGAGAAGGCTTGCTCTGTGGTGGCACCTATTTTATGAGATGACCTCCACTTGGAGATCAGGTGGGCATCAACAGTTGTGTGTTTCTGCCAGCAACTGAAAACGTACATCTTCACCCAAGCTTCTCCCAGCTAACTCCTAGTATCTCTGGCTACTGCATAAATGACGCAGAAACTCTACAGTTGCTTTACTGATACAGCTTTTATTGCTGTCCTGCTTGTTTCATTGTCCTGGCATTTCTTTGAAATAATGGGTGGAAGGCAGATCACTTTAATAAAGAAATAAGAGAAATCACAACTGTGTATAACTAAGGAGAGAATTACGCTTCTCTCCCTGGCTGTAGGAATATTGATCTTTCTTATGCTTAGGAACAAGGGTGCTGCTCCTACCACACTGCAGACACCGCAATTTTAGCTCACACTCCCAAGTGGTGACCTGTTGAGTTTTCCTCTGACATGTATCCCGTAGGAATGTTAGCTAGCCCTTACAGGACCCGCTCATGTCCCTGAAAATTCAAAAACAAACCTCACAGCCAAGCATAATTCAGTGTGCTTTTCACGTCTAGCCGAGCGGTCCTCTGTGTTGGCCTCTCGAGGGACCAATCAAGCAGAAGAGTGAATGCTACGCAAAGCGTTTCACTCTCTTAATACCTCCTCCACCTTAATCCACAATGCCCCAAATGTGCCATTAAAGAGACGGACCAGCAAAAACAAGCGAAAACAAAGTAATTATGTTCTTGGGGCTGTGCAATGATAGATAAGAACACACACTCCCTGTTTCTAACCATACAAAGGGGGAGGGTATCCATTTTGTGTGAATGGAAAGGCCAGCAGACGAGCAATACCGTATGCAAACAACCCATACTTCTATTACAACTAAAGCACATTAAATAAAACATGTAAAATTTGATTCTGGAGGAATCAGAGATACTACTTTTAATAGGTATAAGTATATTTGGCAAACTATATTTAGTTCACCATAGCTGAGTACAGCTAGATGAATAGTGCAACCCTATGCATGTCTACTCAGAAGTAATCCCCTCTGAGTTCAGTGGGACTTAACTCCTAGGTGTATATGTATATATATGCATGTGTTTCTAGATTCAGGTAGGTAGCCGTGGTGGTCTGATGCAGTCAAATCAAAAAATCATCCAGTAGCACCTTAGAGACCAACTAAGTTTGTTCTGGGTATGAGCATTCGTGTGGTATCTGAAGAAGTGTGCATGCACATGAAAGCTTATAGCCAGAACAAACTTAGTAGGTCTCTAAGGTTAAACCACAGAGCCTAGGACTTGCTGATCCGAAGGTCGGCGGTTCGAATCCCCGCGACGGGGTGAGCTTCCGTTGCTCGGTCCCAGCTCCTGCCAACCTAGCAGTTCGAAAGCACGTCAAAGTGCAAGTAGATAAATAGGTACCACTCCGGCGGGAAGGTAAACGGTGTTTCCGTGCGCTGCTCTGGTTTGCCAGAAGTGGCTTAGTCATGCTGGCCGCATAACCCAGAAGCTGTACGCCGGCTCCCTTGGCCAATGAAGTGAGATGAGCCCCGCAACCCCAGAGTCGGTCACGACTGGACCTAATGGTCAGGGGTCCCTTTACCTTTACCTAAGGTGCTACTAGACAATTTTTTAATTTATATATGTGTGTATACATAGGAGCCAACTCCTAGGGGCCGAGGGCCCTTTGCCCCCCAATAAAATATCTGAGGCCCCCCAAAAAGTTGGTAGACATTACCATTAATATGGTGTGTGTGCACCATGTCATACGATCAATTATGTGGGGTGGGGCTTACCTGCCACCCTATATTTTATTCAAGTTGGCACCCCATGTGTGTGCATGTGTATGAATGATTGTCACCTAAAATGTACAGTAAATTGCGTTGAGCAATCTATACCTCTATAAAAGGTTCGCAATTTAATTTTTAGAATAGGAAGACTCTGCAAGGTTTAAAACATATAAGCAGTAAACCCGAAGACCAATAGAGATCAGCTGATATTCTGTGCAAGCAGTAACTTTTCAATTCTCCAAGATTTTTTTTAAGAATCCATTTTGTTATTACAGCCCAGTGGTAAAACACACTTGTTGCATGCCAAAGATCCCTGGCAACTCTGGATCAGGGATGAGTGGGAACAGGTCTAAGAAAAAGCTTTTACTAGCCAGAGATGACAGACCAATGTTCTGATTCCTCCGTATGAGGCAGTTTCTGTCGTTCATATTTTTGAGCTTCACAGACAAGCCACAGTTTGTCTTCGTCTCGATAAGCCACAGTTGCCCATTCTCCCTGTCAATGAGTGACAACGCTCTCTGCATAATCCCAGCGCCAGTGTCAAGCATTGGCATTGTCAAGCACTTTGCTGGAGCCCACGTCCCAGTAGCGGCCTGTTGCTAATCCCCAGAGCCTCTTGGCACTGCTGCGCCTTCTCTTTCCTGCTGCTGACAATTCACCTGAGCTCTCTGAACAAGCAATCAAGTGCCCTAGCAGTGAGAAGCACATAGAGAAATCTCTGCGGCCTCTGCATGTCTTGCCTCCACTCTCTGGGAGGTGGTACAGCCTGGGTCCAGAAGGAGAGGCAAGAGAATGGGCACTGCCAATAGCAGCTTGGGGGGAGGCGCTGAAAGCACCTTGCCCAAAGGATCCCAATTCCAGATGTCACCCAGGCTATTTAGATACCGTATTTTCCCGTGTATTGGACAAGGTTTTTTGACTCAGAAGTCATGTCCATTTCCGTTCAGCCCAGACACTGAGGTCCAGCTCTGAGGGCCTTCTGGCAGTTTCCTCGCTGTGAGAAATGAGGTTACAGGGAACCAGGCAGAGGGCCTTCTCGGTAGTGGTGCCTGCCCTGTGTGTGGAGCGCCCTCCCAGCAGATGTCAAGGCAATAAACAACTATTTTACTTTTAAAAGACAACTGAAGGCAGCCCTGTTTAGGGAAGTTTTTAATGTCTGACACTGTATTGTTTTTAATATTCGGTTGGAAGCCACCCAGAGTGGCTGGGGAAACCCAGGCAGATGGGCGGGGTATAAATAATAAAAGAAAGAAAAAAGAAGCTGGGGTTGTCCAATACACGGATAGTGGCATGGGGGGGGGGGAGAGAAGTGGCGCGGTGCCAGCCAGTTAGTTGGCGGGAGCGTGGCTTCCCCCGATGCTGTAGCGAGCAGTGAGCAATGTGGGGGGTGTTTCCTGCCCACAGCTGCGTGGGGAGAAGCTGCGCACCGCGAGCTCATTGGCGGAAGTGCAACTTCCCCCATGACACTGCGGGCGGCAGACACTCCCTGAGTTGTTCCCCGCGTGCGGAGATACTGGGGGAGGTTGCGTTCCCACCAGCCATCCAATTGGCAGGAGCGCAAGCTCCTCTGGTGTCGCCACATGTGGGAAACAATCTAGGGAGTGTTTCCTGCCCGCAGCTGCATGGGGAGAGAGGCTCAACAACTTTGGGCCATCTCTCCTCATTTTCTTAAAACTAAGTCCCCCAAAATGGTGTGTGTCTTATACATGGGGGTGTCTTATAGACGGGGAAATACGGTAAATGAGGTTGGGTGGGTGGTACTCATTTTAATTTATTTTTAAGCAACGGAAAAGAAGATTATTTGGAAAATGTAAAATTGCATGCATGCCTAATATCTGTAGTTCTGGGGATTAGCTTTTCATCCCCCGGTTCCGACAGACGCTTCCCCTGTCCCTCTTCTGGAGAAGGTCCTCCGTCAGGATGACTTAAGGCTGGTTCTATTCCAAAACCACATCTAAACCCAGAATGAAATGGGTCTTGATATTCAGTTTCCTCCAAGAGTACCTGCACCACCACCATCTTGAGCAACTTGCCCTTCAAAGGGGTATTAGCAACTGGGAAGTAGAGTTGGAACAATCTCCCCCTTGGTCTCCTAGAACACGCAGAGAACTGAAAAGGCCAGGTAAGAGATTGGTTGTGCAAAGACACGCTCCCCTGGCGAGGAGGGGACTGAGGCAGCTGGGGGAAGGCAGGGACTTCCAGACCTCACAACTGCTTCACTGGGGCAACTGCTTCATTGGGAAGGGCTGTTGGGATCACTAGGCCTGCAATGTTTTGTTTTTTTCATAGTTAACCACATGGACACTGTGTTTATTTTTTTTGCTGACCTACTCTTGTCTCCGGCTCCTGACAATAGGCCTCAAAAACTTAAACTGATCTCATGAAATAGGTCTCCGCAGTGCCCTGGATGCCCCAGGTACTGTTTGAGAAGTGGCACACAGAAGGGCATAGAGGCAAAGTGGTCACAGTGGCCTACTGGTGGTTCTAAGAATCGACTGGCGCAGAAGCACACCAAAAAAGCCTCAATGGAAAATCTACCTGTAGAAGATCATGCACTCTACTGAGCGCCCGGTATTCCTAAAGAAAGGTTTCTCACCACTTGCATTCTAGAATCCATCTGGACAGCTTCGGTGTGGAGCACTCCTGTTTAGTGCTATTTTGGTTACACATTTGTTATTCATACCCCGCCCATCTGGCTGAGTTTCCCCAGCCACTCTGGGCGGCTCTCAATCGAATATTAAAACCACAATACAGCATTAAACATTAAAAAGTTCCCTAAACAGACCAATCACCTCCGAACATCGAAATAGAGATAATAATACAGTGGTACCTCGGGTTAAGTACTTAATTCGTTCTGGAGGTCCGTTCTTAACCTGAAACTGTTCTTAACCTGAAGCACCACTTTAGCTAATGGGGCCTCCCACTGCCACCGTGCCACCGGAGCACGATTTCTGTTCTCACCCTGAAGCAAAGTTCTTAACCCAAGATACTATTTCTGGGTTAGCGGAGTCTGTAACCTGAAGCATATGTAACCAGAGGTACCACTGTAGAGGCAAGGCAGCAAAGAGTAATGGAACCAGGAATGGGCCATTGCTTGTAAATGTGCTATAAACTTTGATTTAGTACTAGGTATGAAAGCATTCCTAAAAATAACCATTTGTTTGCTGAATATATGTCATGGAGAGCCTTCCACCTCCCCCCCCCCAAAAAAAATATCCTCTCTGCTATACAGTGGTACGTCAGGTTACATACGCTTCAGGTTACAGACTCCGCTAACCCAGAAATAGTACCTCGGGTTAAGAACTTTGCTTCAGGATGAGAACAGAAATTGTGTTCCGGCAGTGCGGCGGCAGCGGGAAGCCCCATTAGCTAAAGTGGTACCTCAGGTTAAGAACAGTTTCAGGTTTGGAATGGACCTCTGGAACGAATTAAGTACTTAACCCGAGGTACCACTGTAATGCTTAATTGAGAAGTTCTTCATTTAAACTACAAAAGCTCCTCTGAATCTGTTTTAAAAAACAACAACAGGGACGTAATCTCTGACAGCCAGTAGCTAATTAAGTGAGATTTGAACTCGATTAATTTTGGCAGTGTCCTATTACGAGGGAATCCAGAAAAGCCAGAGAAAAATAACGCAAACCAATTGCTGTTGCTGCTATTTTCAAAAATCTTTTAGCACATGCAGTGGATTAGTAATAACATGCCAAAACACGAAGAGCTATTGACATTAAAAAAAAAAAGCAACAACCCCACCATACTGAAGTACAATAATTTAAAGTGTTTCCACACTGCTTATTAACTAAATAGCAGCAATTATGTAATTAAGGGTGATGACTGCTAAATGTACCACAACAAACCTCTGCCTAGTTAATTTTAAGCTACATCCTACTGAGATTTTACACACCAAAAAGCACAACCCAATGACATTCCATGCTTGGCTTTCAACCAAAAAGCTGCAATTTCCAACCAAATGATCACAAAACACCATGCAGTCCAAATACAGCTGTACATGACATCAGTAAGGCCGTGCAGAGCTGACACACACACACTCAACGTTTAAAGATCAGTCAAGAATACACACGTGGAATCATATAAAGAAGCCATCCAGGTTGGTGTTGAAAAACTAGGTATCTGTGGAAGATTAAGAGGCAAACTTGGAACTTTTGGAAGAGCTACATTGGGAAGACTGTTGGTGATGGTCCTGCAGAGAAATAGACAACGTAGGAGCACAATAAAAATAGATTGTAAAAAGGAAAGCCGGAGGAGTAGGTGCAAACCAAATGGGGACCAAATTTGGCATAGGGCCTTCCGGAAACACTTACTTGACAGGCTGCCATGATTCTTGTTCAAGACCTCTGTGAAGGGACTGGGCAATGGAGGACTCCATGAGATCAATGTAGCGGATGACCAAGGGAACAAAAATCTCCTGCAAGTGCTTGTGAAACTTTCCATTGCACAAAAGTGCTTGAAAAACAAACAGACAAAAATAGGTTGCAATTATTTCCCTAGCTTTGGTTACGACAGGATTTAAAGATGACACGACGTGCTGACGGCATTCCACCACAGGTTACTTAAACACCTTAATTATAAATACTTGTGTTGTGAGGGTACCATAATAGCAATCTAATGTCACGTTTTGTGGTGTTTACTGCTATAGTTATTGATATTCTTCAATAAAAATGTGCGCAGCAAGTCATAAATACTGGTTTATTAGTGCTTTTAACATTAACTAGATATTGTTGTTATCATCATCTACAATTATTAGTATACTGCAGGTCTCAGGGAAGTTGACAACATAAAAACACAATATGAAAATACGAAACAAAAACAACCCAGTAATCTCCACGCCCCCAACATACTATAAAAGGGCATTGGATGTCAATCAATCAGCCAAAGGCCTGGTTAAAGAGGAACATCTTCGCCTGGCTCCTAAAGGTGTATAATGAAGGTGCCAGGCGGACTTCCTTGGGGAGAGCATTCCACAGACAGGGAGTCACTGCAGAAAAGGCCCATTCTCACGATGCCACCTTCTGGACCTCTTTTGGAGGGGCGCAAGAAGGAGCACCCCAGAAGATGATCTGAGGGTCCAGGTAGGTTCATACGGAGAGAGGAGGTCCTTAGGGTATAGCAGCCCTGAGTCATTTAAAGCTTTATAGGACAAAACCAGCACTTTGAATCGGGCCCAGAAACTAACTGGTAGCCAGCGCAGTCGAACCATCAGTGTAATATGCTGAAACTGTCTTGCCTTGGTGAGCAACCTGGCTGCTGAATTCTGCACTAGATGAGGTTTCCGAACCATCTTCAGAGGCAGCCCGACGTATAACGTGTTGCAGTAATCTAACCTCGAGGTTACCAGAGCCTAAATAACAGTAGTTAGGCTATCTCTGGGGGACTAGCAATGGAGATAAAGGTTTGTCCCACCCACACAAGTGGTACAGTACAGTGGTACCTCTGGATGCAAACGGGATCCGTTCCAGAGCCCCGTTCGCATCCTGAGCAGAACACAACCTGCGCCTGCGCGGGTCGCGATTCGCCGCTTCTGCGCATGCACGTGACATCATTTTGAATGTCTGCACATGCGTGAGCGGTGAAACCCAGAAGTAACCCGTTCCATTACTTCTGGGTCGCTGCGGAACGCAACCTGAAAACGCTCAACCTGGAGCATATTTACCTCAAGGTATGACTGTATTTCCACTTAAGCAGTGAACTTCCTTCCCTTCCCTTCTCCCCACATGTACCGACACACCCCAATCTGCTCCCAAGAGTTGAGCGACACCCCCACCTGAACCAATTTGGGAGGCCTTCAGGGCGAGGAAAGCGAAGAGAAGTTCTGTTGCACAAGCGGAAGTCCTTAAGCAAACTGGGTGACTTAGGGATATAACCCTACGTATTTTTCGCCCTATAGGACGCACCGGCCCATAGGACGCGCCTAGATTTGGGGGGGGGGGAATAAAGGGAAAAAAAATTTTTCCCCCAGGCGCGGGGCTGGGGCGGGGGAAGCCCGAGCTTCCCCCTTCCCCAGCCCCCAGAACGGGACCCAGAGCGATGCTGAAGCTGCCTGCAGCTTTGGCCTCGCTCTGGGAGCTTGCGGGGCTGGAGGAGGGGGAAGCCCTCCGCCAGCCTTCTAACCAATTCGGAGGACAGCGGGAAAGGCGCGCTGCGCCTCTCCCGCTGTCCCCCGAGTTTGCGGGGCTGGCGACGGGGAGGAGCAGGCTTCTCCCCCCCGCCAGCCTTCTAACCAAGTCAGGCTTCTCCCCCCAGTTTGTGGGGCTGGCGGTGGGGCTCTCCTGAAGCCTGGAGAGCGAGAGGGGTCGGTGTGCACCGATGCCTCTCGCTCTCCAGGCTTCAGCGAAAGCCTGCATTCGCCCCATAGGACGCACACACATTTCCCCTTCATTTTTGGAGGGGAAAAAGTGCGTCCTATAGGGCGAAAAATACGGTACACAGGATTCGATCCAGAAAGACCCTGTTTGCGCACGCTTTTGATTTGCCTGCTTGGAGGTGAACACATTTTGGACCAGGAGGTCTGGCACAAACTAACGCCATTTACAATTCACATGTTAAAAAATGAACTGAAGCACTTCCTAATTTGCTAGCTGCCTCGTTGAGGCCGTGATCCTGTGCAGACTGATTTGAATGCACGCCCCACTGAACTCAATGGAGTGTGCATAGGATTGCGCCCCAAGTGCATTTTCCGATGTGGAGCTGCAAGTTGTTGTTGTTATTAATATTATTCAAATTTATATACTGACCTATACCCGGAGGTCTCTGGGAGGTTCACAAAAAAAATCACAGTATATAAAATAAAAATGAAAGCAATAATCCAATAATACCACCCCAAAGAGCCACATTTTAAAAGGGTATGGGATGTTGATCAGGTCAACCAAAGGCCTAGTTAAAAAGGAACATGTTTGCCTGGCGCTTAAAGGTGTATAATGAAGGTGCCAGGTGAACTTCCCTGGGGAGAGTATCGTATTTTTCGCTCTATAAGACGCACCAGACCACCAGACGCACCTAGTTTTTGGAGGAGGAAAAACGAGAAAAAAAAATATTCTGAATCTCAGAAGCCAGAACAGCAAGAGGGATCACTGCACAGTGAAAGCAGCAATCCCTCTTGCTGTTCTGGCTTTTGGGATAGCTGTGCAGCCTGCATTCACCCCATAAGACGCACACACATTTCCCCTTACTTTTTAGGAGGGAAAAGTGAGTCTTATAGAGCAAAAAATATGGTATTCTACAGACGGAGAGCCACTGCAGAGAAGACCTGTGCTCGTATTGTCACCCTCCGGACCTCTCGAAGGAGGGCCTCAGAAGATGATCTCAGGGTCTGAGTAGGTTGCTCTCACCTGCTAACTTGATATTGGGCTGCAGGCGAAGCCTGAGTGACTCATTCCTGGTAGGGACTTATATCCCCCTGTGTTTCCTTCGCATTAACAGCATTTGTTATTGAATAAGATCTCGGAAAGAAACACGGTTAAAAATAAAAAAGCAAAGCAGCAAAGCCAAGCTTCAGCCACCATAAACATATTTTTGCACTTAGGTTCATTAAAGCCATCAGGAAAAAAAACACCCATCTCCCAAAGCACCCACATTAGACCCAGTACACCTGCTCTCTAGACACCACGGACTGTTGTTCTTATAACATGTCTTTTAAATGCCAGCAACTATCCATGGTTTCTCCCCGCTACGCTGCTGTGCTCCACACCTTTCCCTCTGCAACCTCTCATTCCCAACCTCACCTTGATCTCTCCCCACTATTCTCAGCTCCGCAGCTTCTATGGACCTTGATCCGAGACCTGAAGGGAACACAGCTCAGACTGCATAATGTACATGAACCCTTGCTCCCCCTCCATTAGCTCTTGCGGGGTTTTTTGTCGCTCGTTGTGCTATGCCATGGGTAGGCAAACTAAGGCCCGGGGGCCAGATCCAGCCCAATCGTCTTCTAAATCCCGTGGATGGTCCAGGAATCAGCGTGTTTTTACATGAGTAGAATGTGCCCTTTTATTTAAAATGCATCTCTGGGTTATTTGTGGGGCCTGCCTGGTGTTTTTACATGAGTAGAATGTGTGCTTTTATTTAAAATGCATCTCTGGGTTATTTGTGGGGCATAGGAATTCGTTCATTATTTTCCCTTCAAAATATAGTCCGGCCCCCCACAAGGTCTGATGGACAGTGGACTGGCCCCCTGCTGAAAAAGTTTGCTGATCCCTGTGCCATGCTATGGCTCCTTATGAGCATATTGGTACGAATCTGCATCAGCCTGATACATTTCCATGGGCTTATTTATGTTCCAATTTTGGGGAACCCTAACGGCGTTTTCATGCGCTGCTCTGGTTTGCCAGAAGTGGCTTAGTCATGCTGGCCACATGACCCGGAAGCTGTACGCCGGCTCCCTCGGCCAATAAAGCGAGATGAGTGCCGCAACCCCAGAGTCAGTCACGACTGGACCTACTGGTCAGGGGTCCCTTTACCTTTTTTTAAAGCCCCACAAAAAGGTGAAGCTGAGAAGGCAGCCTGTCTGTACGGCCGCTCGGAAGGAAGACTTGCCAACACACATTCTTCCCTGTAGCATGTTAGAAAACAATAACCCACACTTTCATCTCACAGTTTTATGTTCCGAAAAGGAAGCTTCGGCACTGTGTGCTTAATAATAATAATAATAATTTGTACCCCGCCCATCAGGCTAGGTTTCCCCAGAATCTCTGGGCGACTCCCAACAGAATATTAAAACACGATAACACTTTAAAAACTTCCCTAAACAGGGCTGACTTCAGATGCCTTCTAAAAGTCAGATAGTTGTTTATCTCCTTGACATCTGGTGGAAGGGCCTTCCACAGGGCGGGCGCCACAACTGAGAAGGCCCTCTGCCTGGTTCCCTGTAACCTCACTTCTCGACTCTTGGAACCATTTGAAAACCAAGGCATGGCTTCCAATTGGCTGCAGGTGCTTCCTGCACTCAATCGGAAGCTGCGTAAGCCACGTCAGATGTTCGGCTTCCAAAAAACATTCACAAACCAGAACACACACTTCCGGGTTTGCGGCATTCAAGAGCCAATTTGTTTGGGAGCCAAGCCATTCGACAACCAAGGTACCACTGTACTTCATTACTCAGCAATCCTTATAACCACCCAGAAGTTAGTAAAGAGAGGTTGCCCCATCTATTCATGGCTCACCAGAGATTTGAACCAAATATTTCCTGCCTCATTCCATCAGAGCAGGTAAAGTGGTCCCTAAAGATCAAATCACCAGCCAGTGTCACAAATAGCAAAATGATACCATTTTTTTTTTTGGGGGGGGGTATGGTATGAGGAAGCTGCCCACCATAAGCATATCAAACAGAAGTGGATTGAATTATCAAATGGATTTACGGGGCCTATTTATATAGATTTGCAGAGGAATAGCAAAATTAACACTCACTGGGATTTCCATCTGAATGTATGCAGATTTCTTACAGATGATGATATGCCGACATGGATTTAACACTAAGTAGACAGATGTGCATCAGAGTGTGAGGTTTAGCATCCCTCCATATGGTCCAGTGGGAAGGATGAATATATGGCAACATATTATGCAAATTCCACCTCCACTCATTAAACATGGTAACGCTGAAGATAAGCATTTTAATGCTTGACCTTCATTCAAACTTGAGTTTCTACGTCGTGGTAGACCTTAACTACTTGACCTTTAGTCAAATATGGCTTTTTACTGAAGTCAAGGGCATACCTTCCAAATTACTTCATCTAATTTCAGTGTATATCTTATAAAACCATCCCAATCCTTCAAATTGAGCAAAAGAAAATTACAGCCCGACAAACTTTCATTGATATATTGGCCTCTAACCCATTAGGTAAATATACACACATGCAGTAAGCACAAACAGTCTTCTGAAGCTATCTTAGAAATGATGGCATTTTAGGTACTAGGGACGAAGTCAGTATATAGAGAAGAATCACATGGTATAGAAGATGGAAGCAATTCAAGGTTTTCTTTCTGCATTATTTGAAAGAGAGGGCCACCTATCAAATGTTTGCAATTCCACGGGAAATGAATTAGCTTCTCATCCAAGGAATTTCTAATAATGGCACTGTGGTTATATACATGTGATAACAACACTACATCTGTTTCATTAAATAATCAAAAGGTTAAAATAATACTTAAAATGTTGGCAGGGTACTCATATCGGGTGTATCTGGCAACCATCTGCGGTTTCACAGATTTTGAGTTGACGGAAAGCTCTTGAGATAGTACAACATGCAGGTGTCAACCCTTCACGTTTCAAAGGCTGGAGATTAACTTCCTCTACAATATGGGGACCTAACAGTTCTGCCTTTCAAAAGAAACCCGAAAAATCATCTCTGATACTGGCCTCACCGAGAGAATCCCACCCAGTGGGATTTCCACCTCTTCATTTCCTAATGAGCTTTTTGATAATGAGAGGTAACTTTAACAGTCACTATGGGCTCTATTATGGCTAATTTGACTCCACTTCACTCTCCTTGTTAATTACTAACACTAGCCTTTTTATCCTCACGAGAACACACTCGAGGTTTTTTTTTTTTTTGGGGTGTCCATTTTTAAAAATTTATGTGGGGCTCTTTTTAAAGAGTTGGACGTCTTCAGCAATAGATTTATACCTAGCAGTTCAGCCACAAATATTTATTAGTCGTTACATGAAGACTCTTTGTGACACCAGTCCCACAAGCACAGGGTATTCTGTCCGATGGTCTTAATAGTCTAACTCTGTGAAAAGTCTGCGTATTACAGACAAACTACATAGAATAGTGTATTTTATCTAGGAATCAATTCCTTTTAGAATAATTATTTATAATCTGCTTCCATTTCTAGAGGGTTACTAGGAACTAGCGGGTTTGCTGATGGAAAAAATGTATTATTTTCTACAATCCCCCCCGCCCCCTTAGATATTTTATTTACAACTCACAAAAGCTTTCAGGTGGCATAAATGGGATTCCCAAATGGTTCTCTATCTCTCAGTTAGAACAAGGATCATGTTCTCTATCTCTCAGTTAGAACAAGGGTGGAAAATGACACACAACTGTTAAAAACCACTTTTTCTTGCTATTAACTCACCCCTCCCCAACATATCAGGGCTGTTAGGTCTTTTAAAATGCCAGTGCTTTGAGTTCCCTCAGTAGCGTTTCATAACGTTGTTCATAATTACTTCATAATGAAAACGCATTTTCTGTCGTTTAAATGAATTGTCTTCATCCCTTGGAAGCTTCCCCCCATAATTGTTTGAAGTAATTACATATTTAATTGACTGATGGGGAAAAAAGAATGTAAATCCAAGCCTTCCAGTTATCCATTTCTGGAGAATCTGTGAAATGATCATTACTGGTTGGTCAATGGTCTATGAAAAATCATGCGGAATTATTTTATCGCTTATTCATTATTAAATTATTAAATACAACCATTCACAATAAAGGAGAGGAACCCTAAATGGTTGCATTCCATCTTGAACTATGTTCTAAAATGCAAAAAAAAAACCCCCAACAACCCACAAATCTACATTTTTGTTTCAAAGAAACCAACGTTTTTCACCCCTTGATTCTCCATAAAATACATTATCTCGGCATGCCCTGTTTTCAGAGACCATTCCAAAATAAAAGGAACCCTTCTCAATTTACTTGCAATACAGATATTGGCTGCAGGAAGTAAATTCTAAGTATAGCTGTGAAAATCAGTCTCTATCACTATAGCCTTCAGATGACCAGCAAATAAGTCAACACCATTAGAGGATAATTTGATAAGGAAAAATAAATAAATAATTCAATTCGAAGCTTGAAATAGCAGGAGTGAGCTGGAAAGTCCTTGTGGACGTCAGTGAGGGCAGAGGAAGCCCAGAAGAGACTGGCGGTGCAGTGGGGCTTGTTTATGCTGCTCAGCCTCCCCGCCTAACAGCTGATGTGCAGGGGTTGTACAGCTGCTGCTGCTGCTGCTCTCCTGCACATCCTTCAGCCTCCTGCCGGCCTCAGAGCTTCAATTCTAGTTGTGGATATTTTTGAGTGCACTATTTTTGGTCTGAATTAGGAGCGTGTGGCAGAGAGAGCATTTAAAGGGTGTTTAGAGGGTGCTCCCCCACTTCATGCGATTTCACTTGGGCACACGGGGGCCAGAAACCTAACCCCTTCCGGGTAAGGGGGGGGCAGCCTGTATAAGTATAGATTTTGAAATGAATCGTTGTGAAGTGGAAATATGCATGCATAGGCTTCATTTTTATGCCAAGGAGATCTGCCTGCTAAAATTTCTCCCGTGGAACACAGTGGTACCTCGGTTTTCGAACGTAATCCGTTCCGAAAGACCATTTGTGTTCCGAAACGTCCGAAAACTGAAAACTCAACATAGAAAACTCAATACAATAGGAAAGCTTAAAACGGAAGCCACACGGCATGTTCAACTTCCGAAAAGTGTTCGAAAACCGAAGCATTTACGTCCAGGTTTGTGGCTTTCGAGTTTTGAAACGTTAGTCAACAGAGACATTCAAAAACAGAGGTACCACTGTATTCGATTCTGAATTTCTAGGGCAAGAAGAGATTTGTAGCCTTTCTGCAGCTCACATGCATCTGTTCTGCAGCACATAGTGGAACCAGAGCATGATTCTCTAACAGGGGATGTCCCAGGAATTATGATACTCCGTTCGGCAAGAAAACTGTTAGAGCCACTCTGCACAAATATCTTATTAGCTTTTGCTAATTTAATATGATGGCTGTGTCCTGATTTCTAATTTAGTATATACATAATTGGCTGACAGCTGTCTTGCAGCCCATGCCTATGCATGTTTACTCTAAAGGAAGTCCATTGAGTCCACCAGGGCTTACTCCCATGTACCAGCACACAGGGTCACAACTTTCACAACTGTTAAAAGGCTAGGGTTAAATGAAATAAATATGTTTACATAGATTTACATGATCTAGGCCAGCTCTGAACACTCAAAAGGCAAAATAGTTCATAGCTGCAACTGATGTTATGATAGAACTAAACAGTTAAAAAAAAGCTTACGGTCATTTCGTAGGAAGTTGTTAAGCAACTGGAAAAGAGGAAAAGTATCCCAGGAGTCTTGCGGCTGTGCTTCCAGTGCGGAATCCATGTCAACCGTAAAAAGAGACCAAAATTTCTCCCCATGTTCAGCCAGCAAATCTGGCCACCAAGCAAAGGCCTGCATCACAATTGAGAAACAATTTTAATTAAAAGGGAGTAGGAAGATAAATCAAATTTCCAAACATGGACACAAAATACGATGAAACTCACAAATGTGCATTTTCATGAAGCAATGGCAAGTTGTGTACACTCTGCTTAGGAAAAAAACAACTGCATTAAGGAAAGTCATATTCTGCATTGTATATTACTTATGTGAAGAAGGAAGAGAGTACCATATTTTTCCGTCTATTAGATGCGTTTTTTTGACTCAAAAATAATGTAAAAAAACTGGGGTCGTCCTATACACAGATAGTGGCATGGGAGGGGAGAGCTGTGGGCCACCAGCCATCTGGTTGGTGGCACGCATCTCCCCCCCATGCCACACAGGAGGCAGCGGCATGGCATTTTCTTTAAATTTAGTCCCCCAAAATAAGGGGTGTCATATAAACGGAGCCATCTAATACATGGAAAAATACGGTATATTTCATTGAGGGCAGAAATGTTTCATTGGTTAAAAGCATTATGAGTAACGGCTTATGAAACTGATGGACTATGCTGAAATGGCGAAATTAACTGCCCAACCAAGAGGACATAATGATAAAGGAGGAATGGAGAGCATTGATGTATTATCTATCAAAGGAGGCATAGGCAAACTTGGCCCTCCAGATGTTTTGGGACTACAACTCCCATCATTCCTACGTAGCTAACCGGACCAGTGGTCAGGGGTGATGGGAGTTGTAGTCCCAAAATATCTGGAGGGCCAAGTTTGCCTATGCCTGTACCAAAGTATTACCCATACATGAAATTGTGGGCAGGATTTGAAATATAAGTAGTGGATTACTGAAAGAACTAATGACAATGAAGTTTAGATAATAAAAACACATGTATTGTAAACTAGCTAACAAAGAGAACTACAAAACAAACATCCGGAAAGGAAGGGGGGAAGTCAAGAAGAAATTTATACTGAAAATAATTGTATATGACGATAAATGTTTTGGAATATTTTTGGAGATTTAATAAAAAAGCAGATTTTTTTTAATCTTAAAATTAACTTTGATACAATAAAAACTACAGACGATAAAGGCCGCCTTAAAAGCATATTCTGGTGGAAAACGCATCGTATTACGGAAAATTGCTTGCAAAAATGTGTATATTGAGCAAATAAAGTGTACATCTTGGGAGAACCTCAAACTAAAATGTTGGTGAATTTTCACAAGGACTTTTTTAAAAAAAGTCAAACTGATGGAGAAATGCAGAGACCCGAACTTATATTGGAAAATGGAAAAACAGAGAAACTGAAATGGACAGAATGGCCTGTCTCTAGCAGCCACATAATGAATGTATGTTTGTTCTTAAAGTGGCTTTTACGAGGCTGTTTTAATGTGTAGGTTGACTCTGAAAGTGAGTTATAGACGCACACTAGCTCCATGAACTTCTGAATGCAGAAGACCTCCTCTCTGGTTTAATTCTTGACATGTCCAGCTAGGGACAGATTCTAGAGCAGGCTTCCTCAACCTCGGCCCTCCAGATGTTTTGAGACTACAATTCCCATCACCCCTGACCACTGGTCCTGTTAGCTAGGGATGATGGGAGTTGTAGTCCCAAAACATCTGGAGGGCCGAGTTTGCCTATGCCTGAGCTAGAGAGTCATTGCCCATCAATGGAGACAATACTGAGCTAGATTATAGAATCATAGAACTGTAGTGTTGGATGAGTCAATGTAGTCCAACCGCCTGTAATGCAGAATCTTTTGCCCAGTGTGCAGCTTGAACCCACGACCCTAAGAGTAAGAGTCTCCTAATCAAAACAAGCAATGTTGGAAATGTAAGGAAAAGGAGGGGAATTTCTTCCATATGTGGTGGACCTGTACTAAGGTTAAAGCCTACTGGGATATGATATTCAATGAACTGAAAAGGGTTTTTAAAAATACATTTATTTAAAAAACCAGAGGCGTTTTTGTTGGGTATAATTGGAGAAGAAATCCCCCCAAAATATATAAATGTATTTATGTATGCTACCACAGCTGCGAGGATACTTTTAGCCCAGAAATGGAAGCAGCAGGAACTTCCAACATTGGAAGAATGGCAGACTAAAATGATGGAATATGCAGAACTGGCGAAGCTGACGGGGAAGATACGAAACCAACGTGACGAGCTGTTTGAAAAGGACTGGAGTAAATTTGTACAATAGATGAGAGAACACAGTAAACATTTGAGAACGTTTGCAGGTTTGAGTTAAATATTTTGTAATGTTAATTTTTGGAACCTCTTTACCATTATTAAGGTAAATTCTATAAGCATGAAAGAAGGTAAATACAGTGGTACCTCTGGTTACGTACTTAATTCGTTCTGGAGCTCTGTTCTTAACCTGAAACTGTTCTTAACCTGAAGCAACACTTTAGCTAATGGGGCCTCCTGCTGCCGCTGCGCTGCCGCCGTGCGATTTTTGTTCTCATCCTGAAGCAAAGTTCTTAACCCGTGGTACTATTTCTGGGTTAGCGGAGTCTGTAACCTGAAGCGTATGTAACCTGAACATCTGTAACCCGAGGTACCATTGTAGGTTGATATAGAAATGCTAAGTTGTAAGTGAATATTTATGAAAGCCAAGCAGTGGGAGGGGCGAAGTCGAGGCTCAGTTTGAACAAGGCTATAGGTGACGTTATGATTCTAATGGATTGTAATTATGGTAAAAATAGTGTAAACTCAATAAAAATTATTATATATGTAAAAGAGAGAGTAAGAGTCTCCTGCTCTACAGACTGAGCTATTGTGATTAATGGTCCGACTTGGTATATGGCAGGTTCTTATGTTCCTATGTACCATTTGCATACTTCACCGGTATCAGCTACAGAGATATAGGCTCCCCTGGATAATTACAAAATATCACTATGCAACATTGTAGCATATATTTTTTTATAAACAACAACATTGTAGATGACTGATAAGGAATTCCTTAATGGTAGTTATTCGAAGTAACATATCATCGTGACTGCAGTAGCTATGAATGATAGCCACAGGTACTTAGACATATCTGCTAATAAATCAGGACTCTTAAGAGTAATGAAGCACTGAGATACTAAAAATGTCCACATAGGTGTCACTCATATCCTTGACTCTTCTATGACTTTGGTAATTTTTGGCATGGGTTTAATGGCTGCAGCTAGAAAGGGAATATTGTTGACAGCTGAAAAAGATGGGTTAGCTCTTACAATGACCGGACCATTCTCTACCTGTTACTGAAGAAAATGGTAATTGGTTGCATCAAAAAGTCTAACCGGTGCTTATGTGAAAACCAGAGGTCAGATTCTTCCTTCCTCTAACTAGAAATCTCAGATAAAAATACAGCAAAAATGAAATCAATTAAGAGGAAGAACATCAAACTATATAAATAACCATCTAATTAATTAGCTCAAAAGCTGAGATTGGGAGAAAAAGGCATTAAAAGATCTTCTCCCCAATCTTGCTTTGCTGTCGTTACTAAATATCTCATTTTGAGCATGTACTAAAAACAACACACAATGCAGCCCAGGAAACCAGTCAATTTCTTTCCCATCTCTATATATCCTTGCAGAGAAACAATATAGTGTGTGTGTGGGGGGGGGAGGGAATTCAATTGTATTGGAAAAATTCTCTTGACCCACTGATGCCTATGAATAAAGTGGTTAAACTAGACAGACAAATATCATAGACACAACGTTGTTCCATATAACAAGACACCAAAATGAATGCAATTAGTGATTTATCACATGCACTCTGAGAGGAAGAGAGAGAGAAATGTCATTGTATGAGATTAAAGGCTGATTTCTTTTTTTCCAGACTATTGTTTAAAATGTGTGTTATACTATATGGCAGCACTTGCTACACAGTCGACAGAACAATACTCAGCAGTGGCTCCAATTTGCTGACTCTCTGCTCAAGAGTGAAGTGACGCAGGGCATCTATCCCTTCTCTGCAGCTTCTCCCTGGGGGACTTTCAGTGACACGGGTTGCCTCCTGCTAGATGAGCTTCTTTTCAGATTCCCTTATCCTGCTTGGTGGACAATTGCAGCCACGTTGGAAGCCTTCATGGATCTCCTGGCTCTAGGTAGGTTTTAGTGCTCTATATGGGATACATACACATATGGGACGTGGGTGGCGCTGTGGTCTAAACCACAGAGCCTAGGGCTTCCTGATCAGAAGGTCGGTGGTTCGAATCCCCGCGACGGGGTGAGCTCCCGTTGCTCAGTCCCAGCTCCTGTCAACCTAGCAGTTCAAAAACACGTCAAAGTGCAAGTAGATAAATAGGTACCGCTCCGGCGGGAAGGTAAATGGCGTTTCCGTGCGCTGCTCTGGTTCACCAGAAGCGACTTAGTCATGCTGGGCACATGACCCGGAAGCTGTACGCCGGCTCCCTTGGCCAGTAAAGCGAGATGAGTGCCACGACCCTAGAGTTGTCCGCGACTGGACCTGATGGTCAGGGATCCTTTTACCTTATAGGATACAGGCTACGGGATACCAACCTACTTGAGTCTAGGCCCTGAAAAGCTCCAAACATACCATGCACATTTTACCGTCTTTGTGTTCACAACCTAGTGATGGATTCATTAGTTTGATTTTATTGATGTGTCTTTTAAAGGACAGGTCTGGGGGAAGATTTGGTCCTCTAGATGTTGCTGGACTCCAATATCCATCAGGTCGAGCCAACCGGCCAATGATCAAAGACGATGGGAGTTACAGCCCAGCAACATCTAGAGGGTCAAAGGTTCTCCAGTTCTTCTCAAGGCTGTTTGATGGCTCCATGAGAGAGGTGAAACTTAAAGGCAGAACCACACGGAGGAAAGAGAAGATACCAATATGATGGATTTTAGAAGGAAGATAAATATGGGGAAAGGAAACCATCAATGAACAGAGTTGATGCAACATGTTTGAAAGTGGTTAACAATTCCATGCATGGAACCATGAAAAAGAACGTCCTGCCTTGGTTGGGATGAGCTACATACCTCTTTTCCCTGAGGGAATCCAAAATTTTGGTAGTGTTGTGGGGGAAAAAAGTTAAAATGGTTAAACATGGGTTTGAAGCCAGCAGATTACAGGTTCTCTTTTTCTACAATGGTATGAGATCTGTACTGTCTTTAATAGTATCAAGTTATTTTCAGTTATTAATATTTGGAGAGAGATATAATCAATATTTTTCAAAAAGACAATACAGTGGTGCCTCGCAAGACGAAATTAATTCGTTCCGCGAGTTTTTTCGTCTTGTGAATTTTTCGTCTTGCGAAGCACGGTTTCCCATAGGAAATGCATTGACGGTTTTAAGAAAAAGGCGCAAGACGTTTTCGTCTTGCGAAGCAAGCCCATAGGGACATTCGTCTTGTGAAGCAACTCAAAAAACAAAAAACTCTTTCGTCTTGCGAGTTTTTCGTCTTGCGAGGTACCACTGTATTCATCAGGATTATAAAATGTATGCCTGTATGTAAAATTATTTCCAGAACTATGTACTAAAATTGCAATTTAAGAACAAACAAAAAAAATAAGGATGTAAGTTCTGACATTTCCTATGACACTTTAAAAAAAGTTTTACTTTAATGCATATTTTCAGAGGACAAAACCCACATATACATTTTATTAAGTAATTATTTACAGAGTAACGCAGTGGTAATACTAGTGAAGAATATTGCCTCTTGGGAGTGCTTTTCAAATTATTGAAACAGCTGTTTCTTCAGTATAAAATAAAATATCCATAACAAGTTCACACATGACAGATGTAAGCTTAAATCTAGAATCGACAGTGTGAGATAAAAGCAGATGTTTTGAATGATCATATTTATAGACACCATATCTTAGTTTACCACTTTGTATGATTTCCCAGAATTTTTTTTACAAAAGGTTTTTATTTCAAAAAATATGAACTTCCTTCCAGGCATCTTTGTAAGCTAGTTGATCAAACTTTTAACACGCTTAATAACAACAATATTAATGCAAGTGTATGAAATATATTTGTTCATTTTGTAAAATGAAGGGAACTTTTAATTCTTGAAATATCACTGGTACTGTGTGGCTTCAGTGGAAGTTATTTAGGGATGTCTCCAACATTTGCTTCCCCAAAACCTGTGAGCAGAATGCATGTTCATTCATTTAACAGAGATTCCTCATGGACTGAACCCACTTTTTTAAAAGAAAAAGACAGATTAAATGGGACTGTGTTGTTGGTTAGCTTACAGCAATACTAAACGTGCTTCTCCCTTCTAACTTTTAAATCTAGTGTCATTCATAAGGGCCTCCTCTCTTTCTCTTCTGCTATTTATTTTAGACAAGAGATGGGAAATTGGATCATTCGCACTATGCACTCTGTGAGATTTCGGGACTGACAACTAGAAGCATCTCTCCCTTTCCCTTCTGCTTTATCTGCTGTTTATATTTATTTATTTTTAATGCTGAAACCTGAAGCTTATTCAAGAGAAAACCCAAGTCGGGTTTTATT
Organism: Podarcis tiliguerta; assembly: GCF_965153285.1. Classification (NCBI taxonomy): domain Eukaryota; kingdom Metazoa; phylum Chordata; class Lepidosauria; order Squamata; family Lacertidae; genus Podarcis; species Podarcis tiliguerta. Next base: position 18,902,117 of record NC_139543.1, on the reverse strand, counting down.
TCACTTCACTTTTCATAACCTTCAAAACTATTACGGCTCTGCAAATGTGAATTGCCTTTAACATATGTCACAGGCTTTCGCTGTAATGTTTCTTGACAGAATTGCTTCACACCGAGGCCATAGACGGTGGCTATTGAGCATTATTGTACAGCTAATGCCGTTATCCTCACCTCTGAATGGTGCTCTTCGTTCTGCTGTAGGACTTCAATGCAGAGCTCTGCTAAATGAATAACCTCTTCCAGCTTTACAGAAGGAGACGCTTGGTTCAGTGTCTCTGCAGTGAAAAGGAACACACAAATGATAGGATGATCACAGCTAGGAAAATGTGGGAACAGGAAACGTTCCAGAGAAGTGAGACAACACAGAATTTGATGACTTAAAAGGCTGACACTTTCAAGCACATCAGCCATGCTTTCAATATACATAATGGCAATGTTGCTATGACCAGATTGCATGCATGCAAAAAATATTTAACCCATGCCCCCAAAAACACCACTCTGTGAGCCCTTTCTAATTTAATACTTCAGAAGTAACAGGTACATCTGCACTGGGACATCAGATGTTCAACTTTTGCCACACCCAAGTCTGAATCCTCTCCATTGTGAGCTATAGAACAAAAGCAGAGGCTAGTTGCTTGTTTTTCTCCTCTATCACACAATGGGCTGGTTTGGGAATGAAACTAGCTTTCCTCTAGGCTTGTGCGTTCCTTGCTTCTCCCTCCAATGTGGTCATCCCGAAGGAGTTTAGAAGCATCTGTATCTGTTTTTGATCAACCACAACCGGCCATGTCGCTCAAACCTGGAAAAACTGTGGTGAATACTACCTACCGCCGATAGAAACAAACCACAGTTTGTGAGATGGGTAAGTTTTCACTAACCACAGTTACGATTAACCTCAGTTTAGTGCTCAGATGATATGCTAAACTGCACCTAATCTAAGATGGAAGCCACAAATTACCTCCTCACAACAACACTGGAGATGTAGAAGGGACGCCTAGTGTTATGTTCAAATTGAGCTGCCTCCATTGGGGTTCACAGTGGGTGAAAAATTGTGCTCTACAGGAAGAATTTATTTATTTATTATGTATAATGTATTTTTTAATAAATATTTTCTTGGTTTACAAAAGTATGTGCAATGTCTCTTTCTCTCTCTCTCTTTCCAAGTACAGTGGTACCTCGGGTTACATACGCTTCAGGTTACAGACTCCACTAACCCAGAAATAGAACCTCGGGTTAAGAACTTTGGTTCAGGATGAGAACAGAAATCGTTCTCTGGCGGCGCAGCAGCAGCGGGAGGCCCCATTAGCTAAAGTGGTGCTTCAGGTTAAGAACAGTTTCAGCTTAAGAACGGACCTCTGGAATGAATTAAGTACTTAATCTGAGGTACCACTGTAACAGTTTCTACAGATCAGTTTCATTTGTTGAGACATCAGGATGAAAAGGGGGAAAGAGGTGGAGGGGGGAAAAGGTGAGTGGGGGTGGTGTCAGGTGATGATGTTTCTATTATACTTTATATATGTGGGGTTTTGTGTCAGTGTTGCTTGTGCAGGTTCTCTGCTATTCACTTGTGTCCCTTTTGTAGTGAGAGAGGTTGGGGTTGGCCTAGGGTGTGGTTGTTTGTTTGTGATTGGCTGTGGTGATCTTTGTTTTTGTGTGTGAGTGGGGTGGGTGGGTGTTTTTGAATCAGGTTAGCCATATTGATTCGTATGCTGTTGGTGGATTTTTGTCATTGTCTTGTTGGGCTGTGTATGTGATAAAGGGTAGCCACACTGGGGTGAAGGCTTCTTCTTCTGTCTGTTCCCATGTCAGTTTCCGTTTATTGGTTAATTTTTCTACTAAGGCTGTTTCCCATACTATTTAGTACCATTGGTCCATACTTACTCCTGACAGGTCTCTCCAGTGTCTGGTTATGGTGTTTCTGGCTGCTGAAAGTAGGTGGGTTATGAGTTCCATTTGCATCTCACACTATAACTGCACTGTTTGCAGACTTTGGACGTCACTCTATTGCATACAGTGGTACCTCGGTTCTCGAACGTAATCTGTTCCAAAAGACAGTTCGACTTCTGAAACGTTTGAAAACCAAGGCACAAAGGGCTGGCTGCAAGTTCATATTAGAAAAATTGAAAAACACCCAGCAGAAGTCGTTAGACTTCTGAGGCGCATTCAAAAACTGAAGCAATTACTTTCGGGTTTTTGGTGTTTGAAAACCAAAATGTTCGGCTTCCGACACACTTGAAAACCGAGGGACTACTGCGTATCATTTTTATTCCATTTTTCGTTTTACAGTTTAAGATACTCATTTTACATCCTTAAGATATAAATGACTTCCCTTCTTCTCTTTCCATGGCTCATTTTTCATTTCATAAACCCCTGCATATTTTACAAAAACCATACCATTCAGTGTTCTATTATTACATCCATCAAAACTTATTTACACTGTTGAATTGATCTTAATGCTGCCAGCGTTTTCAGCTGTACACAATTATTTCCCATATATTCAATAAATGTTTTTCTTGTTCTCTTATTCTGTATGTTAAGTCTGTGAGTTGTGGGCCTTTGGATAACACTCTAAACCAGCTATGAAGGAGCTCTGGCCCTCCAGAGAGAGGTGGGGGGCGGTCCGGGTGTGTGAATCAGAGGTCAACGCGATGAAATGGCCGAGTTCATATTGTTGAATTGGTAGTGATGAAGCATCACAGACTCAGCAAATTCTTGCTTGTATGAACACAGCAAGGTTGCAGGATTTGCACATTAGCACAGACAAGCCTTTTGCTCGTGTATTTGATTATTGTGCCGCTGAACGAAAACCAGCATCCAATACAAAGATATATGCCACCGGCCAACTCACCGATTCTGCCCTTTGTTCTTTCAGTGAAATGAACATGCACTAAGAGCTTTAAATTACCGCAGAAGGCCTCTCACCACATACACAAATGGCTCTACTCTGCCTTCAGTTCAATAGTGCCTCTAGTGCTCTTGTTTTCCTTCAGACAAGTCCTTGTGAGCTTGGAGGGCATTTACATGCAGCCATTCTTTATAGAAAACTTGTCTGTAAAAGACCTCATTAAAGAGGTGCAAGCTTTTGAGCCATTTGTCTGGACAGAAGTCTCTCATTGTCCTTTTTCCTGGCCATAGCCTGCCCTTCGTCCTTCACTTTGTCAGCCTTTTTCTTTCTTTTCTTTTCTCCATCCCCCTCCCCCAGCAAATTTGCACCGCTGCACTCGTTCACAGTTAGAAATCTGGCTAATTTCATCAGCAAACAGAAGCTAAAATCTGGTAATGTCATGATCCCAGATCTATCCCAGTCCTATTGAATGACACAATCTTATCACTTTTTTTCCAGTGTAGATATGGTAGATATGCAACTATAAACATTCATTATTGTTAACATGAGCAAACAAACAAGGATGAAAGATGAAAAAGAGAATGTGTATGGAAAACGTGCAAAAATTAACTTTGGGGCAGCGAGGGGCGAAAGCTAACCAAATTATAATGTCGTGCCTACTTTTGTATTTATGCATTTGAATTCTGCATTAAAAGGCCAGATCGCTTAGTCAGTAAACCCAGATATGCACAAATTAAATGTACTCATTTGCCTGCATTCGTCTGGTCTCAAAATGAGGAGATTTGGGTAGAATTTTCATTTTGTTTTCCAACTATGTGCACATGTAGTAAGGATCAGGGACTAATTCATCTACAATATTTACCTGGAATTTTTTTGGAAAAGGGGCAAAGGAAGAAAGGAGAGTGTCAAAGTTCTGAGTCGATTCAAAGTATTTACTGGAATGCTTACAATGCCAAAAAAGGGCAAATGACGAAAGCCTTTATTATTTTCACAGGAGTGTTTTATAAACCAGCTCTGGACAGATAAGGCTAGAGGAATGAAAAACAGGGAGAATTTGGAGGTACTTAGTATGGACCCACGAGAGCTGGTGACACGTAACTGAGTCAGTCCCGGGCACTGACGCCACCGCCACAGACAGTCCCATTGCAATTATATAAACAAACTTCAAGGTAAAACTTGCTCCCATGTTTTATGGTTGCTCTAGCAATCAGGGGAGCTATAAACACGTTTTAAAGCCTAATATGGTTGGGATTTTGCAGAATTTGCAAGGAATTCTGTAACAGTCATCAGCTTCTGCTTTGCCAACCATATTGTACCACCCAAGTTTTGATCACATCCACAGAGATGCTAAGATTCTCTATTCATACAACTCATTATCAGGCACCCACAGAATAGTTTTTCTTCCCCTGGAGCTGCCCTCTACCCCCCGGGAACTAGGTGGAAACTACAAGGGTGCCATGCAGGTAGAAGAAATGCAGATCTAGCTCCTACTCTGCGATTAAATGCAAAGAGTGTTTAAGCTTGTAATTTAATTTGCACCGGGATCAAAATGCTTTGAAAAGAACAGGAAAAAAAAAACCTTGTTAGAGAAACCGTGCCTCTCCCAGGGAGGAGGAGAAATGGGAGCACAACCCTGTCAGCAGCTCCCTTTTCACCACTCCTACAAATATCACTCAAAGCTATCACATCACCACCTTAGCCGTCTTTGAAAATGGAAAGTGACCTTAACCTCGGGGACATCACCAAGGCAACCCTTCTCTGTGCCGATTCGGCAGTAGCACCAAGAGTCCACGCGCACAAAAAGGGAGGAAATCCATTGTGCCTGGCATGCCATGTACGTATCACAGAGGCAAGACACCAATCAGTATGCTAGATGTGCACATTTGCGCGCACACGTGTGTGGGTATCTCTCTCTCTCTCCCCCCCCCCTCTCTCTCTCTCTCACACACTGCTCACTCATAGGTGTGTAAACTTCAGAGAACATTGCTGCTCCAGTTCTGCTCTAGCCTCGTGGACAAGGAAAGCTCCCCTTCAAAGTTCAGAGGACTGAAATTCTAATCAACCCGTTCCCTGAAATTCTAGCCGCTACTAAGAAAACACGCTGAAGCAACATCACAAAAGCGGCAACATAAAATGTAGTAGCCCACCAATAGGGACACATTCTGGGGGTGAAGTTCCTACTGTGGAAAAATATTTTTGAAGATTGTCTAAATGTTTCAGCTTCACGTATGGAAGATTACGTATCGCACATAACAAATTGACCACAATATCAAAATAGACCACTTAATGATAATAACACAATGCGCAGTGTTTTATTTATTTTAAATGAACAATTAAAATGTCAGTGCAGTATCTTTACACCTATATGTTACCCAAAGGTCCAACAGTGGCATTATTTTCCATTGATGGCATCTCGCTTTAGTGGATAGAAATTGTTTGGAGGGTGGAAATTAAACTTACTGCCATTTGACCTGCTCTTCCCTTAATCTCATTATGTAGTGTTGAGGAAAGATAAGCACTGGAATAAGTAAATAAAATAATACTGTCTGTGAGCTGACACTAGACGGAAGACATAGTCTGGTGAGAAATCCACCAACTGAGACTGGTTATAAATGCTGTTAGGCTACTGTCTGCAGAAGGAAAATGAGCTTCAAAGAAGTCAACCTCAGATCAGGGTGAGTTGGGCGGTGGACCTTGATGCATATTTTTGGAAAATTATACATTTTACTTTATAATTCTCCAGTGCTTCAAAATTCTGAATCTTTCTGCAGCCAATCGGAAGCCACGGAAACCACGTCGGATGTTTGGCTTCCAAAGAACGTTTGCAAACTGGAGCACTCATTTCTGGGTTTGCGACGTTTGGGAGCCGATTTGTTCAGCAAGTAAGGCATTGGACAACCAAGGTACCACTGTACCTCACATTTGCTACCCCTAGATATTTCTTTGCAGAAAGAACACTGCTGGTGATCAAATTGGTGGTTGTTTCAGCTTCCATAGAACTGCTGGAAAAACGAGGAGATTTTGGCCCTGCACAGTTTCCCAGCATAGACTGATATTATTATTATTATTATTATTATTATTATTTACCACCCTTCATCAAAAGATCTCAGGGTGGCTCACAGAATAAAATACAAAATAAATCACAAGTAAATAATTAAACCAAAACAACAATACTCCCCCCCTTCCCACAGACACATTTAAAAGGCTGTAAGGTATTAATCGGGACGTGGGTGGCGCTGTGGGTTAAAGCCTCAGAGCCTAGGGCTTGCCGATCGCAAGGTCGGCAGTTCGAATCCCCGTGGCGGGGTGCGCTCCCGCTGTTCGGTCCCAGCGCCTGCCAACCTAGCAGTTCGAAAGCACCCCCGGGTGCAAGTAGATAAATAGGAACCGCTTACTAGCGGGAAGGTAAACGACGTTCCGTGTGCTGCACTGGCTCGCCAGAGCAGCAATGTCATGCTGGCCACGTGACCCGGAAGTGTCTCCGGACAGCGCTGGCCCCCGGCCTCTTTGAGTGAGATGGGCGCACAACCCTAGAGTCTGTCAAGACTGGCCCGTATGGGCAGGGGTACCTTTACCTTTACCTTTAAGATATTAATCAGCCAAAGGCCTGGTTGAAGAAGAACATTGTCACCTGGCGCCTAAAAGATATATAATGAAAATGCAAGGCAACCTCCCTGGGGAGAGCATTCCACAAGCAGGGGGCCACTGCAGAAAAAGCCTTTTCTCATGTAGCCACCCTCTGGATCTCACATGGAAGAGGCACACGAAGGAAGGCCACAGACGGTGAACACAGATTCCAGGATATTTTATATGAAGAGAGGCGGTCTGTGAGGTAACATATAGGTCTAAAGCTACTGCAGTGCCATTTTAATTGTTCATTTAGGAAATGAAATGCTGCATATTATATTCTTATCATTTGATACTGTGGTCAATTTGTTATGTGTGAGATGTAATCTTCTATAAGTGAAGCTGAAACATTTATACAATCTTCTAAAATATTTTGTCCGTGCTAATAACTTCCCCCTAGAATGCGTCTGCCGGTGAGATAACTTAAATGGTGATAGACACTAGCCTTCTTCAAGCGTAATGCTAACAGTTATGAGACTATGTGATCTTGGATCTTGCATGCCCAGTGCAAATGTCTAGGGGGAAGAGGAAGCCTTCGCATGAACAGGCTTACACGTGATATGGAACTGTAGATCACATGGAAGTCTGTATGAAGGTTTCCGATATTTGAAGTGGACGTGGAGGGGCTACTTGGCAGAGATCCACAACCTTGTCACAAGTTCTCCTTGACTACAACACATAGAGAGGGCTCTTGTTCCATTCTGATACAACACTCCCGGTGACTTAGCCAGAGGCCCCATATATACTTAGGTGGCAGTAAGTCCCATAGGTCTTACTTCTGAATAAGCATGCACTGATTTTGTTGTTGTTACATTGTACAATTAATAAAGCCGTAATGAACACTTAATACATGCATGCATACATGCACACAATTAACACAGCAGTCACCTGGATCCTTTTCATTTGTAGCTTAAGTGAAAGGGCACGGAAAAAGGGAGGAGGGAGAAGCAGAAAATAGTAGTATTAGTTTACCTCCATTATGTAAGTCAAGCTGTAATGTATAAGAAATCAGTTTATTCTAGCAAACAAAAATATGCAACCTCTTTAACATCCTGTTAAAAAGACAACAAATTCATCCCGATAATCAAGTTGACGATATAGAATCATAGAATCATAGAGTTGGAAGAGACCACAAGGGCCATCGAGTCCAACCCCCTGCCAAGCAGGAAACACCATCAGAGCACTCCTGACATATGGTTGTCAAGCCTCTGCTTAAAGACCTCCAAAGAAGGAGACTCCACCACACTCCTTGGCAGCAAATTCCACTGTCGAACAGCTCTTACTGTCAGGAAGTTCTTCCTAATGTTTAGGTGGAATCTTCTTTCTTGTAGTTTGGATCCATTGCTCCGTGTCCGCTTCTCTGGAGCAGCAGAAAACAACCTTTCTCCCTCCTCTTTGTGACCTCCTTTTATATATTTGAACATGGCTATCATATCCCCCCTTAACCTCCTCTTCTCCAGGCTAATATAATTTTTATATGGGATCAGCAAGAAAATAAATGATGCCTGTGACTTTATTTTCTATCCTATAATGGGCATTATATTTCTTCATATGGAAAAGCCTGAACAGTGTTTTTGTTAACTTCTGTGAAATATGCTCCGCTACCAACAAGAAAACCATTTCCTGTGATTAATAATTGGATGTTTTTTTACAACCAAAAATAATGATTGGATTAAATGTACTGCAGATGTGAATCAGAGAAAAGATCAACATTTTTAAACATTCCATTGTCACCAGCAGCCAAGTGAAATGACACTGGGTCAAGCAAACTTTGGCAGTCCGTCAGTCAGGTATGGTATCTATTTTGCTAAGAAAATGGTAGTACAGTGGTGCCCCGCAAGACGAATGCCTCACAAGACGGAAAACCCACAAGACGAAAGGGTTTTCTGTTTGCAGAGGCGCTTCGCAAGACGAATTTCCCTATGGGCTTGCTTCGCAAGACGAAAATTGACGAAAATTCTTGCGATTTTTTTCCGCTCCAAAACCCCTTTTTCTGAAGCGCTAAGCTGCTAAAAGCATTTTAGCAGCAAAACCGCTAATCCCTTAAGCCCTAAAAAGCCGTTTTTAGCCCTTAAACTGTCAATAGCGCTAATAGCGCTAATCCGCTAATGGGCTTGCTTCGCAAGACGAAAAAACTGCAAGACGAAAAGACTCGCGGAACGGATTCTTTTCGTCTTGCGAGGCACCACTGTATTTGATGACTGGGTACTCTGAATTAAAAAAACATATCCTGAAATTGTATGCCAAGAAAAACTGGATTGTGCAACTTGAATGAATTATACATACTAAGCAAATTCACATAGTTTTGCTTGTGTTGAATTGTTGTATTTCTGATAGCCATGGACAGGGAATGAATTTCTGCAGGGCTGCAAAACTTCACCCCTGCCCTGACTGAAAACTGCATCATCAATGGAGATAAAGAAATCACTGTCTACAGCTATCCTTTCCCGTTATCTACAAATTAGAAACTATTTCCAAATAACTACAGGGTACATTATTATTAATATTTCACTTATTTCTCACTTACTACAAAAAATATATATTCTCAAAGAGACTTTGTGAACATAAAGAGACCACTGACATCTTATGAAAAAGCTGATATAACAAAAGGTTTGACATTGAAAATCTATTGAATACTCCTGGATACAACTAAAAGGAATGACTTGGGGATAAAAGCATGTGACAGAATTCAGTCTTTCAGTGACAGAAGAAAATTGAAAATATTTTGGAAGAATACTGGTACTTAATGCTTATGAGAATAGCAAAAACGTGTCAAAATATATCCAATATGTATTGGAGATCTAAGAGAGGAAAAACAACACTGACTTATTGTTGTAAAAGGTATCAAGGATACAATTATGGTATGTGAGGCAAATTAATTCCCCAGCAATGTTACTGGGAGCAATAAAGGGGCAGGTTCAAAAGGAACGTGTTGTGTTAGTTGTGAACATGTTAACAATAGCATGCGCTTCACTGGCTAAAGCATGGAAATCAGCTTGTTGGCTAACTCTTGGCCAGTGAAGGAGGAAAACATGGGATCCCATGTTAAGCTTACAGTTAATAAATGTTTGAGGAAGAGAAGAAATAGAAGAAGAAGAAGAAGAAGAAGAAGAGGAGTTTGGATTTGATATCCCACTTTATCAAAGGAGTCTCAAAGCGGCTAACATTCTCCTTTCCCTTCCTCCCCCACAACAAACACTCTGTGAGGTGAGTGGGGCTGAGAGACTTCAAAGAAGTGTGACTGGCCCAAGGTCACCCAGCAGCTGCATGTGGAGGAGCGGAGACGCGAACCCGGTTCCCCAGATTACGAGACTACCGCTCTTAACCACTACACCACACTGGCTCTCAGAAATGCCTGTACAGAAATCTTCTTAAAAACTGGAATCTGTTTGTAAAATTTTGGAACTGAAAAATTAGCCCCTATGGGCATGTTCACTTTGAAAAGGAATTGCAATGCATAGTTCCATATGCACTGCATATGAAAGTTCCATGTGCATATCCATATGAAAGGATACAGTATTTGGAGCTGTTTAGGAAAAAAACTAGGCAGTGGGACAGGGAGCAACATTATGAATGTTGGGGGGAAAGACAGACATTTTTCTCCCTCACTCATGATTCCAGGACCCAGGAACACCCAAGGAAGCTGAATGTGGGAATTTATTAACGCTACCAATCTCAAGTCTTCCCATGTTTCTGGATGAAATAATGTGATATTTTTGCTGTTATTTACTGTATGAAAGAAACCTTTAATTAAAGAGAGAGAGAGTTGGGCCTCACTTATCTTTTGTTTCCGTTTAGGTTTTTGTACTTTACACTGTTGACTGAAATCACTTAAACGTAATAATCTGAGCCAGTTATATGGCCTTTTTTTCCTGGGAGTGTCAATATGGAATTCCTGTTTCCGTCAAGAACTAATTCTGTTCATGCTTTTCTTCCCAGTGGCGTAGCGTGGGGGGTGCAGGGGGGGGGGGGGCGGCCGCACCGGCCGCAACATCTGGGGGTTAGGGTTAGGGGGCGCAAATCCACGGGTTAGGGGGCGCAAATTACTTGCCTTGCCCCGGGTGCTGACAACCCACGCTACGCCACTGTTTCTTCCCCACAACTCAAGGGGGGCACATATAGGATCCTGCCTCCGCCCCACCAGTTTCCCACTCAGGCACTGACTCAGATATACTTGGCTGCAGCTCATGCCCTGGTCTGTGAGCTTTCTTACCTAGTCCCCACGACAAAAAATAAATAAAAAATACATTGTACTTTGTAATGTGACTCCTTTTTCACATTTCTGTAAAGTTTCAGAGGATCTAAGGAATGATATATTTATATCACCTGTAAACAATGAGCTCCACACCAAGATTACTTTGCTTGACTCTCAGCCCAGCTTGGGTGCCTTCTTTTAGAAACTTTCTATTTTTACACCAATTATGCCAAACAAGCTTGTTAAAAACTCTAGATAATTGAACAGCAAGAGCCCCCTGCTGCAAGCATGCATAGGATGCTAGCTGAAGGTGAAAAGGTATCTTTCTCATTTTCAGAAAGATCCACATATATCCTCCTTCATTTAAACACAACATGATATCTTAATTAATTATGATAAACTGGTTACTGAGGTGCTTTCATGTTGTTATTCCCATGATATAATATTGGTTGCTATAGTGATGAGATGGCTTTATTTTTTTGGTTAATCACTCAAGAGATTGGCTAACTCATGTTTGTCCGTGATGGTGAAGAGACGGGAAAATAAGTTAAAACGAATTGTTAAATACAACCGGCACCTTTCCTCTCCCCTGCTTTTGGTATTATTTGTGACTACAATTTCAGTCATGCTAAAAATAAACTGTTGCAGAATATACTGAGCATGTGATTAGAAAAATAATCTATACAATGGCTTCCACCAAATTATGAATTTTAAACAACTCATGTTATTGTTATGCGTAGTATGAAGACGTTGCAAATTACCTCCGCCAAGAATGGAGACTCTCCCAACATAGCAGGAGAGAGAGGAGGGAGATGGAGATAATCAGATATTGATGGAGGAATTTCATTATCTGCATTCCTCTTCAGTTGGAAGAGGAATCAGGCTCCCATCTGCAGTTTGCCTTGAGGTCTGGCACTCGCTTCCCCATGGAATGTGAGGGCAGGCAAAGATATTGGGTACATGGAGCACTCTGGCTGCCACGACCCCCCAATCCCGTTCCTGGAAGCACAGGTTATCCTGCTAATTGAACTTTAATTGGAGTAAACTACCGGTGTGTGTCAGAGACGAGGAGATAAGAAACCACAAATACAACCCAGCTACAAGAATGTGAAAGGTTTGGATTGAGAGCAGATTTCATTAGGTGAAAGAGACAATACAGGGAGGGAGCCCAAGGTTTGCTTACTTACGGTTTTTCTCTACATTCATGATATGGCAACCCACCGCCCTAGAATGCAAGTTTTATTTTAAAATATCTGCACAAGTGAGGATGGAAGAAATTGGAATAAAGTGGTACCTTGGTTTTTTAACATCTTGGAAGCAGAACGTTTTGGTTTTCGAACACCGAAAACCCGGAAGTAATTGCTTCTGTTTTTGAACACTTTTCAGAAGTCAAATAGCTTCCACTGAGTCGTCCCCCCCCCCCAATTTTCTCCATTGAAATTGCAGACTGCCCTTTGCGTCTTGGTTTTTGAATGTTTTCGAAGTCGAATGGTCTTCCAGAAAGGATTACGCTCAAAAACTGAGGTACTACTGTATAATGTGGAATTTAACAAAATTGGAACTGCATGTTTGAGAGAAAGGAGCTGAGAGGGAAGGGGCGAAGGAATGCTGTGCTTTGAAAATATAGAGCAAAATCTCCCCTAACCTCCATTATCCACAAAGGAATGTGTATGAGATAAGGATAAATGGGCATAAATCAGCAGCTGGAAGGAAAGGATTCTACCAGCTGTGAGAATAGAAGTTTTTGGATTAACTATCTGTAGTCTGGTTTCAGACTGTTCTTTCTAGGCTGGAAAAATGGCAAAGGTGCCTTGTTTATTGGAAGGCGAATCACGGGATGAAGTGATGCAGTGACTTTTGGAAACGGAGATAACAGCTTCTCCCAAGACATGACAGGAACCATCAACAGTTGCAGGAGTAAAGGATACAACACTCATATATGGATGGGAAAACATCATGGAGAAAATTGTCACACCCAGGAAAGAATGAGGATTACAGCTGAATTTCCTCACTTGAAACTTTATAAATTACCTATTATACCAACACAAGTTGAAATCACAATATTGCAGCTGTTATATAGGGGATTATTACATCTGAATGGAATGAAAATGATTAAAAAATTGGAACGCAGAAAAAATATAGAAGAATGAACTCATCAACTGTAGCATGCAGGGGGCCCAGTTTAATTAAATTGTATAATTTGACATTTGAATAATTGGCATTAATTAGATAAAACTGGTATTGTTATAATGAGGCTGTTATTGGAACAATATTGGTACAGACACACACACAAAATTGTTGTAAACTACAGCATCCACCATCCCTGACCATTGTCCATACTGACTGGGGCTGATGGGAGTTGGAGTCCAAAAACATTTGAAGAGCACTGAGGTGGGGTAGGCTGAGATGGAGATGACCAACAATCTAATTTGGTGTGACACAGCTTCATATGTTCCATACTTTGCTTTGCAAAATAACCCATTACAACCCCATCATGTTTCCGATTTCTTCTTAAAGATTATAGGTGGTGGTGGAATAAAAAAAACCACACCACAGCATCTTAGGTAATGTGGAAATATAAAGCAACGTGAAATAGACAATAAAGTACTTGTTTACAATTTTCAACATTTCTGGAAATGGTTTTGGGGAGCTCAAGCCCCAACTGATTATCAAGTTGATTATCAAGTCAGAAACCTAACGTTTTCCCATTTAATCATAGAGATGGTGGAAATCTGGCAGAAAAAAACGTATAGATGAATATCTGTATCATCCTGTGTTCCTTTGCAAGCCTTGTTGCATATAAAGATGATCTGAAGGCAGTCCTGTTTAGTTTTTTTAAATGTTTAATGTTTTATCATGCTGTTGGGAGCCACCCAGAGTGGCCAGGGAGGCCTGGCCAGATGGGCGGGGTGTAAGTAACTTATTATTATTATTATTATTATTATTATTATTATTATTATTATTAATTTTTATTTATACCCCGCCCTCCCCAGCCAAGGCTGGGCTCATAATTATTAATATATTATTATTATTATTATTATTATTATTATTATTATTATTATTATTATTATTACCACTACTACTACTACTACTACTACTACTACTATTATTCACCAACAATTCTTGATGTTGCAAGCCCCTTTATTTTATGTTATATAAATGTATCTGGTTTCTATTCAATATTTAAATGATTATTTATCATCTGAGACACCCTGCCCCACCCCTGGGGGTTAAAACACTACTCACACAAAAGGGAAATTTCAAAAAAGTCCACTCTCTCCTATTGGAAGAAAGCTTTCTCTAGCTTCACACGTAAGTGAGCCCATTGGCTGAGGACTCGAGGTGGATTTTATTATGTGTATTCTTAACGGTTCATTAATAAACAAGGGGCAACCAGGGAACTGGAGCTAGGTAAGGGGCTATATTCAATGGCTCCGGAATGCCCAATGTCTCTTCCTTATGCAACTAAGTTCAAATGCTAAAACTGGGCAAGAAAGTACCCTCTAGAATGGGTTGATTTGGGCCAGTTATGTGACACACAAAACTACCCTTAAAATAAAGGACAAAGGAGAACTTCAGCACAAAGCAAAGATCATTCATTCAAGCGCGGTCCCAGGAGGTATATTAAAGCCATGAATAGGAAAAAGCTCAGTAGTTCACCAGCTGAGATTTTAATGAGATATTTCCCCTTGCTGTGGTACAGGTTTTGCTCAGGAAAGAGAAAAGGCTGCTCACAAAATATATTCAGTTAATAGGCGCCGATAGCTTTTGCAGCCACTCTGGTAGCTAGCTGATTGCTGTACTAACCTTCTGTTTTGGCATAATCTGTAAGCCGAGTGTAATTGATCAAGGCTGCTTTCTCCAGACATTTTCTAACCACTTTCTTCACTTCTTCCGCTGGTATGGGAGTGGCAATATCTTTCATTAAAACCTGCGTCAAAGACAGTGCTCGAGTTAGACACATTACCATAACCCCCCCCAAGAGAAAAGGTTTCAACGTATACTAATAGTTGTTTTAGATTTGCTGGCAATTAGAGACTGAAAGAAAAGGAAGTCGCTAATCGACTTAGCTATTAATCTCTGCAGATCTGAGTGAAAAGCAGCCGTTTAGGCCATAACTTAGACTTGCCCACCTGCAGACACCATTTCTAAATGAAACACAAGGCTAAAACAAGTGTCTACACAGTACTAAACATACATGTTATCTTGTAATATTTACAGCCGTTCATAAGGTCAAACTATCTTTACATTAAAGATTGGGGGTAGGGGAAAGGATGAGAAAACATCAATTGGCTTGAGTTCATTTACAGCACTTGTAGGGAGCTTTCACATGGAAGTTTTCTTATAGACTAGGGTGCTGCTCCTACACAGAAGCTTTTCATGGCATCCGCATGATGTCATCATCAAAATGCCAGTCCATACTATTTCTATACTTAAATCTGGATTTGCCCTACCACACAAAATCCAGTAAGAAAAATACCCCATTACTGGCACAGGAAAATAATAGCAGTGGCAGGTGAAGGGAAAGCCACAAGAATGAAGCTGGAGACTGGTACTGGGTTGAAACAAGCCACAAAAGAGTAGGCAAGACGATCGGCCAATATTTTATTCAAGTTGCTAAAAAGGTAAAGGTAAAGGACTCCTGGATGGTTAAGTCCAGTCAAAGGCAACTATGGGGTGTGGCACTCGTCCCACTTTCAGGCCAAGGGAGCTGGAGTTCATCCACAGGCAACTCTCCAGGTCATGTAGCCAGCATGACAAAACCGCCTCTGGCGCAACAGAACACCATGACAGAAACCAGAGCCCACAGAAATGCCATTTACCTTCCCGCCACAGTGGTACCTATTTATCTACTTGCACTGGTAAGCTTTCGAACTGCTAGGTTGGCAGAAGCTGGCACAGAGCAATGGGAACTTACACCATTGCAGGGATTCGAACTGCCAACCTTCTGATCGGCAAGATCAAGAGGCTCAGTAATTTAGACCACAGCACCACCTGTGGTACCTCTGTTTGAACTCATGCCTCCTTGGTCTGAATTTAGCTCTCCGGACATTGTTCATGAGCTTCCTAAGATTTCTTGAAGAGTCTAGCAATGGAAGGTATTTAAAGCATTATGCAGTAAAGGCAAATTTCCTTAAACACGAGTTATCATGGATAGTCGCCACTGATAGCCTTATACTGAACTAGGTCAACCTGTAGACTGATCCAACACACTTTTACTTACGTTTTTTAGGGATTACATTTTATGAGCATGAAAGACTTTACTTATTTCCATGGAGAATTCCTCCATAAAATATATTGCTATGTGAGAGAATCCTAAAGGTATGAATCCCATGACTGATTTAAAAGAGTCTAAAAATATTAAAAGTAATGTTCTACTCAACTGATTCGGTACTAAATAGGTGTCTGCCCCCCCCCCCACACGGGGAAAATTAACATTTTGGAAATAATACCAAAATAGGTAATGTGTACACTTTGGTCAATTTCTAAAAAATACACAAGTACTGGAAAATCTTAAATGAAACTCAGAACGTACCCTTTCGAGTAATGAAAGTGTAGCTTTTAACGCTCCTTCTGGACGCCCAAAAGGGAAACAATACCTTAAATATAGACAAAAGATAGACCCTTTATTAGAATCATAGAACTGCACAGTTGGAAGGGACCCCAAGAATCATGTAATCTAGTCCAACCCCCCAAATTGCAGGAATCTCAGCTAAAGATGCACCTCTGTGTGACAACACATTTGTATATATTTCTTTTAAAATTATTTAGAAAAGTATGTGCTCCTTTGGGGGCGTAGGTGGGTGGGCACGAGGGACAGAACCCCAAACTTCTACAATTTCCTGCCCTGAGCGGTATAATTGACTCTCTCCTGCTAATCATTTAGGCATGCTCTCAAAACACATTTTATTCATGGATGCTTTTAATGTGGGTGTGCAAGGCTTAAGGCTCTTCATTTCTATCTGGATGGCTTCAAGATGGAACTGGATCAGAAGTAAAATGTGTACTACCCCAATTACTAGTATTGTTTGAGATTTCATAGGGGTTTAAATCAACAAGACTAACAGGTTAGCAGTGCAATCCCACACATAATTACTTAGAAATAAGCAGGCTACATTAAGGTTTATGGGACGTGCTTCCAAATAAATGAGTACAGGATTGCAGCCTTAATAAACCTCTACATCCTCAACTTTTAATAACAAAGGTATTACATTTTCTTGCCCAAATGTTCTTAGATTATCTGCATGATTTTTTGCCCTGTCCTTTCTCTTGTTACCATATAAAATATGTAAGATATACAGAAATGCTACTGGTTGTAAAGTTGCATTTCACATTCCGAACCGCTATGACATGCCTAGTGTAAACAATTCGCTCTCCACCAAGGACAAATAACAATGACTGATAGGCAAAATCAGTGTTAAGTGAGAAAGCTATATTTTTTTAAAGGAGGGGTCATTTGTGCTATATATTTTTGGTCTGCACCATCCATGCTTGCAAGTCTCTGATCTGTTTGCATGACCGGCATAAATTGGTACAGAATGGGCAAAATTCACATGCGACCTGCAACGTTAGGTAGAGTAAATGTCTGATGCTTTAAAAAACCAACTGACGGGAAGGGTGATATTCCTCTTCAAAGGCCTTAGTTGGTTTATAAAAACGCAAATTTAAGATTGCACCAGGATCTAAACCCTAATTCACCATCTCCTTCTTTCCTCATAGCAATAGGCATGTCAAACTTGCAGTATGCAAATGCTTACCTGAAGTGGCTAATCTGGTTTTCCAAAAGAGAAGTAAGCCTTTCCTTAATATCTTCAAACTTTTCTTTCTCTTCAATGGTTACCGTTCCAATTCCATCTGGTCTGAAATGTACAGGTTTTAATAATACGCATCATAAGTTTAAGGACAGAACAGTGGTAATCGTGTCTTAATTCATTAATGCATCACCTTGAAAACATAGGCACTTAGAGTTTACCAGTTATAATTTCACATAACACTTCAGCATCAAAAGGAGTAGAGGGGACAAAGCCCTGATGGCAATAACACAGCCTTTTAGAAGTCATACACTACCGAGACAGCTCTTTAAGAGGAATGGTGCAGCAGAAGTGTGAAATTAAATAAGCTGCTAACTGTGTCACGTACATATAATAGAGGACGCAACAATTGAAAATAATTAAAATACATTTTCAAGGTGTGAAGAGGAGTCCAGTTCAGAACTTAAAGAGCAGTGAGCAGTTAAGAGCCACTAATATTGTGGCCCACAGAGACGACAAAACAGGTAGAGCGGAATGAGGTTAGAAGCTGTTCAATTTAAAGCCTAGTTCCTAATGGACCACATGTCTGGCAAATGCAGGCAGCTTTGTAATGTATATACCACGAAAGAAGGCTTCTCTGAGCACCCTTCCATCACAATATTGACTTTGATCCCAAACTCCACAATTTCCCTAATGTGATGGTAAGCAAGGGTGACGCCATTGAGAAAACAATGTTCAACTATCATGCTCTCCTTAGGGATACTGCTTCATGGTTGGTCCCAGTCTCTCGTTCTTTTAAGTTAGAGATGGGGAACCTCCAGATGTTGCTGGGACGCCAACTCCCATCAGTTCCAGCCAGCATGGCCATTCTTCAGATGATGTGAGTTGTAGGCCAACAATATATGGAAAGTTGCATGCCTCCTATCCCTGCCTTTTAAGTTTAAGCAGGGCAGAAGGCAGTGAGGTCTTCCTTCTTTTGTACGGATCCAAATCCCTCCTTGTCCTTTTAGAGATGTGGTTAAATGTCTTTACTCAACTATGAAATCAAATCAAATCTGACCACCTGAACTTTATTATATTGGACCCATTTTTTCAGTACTTTGCTGTTCAGTTTGGATCCGTCCACAAGAGTAGAAGAAGAAGAAGAAGAGTTTGGATTTGATATCCCGCCTTTCACTCCCCTTCAGGAGTCTCAAAGCGGCTAACATTCTCCTTTCCCATCCTCCCCCACAACAAACACTCTGTGAGGTGAGTGGGGCTGAGAGACTTCAAAGAAGTGTGACTGGCCCAAGGTCACCCAGCAGCTGCATGTGGAGGAGCGGAGACGCGAACCCGGTTCCCCAGATTACGAGACTACCGCTCTTAACCACTACACCACGCTGGCTATGTAATGTATGTAATGCATTTTTCCTTCTCTGGATTATTGGCCTGTGACTCAAATCCAGTTGACGATGTTCATGTGCAGAACAGAAGGTAACTTTAGGTGACTTTCAGATGAAAGCATTCTGATTTATTTGCCACACCAAGTCTGCAGGGAGATTTGGCGACATCAGCTAATTGTCGAGCATCCATTTCCATTTGTTTGCAAGGAGGTTATAAAATGTCATGTCAACCTGAATTTACAGGTATTTGATGGAATAGCACCATGGCCTTCATAATTCCCCATCATGTCCTCTTCTCTTTGTTTGGGTTGTACCCTTTCTTTCTTTTTCCACATTCCTTAATGCCTGCTCATCTATGACAGCATAAGTACACATGTGTATAATAACTGTTAGGTCACTGAATTAAAAAAAAGAGAGACCAGTCCACGTGATCTACTTTGTCTTACAAACAGAGAACTCAAATAAAACTAGTAAGCTTGAGCTCAATTGCAATTGGCAACTTTCGAAGTTAATTGCTTGGTGCAATGTGTGCCAGATTTATGCCTTATCCCCAGAGTATACCCCACCTGGAAAGCCCATGTTGCACACCGGAGAATGCAACATAAGCATCAAAAGCAACACATACAATCTGCAGTTCTTTGGATTCATCCTTTTGTAGCAGAATGCTATTCTTGGCTATTGTTTGTTTGTTTGTTTGTGTGTGTGTGTGTGTCTCAGAATGAGGTCTGGCAGGATTCATAGAAGTACACAGAATGTTGGCAAAAGGCTTGCAGAAATCTGAACATCTAGCCATTCCTTCAGCCATATACACAATGGCTGAATACACAACTGAATATGGTGTAAGGTACAAAAGCTTTGTCTCCTTTATTAATGGATTAGAGTAGCCCAGAGCACATGGCAACATGTCATGTGCCTATTTAGAAAAGTCAGTTCAAATGCCAAAAAGCAAGAACTTCTGGTCATTTGCATCTCTCTTTCTCTTGCACTGTGGTAAGATCATAATAAGCGTAGATATTATCTACAGGGCTGATAAGAGTCTGCCAGTGGTAGAAACTCCCTACCTTTGCTGTACAACTTCAAGAGCTAGAAGCACACCTCCTGTTGTACCTCAATCCCATCTCTGATAGCTGAGGGTGACACAGTGTTTCCACCCCCATCGTTCAGTCCGGACATGGAGGTCCAGCTCCCAGGGCCTTCTGGCAGTTCCCTCCCTGTGAGAAGTGAGGTTACAGGAACCAGGCAGAGGGTCTTCTTGGTAGTGGCAACTGCCCTGTTGAATGCCCTCCCATCAGATGTCAAGGAAATAAACAACTACCTGACTTTAAGAAGACATCTGAAGGCAGCCCTGTTTAGATAAGTTTTTAATGTTTGATGTTTTGTCGTATTTTTAATATTTTGTTGCGAGTCACCCAGAATGGCTGGGGAAACCCAGCCAGGTGGACAGGGTATAAATAAATTATTATTATTATTATTATTATTATTATTATTATTATTATTACATGCAAACACTACTACCAGGGAAAAGCCCTGGCAGAAGAGAACAGCACCTGGAACAAATCATGGCCAGGAGAGAGCAAGGTTAGATTAGTTGTGTGCAATGTTCTTTCTCTGCCTGAATTCTTTCTCTCTCTCTCCCCTGGCTCCATTCCTCATGGGACTTTGCATGTGTGGGTGCAATATTATATATGAAAAAAGGTACTATCTGATCTTCCCTCCCATTTTCACACTAATATAAATGTAGTTTAAAGTTATGTAGACAGGAACAGATTGAGGGCTCTGCCCTTAAATATTTGTATATCTATTTACAGAAGCCAGCAGAGGGGCCCTAATCCATGTTGGATCTCTAGCATGGAAGGACAGGGAGTTAAACTCTTTGCTCCCTGCAGTGGGTTAGAACCAGACTGGGCCCCTCACAACTCCTCTGTCAACCCACTTGGTCCTTCCTCTGAATCCAGTTCTTCATTCCCTGGACAACTTCCACCATCCCTGGACAGCTTCCACCATGCTTGCTGGGGCTACCATGAGATCTAAGCTAAGGTTAGTCCTCTCCAGCACACTCTCTTACTGGTGTGCTTTCGAACTGCTGGGTTGGCAGAAGCTGGGACAGAGCAACGGGAGCTCACCCCATCACACAGATTTGAACCGCCGACCTTCCAATCTGCAAGCCCAAAAGGCTCAGTGGTTTAGACCACAGCGCCACCTGTGTCCCTGTAAAGTGAAATCTAAACCAAGGTTAGTCCTTTCCAGCATACACTCTTACCTAAGATACAACCAGGTATTCTCCTGCAGCATACATCAGTGAAAAAAAGAGTATTATATAGCTGATATCGTCCATGTTATTTATAACTTAACTATCAAAAATATCAGGAAAGATTTAAGCAAATATTAGCTGGACATTTTAGCTCTCAAGAACTGAATGTGATTGCTTGGTCATGACACGATTTGCTGCACCAATAGGCACACAGCCGGCTCCTCTCTTCTCTTGAATAAATTCTACTTGTGACCTGTCAGGTGAGGAAGCCCAACGTGCTTTTCATCTTTAAAGATAAATTTCAAGGACAGCAATTTCATCAGACACCGCCAAGATGTGTACATCACTCTTTTCTTTCATAAATGCAATGTGAAAGAAGAAGGAACTTCACTCCTCCCTTGCAGTGAATGCCACGACACCGTTACCTCGGCGTTCTGACAGATGGAACGTGCTCAGATACAGGTAAAATCCTCGGTCTGATTTGACTGTCAGGAGAAATTGCATTCTGCAGCGAGAAAGGAAATACTTCTGTCATGTTAAGCTTCGCTGCAGCGTGTCACACGTGTGACAGGAGAGCGCCAGGGGTCCTGATAGTGACAAGTGAGAAAGGTGAGCCAGGATAATGTCACCATCTGTTAACCTGCCATAAGAGGAGAATTGCAACATGGGAGACCTCACAGCCCGTCATGTCTCTACCTGACTCTGCTGTCGTACAAAACTCTGCTGACAACACCTAGGATTTTCAAAGAGCTTGTTAGATCCATTTTCACTGACTATGCAGTGACCTGTACCTCAGAATAGTAAAAGTGAACAATACCCCCCCCTAAAAAAAATATTGTGTATGGTTTGAAACAAAGGCAACCCTATCAGGAACAAGGCAATTTGTCTTCCCTTGTCTAAGCTTGTAGGGAATAAAGGTTTAAAATTATTTTTCCACCGAGAGGTGGCAGTTAGGCAGGTTTTGAGACCCTTGCTGTGATATCTTTTCTGCTTCTTATAGGGTACGGTCCCTAAGGAAGGAATGTGCACCTCTCTGGAATAGCAGCGATTCATGGTGAGATCACAATCTGACCTGGATACTTCCAGCTGAGAAATGCTGAAAAAAACAAGAGCTTCTCACTACATTCCCTTTTTTCATCTTTTGGGTCCTCAATAAGGGTGTAAGCTGCAGAGTTTAAATGCCACTCACTCCTCACATTTAAAAATGAGGCATAACTAGAAGCATTAAGAACCAGCAATGGACTGGGGATATTTTCAAATGCTACTGCACCAGAAAATGCCATGAAAATGAGTCTAAGGTCATGACTAGCATTCAGCTTCCTGAGGAACCTTAAATCCTTCATATTCCCCACCTCACCCTTTCCCTCCTTTTACCAGAAAGTGCTTTTCAGCAGGCTTCCTTAGCGTAAGTACAGATTAAACGGGAGCTGAAAGTCAGGTGTAAAGTGAGGTTGAATTCTGCCTCCAGATTTTCAGGAAGAAAGCTTTTCCTTTGCCACTGAGGATCACAAGCTGCTATGTTTTCTTAGATTCCAAAGTCTGCACTGAGATAGCAGCTGGGGCAAACGACATAAATTCTGTATCTGCAAAGATAAACAGATATCTCTGAGCCTGCCTAAAGTTTTTCTACCACAGCCCAAACACAAGTGGTGTTGATTTGCCCTACTTTCAAATATCTAAAGGGTATCTCCAAGCTTTTCTACTGTTTCCTTTCCCTCCCTTCTGGACGACCTCTTCCTAGTCCTAATCTAGTTCCCAGAGAAGCACAGGAACTTCATGTGGGCAGCATATAGACAGTATTTAAGCCAAGAAAGTTGTTCGCCCCATTCCTGTGTTATCATCACCAACTCTTAAAATAATAGTACATTGCAACCAGGAGAGGTAACAAATCAAAGGGAATGCAAATTGCTAAGTGACTTAATCTTCCCTGCTACAAAAAACCAACTGATAGAAAACAGTCCGAAATACATTCATCTGACATCCTTTCTTTTTTTGCTGCAGTCTCCAATGACCCACAGGACAGAGAATAATTCACTGAAGGGGCAACGGGAAGCAAAGTGAAAACCAGCGCAGACTAGGGTTTTGAAGACACTCAAGATTGCAAAACATCAAAGGGAACAAGATACACCAATGTCCCTCCTTCAGAACTGCCACTGACACAAACTATTGAGAAATGAGACTTTTTTTTTAAGACTCTGCGTCCATTGGCAAACATTGCAACACTAAAAATAAATACTTCCAGCTGCAAACCTATTAAACAGCAAGGCAGATACGCCACTGGTACAACCATGCTCTGCCATGGCTTAGTGCCTTCACAAGAGGCCCAGCTTCTTCTCTGGAAAGGCAATTCCACATGTTCTGACATTTGTGTTCCCAAAGTCTGTGAAATATCTTACAGAGTTCATCTTTTGCAGATTCCGCCCCCCGCAAGAAAGGAAAACTTTAAGAACAATAAAGGGCGAAGCTACAACGTCGGTGGTAAGAGGTTCCCGTGAGATGGCATTCGCTTTGATTATCCATTTGACAAAAGTTCAGCGCATCAGCTTCCATCAAAGAGAGGGAGTGAGACGCCAACCTCGGAAGCAGGCCGGGCATCTCTCAATTCAACCTGCTTCTCAGCAGGGAGAAAAAGTCACTTTGCACTTCATGTATTTCCCACCAACATCATTTCAGAAAGAGAGGGACAAAATGGGAAGTCTCAGCGTGAGAACTAGATACAAGATGAGATGATGAGGAAGAAAACAATAGCTCCTTTTCTGTATTTTGTACCTTCACTTAACCTCCACTGCTACTGTTTAGATTGCCACGTCTATAGTCTATTTACATAATTAGCCCACTGCATGCATATTTCAAATATATAAATCTAGGGCTAAGGACAGCAGCGACGAGCAACATTAGCACCTCTAAACAGTGATTTTGCCTTGGGAGCACTATGCAAGGAAAGGCATGAGCTGAGAGGGAGGGGCACATTTCCCAGAACTCATTATAAATCACAGGCCTTGTTTTCGTAGATTTTAGTCACTGATGGACGAGAGCTGCAAAGAGTTCATTTTGTGGTCTGTATGCTGTCTTCATCCTACATGGACATGATTTGGCCAAGTTAGTAATATCAACGAGGAGCCATATCTGGTTTCCTCTGTAACATTGTGACATCTATGACGTGAGCCCTCATTGGCTGAGTTCACCTGAGGAAGTATGGAACAGGGTGGGGAATGGCTATCAAATGGAAAACAGAAGGGTGAAACGGCAGCTGTGAACAGTGGCAAATGAATGATCATGAAAAAAGAAGTGCGGAGTCCATTTTCAGGCCTAGTCTACGGCAGCAATGGCAGTAAAATTATGCTTTTCTGCCACAACTACATTAGCAGTGCCATTCAACAGTTATTTTGGGGAAGGTATGGTAGATTCTTCCTGCCAACCTAGCAGTTTGAAAGCACGTCAAAGTGCAAGTAGATAAATAGGTACCGCTCCGGCAGGAAGGTAAACGACGTTTCCGTGCGCTGCTCTTGTTTGCCAGAAGCGGCTTAGTCATGCTGGCCACATGACCTGGAAGCTGTACGCCAGCTCCCTCGGCCCAATAAAGCGAGATGAGCGCTGCAACCCCCGAGTCGTCCACGACTGGATTTAACGGTCAGGGGTCCCTTTATCTTTATCTTATGGTAGATTCTAGAATGCAAGGAGTTATAGATCAACCCTTGGTGATTTTGTGGTGACAATTTTGCAGAACACTGACAAAATCACCTTTAATCATTCTAACATGGTCTCCACACTAAGGGCAGGATCTGTGGGGATGCTTCTCCAGTTTTGATGAATGAGTTTCATATTGTTCAATTTGATGGTGTGGAAAAGTTGCTTGGAGGGATGATGCCAACCATCTGGACCGGAGCTGTGTCCATCCTGGTTGGTAAGAGCTGGCCCGATGTGCTGTGGTGATCATAAATGCTTTCTTGCAGGGGGGCTGTGTCCCTGTATCCTCAAAGGAAGTGGTTGTGAGACCTTTATGAAAGACCTCATCTTCGTATCCCACTATCCTAGACAATCATTGGCTAGTCTCCAACTTTTCCCATTTGAAGAAGCTCCTACAGCAGATTGTGGCAACTCAACTCTGGGATTTCTTGGATGAAGTAGAGTTATCTGGGATCTTTCCAGTCTGGTTTCAGGCCTGCTTTTGTGGCTAAAACACAATTGGTAGTCTTTGACAGTGACCACGGTGGCGGGGGCAATGGCGGGGGCAATTCCTCTTGATTCTGCTGGATATCTCTGTGACATTTGCTATTATCACCCATGGTATCTTCCTGACATGCTTGAATAGTATGGGACTGCGGGGGCACAATTCTACAGTGACTGAATAGTAAAATAATAAAGGTGAATGCCATCTCCTCAAGGATCAAGTACTGGTTGGCTACCAGGACAAAGTAATCACTTAAGACAAATTAGAAACAAGGCAGAATGAAGTCCCAGAGATACAATTCTAGTTGAAGGCTAGGGATGACACATTTATCCACTCCGTTACCTGAATTTGGGCCTGTTCTCTCATCATCTCAAGCAGTTAGGCTTTATCTCTGATATTTATGCCTTGAACCTCTGCCTTGTTTTTTACCGCATACATTGTTTTCCACTTGGAACTTGTGGGGGCTGATTCTACACTTTTGGGCACCAGACTGGTCGTCTCTTTCTCATTCAATTCTCATACCCACTTGTCTATTTTTTTTGACCCAATTCCCTTCATACATAATATATGCTTGGTCTTTCATCTGGTTAGTTTAACTTAAAATATTCCCTGGTTTTTCATCTTGACCCCCTCCCACCACATTCTCGTCTCTGTCTGTAACACTGCGATTGCAAGCCTTAAGGTCAGGGCAATGTGATTTTTTCCAATTACTGCTGTATAGCATCTAGTAGCTTTAGACACTTGTAAAATAAAAGAGGATGACAATCTGCCTATGCATGTGGAAGCTGTGGTTCAAAACAACTGCAGACAAATGCGGTACAACAATTGCTCCATTTCCTTGCACCACTCACGTTATTGCAAGGTACTCCATTTTATTTTTTAAAAGCTATCTGCCGCTGCTAGCAAGAGCTATTTAGTTTGTCTTTTTTGAAGTGTGCCTGTAGAGTTAATGTATGACTACAATGCAGCAGAAAAATTAAAACAGAGGGCAGGGAGAAGATACAGGGAGCTTCTTCATAGCATCTTATGCAAAAAAGATTGTCCACCACACACTGGGAGAAAAACTGGCATTAAAAACAAACATTAATTACCTGCTGTATGAAGTGGAAACATGGCACTCCTATGCACTCGGCTTCTGAAAGGCAACATGCCTTATATGGTCTTCGCCAAGCTGGTAATAGGGATGCGATGGCCCTCTTAAGAACAGAACACACTGCTCATCTAGCACAGCCAAACCATTTCACCATTGGGCCTTTAAGACGCCTTTGTCTCCATGTTGATGTCTTTCTCCTCATCAAGCCTGACTTAGGAAAAGTATGATTGGTACTCACCTGAAGTGTAGATCTCTGATTGGCATCATGAGGTCACTAGATTGGGTTCTGGCTCCACCCTGGTCACAAGGCAGGAGAAAAAACTGGGAAAATGGGAGGCTCCCCCTCATTTTTGCAGCCAAGCTCCAACAGTCATTGATGTCACAAATGGTAAAAGGCCACTTTCTCCTAATACAGTTACAGCCACCAGCTGCCCAAATATCATGAGAACATGCAGTAATAAATGAGGCATGTTGTAGTCCATGTTGGGGTGTGGGCTCCAGTGACCTCATGATGCCATCAGAGTTCTACAGTTCAGGTGAGTACCAACCATACTATCTCCTACTGGCACAATGGGGTCACTGGATTGGGATGTACCAGAGCTTACTCAGTTAGGGTGGACCCCAACTGTAGACTAGGTTACAGTGGCAGGGCTTGCGCCTAAAGGAAGCCTCAGCAGATGAATGCAAACCAATCATATAGTGCCTTGTAAAGGTGCTAGGGGATATCCCAGTGGCAACCCTACAAATATCTCCAATGGGGCATTAGTGGAGAAAGCTGCTGAGGAACACACACCTATGGGGATGTTAGAGCATGACAGTCCTCTGCTTGAGGATCCTGGAAGTGAGAAGAACGGTGGCAGCTGCTGGGTGGCCCAGTTCATGAAGAGGTCCACCACGAAGAGCCCGTAGAAGTTCTGAAGCTGAGAGAAGATCGGATGATGCAGCATCTGTTCCCCAGAGATCTAGTTTGGTTTGACTCAGCCAGTCTAACTGGGTGCTGGATTCTCCTGAAATATGTTCAGCGGAAAATCACTCGTAGCTGAGTAAGACTGTCTTCCATAAACACAGTTTTAACAATGAGTCTGTAAGTGACAGTGGAGGCCAATTCTGGATCCACGTGTCCTTCCACAGTGGGGGCATTGGTTTCTGGGCGGGAGTTGATCAAGTTGTGGATTTGCCAAGTGTTCCTTCCTCTTAGCACGTTTCTCCCTTGCATCCTGAGTTCGAGTGTCTTCAAAGCCCATGATACCTTTGGTAAAGACTGTTCTACAATTGGAGCGCTCGCAGGCCAGTGTTTCATAGTTGACAGTGTTTATGCTACTGTACATTTTTTAAGATTTGCCTTGAGAGAGTCTTTAAACTTCTTTTGTTGACCACCAGCATTACGCTTTCCATTTTTAAGTTTGCAATAGAGTAGTTTCTTTGGAAGACGATCATCAGGCATCCACACAACATGACCAGTCCAATGAAGTTGATGTTGAAGAATCATTGCTTCAACACTGGTGATCTTTGCTTCTTCCAGTACACTATTAGTTCACCTGTCTTCCCAAGCGATGTGTAAAATTTTTCGGAGACACTGTTGATGGAATCTTTCGAGGAATTAGAGATGGCGTTCATAAGTGGTCCATGTTTCACAAGCATACAGTAAGGCTGGTAGTACAATAGCTTTGTAAGCAAGCATTTTGGTTTCTCTGAGAATGTCCCAGTCCTCAAACTTTCTGCACTTCAGTCGGGAGAAAGCCGCACTCGCAGAGCTCAGGCGATGCTGGATTTTGGCATCAATGTTGGCCCTTGTGGAAAGATAACTGCCTAGGTAGGAGAAGTGATCAACATTTTCCAATGTTACACCACTGAGTTGGATTTGTGGCACTGCAGAGGGGTTATTTTGTACTTGTTGGTGCAGCAACCTGGTTTTTTGGATGTTGAGTGATAGGCCAAGCTTTTTGTCAGCTTCTGCAAAGATATTTAGGATGGTTTGGAGGTCATCCTTTGAGTGTGCGCAGACTACGTTGTCATCAGCATACTGAAGCTCTATGACGGAAGTTACGGGAAAAAATTTTCAGACTGTAGGAGGATATGGAGAGGCCATTATTAGGTGGGTTTTCTGTTGGTTGATGATGAAGGCATGGGCTTTGAAGGATGGCATAGTGATTTCTAGATGATGGCATGCTTCTTCTTGTGTTGGGGGATGAAGGATTAGATTTTCTAGGTAAGGATAGGTGTGAATGCCCAGAAAGGGGAGCACCTGGGCAACTATAATCTTGAACAAAATGTGGGTGAATCAAGTGTATAGTTTGCCAAGTATATATATGAGAGATATATCCTATTTTCCTCAATTGCCTGTTGTCTGTTGGGGTTGGAACAAATCTGGTGGAAGTTTGTAGCTCTGGTAGCACTTTAGCCTCTTTTGGGGGAACGGGGTCATCAGAGTGAGAGATGCTCAAGACATGCAACAATGGGCATCCTGGAACAGGTGGTCAGAGGTCTGTTCCTCTAGCATGGATCCATCACTCCACTTCCCTTCTTCAGTTACAACGAAGGAGAAGGAGCCTGTACTCGGGGATGGCTTCTTTAATTTGCTGAATATTTTCTGGTGATAGAGGTCCCCCTGTGGGCACTGCTGGTCTTGGATGTGTTGGGAGAGCGGTTGGTTTCCTAGGGGATTGAGATAGAAGAAGCAGCCTCCGAAAACCCCACAAATTCATCCTCATCTGAGGTGGTGGAATGAAAAGCCTGTGTCAGGGTTGGGTGGCTGTTATCTGAATCCCTTCCCAAGGGAGAGCCAATAGTGGCTGGGTCTGCTGTGGGTCACTGAGGAAGGGAAGGGCCTTGTGGCGACCTAACTGCTGTTGCAGGAGATGCTTTAGAAGCTTCCATGTGTTTCTGCTTCTGTTTAGCCGTGTGGGCTACTGGGAGGTCTACACCACGAAAAGCCACTGGCTGCTGAGGTGGTTCCATGCTCAGGAGCCAGTGTGGTGTAGTGGTTAAGAGCGGTAGTCTCATAATCTGGGAAACCGGGTTCGCGTCTCCGCTCCTCCCCATGCAGCTGCTGGGTGACCTTGGGCCAGTCACACTTCTTTGAAGTCTCTCAGCCTCACTCACCTCACAGAGTGTTTGTTGTGGGGGAGAAAGGGAAAGGAGAATGTTAGCCACTTTGAGACTCCTTCGGGTAGTGATAAAGCGGGATATCAAATCCAAACTCTTCTTCTTCTCTTCTTCAGGCATGCAAAGGGTTTGCAGGCAGCAGGCCAACTGGATGCCGAGAGATCAGGCTGCAGCAACAGGAAGCGTCGATGTGGCCTCTGATACCTACAGGTCTTCTTAGCATGCTCCGTAAGTGCCAAAGGCGGGAACCATGACTTCCATCAAGACATGCTGTCCTAGAGTGGCTTCTCTGGGAAGGCTTCAGGATTTGGAGAAGGAAAGTCCAAAGGAGAAGGGCAGAACTAGCCTGAGTAAAAGCAGGAGCCAATCATGATGGGACTGCATCGTTCAGGCAGGAGCAACAAAACAAAACAACACAACCTGACTGGGAGCCGCCCACTTCCCCAGAGAGTTTCTTCTCCTGCCTCATGAGCAGGGTGGAGCCAGAGTGACTCCATGATGCCAGCAGAAGACCCACAGCTGCAATCCTACATGTGCTTACTTGGGAGGAAGCCTCAGTGAGCTCCATGGAGCTTACTTCTGAGAAAACATACATAGGATTACACAGCACGATGTATAATCACAGATATCAGCCTAGAACTCTGACCTATCCTGCTTTGTCTGTGAAATTCCTTTTCTCCCCCTTTGTCATGCTGTAGATGAATTGAGTGGATGTTATTATCTGTGTGTGAGCAAAATTCCGAGTGAGAGCTACTGTTTCTGTCCTTGACTTACCTTTCTTCTCTCTCTCTTTCTTCCCATTTCTTTTTCTCTTATTTCAGTATCTTAATACCAGCTGGAGCCTCTCTTTACAACGCCATTCTATTCTTTTATTTCTAAAACACTCATAATGCCTCACAAATACAGCGGCTTGAATAGGAGGAATACATACAGAGTGGTGGAGGAGGATGTGCTCTCTCAGATATTTCAACGTCCTGCGTGCACCAATGTCCTTCACTCGCGTTAATAAATAAAAGAAAATACTTCTGCCTTCCTTTTGAATTATTGAAATAAGTATGGGCAATTATAGGACACACTGTGCTAAACATTAGCACCAAAAGGTTCAAAACCAGACAATAAATAAGACTAGGGAAGTAGTCGCATGCAGTCAGGCTTCCACGCGAAAATTTCTATGAATGTGTCAGGCAGCTCAAGAGTTGGCATGGAAAGTAGGCTTTCATTGTAACCAGTAAAGGCCTTGAGATTTTGTACAAAAAAGAGGGGGGAAGAAAAGAAAAGCCCATCCCCATTCACTGAACAAAATAGTATTAACGAAAGAGGCTGAAAGCTAGCCCATCATATTCTTGTAAGAAACTCATCTTTGCAAGGATGTCCTCTCTTGTCCTTGTCAATTTCAGTCCCAACTATAGAAGGCAATCAAGACCGAGACCTTGATGACAGAGCCAGCCTTTTGAACACCACGAAACAGACTAGTTTGCTTTGTGTAAGCTGGCCATCTATCCTTCAGGTTTATTTATATATTGCTTCAAACATGTATTACTTATCTTTGTTTTCCTGAAGATCAGAGTAAAATACATGCAACTAAAGGAGCAATGGAAGCCGGCAGGGTAATTTTTTGCATAGTCTTCTTAAATTCTCCATGTATAAGTGTGATCAGAGGAAGGGTCATGATCAATAGGTCTTATAAAAACAAGATAGTGAAGTCACGGGATCCCCCCCTTTTTTGCAGGGGGTAAATCTACATGCATGGTGAAAGTGATCACCCCAGAAGCTCAGGGAGGAGGGAGAACATATTTTGGCAAGAAGCTCTGGTTCATGACTGAATAAGGCCTGAATGGTTGTCTTAAGGGTGGAGATTTTTTTTTTGGTCAGGTGCGGAAATGATGACAAGGCCTTAGCTTCTGAGCACATTTCAAAGTGCTGGTGCTGACCTTAAAGCCTTAAATGGCCTCAGCCCAGTTGAAGGAGCGTCTCCACCCCCATCGTTCAGCCCAGACACTGAGGTCCAGCTCCAATGACCTTCTGGCAGTTCCCTCACTGCGAGAAGTGAGGTTACAGGGAACCAGGAAGAGGGCCTTCTCGGTAGTGGTGGAACGTCCTTCCAACAGATGTCAAGGAAATAAACAATTATCTGACTTTTAGAAGACATCTGAAGGCAGCCCTGTTTAGGGAAGTTTTTAATGTTGGATGTTTTATCCTATTTTTAATATTTTGTTGGAAGCCACCCAGAGTGGCTGTGGAAACCCAGCCAGACGGGTGGGGTATAAATAAATTATTATTATTATTATTATTATTATTATTATTATTATTATTAGTTGAGCTAAGACAAAACACCCTTGTGAATAAGATATGAGAAGAGTTGCTCCATGTGGCCAGCAGTATTGGGTGACCTCTATGGACATAAATATGGAACTTGTCATTGATTTAAGATCTGATTGTCCCCACTTGTTTGTTTTGTTTTTTATTAATATTGTTCTGTATATTTTACTTTTATGAACCCTAAACCTGATGTAAAAACTTTTTTTAAAAAAAGTTATTAAAAATAAAAAAATAAAAAAAAATGAAGAGAGACTTGGTGACTTTTCTTGCATTTTGAATGCTATTCCCTTTTTTCTTTCCTTCTGGTGACTCTTTCCCCTTTCTCACTCTTGATGTTTTCCTCCCTGTTCTGTCTTCTTTTCAGATGGATGTAAGACTAGAAACTACCTAGAAAGTGCACCAAACAAATTTTCTTCCTCCGGTTTAATACAGAGATGCCTAGTTTGTTTGAGAAAGCTGTTGGCAGGAGAGGTGAAAATGAATCGTTGGTGAAGACTACAGTGGTGATCCAGTTTCCCTACAGCAAGTAAATTAAAATGGTCAGAGTTGTATAAAAGCAGAGTAATTTCCCCTTGGGACGCGGGTGGCGCTGTGGGTAAAAGCCTCAGCGCCTAGGGCTTGCCGATCAAAAGGTTGGTGGTTTGAATCCCCGCGGCGGGGTGCGCTCCTGTTGTTCGGTCCCAGCGCCTGCCAACCTAGCAGTTCGAAAGCACCCCCGGGTGCAAGTAGATAAATAGGGACCGCTTACTAGCGGGAAGGTAAATGGCGTTTCCGTGTGCGGCTCTGGCTCGCCAGAGCAGTGATGTCACGCTGGCCACGTGACCCGGAAGTGTCTTCGGACAGCGCTGGCCCCCGGCCTCTTGAGTGAGATGGGCGCACAACCCTAGAGTCTGTCAAGACTGGCCCGTACGGGCAGGGGTACCTTTACCTTTTAATTTCCCCTTTGGAGAAAGGTGTCCCTATAGGTAAACTTTTGAAGGGATCCTTTGGTCTTCTTAATCTCTGGAGTTCTGGTTAATCCCACCTCCACTGGACTCTGCAGGTTTAATAGGAGATTATGGAATCCTCTTATATGTTTTCCCCTTGTGTATAGCCATTTTGTATTTTTATACTGTAGCTTGTTGCTATTTTTATTCAGTTTTTCAATCAGTTTGGACACCAGTGGATAAATAAGGAATTTTATGTCAAATGTTTTACTCTAGAACTATTTTAGACTCCATTCTTGTTTGGGTCCTATAATGTTGCTTCTTTATTTGGGTATAATTATTGTTGAGCGCTTGATTTATTAATTTTTTTAAAAAAGCTTCCTTTAATCAGGAAGTTGCTGAAAATGCCTGGGAAAATGGAAATGCAAGTCAGGGTGGCAACCAAGTGCTTTTGCCTTCAGTTGGAAAGGAATTGCATTGACAGGGAGAGCAAGAGACCTTGACAATTAGCAATCATTTCACAAAGAGGCCAGGGCTGTCTATATGAGCACCGTATCAGTGCAGAGGAAACCTATGAAAAACATTTAACAATCAAAGCTACTCCATTTGTAAGTCAGGCATATGGACAAGAATGGGAGGACATCAAAGGGAACAGACAATTGTTGAGTTTGTGTCCAAGGTGGTAAAAAAAGAAGTAGTTGTATAAGATACAAGACATCATAAAGTCAAGGGCAGAGAAATATGCTGCCTTAAAAAAAAAATCTAACATTGAGCCAAATTTGATAAGTTGGTGTACTCGTGAATTCTTTCTTTTTCCTAAAACTGAGTTGGATCTTTAAATGACTACCATGTAACTTGGCAAAATGAGTAAAATTATCTGTGCCATAAAACCTTAATCCCATCCCAAACCTCCAGTCAAAAGAGTGAACCCATGGACTAGAATTTTCTCTCTCTCACTGTTGCAAAAATATAGACTGAAAGCTGGATTATCCACCATTTTTAAAACCTACAATTGTAGAAAAGCTAACGGAATATATTGTCAAAGCAGAACACCTTTATTGCAGCAGTGAGGTCATTATCCTGTTCTTCTTCTTCTTCTTGTTGTTAGCATCTATTTGTCTTGAGAGACAATGGAGTGCACCTCCAGGGGTGCAGTCAAACTGTTGCATTAGCAGCATTGAAATTACCTCTCTGGGGTGCAAGCCTGGGTAGTGTGTATGGAGGTCCTGGGCTATCCAGACAACAAGACCCCTCTCTTGGCCTTGATATGGTCCAACGGAAATCAGAGCAATACATTTGGCACCAGCTTGGCTGGAGGAGTTGCCGGAAGAAGGCCTACAAGGTGCCATCCAACCATCTTAGGGACACCACTCCTTTTCTTCTCCCAGAGATGACCTATAAGGCAGCAGAGGTTTAGGGCAAGAGTTTTCCTTCTCTTAGATGGGCTCTCTTTCCAGGTGGCAAGCCCCATCTGCCCTTCACTTCCCTCTGCGGCATGTGCTGAAACCATCTTCCTGACCATTGGACCCACTACTGATCTTGTCCGCTCAATCTACTGAAGCCTGTCTTGACACACAGGGGAAGTCCCTAACTCACTGAACTTTGAGGCCCATTGGCTACTCTCACCTGGTTTAGCTGGCAAGTCAAAGCCGTTCCCAGGGTGTGGCCGCTGTTGCACGCTGACAGCTTCTAGGAGCTACTTGTGAGAGCTGAGTGCAGGATGGGGACCAAAGGTGGGCAAACTACTCCAGAAGGAACAGAACATGTCCCCCCAGAAGTACTTTCTTTCTTTCTTTTTCTCTTTCTTTGACAATCACTCATAGCCGAATAAGATTGCCTTCCATGAATATGGTTTTAACAGTGCATTCTTAAGTTGGTTTGGAGGTCAATTCTGGATCCACATGTCCTTCCACAGCAGGGACACAGGTTTCTGGGCAGGAGTTGATCATGGTGAGGATTTGCCAGACGTGCCTTCCCCTTAGCTTGTTTCTCCCTAGCGTCCTGAGTTTGTGCTTCTTCAGAGTCCATGACGCCTTTGGTAGAGGCTATTCTCCAATTGAAGTGCTCACAGGCCAATGTTTCCCAGTTGTTGGTGTTTATTTTTTAAAGATTTGCCTTGACAGCATCTTTAGACCTCTTTTGTTGTCCACCAACATTACACTTTCCATTCTTAAGTTGGGAATAGAGTAGTTGCTTTGAAAGATGATAATCAGGCATCTGAACCACATGACCAGTACAACCAAGTTGATGTTGAAGAATCATTGCTTCAACACTGGTGATCTTTCCTTCTTCCAGTACAATGACATTAGTTCGCCTGTCTTCCCAAGTGGTATGTAAATTTTTTGGGAGACACTGTTGATGGAATCTTTCAAGGAGTTGGAGATGGCATTTATAAGGGGTCCATGCTTCACAAACATAAAGTTGGTAGTTGTAAAGTTGTAAACAAGCATTGTGGTTTCCCTGCAAACGTCCCGGTCCTCAAACTATGCTTCAATCAGGAGAAAGCTGCACTCACAAAGCTCAGGCAGTGATTGATTTTGGCATCGATGTTGGCACTTGGGGAAAGATAACTGCCTAGGCAGGAAAAATGATCAACATTTTCCAACATTACACCACCGAATTTAAGTTATGGTTATGCAGAGGGGTTGTTTTGTGCTTGTTGGTGCAGCACTTTGGTTTTTTTAGCTACTGAGCGATAGGCCAAGCTTTCCGTAAGCTTCTGCAAAGATATTTAGGATGGTTTAGAGGTCATCCTCCGAGTGCGCACAGACTACGTTGTCATCAGCATATTGAAGCTCTATGACGGAGGTTATGGTAACCTTACTCTTTGCTTTCAGCCTACTAGCCTACTCAAATTGAAGAGCTTTTAATCTACCCTTCCTCTAACACCACACACAATCTTCTTCATTCTACACACTGTGATATTTACCTGTAAGCCATTAATATGGAAACAGATGTGCTCAAAGTAACAAAGTGAAGTTGCCCAAAGCCACCTGTCCCTTGGGATGAGCATGCACCCATTTATTGAATTATACAGCTAGGAATTGTTTGCCTTGTACCACTGCTGCAAATTCAGGGCTTTTGCCATACAAGGCCTAATTATGCTCTCAGAAAAACCGAATGTTCACTTAAATTCACATGTCCATTTACTGCTACTTCATTGCAAGCGTGGCAGAATTCAAACCATTTTAGCAAGGAAAGGAGTGACGGAAACTAGGCTAGAGGCCAGAGTCTACCACATGAAGATCAAGGAGTTCAAAATCCCCTCTTTCAAAACAACTGCAGCTTTAGTTTCAGAATATGAAAATGCTACACACACTATGAAATTTCACTCTACCAGTGAAGGGAAGCATAAATTGTACTACTTCCAAACTAGCTCAAAGCAGAGTTCAAGATGTATCTTGGGAAGCAAAAACAAAGCCAATATCGAGAGCAATTCATTGGAACCTATGATAGCAGTTTCCCCAGACGTGTTATGCAGGGTAGACACTGACAGAGATTTTTAGGCCCAGGCATAGGTCAATGATAGAAGTTCACACCAGCACCCAGAGGTCATCACTGGGTCCCACAAGTGTTCTTCATTTGCACTGGACATCTATGGGTCACTAGAAATCAGGGTCTTCCTAGGCGGTATTACATTTCTCCTAAATAAGTGATGCTTATATTTATTCAGCTGCAACGAATGCATTGTTCCCCACCCCTTCTTGCGTTTACAAAATATGCACCTCCTCTTTTTATGCTACAATGCATATAAAGACATGTAACAAACGTCTGCTGTGTTTGGTGAGAAATAGCCCTTCAACGTAGATCTTTCAGCATGCCTGCATATTTTCCAGCGAGGTTCGCTTTGATATAAAAATGATCTACTGCACTTCAGAACACACACAGACCATTTGCAAGAACTGAACTCTTGATGCTCATTCAATCCTCTGCTACACCGTGTGTGGGTGAAGCTAAGTCTAAATACATCGCTCGCCTCTCCTTGTCACATAGCCTAATGACTTTCCTGGCAAGTCTGCATATTAAAATACCTGTTGCCGTGAACATGTGAAGCACAAAAGGCAAAGCTGTAATGGAGCAAGGTTGGGTCAATGACAGCGCCATTCTCCGAGTGTTCCATCAATTCATTCAGGTAGCACAGATGGCGGTGACAGCCCCTCACACCATAACGAGCGCAGTATTCGTCTAACACAAAGACTTGGCCCGGGCTAAACCAACCCTGTAAGAGATGGGAAGGGGGAAAGTGTTGCGTCATTAAATCTGGACTGTTCTTTTATACACTGTTTTCAAATATTTTCAGAGAGAAAGAACCGAAAACTACAGTTTTTCATGCAATATACAGTGGAACCTCGGTTTTCGAACAGAATCCATTCTGGAGGACTGTTCGAGTTCCAAAACGCTCATAAATAAAAA
Source organism: Podarcis tiliguerta (assembly GCF_965153285.1). Lineage (NCBI taxonomy): Eukaryota > Metazoa > Chordata > Lepidosauria > Squamata > Lacertidae > Podarcis > Podarcis tiliguerta. The sequence continues at coordinate 18,865,039 of NC_139543.1, read as the reverse complement.
ACTCAATACGGAAGCCTCAAAACGGAAAAAATTAATACAGAAAACTCAACCAGGAAGCCGCCTCAGAAGTTCAACTTACGAGGCGCGTTTGAAAACGGAAGCATTTACTTCCAAGTTTACGGCGTTCCGAGTTCCGAAATGTTCGTCAATGAAAAATACAACGGTTCCATTGTATTTTTAATCAATGTGATTTGTCATTAGCTCCAAAATTGACAGTGTCGTGAACAATTTTTTGGCAGGGAGAGGAGGAGGAAAGAGAGGTATCAAAAAAGCGTTAAAATGTTCAAAGTTGTTTCCCGCAATATTCCCAATTCTTCCTGAGGAAGGAAGGTTAGAAGTTTCTCATGCAGAGTGTTGCTTTAAGTAAAAAGAACAAATATGAATGGCTTAGAATTATCTCATGAGATAAAAGGCACACAGCAAAAGGGAAGTTTAACTGCTCATGAGAAGAGTCTAAATTGGTTATTGGGAGATATCACCAAGGTTGTGCCCAGTCAGCATCCTCCCTGCAAAAACCCCTCACACCCAAAATGCCCCAGTGCTGACAACCAGACCTGCCAGTTATTACATCTAGACTGTACATTGTACAATCGTCTCAAAGTGTCCTGACTTCAACCAGTGGTGTTTGGTGAAATTTTCCGTAGGGGAACAGTTAGGGCCAGAGGCATCAGCCTGCGAGGCACCATTGCAACTTCAAACCATAGTTTATGAAGCTAGCTTGTTTCTGAAAACATTCATTATGATTAACCACAGTTTAGGGTTTGGATACCAGGATATACTGTGATTAACTGAACTCAGAAGCACCAGCTTGTGACTATGAAACAAGAAGGGAGTGTGTGACCCCAGTGGGAAGCTATGCTCCCTCCCATCATAATAACCCATAGTTTGGCATGATGTCTGAATGGGTTAAGAAGGGAATCCAGGAGTACATCAGAAAGATCACTGACACACGTGCTAGAATTAGGGATGGTGCTCACTAAGCCATCGGACCGCACAAGACAGACATAGAAAGAAATCAAACATGGCAGTGTTTGGGTGAGAGGTTTTTAGACATTTTGTCTGAAATTGTTATTAGAGATGGAGGTGGCTTCAAAAGATAACTGGCTTAAGTAAAAACATCAGATTATCTTGTAGCATCTTATACAATTATTACAACATAAGCTTTCGTGGACCAGAGCATCAGATGTCTATGAAGGACTTGATGCCATAATAAACGTGTTAATCATTAAAGGTGTGAAGAGTCTCGGCTGTTTTTACTGCGACTAACATTGATACCCATCTTAAAGTTATTACGGTACACAAACTTTTTTTCCCAGTAAAGGGAACTTTGGCAATGTAGGGTGTTGTCTGATTTCCAAACCAAAGTGTGAAAAATAATGAGTACGTCTTTAAAAAAAGAACCTACATACTACCTTTCACTTTGAAAAGAAAGACCAATGTGGTTCAGATAAAAGAACAATATCAAAATAAAATATCAATCATGTTAACCAGTAACTGGTATTAATGGTAAGAGAAATGCTGGGGTAAAGTACGTTTTCAAGTGTGGGTGGAAACATCCCATAGTAAGAGACTGCTGGATCATTGCATAAGTTAGGACACAGCAGAGAGGGGATACACATCTGCGGACAGTGTATCTTCTGCCCTAATTTTGGTGAGCGATTTTCAGACTGAATATGTTTAATTTGACAGAGTTGAAAGTTAGTTCCTCCTTGGCTAGGTGACACTTTTCTGTCTAAACACTTCGAAAGATGGATGCCCTTGGACATGCTCACCATAGAAATAATATAAGCAAAGCTTGGCTGTTGAGAGTGAATAGATAATACTAAAAATTTACTTATTCTGAGGAACAGAAATGGAGTCATAAGCAGAAACAACTAAGGAGTGGTTACTCATTTCTTCACAAAATCCCCAAGGAGTTTTTTCTCACACTCAAGCTCTACTTGCACAACAGAAAGGTAGGAGTTTTTAAAGTTATCAAGTTCATATTGTGATAATCACTTTTATTTTATAATTGCTTAGAAGCTTCCTACTGTTTACTGGAATAAAGGAATTTCAGTATCGCTAATCGTTTAAATCACAGGTTATGTTTAAATCTAATTGTTTCATATTAGCTTGGTTTTGTTTTGTGGCAAGTGTCGCTACTTTCATTTAATTTACTGAAATGCAAAAGTTGGGCGATTAAAAGTAAATTTTCAGCATCTGCAGACTGACAGAAGCAACGGTATCATTAATTTATTTATCTTTTTCTAAAGTTGATGTATGTGTAAAGTTCCTAAGGGAGCCTTTAATAATAGAACCCACTATTCTCACAGAAGAAGGAAAAAAGTGTGGTGTTGTGACTGAGTTCAGAACAACCCAGAAGCTGTGGAAAGGAATGTAAGAAAATGTTTGTCAAGAAAGCTCTGGCCTATGACTGAAATAGGTCTGAATGTTTGTTCTGAGGATTCCATATGCTACACACTTGATAGGTAAAGGCAAAGGGACCCCTGACCATTAGGTCCAGTCGTGACCGACTCTGGGGTTGCGGCACTCATCTCGCTTTATTGGCCAAGGGAGCTGGCGTACAGCTTCCGGGTCATGTGGCCAGCATGACTAAGCCACTTCTGGCGAACCAGAGCAGCGCACGGAAACGCCGTTTACCTTCCCGCCAGAGCGGTACCTATTTATCTACTTGCACTTTGATGTGCTTTCGAACTGCTAGGTTGGCAGGAGCTGGGAGCGAGCAACGGGAGCTCGCCCCTTTGTGGGGATTTGAACTGCCGACCTTCTGATCGGCAAGTCCTAGGCTCTGTGGTTTAACCCAGAGCGCCACCCGCGTCCCTTACACACTTGATATTAGAGATCAAAGATCACAGGAGCCTGTTCCATTGAATTTCATTCAGAATTGCTAGCTATGTTCTTCTCTTAAGGCCAGCTGAGATCATGTATTAAAATTTAACTTGAGGGCTGACAGCATTTAGGTGGGCCAATGCAGATTCAGTGGTACAGTGGTACCTCGGGTTACATATGCTTCAGGTTACATACGCTTCAGTTTACAGATTCCGCTAACCCAGCAATATTACCTCTGGTTAAAAACTTTGCTTCAGGATGAGAACAGAAATCTAGCGGCCGCAGCAGGAGGCCCCATTAGCTAAAGTGGTTGAGAACGTTTTCAGGTTAAGAACGGACCTCCAGAACAAATTAAGTACATAACCAGAGGTACCACTGTAGTTTAGTTGTAGATAATTTTAGCCTCTCAAGCCCTGGTGGATCACCACAACTTAAGAACCTCATTTTCAGAGGTGAGGAATTACCACCCACAGTCTTTCTTTGGATAAATGCAATGATACTCTGAATGACTTTACGCAGAACATATTAGGTTACTGACAAGTGCATGCCTATTAGGATAATAAGAATCTGCACATCTATATATTAATGTATGGTAATGTAACAGTATGGTTTTTTTCTTTCTTTTTCATTCTCACTCACTTTTTCTTTCCTCCCTCCCCCTCCCTCTGTCTTTTAATAAATGAAATTCTCTTAATAAAATATTAATAAAAATAGTAACCAGTGAGCAACTTACTAATTTGACAGAGCAGAGAAAGAAGACTAGCTGGAGATAATGAGAGGCATCTAGAGACTTCACATTCTGCAGAACAGCCCATAAACTCCATGTCTGCACACTTCCATGACTTTGCTCATTCAGGGAATAGTTTCCAGGTTGTCATCTAATATGTTTTATTTATTTTTATTATTTTTGATATTTTGTTTATTTATACTTTTCAAGTTTATACATTTCACTAATTTTACAATCGTTCTGACATTTCAAAACTTGACTTCCTTCCCCCCTGTTTCTGCAGTTCCTTAAATTTGTTTTTAATATCTTCTGCATATCCAAATTAATTTGCTCATTTATTCATCTTCTTTAAATATATACTCTTACAAAACTGCAACAATCCTGACAATGTTTTTATCTGTTTATAATTTATCTGTAAATATTCAATAAACCATTTCCATTCTTCTATTTAAAAGAATAGTTAACTTGATTTCTCATTCTTCCTACAAGTTTCACCATTTCTGCTTATTCAGTAAGTTTTTGTATCCAATCTTCCTTTGCAGGGAGTTCTGCTTCTTTCCGTTTTGGGGCAAGTAACATTCTCACACCTAATATGTTTTAATTTAAGGGATATCTAAAAATGTTGAACATGAACTCTCCAAATATGGTGTCTGTATCAGAAAGTAAAGGTAAAGGAACCCCTGATCATTAGGTCCAGTCGTGACCGACTCTGAGGTTGCGGCGCTCATCTCGCTTTATTGGCTGAGGGAGCCGGCGTATATCTTCCGGGTCATGTGGCCAGCATGACTAAGCCGGCAAACCAGAGCAGCGCACGGAAATGCCGTTTACCTTCCCGCCGCAGCGGTACCTATTTATCTACTTGCACTTTGACGTGCTTTCGAACTGCTGGGTTGGCAGGAGCAGGGACCGAGCAACTGGAGCTCACCCCGTCGCAGAGATTTGAACCACCAACCTTCTGATCGGCAAGTCCTAGGCTCTGTGGTTTAACCCACAGCGCCATCAGAAAACATGTACATCATAGTGGCATTTTTGCCAGGGAGCCAGGATAGGCGATGACCAGCATGAGCTTGGGTTCTTTGGTATAAAATTACATCTTGGAATCAAGAACTACCAAGATATAATGAGAATAAAAAATCCCCACAGCAGATTTTACACTTCAGTTAATGAACTAGACCTCGTGTCGCATTAGTTTATGTGCAACTGAGAAGGCATTTTTCAAGTTACTCCTAACCTCCACTTTCCCCATAAGTGGGATCATTCTTGTTGTGTAAGCAAAGCAGGCCAGTCAGCCAAGGCAAAGATTGATCAGTAGATAAGGAAGGATAGAACATGAATGTTGTTTAATTTTTCGTGATTATGCATCCTTGCGATTGCAGCCTCCACTTCTCAAATACTCTATGCTTTCTTTTGAAAGTGAAAAAAAAAATTGAAATTACAGAATACCCCTAGAGTGGTAAGTAATTTATCCAGGATTTAAGCCTACAAAGCTAACCTTGACTCAGCTGAATACAAGCACAATAAATCTATTTGCCTTTCTCCCCCTGTGGTTTTGATTCTATTCTTTGGATTTCTTTTTCCTTCCCAGCCCATGAAAGAGGAGAGAATTACAAGATAGATGACATAATGCTTGACATCTGGCGAGCTAGATTTGTACCTTAAAATGCCTGTACAGGTGTTAGCAAATCCTACCACAGAGGGTTCCATATTTATTAAAGCCTTCTGTTTTTATTCAGCCCTCCCTAGAGGAGCTGATAAACCACGGTTCAGAGTCAGTTTGAGTCTATTCTCTTCTCTATTGAGTGGCACAGCAGTCGTCTTCAAGTGTATAATTTTCAAATTTGAAGCCAATCGATTGAAATCCTTTATCCCAACCTCACGCACAGTTATTAAATGAGTCTGGAAGAAAAGACCACTTTGCAACAACTATTTCTCACTTTTTCTCTCCCCCCCCCCACTTCTTTTATTCCAGCCTTTTTACTCACCAAACAAGAATAGGAATCATTCAATCGGTGATCCAAGGTCTTACTCTGAAGTACTCTAAAGAGAGCAGCATGGTCAAACTTGCAAGGATTAGCAGAAATAAACTCATCCATGCCATGTTTCTGAGCGCGATCTGCATCTGATCAAGGGAGGAGAATGAATGTATGGATGTAGATTATTCTGCTTTAAGACAGGCTTTAAATTTAATTCAATAACAGCCTCATTCAAGTTTCATCTGCTCTTTCATGCCTCGCCATACCCCTCCTGGATAAATACCTATCACAATAAAATCTAAGCAAACAGCAACGGTTTAAACATAGCAATGCATAAACAGGCACAGACAGTCCCCTTTTCGTATATTACAAACATTGCCCCTACATAGACTGAGACAGACTGAACAATCCATTCTGATATTTTTCAGAAAGAATGTCTACTCTAACTACTTCTAGAAAGCTTGCAAAATATTGGAACAACAGACTTTCTTTCTGGAGTGCCTGTTTTCACAAGGTAGTAAGTGCAAGACTGAGGAGCACAGACCTTGTACATTAAAAAAACAACAACACTCACTCTATAAAGTTTTGAGGAGGTCTCAGCTTATGGGCATTACAAAGATGCTCATCAAAGACCAAAGTAGCAAGCAAACATGGCTTCAAGGCCATTTCTCAAATGGCAAACTGGAGCAGAAATGAACACGCAGGCTTGAACGAGGTCATTTCCAGCCTTTTCCTCTTTACATGCGGCTTTTAATGAAACAAATATAATGCAGTAATGGGAAAGAGTGCCTTCAACCTTCCAGGATTGAGTAACAAAACAGGGAGCAATTTTTGTGTGTGTAAATTATAGACAACGTACCATCTTAAATGGCATTTCAACCAGAGATCCGGACTTATTGTTGCTCACAGATTGCGTCTTTCAACGCCTTTGAACCCCGCGGGTTTGTCAAAAGACAAGCTCTGGTGATTGCATTCATTAATGGTATGTTTTGTCAAAATCCTGAATGCGAGTTGTCCACCAAGTATGGACGGAAAAAGCCTTACAGTGACCAAAAGGACTAGTTATGCATTAGCACATTAGCTCACTTGGATTCCATAGACAACATTGGGGGTGAATAGTTTGCTATCAACTCAAAAATTGACTTAACCCTTACAATAAGGTCTCCGCTCCCTCTTTGTTCGTTTAATTTCAAATATGGGTCTTTTTATGTTCGTTACTGGAAAAGATGCATCCTAAATGTACTTTTGACAAAACTGCATAGTACAAACCTAAAATTTCTATAGAAAAGGAGACAAAAGTTTATTGATTAAACCCAATTATAGAGTTGGGTTCATAATAAAACTCCATATTGATCTGTGGGCATGATGCTAACATAATCAGTCACATTTAGAAATTTAGCCCCAGATCATATTGATCCATGTCAAGTCCAACTTTCAGCTGTATTTGCAGATGGAAGAATTATTTAATTCAAGCTGAAGGTTCTGCAGCATCACGTCCCGAAAAGATGCACAAACTAATTCATATCACTGGCTCTGTATTGTCAAAGCAAGAGTCACATCCATGTGACAGATTTCACCAAGGTGGATGTAGCAAATAAACAGTGTGACAGTACACTGATGATTTAAGGTACGAGATGATCATCTGCAGAAACAGTAGTATATTTTTCCAGCGTTTACGAAGCAACACCATGAATGATTAAACACCCTTTAAGCTGCAATCCTGTGCACAGTTAAATCCCATTGAAGTCATAACATGAACGTACAGATAAGTGAAAGGTAGATTACACCCCAAAGGGATCACCACTAGTTCAAGGGCAAACAGAGTTCACTTTGTATATAATTTACATGCCTTAACCAACAATAGATAATAAAAAAACACAAAAACAAAATGGGAATTGGTCTTAAATTGCATGGCGTTTTATTTCCTGAAATCACATGGCATTAATGAAACATTTTGAACAGCTTGTTACTAAAACTGTCCTCATTTTCAAACAATACTAAGAAGGATTTTTATTTTATTTTTACAATTCTTAGTATTGTTCATTGCATAAAATTAAGCAACTATTACCCGATGGCTCAGAAAAGGATGGTTTTGTCTTTTGTTTCTCATGCATAAGAGCTCAAGACAGAAATTTCCAAAGCATTCGTAGCCTTGGTCTTTCAATACCATTCTTTTCATTATATAGTCTTTCAAAAACAGAAAAATGAAAATTAGTTTATGTATCTTTTTGGAAATGTATTGATGCAGCACAATGAAGGTATCAACTCCTTGTTAATATGGTCCCCTGCATATGTAATGCAGTTACATCAACCGAAATTGATTCCACGTTGTTGTGGCAGCCTATGACTAATACGATAAAATGAGGTTAAGCTGAATAAATATAGCAAGAATAAATATAATAGGAATCATTTCCTAAGGAGAAGAAAAAGCACCCAATCCACAGTCAGGGCTCGCAATGGGCATTGTTCAACAAAAGCCATAACTTGCATGGTGTCTGAATGTTTTTATGATAGATAACAGACTATTTTTTTAATAACCCACTTTTTATTTCTCTCAGTGGTCTTGGTGATGGAAATGGAGCAGAGGATCACCCACCAAAATAATCCCATCAGCTGCTGACACTCTTAACAATGGAAAACCAGCAAGAGTGAGAGGGGCTGTCTGCTTGACTCTACCACAGGCAAACTTGGCCCTCCAGATGTTTTGAGACTACAGTTCCTATCACCCCTGACCACTGGCCGAGTTTGCCTATGCCTGCTCTACCATCCCTTGTAATAAACCATGAAGTAGCAGCTTGGACTGAAAGATGAGTAAGCGTAGGAGGTAACTTTATGAGATATCAACCACTGACAGGGATCCTGGAGGTCAATAACTGCTAAGTGATACCATTGGTCCTTGCAATACCAGGCGTTTGGCTACTGTACTGCACTCCCGGGTGTGAATGACTCTTCCCATAATTTTATCCCAGAAGACCACAGCCAGGATCAAAACCCTTTTATGCTAAACCTGCAGAATCTTAACAATGTCACTATACAGAGCCCCTTTGGTCCTGATCTCTATGGCTCGCTACATAAGGGAATGGAAGCAGAAGGGGATATTTGTCAAGGACTGCCAGACATCAGGGAATCCGATCCCTCCACGGTAGGCTGCCAGGAATAGACAGACAAGGAAGCTCTTACCAATGTCTTTCATTCAATATTCACACAGAGAGGCTTAGAAAAGCAGCCACTTGGAGTAATGGCATTGCCACCCCCTTCTCTTCTCAATCATCAACAGCACCACCCACCTTACGGTGGCTGCTGAGGGCCATTTGCCTACGAGCCCTTACTTTCAATGCTTGCCGGGTTCTGGGAGAAAAGGGTCTGTCAGCCAGCTGCTCTGGCTCTGCCTCCTCCTCCTCCTCCTCCTCCTCCTCCTCTCCCATTATTTCCCAACGTTGCTCTTCATCTACATCTGAGCCGTGACCTCCTCAAGCCACTGTTGTAAATCTATACTGTCTTCCTCTTCTCTGGAAAGTTTAGGAGGGGGAGACGGTCTCCACTATTCCTCCTCTGCCCAGTCCCTGACATGGGACATGACAAGGGTCCCATCACAAACATATCTCCTGTCTTTTCCACCGGCTGTATCATGTGTGTAGGATGTGGGTTAATGGAGAAAGAGGCCTATTGTCATGGTTCTGGTTCACGGGCGGTCAAAGTCCTGGCTGGGGATGTCAGGACTGGGGGCAAGATAGCGGGGTGGGAGCAGGAATGGGAGTCCAGAAGCCAGGAGTCAGGAAGCCAAGAGTCCGAGGGTCAGAGAGCCGGGAGTCAAGAAGCCAAGGGTCCAAGGATCAAGAAGCAAGGAGTCACAAAGTCAAGAGAGCAAGGAGCAAAGGAGCCAAACGCAGCAAGGCAGGAAACGTGTTGCTGTGGCAAAGAGACAAAGGGAAATGCTGACCTTATATCCCTTCCTGGCTCTGGCCACCAGGTGCTGTGAGTTACCAATCGGCCTCACCTGTGTGGCCACACCTTGCCTCTTCAGAACAAACTTAGGAAAGCCCCAGTTCTGCAAAGACTTACTAGTCACAGGGCCTGGCTCCTGCACGCACTCTTGACACCTATCATCCAATCCCAAGGAGCATTGCTTTTCCATTTCAAATTTATTGTCACCATTACAATCCCCAAAAGAAAGGAGGTCATCTCAGATGGACACTAGGACAAGGGTGCTGTTGTGGATGAAATGGCAGCTCTTGCTTTCCTCTCTGGTTCTCTCCCTGGCAAAAGGCTTATTTGCAATCATAGAACTGTAGAGTTGGAAGGGGAGCCAAGGATCATCTAGTCCAACCCTCTGCAATCTCAACTAAAGCATCCATGACAGGTGGCCATCCAACTTCTGCTTAAAAACCTCCAAGGAAGGACAGCCCATCAACTTCCGAGGGAGCCTGGTTCCACTGCTGAACAGCTCTTACTATCAGAAAGTTCTTCCTGGTGTTGAATCAGAATTTCCTTCCTTGCAACTTGAATCCATTGGTTCGGGTCCTAGCCTCCAGAGCAGGAGAAAACAAGCTCCACATGACAGCCCTTTAGATGACATTATCTCCTCTCAGTCGCCTCTTTACCAGGCTAAACATACTCCATTCCCTCAAACACTCCTATAAGGCTTAGTTTCCAGACCCTCAATCATCCTCAGATGCAGTTCTGGCTAGGGGGCTTTTTGCCATCGCTTCAGCCACTGCCTTTGTGCAGATGTTGCACAGCTGCTGAGCAATGCAAAGTCCCAGATCAAAAATATGCATTACAATATAGAACCACTGGGAAAAAAACCCAACCACAACCCTCACCACAACACTTTTTTTTATTTATTTAAGGAAATACCGTTTCCATGGAAATCTGCATTCGAACTCTAAAAGTATCAGCTGTACATTTTCAAAGGTAGCGCAAGCGTGGTAATGAGCAGCAATCAGGCATTTCATGACACAAGCTGTCGGGAAAAATCAAGTTCCGATACTGATTAATGACAGTAATGAAGTCCTAAAAGTCAAAAACAAAAACAAAACAAACTTACTCTGCAACACATCTGCCTGCATGTTGCTTCCTTTTGGGTTCATCTTCTGGGCTTGGCTTGCAGGAATCGGCTTATAGGACTGACCTGTTGCTCTATACATTGCCTGAACCCAGAGGATTCTATCTTGCTCGTCGTCACTGGCAAATATCACCGTGTCGCCTTCTTTGACTGCATTAAAGAACATCTGACCACCCTGGAGACCTGCAAAATCAATCAGTCATAGTCTCCCATTCCAATATGACTTTCATTCCAATATGATCAAGGTTGGAACATGAAAAGGAACCAGGCCACAGAATGCCACAAATATTTGCTACTTAGGGGCTTTACAGAAAGTTTCTCCTGACAGCCCCTCTTTCTGTGACCCTTAGCTAGTTTTACTTTGCAATTGAAGAATTTTTGTTTAGCTACATGAGATCATTTGCAATAACAGTTGCATAAATAACGAACAAGCATCACACAGCAAAATACCTGCATGAGGCGCTGTATAGTCCACAGTGTATCCTTCGAGCTGCATTAACTCCTGGGGCTCAGATTTCTTCTCTCTGTAGCTGCACATTGCAAATGTGTACTGGCTAACCTGGGTTTAAAAAGAAGTTGGATTGGATGCAGTTCATTACGTCGTATTGTACTGCAACTTGCAGAAGACTGGTAAGATACAGCAACCAACTCCTTGGTGTGTTGCAGATAAGCTACCCACTGCTTATCTAGTTACAAATCACTTCCCACATAGCTGAGAAGCAATAGGTAAAAGGTAAAGGTACCCCTGCCCGTACGGGCCAGTCTTGCCAGACTCTAGGGTTGTGAGCTCATCTCACTCTAGAGGCTGGGAGCCAGCGCTGTCCGCAGACACTTCCGGGTCACGTGGCCAGCGTGACAAGCTGCATCTGGCGAGCCAGCGCAGCACACGGAACGCCGTTTACCTTCCAGCTGGTAAGCAGTCCCTATTTATCTACTTGCATCCGGAGGTGCTTTCGAACTGCTAGGTTGGCAGGCGCTGGGACCGAGCGACGGGAGCGCACCCCGCCGCGGGGATTCGAACCGCCGACCTTTCGATCGGCAAGTCCTAGGCGCTGAGGCTTTTACCCACAGCGCCACCCGGGTCCCTCCAGAGAAGCAATAGACTCTTCCAATTGTAGAGTTGGAAGGGACCCCAAGAGTCTTTCAGTCCAACCCCTGCAATGCAGGCATCTCAACCAAAGCCTCCATGACAGATGGCCATCCAACCTCTGCTTAAAAACCTCCAAGGAAGGAGAGTCCACCACCTCTCGTGGGAGTCTGTTCCACTGTCAAACAGATCTTAGTGTCAGAAAGGTTCTCCCCCCCCCCTCGACATTTAGTTGGAAACTCCCTTCCTGCAACTGGAATCCATTGGCTTGGGTCCTAGCCCCCGTAGCAGAAGAAAACAAGCTTTCTCCATCCTCCATATGACAGCCCTTGAAATATTTGAAGATGGCTATCATGAAGATGTCCTATTACTTTCACACAGACAGCCTGAAATGGACTCAACGCATCAGAGCAAAGCTACGGTTTAGTCTTTCAATGACAAATGCATTTTGGCACTGGGGATAATAGATAATGCTACCGATCTCTTTGCAATATTAAGATTGTAGTGATATCAAATTGATTTAATTTTATAAATGAAAAGGTTGAATTTTGAATGAGCCAAAGTAATATTTAAAGAAATACCCATTTTTTAAAATGACAAAAATTGGGCCACTCTGATCTATGAGATGGTCAGCCGTGTTGTCCTCCTCTTTCTGCTAACATGTGCCGTATAACTGTTTCTTGTCTTTGGGGAGATGGACTTCTCATTTTATCTGGTGGGGTGGGGGTTAACTGAGAGAGGATTTTTATTTGCCAGGTATGGCAAGCAAGTGACTTATCACCATTAGCTATAAACGGGAGAGGGTGGGCTGAGGCTGAGAGAAAAAGGGTGTTCCTCTGTGAAAAGCTAAGAAAAATAAGTGTGGAAAGAACTACAACTACCACCATCTACAGAACAGCAACTTTGGAAAACGATCATGTCACAGGAGTGACAGTAATCACACAGCGCAAAGTTGGAGTTAACTCTTCATTAGCAAAAAGGCGATCTCCACAGACGTGGCTGAGTGTCAGGCCTCATGAATTCCTGGTGGTATTACTTTGTGAAAATCAGCTGCTAAGACTGAAAGTCCCCACCTACTCACAGCAGTCTAAGTCCTCTCCTCTCCAGGGCTTTTCCTGGAGACAGTGCCTTCATGCATCCAACCTCTCCTTCGCCCTTTTCACCCCTCTTCTGGTTCTGGGAGAGGAGAGCTTGTCTCAGCAAAAGGGGAAAACACCTAAGACTCTTCACCAGCCTGACTCATCTCTTGACCTCACTCACCTGATTCAGCTTCGCCCTCTGATTCTTGACTTCTCTCAGCCACAGACTCCCCCAGCTCACTAAGCCCTGATAGCTCTTCAGCTTCCAACACCTCCTCTTCCTGGCCTTCTCCCTCTGACCACTCATTGTTGTCCCACCACCAGTTCCCAGGCTCTGAAACTTCTTCCCTGCGTGGTTCCTCAGCTGGTTCCTCCCACCACTCCTCTGCGTCCAACCAGTCCATGACAAATGCTGAGTTGCAGCTGAGGTCACCATTCCATGCACCCCCACCCATAAACCCTTTCTAAATTGTGCTGCTTTCCACTACGTATGAAGCTGCCAAGCAGGAGAGAAGTCCTTTAGGTGGGCATGCCAGGAGTTGAACCTGGAATCTTATCCATACAAAGCATGTGCTCCATTACAGATATGCCAGGGCAAAACATGCCTCCTGAACATACAGATTGACTTTGTGCATTTTCCCAACAATCAGGAAATGCAACGAGGAAATTATGGGGCCTCCAGTCTTGTGTATTTGCTGAGAAAACCAGCAGTTGCATCATCTGCCAGGTAGGAGACGTAAAATGGAAAGTGATTGTCACTATCAGGCAAGAGGTTGCTGAGCTAATTCAACAGTGTGGTGCTACCAGATGCACGTTGCTTTTCTTAGTTCCCTTAATGGTGTTATTCACTATGCAGCCCAACAGTTCATCAACCTCTTGATAAATGCTGCTGCACAGAGGTGAAATAAAAAATGTTCCAATTTTGTACAACTCCTGAGTGTCAGCAGTGCAAAAGATATGAAAGCAGAAACAAAATGCCCATCACTTTGTATTGTTTCCTGGAGTCCTTCTGCATCTGCCCTATTCATGCAGCAGAATGAAGTGGTGGAACAGACTTGCGCACTTCAGATCAGACTGCAGGTGGAGGAAAGCAGGATGAGCAGCTGAGTGAGTGAGGGGGCATGTGGAGATGCAAGGGCAGATCTTTCATGGGGACAAGATGGTCCTTTCCAGAGACAACCTCAGAATCAGAAAGCAGAAGGAACACGGTTCAAAACAAAACCGAAAGCTAGATTATTGGTGTGGGTGGGTGGGTGTAGTCAATCAACTTCAGCCCCAAACTGCTTAACGTATTTTGGAGGGAAGCATGGGTTGGCTGGCTAGCACCCTAAACAAGATCCTTCCTGCCAGGGGGGCTGGGGAAATATTGGAAGGTTTTGTTCTAGGACCCACTTGTAGCAACTGGAATTTGTGTTGTGGGCGGAGGCACCGGCTTGTGATGGCGATGTGACATTGATGTCCTGTGCAGTCTGTCAAGAGGAGGCGGGGAGGAGCTGAATGCTGCAGCTGTGCAGCTTCAACGGTGGGCAATTCCTCCTGACGCCACCACCGGTGGGAGGCTGCTTCAACCACCTCGGCCCCGTATACCTGAAGGAGCATCTCCACCCCCATCGTTCAGCCCGGACACTGAGGTACAGCTCCGAGGACCTTCTGGTGGTTCCCTCCCTGTGAGAAGTGAGGTGACAGGGAACCAGGCAGAGGGCCTTCTCAATAGTGGAGCCCACCCTTTGGAACGCGCTCCCAGCAGATGTCAAGGATATAAACAACTATCTGACTTTTAGGAAACATCTGAAGGCAGCCCTGTTTAGGAAAGTTTTTAATGTTTGATGTTTTATCATGTTTTTAATATTCTGTTGGGAGCTGCCCAAAGTGGCTGGGGAGGCCCAGCCAGGTGGGTGGGGTATAAATGATTTATTATTATTATTATTATTATTATTATTATTATTATTATTATTATTATTATTTCCTTCCATAGCAGGAAGAGTAGCAGATCACTGGAGCCATGCTGTGCTTGGCTCCACACTTTGCTTCTGCGCTTTTTGGATGTTGCGGGGCCTGGTCCCTACCTCAAAAATATTTGGGGGCTGGTGTCCATGCTTGACAATGTAAAAAGAGAGAGAAAGTCCTTGCAAATTATTTTAGTTGTGTTAGACATTCACAAGAAGTATCACATGGCATGCTGGGAGGGGCGAGGATAATATATTGATTTTAGCAACTAGTAAGTGGAAGGAGACTCATGATCACATCTTATCTGAGGCAAAGACCAGTATGAGATACTGATTTAGAACGTCCGCTGATGAATAACTTGGGATAAGCTAAACTAAGCATGCATAAATGCTACAGTCCTTAGGCATAATTCTATTGATCTGTGTCTGTCAGAAACTGCAGGGCAGCTCACGTAACTGAGATAACCAAGTAAATATTCGTGGGCAAGGGAGACTTCAGACGTCCCAACGGCCAAAATTACAGCAAATGAATTCAAACAACAGCTTTCTCGAACACCGTGGCGCTAAATTTGAGCGGGTATGAAAAAAGAAACAACCTGCACAATATTGAAATGCACCAGCCCCAACAGAAGTTGTGAGGCAATTGCTAAGCGTATCAATGAAGGATCAATAATATCACAATGCTCATCCCTCGCCACTGTGTGCTTTACCTATACTGTCAATAGAGCTGCAAGTGGCCTGTATAAGCTTATATCAATGAACAGAGCCCTACAGTCTGCTGCAGTAATTGAACACCAGTGTCTTTAGACAACCAAGCATTGCATCTTCCTGCGAAGTTTTTCTCATGTACTGAAAACAAAGCCACACTCATAATGGCTCAATATGGAGGTTACTGCCTGTAAATCTTCCGACACGCACATACTGCTCTTTTTTTTAATCCTTCTCCACACAAACCTGAGGCTGAGAACAAGCAGAGAGAATGTTCTGCCTCATGTCAAAGAGGAGGGGCACAAAACTACCCTTCCCTTCCTTTAACCCCAAATTTATTGTGGGCACTGGGCAAGGGACTCTGAAAAAGCCCTGCTCCGTATCCTGAGAGCTCCGGAGAAGCCCTGTTGGACTCTGGAGGAGGAGGAGGAGGAGGAGGAGAAGAAGAAGAAGTGGAGGAGGAGTAGTAGTAGTTTGGATTTGATATCTTGCTTTATCTCTACCCGAAGGAGTCTCAAAGCGGCTAATATTCTCCTTTTCCTTCCTCCCCCACAACAAACACTCTGTGAGGTGAGTGGGGCTGAGAGACTTCAGAGAAGTGTGACTAGTCCAAGGTTACCCAGCAGCTGCATATAGAGGAGTGGAGACGCGAACCCGGTTCCCCAGATTACGAGTCTATCGCTCTTAACCACTACACCACACTGGCTTGTGGTCCTCCAGATATTGTTGGACTCCCAATTTCATCATCCCTGACCATTCAGCTGTTCTGGGGCAGGTGGGGGTTAAGAGTTTGAGCACATCTGGAGCAACACAGGTACCCCACACCTGCACTAGGGCTCCTTTCTTGACATAGCCCATAAACCCAAAGGGCAAGGGGTCCTAGGGAGCCCCAGAGCTGTGCCCTCAGAGCTCCAGTATACAATGACCAGGCCCATTTCCCTGTAGGGTAAAGACATTCTGGAGGAGCCCTGGTGCCACAACCATGAGATCTGGCAAAGTGGCTGTAGCCACCCCAGAGCTTGCATCCACCAGCTTGCAAAGGAGAACCAGCACCACACCTCTAGCAGGCTGTATTAGGGTCCTGCCCACCACCTCCTTTGCAAGTCACTCTGATTGTTCTTCCTGGGCCTCACTTATTAAATGTTGGAGCTGGTTTAACTGCATGACCTTCACGTCCCTACAACAAAACCCTATAAATTTGAGGCTGAATGTGGATTGTTGGTGCCTATTCCACCCTGTGTGCCCAAAATTCATGTATGGGACTCCTCTTGTAAAATGCCAGCTGAGCAACCTGTACACTTCTTTGATAACTACTTGCATTATAACTATTTTTGTATGCAATGAGTCAATGAATGCATTACCTAAACTGGTTCACATGGCCAACAGTTTGAAAACTCCTGCAATGGCCCACAGAAAATGACCCTGGCTGGGCCTATTGGAGACTTTATTGGGTTCTGCTCTCAGTGTACCATGTGCCTATAACTAATTGTGGAATTGCTCTCTTAGGACTGATTTGGGAAGATGCAGTAGGCAGGCTCTAATAGAAATCCATGATCCAAACCACAAATGCTTCAAGGTAGCAAATGTGGTGCCCTCCAGGTGTTTTGGACTACATCTCCCATCAGCCCTTGTCAGAACAGCCAATGGACAGGGATTATGGGATCTGTAGTCCCTGACATCTGAAGGGCTTGATATTGTATACCCCTTGCATACATGATCCTGGGGCCACTTGAAAAAGTGATGTAAATGCCAAAGGTTTTGGCGAAACCAGGTTTTAAGAAATCAGAAGCAGTTCTATGGGCTAAATTTCACATTTCTCAACTGCAAAACTAAAAACCAACACACATGCAGCTTCAACACTGGAGCTGTTACATACAGTGAAGTTTTATTGCTCCACCAATGTTCTTGGCAATACTACTATCCATATTGAACAGGTAACAAACATTACAAACCTGTACAAGAACGAAGTAGCGCTTTTTCCACCTTTTCCAAACCTTCTGCCCAAGTGCATACAAATACCTGCCAAGTAAAAAAATATATATCATAATTTAAAATGTTACACTAAAATGACTCTCAATGGCATATTAAGAACACTATTTGAGCTCCTTTTGACTTAAGCACTAGATTTTTGTTTTACCCTCTATCCACTTGCCCTTAAAATTCCTGTGTAATTTTCTGCGTGATATGCTTACAATTCTATTTTCAACTCAAGTATGATACAGATATTATATTACTCATCTTTTCAACAATCTTGTAAAGCAAGTCAGTATTGTCTCCCATGGGGTTGAGATTTGCTGAACATTACCTTGTTAAGTTTATTGGTGAGGCAAATTTTAAACTGGTGAGTTCTTGGCTCACCACTGTGACCTCAGTGTGGTCAGCCTTCAGGACATTGGTTAAAATCCTACTATGTGAAGCAGACCTCCGCGTGCCAAACTACAGTGGTACCTTGGGTTAAGAACTTAATTCGTTCTGGAGGTCTGTTCTTAACCTGAAACTGTTCATAACCTGAGGTACCACTTTAGCTAATGGGGCCTCCTGCTGCCGCTGCGCAATTTCTGTTCTCATCCTGAAGCAAAGTTCTTAACCCGAGGTACTATTTCTGGGTTAGCGGAGTCTGTAACCTGAAGCGTCTGTAGCCTGAAGCCTCTGTAACCCGAGGTACCACTGTACAGGCTGTTTGTCTGCATTGCCGACTCTAGTTTTCTGCAATTCATCTGCTGTTTATTATAACAGTAGGTTTCTATTCTCCATCAAAATTTTACTCATGATGGTGCCTCTTCTAAACACTAGAAGAACACTCGATGTATTTGTAACATTTTGTATGTCAAGATGTAGTTAATTACACAAGGGAAAACAGCAGTTTGATAAGAAAGTCTACGCTGATAAAATGCTTCAAAGACCAAAAAAATAATAATTCCCTGGGGAGTACAGCAACATCTGGAGGCCACAGGTTAGCTGTGCCCCACCCCAGTCTTAAGAACCTTCCTGTAAATATTAAACGCAAAGCAACCCTGCTTGTTTTTGAAAAAGATCCTGTATTGTCATTCAAAAAGAAGCTTGTGTTGTGTTAAGCTTGACGTAAGATGTACGCCAAGTTTTTCCATCTAAAGAGGCATGGAGAGAGGAGAGTATGTTCCAGGTAGATTCTCTACTTTCTTACACCCCTAAAAGGCTGCCACCTCTTTGCACTCAGACCCTTCGAAGAATAAATCACCTACAGAAATACAAATTGCGTGCCGTGATTCATTCTCTTCATTCACGCTTGCACAGAAGAAAGTGTGTCTGGGTGCAGGCCAATATTCCAAACACACACACTCAGGCTGCAGTGTTTACAATGGTATAATGACATGACCATTCCCGTACGCAAAGCAGACCCAATGCAAATAGGATTATTACTGAACTACCTTAATGTCTCAGCTGGGTCAGAAAGTCTCATACTCTTGCTACTCAAGATGAATGGCAGGATTTTGCTGGCTTTCAAAAAAAGGAAGCGGCAAAAGAGCTATATCCTGCCCGGAAGACCATTTGCTCTGAAAACCTGCCCTTTATTCCTTATATTAGCATTATTGAGATGTTTGCGGTGAAAGGAAACGCATGCTGAGCAGAATGCAGAAGAGCTTTTTCCTTATCACAACTCAAAACACTTTCCTGGGCATATGCTAGGGAAGAGCTCTGGCAAAGGAGCAGGTGAAATCTGTGATGATCCACTGGGCAAGAGATACTGGTCACAATATTGAAATGGCTGCATGGGAGAAACTATGAATTGTAGATTTGAAATTCACAGCATGTTATACATTGAAAGAAAAATATATGAAAATGATATATAGATGATATTTATCTCCTAGCAGACTTGCAAAAATGTATAAATCAAAATCAAATCTGTGTTGGAAATGTAAAGAAAAAGAAGGCACTTTCTACCACATGTGGTGGTCCTGTAAGAGAACCAACACTTTCTGGGAAATGATTTGCAATGAATTGAAGAAAATGTTTAAAATAACTTTTAGTAAAAAAATCAAAGCGTTTCTTTTAGGGATAGTGAACACAGCAATTCCGAAGGCCCTTAGAAATTGGTTTATGTATGCTACAACTGCAGCCAGAATGGTATTTGCCCAGAGGAGGAAAGAAGATGCTGTTCCAACTAAGAAAGAGTGGCTGATGAAATTGATGGATTATGCCGAAATGGCAAAATTAATGGGTGTGGTAAGAAACCAGGGGGGGGGGATTATCAAGGAGTGGGGAACATTTGTGGAATATTTGAAAAATCATTTGTGCAATTAAGTACATTAGTAGGGCTAAATTAAATCAAGAAGTTAAAAGAATTATTAAGCTTAATTGTAGAATAATTCAAAAATGGAGTAAAGTGGAAAAGACAGTGTTAAAAATTTAAGTAAGAGAAGAGACCACAAAATGGGGGGAAGGGAAGTCTGATATGTATTTGAATTGGGAGTATGTGATTGGAAGCTGTGTATTTGTAAACTGAAAATAAAATTTATTTTTAAAAAAAGAAAAGAATGTAAGTAAAGACCTTTTGGACTGGATAAAAAAATCTATCTTAGTTCAGTATTCCATCTTCCCCCAGTGCTCAACCAAATGGTGTTAGGAAGCTCACAAGTGAGACATAACCACAATATTCCTCTCATACACATGATATGAGTCCTCTGAGGCACACCTTCTCGGATAGGAAGAAATATAACTTCCAGTGACAGCCTTGTACTTCACTGATTTATTGAAGCCCATTCCAAAGCTAGTTGCCTGAGCTGGCAACTAGCTCATGGTAGCAAATATGCATCATGGGAAAAGGTTCCTCCTGTTACCTGTCTTGCATCTTCTGCAGTTCAGCTTCACAAGGCGACTGCCCTGAAATATCCTGCCAACTACGCCAATTGAAATATCCCTGCAGAGCCGGCAGAGGGTTCACAGGAGTTCGGATATGGAGGAATTCCAAAGAAAGGTGCCCAGGCACTTTCTATCATATGTGGTGGACTTAGTCTAGTTAGAGAACTAGAGGGCTTTATTCAGTCATCTGAGTGTAAGACAAAGAACCCATGTCTCCACACAAGGGAGGCATTGCCTAAACTGAGTCCCTCCTCTTCCGTCCCCAACAACATCCTGACAGCCTACAGGAAGTCCCAGGAGCCACATTGCTCTGCATTCTCTGCTCTTGAATGCGAAGTGATCGACGAGTTCTTGGAGAAGGAGGATCTCTCAGACTCTCCAAGGAGGTCTCTGCTGGCTGCTCTCCCACTTCCCCCTCCTCCATTTTCAAAAAGGTTGAAAATGCCGTAACCTTTTCCTGCAGGGAAGGTATAGAGGAACACACCACTGCATGCAACATTATGTGCACCGCCCTGTATTTTAAAGCAAACAATACAAAATGGCTGCTCTTTACCCAGTACATCTGTATACATGCAGAACGCCTTCCGTTTGTTGAATATGGAGATGTTGGGGATTGTGTGGAGGTGGCAGTTGTTAGGCTATAATGGAGGGTGTGGGAGCTAGCAACGAAGCTAGATTTTGCAGCTTGCAACCCCCTCCACATGTTCTTTCAAGGCCTGCAACACCCCCTGTTGTCTACGATCCATTTAAGCTCGTCAAACTTTGACTACAAGCTCCCCAAAATGTTTGCACGCATTTCTAAATCCACAAATCCTCCTGAAATCCGCATCGATTTACAGTGTAATCACAAACATGCCTACTCTGAAGTAAGTCCCATTGAATTCAAGTATGTTATAAGATTGCAGGCTTGGTCAGTACGCTTCCCCAATTCCGGAATTCTTCACCAGGTTTCAGGAAAAGCCTTGCCTCTTCCCATGCTTCCTTATTGGTTACAACAATGCAAAAGGGGAAATTAAATAACCCCCTACTCACATTGCCCAGAACTGAAGTGGAAAGGCAAAAGCTTAAACAGCCAGGAAATGCCATGCTAAAATCGGAGGTTTATAAAGCAGGGTGAGGGTGTTTGCAAAAGGGCTTTCAAATAGCCCCACACTGCTTTGGCTATGCACCTTGTTCCCAGGTGTATGGAGCCAAAGTGAGCAGGACTCAGCCCCACCCCGCCTTCATGAGTGGGTGCCTCAGTCCCCAGAGGATTGAACTGTCAGAGGTGTCAGCTGATGGACAGGACACAATGGACCCCCGATGCACCAAGACTGGTTTGGGTATCAGAAATTCCCCATCACTCCTCTAGATCTTTGGGATGCACGATTTCCAATGCACCTCCTTTCTACTTCTACTGATATTGGAGCTCCGATATCAAAAAGGCAAGGGCTGAGGTTTCCATGGTTGGAGGGAAGAGCCTTCTAGGTAAATAGGAAGCTGCAGTATACAGAGTCAGACCACTGGTCCACTGAGCTCAATAATGTCTACACTGGCTGACAGCAGATCTCCAGGTTTTCAGGAGTATTTTCCACACCATTTGTAGATGCTGGCGGTTGAATCTGGGATTTACTGTATATATGGAACAGTTGCTCTGTCACTGGGCTATGGTCTTACGGGGTTGGATCCTCCTCTCTGCCCTTGGGCAAGGAAATGCAAAACATAGGACTGCAGCCTAATCTATAAGGATAGTCCAAGTGACTATCCTTATACAATTGCCCCCTCAGATGTGCTGACTTCCACAACAAGAAAACAGTGCTTTGTGTTAAACACAATAATCAAAATTGTTAATACAGCATGTGGAAAATATTCTTCCCCTGCCACCTGAAATTAAGTTCTAAAAGGAACAAAAAAAAAATCAAAATACACAGCAATGATAGTTTCTATTATCTGCCAGTATGTCAAATATGTACAGAGAGAAAAGTTTATGCATTAAAACCAAGCTGGGAGTTTTCACCGTTCTACATGTTGATGACAATGTCCTCATTACTAATGGCTAGAATGAATAATTTGTCTAGGGAATACTGGAACAATTCATTCACGTGAGATGGCTGGCTTTATGACTTTCGGAGAGATTGTTTTCTCCTTGTTTGGTTGTTTTGTTTTGTTTTCTATTCTAAGGAATGGAACAATTCCATATGCATCCTGAATACAACTTCTCTGCTTTCTATAAGGTTTTATTTATCACAATAGGGGAAAATACAACAAGGGGAAGAAGGAGGGGAAAAAAATCAATACACATAGCTGTTTAGTCCGGCAAAGGGCTTTCTTAAAAAGAAACCTCAGTCAAGGTTGAAAGAGCAATTAATGCAGTCTCAAAATCTGGGCCATTCTGATAGAGTTCGGTTAACATGTGGCAGAAGTAATCATCCACTTGTGAAAATGATTTTCAGTTCATTCTCAAACACCTTTCAGACACTCATGATCCCATTTAACTGACAACAATACAGGCTATCTGTGGGCATCATTGCATTCAATGTGAGAACCAATAGGGACCAAATGCCCACAGGCACTTTCAGTCATCACGACATGTTCAGTGTTGTTGCCTAGCATAAAAGGAATCTTTCCTTGTACCACATTCCTTCTTTTATTTAACCCTACAAGATTAAGCCCCCCCCCCCTCTTTTTTGCCTTCCATTGAGGATGAGAGAGACAACAGACTCAAGGCGACAATATGGCCTGGGTCATCAGAAGCGTAGCAGCAAACATTTCCAGATTGATTTTAGTACTTTTCTGTGCTCTTGAGAAAGAGGACTAAATACATCTTCACAACAAATAGGTGGAAAGGGGGGAAATGGGGGGAAGAATCAGCCCAAACAGCTGTTGCAATTATGTTTGCTAAGTACAAATATCTTGAGTGTCAAGAAAGCTAAACAATAATGGAGAACATTTCTATTTACTTCCAATGAACAAGATGCTTATATCATGAATAGGAAAACTGGCATTTCAATCCCAGATATTTCTTTGATTTCCTCCCTCCCCCACTTTACTTCTACTCCTTCCTGCATATTTTGCCCATTAATACAGGCATAATGATGGAGGCTCAAGATATTGGCCGTTGCCACAAATGTAAAGCAACAGAGATTCATCAGTTCAGTTTCTGAACAATACAGGCCTGCTGGAACTTCCAATTTTTCTGACTAAAGAAAAGTGAAGGACATTCTACATCTCACTGATAAAGACAACTGAAACAAATATAAGCATTACGCTGGCAGTCACTGCAAGTCAGGAAAGTTTGCCTGTCAAACACAGAGTGCTTACGCAACAAATATATCACCCTCAAACAGTAGGTAGGTAGGTTTTTATAACCTAAAAACAGCAGGTATATATGTTGTCTAGGTTCTCTGCAGCCTTACTAAAAGGCAGCCCTGTTTAGGGAAGTTTTTAATATTTAATGCTGTATTGTTTTTAAAACTCGATTGGGAGCCGCCCAGAGTGGCTGGGGAAACTCAGCCAGATGGGCGGGGTATAAATAATAATATTATTATTATTTTTTAAAAAGGGGGGTTTCTTTAAAAAAAGAAAAGGTGAAGCTAGAGGGTCGTCGCCCCCCCCCCCCATAAGCCAAGAAAAGCTGCCCACCAGGCTTCCAAAATGTTTGCTGGACCACTGCCACGGTGGGAGTTACATCTTCAGAAACACTCCACTCTTATTCTTTACTTACTGTAGCTGCATAGAGCACGGTGCTCTA
Source organism: Podarcis tiliguerta (assembly GCF_965153285.1). Taxonomy (NCBI): domain Eukaryota; kingdom Metazoa; phylum Chordata; class Lepidosauria; order Squamata; family Lacertidae; genus Podarcis; species Podarcis tiliguerta. The sequence goes on along the minus strand of NC_139543.1, from coordinate 18,841,056 downwards.
CCTTGTTGAAATGAAGTAGGTCAAGGCTTTTTCAGTGCCTGAAAACCACCTGTGAACCCCAGCTAAACTGCCTTGCATTTTATGATGGAATAAACGTGGGCCATAAATGAAAATAAATGAATCTATTAAATTATCTTTGCAGACCACTTTCTGTAAACTAGGGGATTCAATACCTTTAAGTTAAAAAAAAAATCCTAAAGAGAAAACAAAATCATATTATTTATGCCACATTTTTCTTAGATAATTAGTGGTCACTTCTCTGAATGAATGCTTACAAAATCAGAAATTATGCAGGAACCCTTTGATAATCTCTGAAAAAAGTCCCAAAGCAGATCCTACTGGCTGTTCTATCAGAGCAATCCTATTCATGTCCTACTCAAAAGTAAGTAAATTCAGTTAAATGGGACTTGAACACAGGATTGCAGCCTAAATAATCATTCGAAATCCAATCCAAGAAAAAGAAAGAATGCAAATAGATTCCTTTAAAAAACACCTGCATTTAAACATTATTCTTAATATATGCTTGCATAGAAATAGAGATAAATACTTCAGATGATGTTGTTGTTGTTTAGTCGTTTAGTCGTGTCCAACTCTTCATGACTCCATGGACCAGAGCTCGCCAGGCACTCCTGTCTTCCACTGCCTCCTGCAGTTTGGTCAAACTCATGCTAGTAGCTTCGAGAACACTGTCCAACCAATTTCATCCTCTGTCGTCCCCTTCTCCTTGTGCCCTCCATCTTTCCCAACATCAGGGTCTTTTCCAGGGAGTCTTCTCTTCTCATGGGGTGGCCAAAGTATTGGAGCCTCAGCTTCAGGATCTGTCCTTCCAGTGAGCACTCAGGGCTGATTTCCTTCAGAATGGATAGGTTTGATCTTCTTGCAGTCCATGGGACTCTCAAGAGTCTCCCCTCCAGCACCATAATTCAAAAGCATCAATTCTTCGCCGATTCAGATAAATTAACCTAAAAGTCAAGCCACCCTCCCCAATTATTTTTTTTTTTAAAGGAATGAAGAAAAAGAAACAAAAATGGGGAAGGAACAAAACAACAGACTCTGAAATGGTTCCTTTCAAAAGTGGAACAAAAGTGGAAACCATGTTAGATGGGTAGGGTATAAATAAAAAATAAAAAAATTAACCTTTAGGCACATAACTGTTCTATTAGATAATATGCCGTGCCTCTTTTTTCATTTGCATATTTTTATTCTGACCATCCACCTTCACCAACACGCAAAAAAGCAAAATCAGCGCATGCTCTCCAGAAATGTTCAGTCAGGAGGTCCACACGTCTATTATTTTGAAAGTTACATGCAAGACAGATAATTGACTCCTGGTAGCCTTTCGTAACACAGCCTTTTTGCAGGGACACTCAATAGCGCAGAATTGTAAAATTGCAGGACTAGGGTTGAGCTCCAGTGCCAGGAGAAGAGACGATTGTCACCCAGTACGACAGATCACAGGATCAGTTCCCTTGGATTAAAAGGGGAGTGGGGCAGAAGGTTAGAGGGCTTCTTCAGCCTGCAGTTCCCCAGTAACTAGCATGCAATTGTGGATATGCTGTACACATGTACTACTATAAGAAAGCCAAAACCATCTTTCTCCAGTGATAATTTCTCTTATGCACTATTAGGAAAGGGAAAACATGTCCATTTCAGTTTCTCACCTTTCCAATCTTATTAAGTTCTCCAGATTTCCATATCAGCTAGTAATTTTTTTAAAAAAGTCCTTATGAAAATTCAGTGGCATTTGACTGCAAATTTCTCCTTAAAAATATATACGTTTTGTAGGCATGTTTCTTCTAACATAATGCATTTCTGGATCCCATTTTCACCAACATATGTATTTTCATAAGCACTGCTTGGGCTGGAGAACTGTGTTTCCATTCTTAACTTGAAACTGTTCTTAACCTACGTGATTTCTGTTCTCATCCTGAGGTAAAGTTCTTAACCTGGGGTACTACTTCCGGGTTAATGGAGTTTGTAACCCGAAATGTTTGTAACCCGAGGTGTTTGAAACCCACGGTACCACTGTAAATAATAATAATAATAATAATAATAATAATAATAATAATAATAATGAACTGAAGTATACATGGCTATTTTTATTCATCTGGGTAAATTTGAAATCTAGCCTTTCCTTCAAGAAACATGGAGCAGCAGTTCTTATCATTGTCACCACCATCATTTTAATTTATTACCAGCTTTTCACCCTGAGGTTCCAGGGTGGGTTGCAACTATGTAAAATACAGCATTTTCATGGAATTATAGAGCTGCAGAGTTGGTCATCTGGTCTAACCCCCTGCAATGCAAGAATTAAAGCCAGTTCTTAAAACTTACATGGTGTGCCCAAGAGTCCAAACATTGTCCTCACATCAGCTGAGAGAGTATGTATGGTCCAGCCCAGCTCACTCCCTGAACTTCATGGTGACATCTCTGCACTCTTAGACCAAAATTACAACCACTGCACCTTACTGGTTCTCAACCTGTTCCACGGCTACAGCCATGAAACAATTTAGCATATACCCCATAATTTATGAACCAAGCTATTTGCGGTATCTTGTAATTATTTTTGTAATCACTCATAATCACATTTCTTCTTCTTCTTCTTCTTTTTAAACAAAAGCTGCCAAAGAAATTAATTTAACAAAAATATTTTAAAACACTGCCAAAGGTTTGGAACTCATCAAGGAAACAAGAAAGTTTCAAGTCAACACACTTATTAGTTGTTTAATAGCAAAGCTACACTGGGAGGTTAATGGAGGGCCTTGCAAATTAATTATCACACCCCAATGAAGGAGAAGCGACCTCAGCTTCATAGGTACACAGATCCAACACACGAGTAATCACATTGTATTTCCAAGAGTACAGGGGAAGCCTGAATGGCACCCACAGCTAACCTCCTTTGACAGCGGTACATATTCATCAAAACCGTAAATTCCACTTGAAAACAACCCACTTGTCCCAAAACCCGAACATATTGTTCTTAAGACAATATGAATGCCTTGATTTGCTCTGTTCCTCAGCCTGCTGCTGCCCCAAATCCCATCAGCTCCAGTCAGCAAGGACAATGATCAGGGATGAAACAAACTATAGTTCAAAACATCTGGCAAGCATCAGGTTGGGGAAGGAATTTATGCCGTGGGTAATGGGACACACGGGGTGCAGGTGGCGCTGTGGGTTAAACGACAGAGCCTAGGACTTGCCGATCAGAAGGTCGGCGGTTCAAATCCCTGTGACGGGGTGAGCTCCCATTGCTGGGTCCCTGCTCCTGCCAACCTAGCAGTTCGAAAGCATGTCAAAGTGCAAGTAGATAATTAGGTACTGCTCTGGTGGGAAGGTAAATGGTGTTTCTGTGCACTGCTCTGGTTGCACCAGAAGTGGCTTAGTCATTCTGGTCACATGTACGCCAGCTCCCTCGGCCAATAAAGCGAGATGAGAGCCGCAACCCCAGAGTCAGCCACAACTGGACCTAAAGGTCAGGGGTCCCTTTACCTTTTAATGGGACACACACAGCGGCTTGCATTAACCTTGATTACAGGGTTTCCCAAACTTGGGTCTCAAGCTCTTTTTGGTTTACAATTCCCATCATCCTTAGCTAGCAGGACCAGTGGGTCAGGGATGATGGGGAAAAGCAGCTTGAGACCTAAGTTTGGAAAACCCTGCTAGATTAAGCAGTACGCAGTTCCCCTCCACTGGGCTGCCACTGACATAAAAACACAGTAGAAAGGTGACTGATAAATTCAAAACCGTCTAAATCCATACAGAGGCAACCACAGAGTTGTACAGTAATCTTGTAATTGCACTTTGAGCACAGTTAGGAGGCACTTCAGTGGCTGCTTGCATTGGGTATAATCCAATTTAAGTCAATGGGGCTACACGAGTGTTAAGTGGGCTTTAGATGACCTTCTTAGAAACTCTCAGAAGCTGTTTGTGCGACTACTGAGTCAACAAACATCAAGCCGGTGTTACATATTTATATATATATATCTGTTTGTGTGTGTGTACACACATACGAGGTACACTCACATTCTGCATTACACTGCGCAGTCCGTCTAAAGTAGCTACAAAACGGGACGATAAATACGGATAGGGTTCTCTGTTTAGGGAAGATTTTAATGACTGATGTTTTGATGTGTTTCTAACCTTCTGTTGGAAGCCACCCAGAGTGGCTGGGGAAACCCAGCCAGATGGGCACAGAACTCAAGTATCCATATCGCTTGAGACAGAAATCTGAGCTTCTTACTGTGTTCTTTTTTTGCGGGGGAGAAGCAACTATTGTAGAATGTGTAATACTTGGTTGCATCAAGTGTGAAAACATAGTGGAATGTTCCTGGTTTGTTCCTGGATTCTGCAAGCATGGTGGATCCTGGTAAGGCCACGATAGACTTTGCTGTAGCACTTTGAACTTACAAAACTGTACAAGCAAAATCCCAGCAGCAGCAGCAACAACAACAACAACAACAACAGTCACTAAAAGCTTTAAACCCTATTATTGAAAGAACTGCCCCCACTTCCAATTACCCGCGGGTGGTCTAAACACTCTCAGGCTGATTTAGAATGTCATTACATCGACTCCGAATCGTTTGGCATAGAGCATCCTGGGGCAATTTTTACATGGTGTTTAATATATAGGATAACACAATGATTGCTCCATGAGTTGGCTGCTCAGCTTTGGAGTGAATTTAGCAGCTTGTCGGTGGACTCCCTTGACCGGCTCCTTGGCTCATCACTATCGATTTCGCACTTCGTAAAATAGGCTCCAGGAATCTCTACATGAGGTTCTCCAGAGACCCTCCCCCCCCCCGAAACTGAGGACCTGAAGCTACACCCTTGATACAAGTGTACTGTCTTCCTGAAACCAAATTCCATGAGTGACACAGCCACCAAAGGTGTAGGACTGAATCCACAAAAGCATGAGTACCACACTGGTTGTGGCATTCTGAAAACGTTTGTGTCATTGCTAGTGGAAGAGTGCAGCCCTCTAACAGGCAGGTTCCAACAGAGGTTCACATGCTTGTGCCGGCAGAACACATGCTATACCAGCGACACTGACTCCCGGTGGAGTACAGGATCAGGTTTAAGGTACTGGTTTTAACCTTTAAAGCCCTATATGGCCTAGGACCCTCGTCCCTACAGGACCGCCTCTCCTGGTATGTCCCACAGAGGAACTTACAGTCTTCAAATAAAAACATCTTGGAGATCCCGGGCCACAGGGAGGTTATGCTGGCCTCAACCAGAGCCAGGGCTTTTTCAGCCGTGGTCCCAATCTGGTGGAACGCTCTGTCACAAGAGACTAGGGCCCTGCAGGACTTGACATATTTTTTGCAGGGCCTGCAAGATGGAGCTGTTCCACCAGGCCTTTAGCCAAGGCACAGTCTGACCCCCTCCTTCTGTAACCCTCATAGAACTCTAGCCCAATGGTTGCCATTAATTTGACTCTGAATTGATTTTAGAATGAATTGATTTTAGAATGCATTTCAATTAATTGATTGTGATTTTATGTAAACTGTGTTATTTTTACTGTCGTTAGCTGCTCTGAGCCCGGCTTCGGCTGGGGAGGACGGGATATAAATAAATTATTATTATTATTATTATTATTATTATTATTATTATTATTTAGTTACACAGTGGTACCTTGGTTTATGAACAGTCCTATTTGCGAGCACCCTGCAAATGCCACTTGAAGATAGCAGCCTTTCTCAACCTGTGGGTCCCCAGATGTTGTTGAACCACAACTCCCATCACCCGTAGCTAGCAAGGCCAGAGCTCAGGGATGATGGGAGTTGTAGTCCAACAACATCTGGGGACCCACAGGTTGAGAACCGATGGACTAAAGGATACCTTGCCAAGGCCTAAATCCGACACCTGTGGCCCTAAGGGGCCTCACTGCCAAGAAACCCACAGCTGAAGAACACACACCTATCTGCCCAATCTTTAAGGCCTTGGTGCAGGTCATGCAGTCAAAGCTCATTGCCGGGGGGGGGGGGTCAAATGTACCCCATCAGCCCTAAATAGCCCGCCCTTATCCACTCTGATGGTGGGATGTGGAATAGAGAATCCGTCCATTTGCCGCATGGTGTTGTGCATGGCCCTGTTGACTTTTTGCACCGCATAATTAATGCAAGAGGGCCTGACAACCTCTCTCCAGCGCAGGCGGGGGAGGAGATTGGAGCAGCAGGTGGTCATTGCCAGGTACATGGCCTGCAGCCAGGGTCAGGGCAATGCCTCCCCCCCCACCACCAAATCGTTCTCTCCCAGGTACAGAACCAAAACTTTTGGTGGTCTGGTTTGTGAACTTTACCTCGGTCTAAGAACGGAAGCCGAACAGTGGAAGGGCACCGGCGGCGGGAGGCCTCATTAGGTAAAGCACGCCTCAGTTTAAGAAAGGATTCAGTTTAAGAATGGACTTCAGGAACGGATTAAATTTGTAAACCGAGGTACCACTGTACCTGCGCAAAACTTTTCTAGCACAAGGTGCAAGCAGGTGACATCTTCTGCATCTCCTGGGCTTTAACTGTCTTGCAGCTGAGCTGCTTCAATTCCCTGCTGGTGTGCAGAGCTTAAGAGCTTCCACTTCACTTCTGCCTCCCACAAGGAGGTAGGCAAACCACAAAGGGTCGTCTACACCCACAACCGTGGTTTTCTTCACCCTAACAAGTCACGATCGCAAAGCTTGCTGTTGGCTTGCTGTGATGGTTTGCAGAGCGAAACAAACCATCATCCTGGCCTGGTTTGGACATCATGCTAAGCTAGTCTCTTCATGGTTTCGTTCATGGTAGGGAGGAGCGAAGCAGATGCATTTGTACTCAGTATGGCTTAATAAATAATAGTTTATGGGCTTAGCATTACACGCAAATGAGACAAATAACTACCCCATGTGGTCAGGGAAAGTCAATCCTATCTGCCAAATATACCTGCACAATGAAGCTGGATTCAAACTCCTCTATGTGTCAGATTGACATTTTATGTTCTTTTGATTTAGACTTTTAAAATCTCCTTACACAGAGAAAGGGGACCCCTGACCATTAGGTCCAGTCGTGACCGACACTCGGGTTGCGGCGCTCATCTCGTTTTATTGGCCGAGGGAGCCGGCGTACAGTTTCCGGGTCATGTGGCCAGCATGACTAAGCTGCTTCTGGCGAACCAGAGCAGCGCACGGAAACGCCGTTTACCTTCCTGCCGGAGCGGTACCTATTTATCTACTTGCACTTTGACGTGCTTTCAAACTGCTAGGTTGGCAGGAGCAGGGACCAAACAACAGGCGCTCACCCCGTCGCGGAGATTCAAACTGCCTACCTTCTGATCAGCAAGTCCTAGGCTCTGTGGTTTAACCCACAGTGCCACCCGCGTCCCACTACTCCTAACATATATACACCTAAAATGCATTAAGGGGGGTTGGCACTGTAAGTTGATCAACCTGAAATCTGTGTGACTTGCCTCTGAACAGACACAGCTGAGGTCTGATCACTGAAGGATATAACCAAAAAAGTTCTGAACACCTAATATCATAGACTGCAACGTCTTGCATGTAGCGCACTCTCCAAAATGAAAGCAGAAATACATTTTAAGGCAGGAAATAGTGTCTTTCTTCATTCTTCCAAAACAAAATAGAATGGGCACCCAACATGACATAGTTTGCATACAACTAAGCTTTGGAAACAAAAATTTGAGTTTGCCAATAGAAAATGAAACCCAAACGCTTTTCACATTGCCCATTTTACAATTTGAACTTCAAGTTCACCCGTAGGCTTAACCGTTTCTTAGCTTTCCTTTAAACCATGGTGCCCTCTTGTGGCCAATGCTGTTTAATACAGAGGACCGGAAGCTGCTTCTATTAGTTTTAGATAGCGCATATACTGCTCACCAGACTACAACGGATTAATAACATAGATTGTGCATGAACTGCATCCTGGTATCACAAATGCCAATATAATCAGAGTTGCCTTTTGAAAGCACTTTAACACTGCCTTTTATAAGCAAGTGTGTAGCTGAAGACGTATTGTACTGTACACAGTACTACCTTAAGGGTGAAAAAAATAAGTCCCTGGACAGAAGGAACTGTCTTTCTGTGGTATGGACATTGTGCAAAATACAGCCTCATAACCCAAGGAAGATTGGTCTAGCTTCTTCTCTGTACAGCAATGCCTATATAGCAAGAGTTATTAAGTTCCATTGGGGCCATTAATGTACCTTGATGGCTGCCTTCATGATGGAGAATTGCTCTAAGCAGGTCTAGTTAACTGAAGCTCCCTTCTTCACATGTCATCCTCAAGTGTGTGGCTCCCAGACCCTTCCCCAACTTCACGTTGAACACCTATGCACATTCCTGACAGCACAGGCTTCTCAGTCTCATGGAAATCTGTGACCTTGTTAGCTTGCAATGCCAAGCCAAGCCAAGCCAAGCCAAGCCAAACCAAACCAAACCAAACCAAACCAAACCAAACCAAACCATGGCTTAGCCAGAATATGTGGGCTCCCAGATAAGAGAGCGTGGCTGTTCTGCTCTACTTCTGGGTCGTGTTACTGCTGTGCTGCTGAGTGATGGTTTGTCTAACTCCAGACAAACCACGAGCCACAAGGCTTGTTCTCGGTTTGCAGCCCATGGTTTGTCTGGAAAATCAAACTACGAGCTAAGCCAAACCATGGTGCAGAGCAACAGCAGGACCCCTGGAGGAGCAAAGTGGCCATGAATTCCTGTCTGGGAGAGTGCACACTTGCGCTAAGCCAGGGGTCAGCAAACGTTTTCATCAGGGGGCCGGCCCACTGCCCCTCAGACCTTGTGGGGGGTCAGACTATATTTCGAAAAATATAAATACCTGCAAGCCGGTCCTGCAGCTGCCTCCAGGCCTGGAGGAGAAACACACTCTGCACGTGTTCAGGAGCGTGTCTCGGTGCCACCCACTCACTGGCATTGTTGACGAGCAGCAGCTGTTCCATTAGCCCATCCCCATGGGGCTCCCGGGCGGCATGCACCACACGCTGCGGCCCATCGTCCAAGGCCAGGTCGGCGGGCAGGTAGCACACAGATAGCCCTCCAGCTGCTCCAGGGTGGCCGCCGAGCGCACCAGCAGCAGCAGTGCTGAGCCGGGCACCAGGCACAGGGGCACCAGGCACAGGGGCACCAGGCACCCCAAACTCCAGCTGAAGCCCCACGACACGCCTGTCACAATGCCCATGGTGCGGTCCAGACCCACCGCCTGCCCCTCTGTCCATAGCCGCACCAGGTTTACCTCAGCACGTGGGCGATGCGGCTTTGGATTGACTGCAGGAACTTCCTGCAGCCAATCAGAAGTCGCCACTTGCCCAGAGCCGTCCGCAGCTTCGGATTGGCTGCAGGAGCTTCCTGCAGCCAATCCGAAGCTGTGCCAGTGTCGCGGAAGTCAGTCCCCGCACAGGGATTGACTGAGTGCGTGGCAGGGGCTGCAGGTCGGATTTACAAGCCGGGGGGGGGGGCCATCCGGCCCCTGGGCCGTAGTTTGCCGAGCCCTGCGCTAAGCCATAGTTTGGTGTAGTATTACGAGCTAACCAAGTCTTTTTGTGTAGGCTTTGTCTATGCCCACACCCACTGTCAATGTGGAGACGTGTGAATTTAAGGGACTGCTATATTTTCATCACAAAATTTAATTAGCGTTAAAAATATGCACCACTAGCTTCAGGAATGGTGCAAAGGAACATAGAAATTCAAACTGCACTACTGTTCTGGATTACGCCTTGACTTTTTCTGTGTCTGTTCATTCAGAAAGTTAAGAACATTCCGCCTTCAAATTCCCTGATCAGAAAGCAGAGAAGTTCTGCTGGTCCTGATAGAAATACGCACAACATAACATGTTACAATTTGATAAAATGACAGAACGGCCAAAGCCTCGGAAGTGTGCCGTCTTAAAACGAAAGACGGCGTTTTATGTTATTTCATGCCAATCAAAGTCGGAAGGCTGCCATGCTAATAAAAAAGCAATTGACCCCAGCAGCGAAGCTAATTAAATGAGATAAGATAATTAAATGCTTCTCAATATGTAATCAAAATGGAAGCTGTAAGTGTTTCACAATGAAGTATTTTTTTCTCTCTCCTCAGTGCTAGAAAGAACTGGAATGAGCCTAAACAGATGCACAAGAAATAGGCCAGACTCCAGAGAAACAAAACATGCTTTTGTGGGGGGAAACAGAGCTTTGTTTTATCTTGAGACAGAAGCCCCTCAAAGCTGACCACAAGTTGTGTTGAGCGCAGCCATAGGTTAAGAGATAACATGCACAACAAGAAACAGCATATATTTAGTACTAGACATGGGGAAACATCTTAATGTGACAACAGTCAACACATGTAAACACATGAAGTTTCCCATCCACACCAAAGGGACAGACATAAATGTGCATCTGTATCAAGGATGGGGATTTATAGATGTTGTAAGACTACAATTCCCATCATCCCTAGGGACCATGGATGCTGATAGCTGGAGCTGATGGGCCTGTAAAGCAAGATGAGCGCTGCAATCCCAGAGTCGTCTGCGACTGGACTTAACTGTCAGGGGTCCTTTACCTTTACCTTTTTAAAAGACTATTACCTGCTCGACATCTTAATCCTTTATTACTTACCAAACAAGCCAGCATAGAAAAATAAAATAAAGATGCAGTACTTTGCTATTCTAATGAGAATTATGCACCAGGTATCTTTACTGCCATGCCATGAGAGGTTATGGAGGCTGTATTACATGGGGCATGCATAAAATAACTTGAATCACAAAAGAAATAAAGGAATAAATAGAAAGGGATGTGGCTCAATTATTACAGTGGTACCTCAGGTTACATGCGCTTCAGGTTACATACACTTCAGGTTACATACGCTTAAGGTTACAGACTCCACTAAACCAGAAATATTACCTCAGGTTAAGAACTTTGCTTCAGGATGAGAACAGAAATTGCATCAATTGTATTTTATTGATGTCCAATAGCCCTGATTCTTCTTATTTCCACTTACCTAGACATTGCTTTGAGACACTTTCCCCATACTTAAGTACAGGTATCTCAGGTTAAGAACAATTTCAGGTTAAGAACTGACCTCTGGAACGAATTAAGTTCTTAACCCGAGGTACCTGTACTTAAGTATGGGGAAAGTGTCTCAAAGCAATGTCTAGGTAAGTGGAAATAAGAAGAATCAGGGCTATTGGACATCAATAAAATACTATTTTATACAAAAACAAAAATTCTACAAGCCTGGCAGTAGAAGCTCCAGGCAGTTAGCAAATCAGGTAAGACAAAAAAAGGGAGAGGGGGAACATTGTAAGCATTCTGAAATAGTTTGTCTCCTACTAGAGCTTTAATAACTCAGTAAAAAATAAACGTGATTGCACTGAAGCTCTATTGCAGTGTTGATGAGTGCATAAAAGTATCACAGCAGATTATTTATTTAAATTGAAAGAACCCTGATTCAGATGTTTCCCCCCATGATTGAAACATGCTGATGAGGCCAATACACAGTTGAGAGTTTATTCCCAGAGCAGTCAATTGGCTTAAATGCCAACCAATCACAGGATTATAGCCTAAACCACTAAGGAAACCTTTCATCTGCATAGCACTGTATGGGACGTTAGTCCAAACTGTGGTTAAAAAAAGTGGAGCTTGTATCTGATTTCCCCCAAGTTTTGCAAATATTTCAGACTAATTACTCTGAAATGAATGCAAAGTGATACCTTGTTTAGTAATATATCTTCTGGCAATTAAAAGCCTCTCGGCTTCTCTCTGCAATTAAAATGGCTGCAACTTGTTACAAAGGTCTCCAAGATCCCTTTACTAGCAATTATTGCCAGGAAAAAAAAATTAAGATCAAGCTCGTTGCTATAATCTGTTCTCTATGGATCTATCAGGAGGATGTACACTTCTGTTTCATTATTCCCTAACCCTTTTGCATGTAACCTCATCATCATTATGCAATGACTCATTAAAATAATTTCTGCATGTCACCTGCTCTGCAATGTTCAAATCTTCTTATTTCCTTATTTTTTGTTCAGAACAAGAACAAACGAATACCTAAAAGGTTGAAATGCCATCACATTTTTATGGCAAAAACTAAACTTTATTTCCTATGATTCAACCTATGGTATGCAACTTGATGCAGGAAGATTGAAATGTCAGAATCAACATCAATATTTTTGGCAGCCTGAACACACAGCATGAAAACAAACTCGCAGAAAAATACGCTAAGTGATTGTAGAGGTGTGCTGCAAATTGACCTAGCGCTATAGTGGGTTAAACGCCGTGGGTTAAACCACAGAGCCTAGGACTTGCTGATCAGAAGGTCGGCGGTTTGAATCCCTGCAACAGGGTGAGCTCCCATCGCTCGGTCCCAGCTCCTGCCAACCTAGCAGTTTGAAAGCACCTCAAAGTGCAAGTAGATAAATAGGTACCGCTCCAGCAGGAAGGTAAACGGCGTTTCCGTGCGCTGCTCTGGTTCACCAGAAGAAGCTTAGTCATGCTGGCCACATGACCCGGAAACTGTATGCCAGCTCCCTCGGCCAATAAAGCGAGATGAGCGCCGCAACCCCAGAGTCGGTCACGACTGGACCTAATGGTCAGGGGTCCCTTTACCTTTTATAGTGCTTTCTTGTGTTGTCTTATTGTGTGCTTCATTGCTGCAGCCTTACCACACTCATTGCCATTTTACAGAGGTAGCTTAGAAAGTACCTGTGCTTTTGTCCCATAACATTCCAGGAAGGCTAGACATTTATGCTTTTATATACCGTATTTTTCGTTCTATAAGATGCACCAGACCACAAGACGCACCTGGTTTTTGGAGGAGGAAAACAAGGAAAAAAATGTTCTGAATCTCAGAAGCTAGAACAGCAAGAGGGATCGCTGCGCAGTGAAAGCAGCAATCCCTCTTGCTGTTCTGGCTTCTGTGATAGCTGTGCAGCCTGCACTCGCTCCATAAGACGCACACACATTTCTCCCCTTACTTTTTAGGAGGGAAAAAGTGAGTCTTATAGAGCAAAAAATACGGTAGAGAGAGAGAGAGAGAGTGTGTCTGGGGCAATCTGGTAAAATTCTGCCCTCCTTCTCTGCACTCTTCATCTGCACTGGTCACCAAGATGCTTTCGGAAACAATTACTGTGCTGAATATTGCGTAAAAAGCCCCAAATGGCTTAGGTACAGGGTATCTAAAGTGCACCCCCCCTCCGTTCACCAGTATCATCTTGCCCACACCATAAGATCTGATGAAGAGACTGCCCTCTCATGACAAAGGCTTGGCACACTTTGCCACGAGTGTTTGCAGGGTTCGCAGTTTTAAAAAACAGAGCAAAGACGTATTAGGAAGCTGTCGAGATTCCATTCTCAGAAATGATTGGAATTCCCAATGCAATCTGTGGCAAGGCTTGATCGACTTTCTCACAGCTGGAAACAAAAGATGCACACAGCCTTAATTGATTTACGCTTTGAAATTAAAAAAAAAAACCCAAACAAAAATCCAAGATGTTTGCAAAATCCACACCCCTGCAAAAATGAATAATATAACCCGCAGATCAGCAGATCAGCTCATATTGACCTCCAAACAAAGGGTTTGAAACAGCCAGGAAAGGGTCTGCTCAGACCCTGCAGAGCTGCTGCCTCTCTTGTCCCCCCCCCCCAATATTTTTAAAATTGATTTTCCAAATGTTTTTTAAACAAACAAACAAACATAAATCTCTACCGTATTTAAATCAAACTTAGTAACATTGTAAAGTGACTTCCTCGTATCCCTCTGGTGGAATTCCAGTGTATATCATTTTAACGGTTTTCCAAAACCACTATTCTTATAAAATTAACTTAATCACTTAACATCCTTTTGTTTTCCTTTCCAATTCAGTATTAAAGATACTAATTCATCCCATTACCTGATTAAATCCTAAGCCTATCTGTTATTTGCAAGCTTCTCCAATTAATTTAACTTAACTAGAGCTCCTGCCTCACAAAGCAGATAATACTGAATTGTATGAACCGCTAGTATGACTTAGCAGGTTTGTGTGTCTCTTAAGTTAGTAGTAAACACCTGAGGCACAAGCAAACAAGTATACTGAGAACAACTAAAACTTATAAAGAATGTCTCCTCCTCTTTGCTTTCTTGTTTGTCCCCTCCCTTGTCAATAACTCTGTATTTGCTGATTTTATTTAGCAACTTTTAATGAGTTTTTAAAATATTTTGGCTTGACGATGTAATACGTGCTGTTGGCCACTAGGCTATGCTAAAACATAACCCATCCAACCAAACGTATTTTTCAGGTAATGTTACTTTCAAAGCTAGGCATTTCTTCCAAGTCAAGATGAACATATAGCATACATGCTAGAAGGAACCCGTTCTAAGAAGTATGTTTTCCCCCTTAGGTCCACACAGCCCTGGCTGCACTTTACATCTAAAGTAGTATCATTCCACTTTAAAAAGTCATGACTGCCCCTAAAGATTCATGGGAAATGTAGTTTGTTGAGTGTGTGTACCCCCCATGGGACGCGGGTGGCGCTGTGGGTTAAAGCCTCAGCGCCTAGAGCTTGCCGATCAAAAGGTCGGCGGTTCGAATCCCCGCGGCGGGGTGCGCTCCCGTTGTTCGGTCCCAGCGCCTGCCAACCTAGCAGTTCGAAAGCACCCTCGGGTGCAAGTAGATAAATAGGGACCGCTTACTAGCGGGAAGGTAAACAGCGTTTCCGTGTGCGGCTCTGGCTCGCCAGAGCAGCGATGTCACGCTGGCCACGTGACCCGGAAGTGTCTTCGGACAGCGCTGGCCCCCGGCCTCTTTGAGTGAGATGGGCGCACAACCCTAGAGTCTGTCAAGACTGGCCCGTACGGGCAGGGGTACCTTTACCTTTACCTTTACCCCCCCATAGAGCTGTAATTCTCATAGTGGTTTAACGCTCAATCCTCCCTTCCCAGGCAACTCTGGGAATTGTAGTTTGGTGAGGGGAACAGGGGTCTCCTGACAACTTCCAGCAACTTGAACAAATCCAGGGTTCTTTTGAGGAAGCCATGGCTGTTTAAAGCTGTATGGTAAAGGTAAAGGGACCCCTGAACATTAGGTCCAGTCGTGACCGACTCTGGGGTTGTGGCGCTCATCTCGCTTTATTGGCCAAGGGAGCCGGCGTACAGCTTCCGGGTCATGTGGCCAGGATGACTAAGCCACTTCTGGCGAACCAGAGCAGCGCATGGAAACGCCGTTTACCTTCCCACCGGAGCTGTACCTATTTATCTACTTGCACTTTGATGTGCTTTCGAACTGCTAGGTGGGCAGGAGCAGGGAGCGAGCAACTGGAGCTCACCCCATCGTGGGGATTCGAACCGCCGACCTTCTGATCAGCAAGTCCTAGGCTCTGTGGTTTAACCCACAACAACACCCGCATGGTAGTGTTTCATTATTAATATTATTATTATTATTACTAATTATGTCTATATGTCACTTTTATCTTCCAAGGATCTCAAGGTAGTTCTCCTCCTCCCCATTTCATCCTCACAAAAACCCTGTGAGGTTGGTTACACTAAGAGCTGGTGACTGGCCCAAGATCAGCCTGTGAGCTTTTTGGCTGAGTGGAGATTCGAACCCTGCTCTCTCAGGTTCTAGTACAATACTCTAAAAGTGCAAATCGGGTCTCAGTTCCACAAGCAGCAGCCAAGAGCATGTAACACCATACATACTGTAGTTGACAATACATACATACAATACGATATTGTGAACTACCTACCATAAATCCAAGGTTAACTCTGTTTTAAGCCACGCACTGCACTTAATTGAAGTCACTTAACCTGAAGTGAGTTAAAACCAGTGCTTCTGCTTATCTGTTCAGTGGATGCATGTGCCCAGGGATTAATATTATCAGTTAGTCCCAATGCATTTCAGACTTCTTCTGTATTTTAGATATCCAAGCTCCACTGATGCTCAACTGAGATTAAATGCTTGGAAAGCTGTCCATCTTCCTGGCCAAATCCAGGAGAATTGATGTGACAAAGTTGGCTTTCACAATCCACCCTTTGGGTCCCAAGCAGTTAGCTGAAACGGTTGAAACTGCAAATATTTTATTTCACCTCACTCCTTGCCCTTCCTCCCAAAGAAGTCCAGGGCTGTGAGCACCAGAGTGATAAAACAAAGCTACTGAAAATAAAACAAGCATATAAAAACGTGTAAAACAGCCACATACTCTCACAGCTAGAATAATGGAATTGTAGAGTTGGCAAGGACCTTGAGGATCATTCATTCATCATCATCATCATCATTTATTATTTGTACCCTGCCCATCTGGCTTGGTTTCCCCAGCCACTCTGGGCGGCTTCCAACAAAGATTAAAAATACATTAAAATGTGACACATTAAAAACTTCCCTGAACAGGGCTGCCTTCAGATGTCTTCTGAATGTCAGGTAGTTGTTTATCTCTTTGACATCTGATGGCAGGGCATTCCACAGGGCAGGCACCACTACCGAGAAGGCCCTCTGCCTGGTTCCCTGTAGCTTTGCTCATTCTCGCAATGAGGGAACCACCAGAAGGCCCTCGGTGCTGGACCTCAGCGTCCGGGCAGAACAATGGGGGTGGAGACACTCCTTCAGGTATACTGGGCTGAGGTTTAGGGCTTTAAAGGTCAACACCAACACTTTGAATTGTGCTCGGAAATGTACTGGGAGCCAATGTAGGTCTTTCAAGACCGGTGTTATGTGGTCTTGGCGGCCGCCCCCAGTCACCAGTCTAGCTGCCGCATTCTGGATTAGTTGTAGTTTCCGGGTAGCCCCACGTAGAGCACATTGCAGTAGTCCAACCCCCTGCAAAGCGGGAATATGCAGCTGCCCCATATGAAGATAGAAACTGCAACCTTGCCATTATCAGAAATCACGCTTTAACCAACTGAGCTATCCATGCACTGGAACAGTATCTTTCAGTTATCAAACGCATGGGTGAAAATGAGTGTTTTTAAGCTCCACCTGAAAGATATTAGAGGGGGACAGTTGCACCTTGCCAGGGAGGGCATTTCACAAAAGGCAGCACCACTAACAGAGCGCTTTTCCTGCTCGCCTCTAGAGTCTGATGGTTGATAATGAAGGCAGCACTGTTTTAGCTACCTGAGTCTCAAGCTGATTGTGGCTTTGTATTAACACACTGAATTGGGACTGGAAGCTCACGGGAAGCCAGTGCTCAGCTTTCAGAACACATGGTACCACCAGGCTGCCATACTTGCCAGCTTAACAGCCACATGCTCCACTAGCTGCGGCCTCTTCCAAGGGCAGCCCTGCAAAGAGAGCATTACAGTAGTCCAGACGGGAGGTCAACAGAGAAGGGGCAACTAAGCCCAGGGCAACCCAGCCTAGAAACAGCTGTACCAGTGAACCAATGTAAGGCCAGCATAAACACTTCTGGCCATAGGCACGTCAGGGGCTGACTGGATGAGGAAGAGGCGTGACGGCCACCAGGGATGACACAAAGGAAGGAGACATGGACCCAGGACAGTGGGGACCAGTCTGTTGAAAGGACAAGTTGGGAGGTAGAAGAAGAAGAAGGTTTGAGTGAGCACAGATGGGATGGAAGAAGGAAGCTATTCCAGAACAGGCCTGGGTGCCAAGAGTCTTGTGTGAGCCCAGACCAGTGGAGACGAGGCAGAAGCTACTTCTACAGCTGGACAGCAGCTGGACAGCTCTATTCCTGCTAGTTCTCCTCCTCCACTGACACCCAGAATGTGAAGAGTCCTGCATATTACTGACCAATGGGCCAGACAGGCCCAGCGAGGAAGTTCTTCCCATCGCTGCACTCTATGGCTGCTGGGGAGGAGTAGAGTTTGAGGCATCTAGAGAGGGAAGGAGGGGCCAGACACCAGTTCCAGCAATGTCTTCAACTAGGGGAAACTAGTTCTGATGAGCTCTGTTGCGTTGTTTTTTTTACTTTTGTGAGTATAAGCTAGTTGCATTTTGTGTCTCAAATCATACTCTTGACCTGTAGATGACCTGCATTCTCCCGACAGCCCTCTGACAAGACGCCACTGGAGATGTCAGCTGACGGATGAGAGGACAAGATTTGATCCTGCCCTGGCTGTGTGATCCTGTTCTCCTGTTGCAGATTTCACAGAGTAGGCAGCAGGATTTAATCAGGTGACGAGTGGAGATTAACGATTGGAGTGAGATTGGGGGATTAAAGGGAACGGGGTGGAGACAGACCCATAATTTTATTTTTTGTAATACAGTGCCTCCATTCCCTGAATCATTCCAGAAGGGCACCATGTTCTATGGTGTTGAAAGTGAGATCAAGGAAAAGCAACAGACACATTCCTGTCTCTCCAAGGATAACCAAGGTGGCCAAGTGCTAAAACCAGCCTGGAACAAGAATGAAACATATCCAGATAATCTGCTTCTGGACATACCTGCAGCTACCTGGCTAGCACACTCTCAATCACCTTACCAAGGAAGGTAACATTAGAACCTGGGAACTGATTTTCTAAAACCACTGGATGTAGGGAGGTCCTCTTCGAGAGGGGCAACTGTACTGTTTGCGGACTGTAGGCAGAACAGTAACATCCTAATCATTTGAAACCGCTCCCCTCGCTTGGAGCTCAAAGATAGTATTTTTCATAAATTTTTAAAAATCCTGCCATAAATTATTTATACAGTGACCTTTTCGTTTTGGTACACAAGGAACGGTTTGTTCCCTCGCAGGCAGAGTTTTTTATTATTATTATTGCCGTTTCCCTGTGAAGGCATTCACACTTAACTGTGGGGAACAGCGTCGCTGAGGCTTTTTGTTCCCGTCAGAGCCGGGCCGTGGGCTGCAGGCTGATATGAGCTGGGAGCCCGGCAGGTCCGTGTTTGGCACCAGTGAGCGAGGCTGGGGCAAAGCTAGGAGGCAGGATGAAGGAACAAGGAGGGCACTGGAAGCAAACAGCAAGGGTAGCCAAGTACATGGGGACACACAGGCATTTAGGAACAAGTAGTAGCGGGGTCAGGGACATTGAGTTTTCTTGGCAGGGATACTGGACATCACCTTGCCAACAAAGACCCATATAGTTAAAGCTATGGTTTTCCCAGTGGTGATGTATGGAAGTGAGAGCTGGACCATAAAGAAGGCTGACCGCCGAAGAATTGATGCTTTTGAATTATGGTTCTGGAGGAGACTCTTGAGAGTCCCATGGACTGCAAGAAGATCAAACCTCTCCATTATGAAGGAAATCAGCCCTGAGCGCTCACCGGAAGGACAGATCGTGAAGCTGAGGCTCCAATACTTTGGCCACATAACAAGAAGAGAAGACTCCCTGGAAAAGACCCTGATGTTGGGAAAGATGGAGGGCACAAGGAGAAGGGGACGACAGAGGACGAGATGGTTGGACAGTGTTTTCGAAGCTGCCAACATGAGTTTGACCAAACAGTGGGAGGCAGTGGAAGACAGAAGTGCCTGGCGTGCTCTGGCTCATGGGGTTATGAAGAGTCGGACACAACTAAACGACTAAACAACAACAGTAGCGGGGTCTAACCACCTCTGCAGCTGAGACAGGGCTGAGACAGGCAGTGGAGAAACCATAGGCTGCACAGACACACTGGTAGGAACTCAAGGTTAATTCCACTGTTGCTGTCCATGAGCCCTGTCTATTTGTCAAGGAGATGTTAAGGAGCCTGGTCAACCACAGGGCAGGCAAACACACAGGAGGCACAGAATGCAATTAGCTCTTTATTAACAGAAAATAACAGGAGAGTCCTCTGGTTCACCTTAACCCAGCTGAGACGTTGCTGAAACTGACCACTAGCTTCCCCCTCCTGCCTTTCACTCTGGATCAGTGGTACTCAACCTTTTTTTGGCCATGCCCCACCTAAGCATCTCTAAAATCCTGATGCATGCCCATATAGTTCTTCTTATTCAAAAAGTGAACTCCTATTCATGTGGAGGAAGCCTAAAAGGCCCTTACAGTGGTACCTCGGGTTACATACGCTTCAGGTTACACACTCCGCTAACCCAGAAATAGTACCTCAGGTTAAGAACTTTGCTTCAGGATGAGAACAGAAATCGTGCTCCGGCGGCATGGCGGCAGCAGGAGGCCCCATTAGCTAAAGTGGTGCTTCAGGTTAAGAACAGTTTCAGGTTAAGAATGGACCTCCAGAAGGAATTAAGTACTTAACCCGAGGTACCACTATAAATGTTAATAACTCATTGCCCCCCTTAAAAATCAAATTGCCCCCCTGTGGGGCATGTGCCCCATGTTGGGAGCCATGACTCTGGATCCTTCCCAAGCAGACAAAGGCTGGGTCGAGGATCAAGGGAAGTAATAGTGCCACTGTATTCTGCTCTGGTCAGACCTCACCTGGAGTACTGTGTCCAGTTCTGGGCACCACAGTTCAAGAAGGACACTGACAAACTGGAATGTGTCCAGAGGAGGGCAACCAAAATGGTCAAAGGCCTGGAAACGATGCCTTATGAGGAACGGCTAAGGGAGCTGGGCATGTTTAGCCTGGAGAAGAGGAGGTTAAGGGGTGATATGATAGCCATGTTCAAATATATAAAAGGATGTCACATAGAGGAGGGAGAAAGGTTGTTTTCTGCTGCTCCAGAGAAGCGGACACGGAGCAATGGATCCAAACTACAAGAAAGAAGATTCCACCTAAACATTAGGAAGAACTTCCTGACAGTAAGAGCTGTTCGACAGTGGAATTTGCTGCCAAGGAGTGTGGTGGAGTCTCCTTCTTTGGAGGTCTTTAAGCAGAGGCTTGACAACCATATGTCAGGAGTGCTCTGATGGTGTTTCCTGCTTGGCAGGGGGTTGGACTCGATGGCCCTTGTGGTCTCTTCCAACTCTATGATTCTATGATTCTATGAGGGGTGAGCTCCTCCTCTGGGCCTGTCCAGCCTGTTGCTCAGCAACGTCGAGAACTCTCCTCAACCGGGCTGTCACAGGGGGAGGCGAGCCATCAGGAATGGGACTGTCCTGCTGCTGTGTAGCAGAGGGGCAACCTCTGATTCTTCTTTGTCTGTCCTCACACTGTGACTCACAGCCTCTAACCCTGTCCTGGAAGGCCCTACTTCTCCTGGCCCCCCTTGATCACTCAACCCCCCTGCTTCTAGCACCTCTCAGTTTGCCCCTTCCACAGTCCGCTCTTCAGTGCCCCACCACCAGGAACTAAGTCGTCGTCTTCAGTGCCCTCCCTGGGGAGCTCTCGGGTGGGGGGCTCCCAACACTCCTCCTCATCCAGCCAGTTCCTGACGCTATACTACCATGCTGGCAAGCTGCTGGTGTTGGAAGGGTGATGCCACAGTTATACCACACCACGCCAAATGATATTGCTCAGTTGCAAAAAAAAGTAGCAAGTTAAAAAATGAAGGCTTTCCCACTCCTTCCTGGTCATAAAGGTCTAGCAGTAGGCAGAGTCAGTCGTTCTTCCCTGAGAAAGTTATTCAGTGATTCACAACATGGGGCAGCCACTCACAGATTCCTCCAGCTCCTGACACGTTCAGCCCGGACACTGAGGTCCAGCTCTGAGGGCCTTCTGGTGGTTCCCTCACTGTGAGGTTACAGGGAACTTGGCAGAGGGCCTTCTTGGTGGTGGCGCCCACCCTGTGGAATGCCCTCCCGTCAGATGTCAAGGAGATAAACCGCTATCTGACTTTTAGAAAACATCTGAAGGCAGACCTGTTTAGGGAAGTTTTTAATGGTTGATGTTTTATCACGTTTTTAATATTTTGTTGGGAGCCACCCAAAGTGGCTGGGGAAACCCAGCCAGATGGGCGGGGTATAAATTATTATTATTAATTATTATTATTACTACTACTACTGCTAGTACTACTGCTAGAGCAGGATCCATTGAGGTACTTTGAGTGGGCCCAAGAGCTGAGGCATGCCCAGTGCAATTTTTTATCTTGCCCCCCCCCAACAGGGAGATTTTCCTGTCACCTCGCAACCTGATTTCCCCATGCCCCCTTCATTTCAAAAACGGGTTGCCAAGGCACTATGGGCAACAGCCAGGGCCAGTCCTAGATGTTGTGCTACTTGGGACAAAATACAAAATGGCGCCACCTCTTATTCCTGAGGCAACTGGAGACGGCCTGGAGAAGCCCCACTGTGCTAAAGGGGTAAGAAAGGAAAAAGGAGGCCAGACAGAAACAGGGGGAGTGGCAGAAGAGCTGGGGCAACAAGCACAGCAGGTATGTTTCTCAGGGCACAGATCTGTTGCCCCTCTCAACTGTCCTCAGCCTGCCACCTGAGGAGACCCCGGGTATGGAAATCACCATCTTTTAAAACCAGTGGTTCCCAATTGGTGGTCCACAGACCCATAAAGTTATAAAAACTTTCAGAAGTAGGGGGTCCATAGCTTGGCTTTTGAAAAAAGGTCTGCAATACTTAGCTACTTGGAAACTGATGTTTTAGACAATTCACAGGGAATGAGGAATGATGAGCAGATCTCAAACTCTTAGAAAATTACAATAGAAAATAACTTCATGTAGCATTTTTTTCATACACAAGAGACAGGAATAATTGATAAAAAAAACCTTTGATTGAAACCGTAATGCCAAAATTCAAGTGCATGTCTTTT
The DNA here is from genome assembly GCF_965153285.1 of Podarcis tiliguerta. Classification (NCBI taxonomy): domain Eukaryota; kingdom Metazoa; phylum Chordata; class Lepidosauria; order Squamata; family Lacertidae; genus Podarcis; species Podarcis tiliguerta. The sequence goes on along the minus strand of NC_139543.1, from coordinate 18,818,563 downwards.
AAAAATCCAGTGAATTTTCATTCTTGCATATATTAGTTTTCCCTGACTGCTTTTGATCCTCAAATGACTCTATTATACATTCAATTCAAGCCACAAGTTACTCTTAGTTTAAACAAAGCTTGCATTTCCTCTAGTCATACTTCCATTACTTCTTTAATCCCCCCCCCCCTTTGGATTATATAGTAGAACAAAAAACAAACCAAACAAAAACTATGTGTCCACTGGAAACAGAATTAAAATTTTGCTGCTTGCAAAACTCACCCGCAATGCTTCATGTGTGCTGGTTTATCCATCCTCACTGCCAGCTTTATCCTCAAATCAGAGTCTTGGCTGTTTTTGGGGACGATCATTTTATGCAGCTCAGGTGACTTTGAGCTATTGGATGTTGGATACAATACTACCTGCGGAGAACACAATGAGAGCTGTTTATCACACTGAAAAACTTCTAACCAATTGACTTGTAAGCTCTGGCCAGTACAGAAGCTGATTCTGTCACTTTTCTTCTGCTTGAAAGGGGATTATAGAAGAAGCAACTCTTTAAAGACTTCAGCTTCATTTTAACACATCCAGCTTCAAAGCAGACAAGTTTATTTTCCGAAAAACATCACATTTCGGATCACTTTGATACCAAACCTGTTTCATTCATGAATTCAAAGCTTCAATGTGCCTGAAAAACAACCTTTCAAGCGATACAAACATTTTCAAGATGGGGCTATGCGCTGTTTTCAAGTTATCCCTGCTATAAACACCAGGTTATACAAGATATAAAATGAAATTATGAAAGGGCATGGAGTATTTGTTTCGCTTTGAAATTTTGTAGACAGTGAAGTTTCTAACATAGAGAAAATATTGTACAACATAGAGAACAATTAAAACACAATAATTAATAGTACCAGCCACAGTGAACCAGAGTAGCATACAAAAAACATACATGTATTAAGGAGAAACACTACTATCCCCCCCCCCAATGGTCCAGGACAGCAGGTGTGCTTTTGCTTGGTGACAGCACAACCAAAGATGTTGTCATTCCTGCTTCCAGAGGGAGATAGTTCCATAGTTGAGGTGCCACAACAGAGAAGGCCTTGCTCTGTGTCACCATTTATACTCACCAGCGCAGACACCTGCACAGTAGCAGACTCTACAGAAAAAAACTCTTCTATTAAGTGCATCCTCTGAGGCATCATGTTGAACAACATTAATGCCCCAAAGCAAGCAGCTGCAGGATTGAGCAGCTTCTGTAGTCTTCATTCATTGTCATGAAATAGCAAATATAATAATAGTTTCTGGAGAAGAGTCCTGTAAATTCTTTATTAAAATATTTTGTATAATATTCTATTCTTTTTGTTGGCTTTTTGCAGTATGGTAACGCTGCAGAGAGCTTGCTGGGGAAACCATGCATTAAAAAGGGACTAAAAAATAACTTAAACAGGGTTTTAATAAGAAAAACAAAAACTCCTTTTACACTAAATACATTAACAAACAAACACGACCCAACCACCAACCCATCCCCCAGGGTAATGGCAGAGCTAGGTGCTGCTCCTTATATACTACACCCAATTCCTGACACAGCTTAATCAATGCAACTCAGCAGCACCTGCTATGTTTCACAGCTGTAAAGCTGGATCTCGTTATTTTGCTCTGGCCCTTGCTCTGGCCCCTTAAAGATATACACATCAGGTGAAACAATGATGAACCTTTACATTTAAAGAAACAATTCAACACTTTCCCCCCACATTAAAAATGGCATTTGTTACTTAAAAGCTATATTCCAATTCAACAAAACTAGTGGCTCACACAACACCGATGTGGAAAAATTCCATTGATCTACATCAGGAGGTAGGCAACCTAAGGCCCGGGGGCTGGATGCGGCCCAATTGCCTTCTCAATCTGGCCCGCGGATGGTCTGGGAATCAGCGTGTTTTTAGATGGGTAGAATGTGTCCTTTTATTTAAAATGCATCTCTGGGTTATTTGTGGGGCCTGCCTGGTGTTTTTACATGAGTAGAATGTGTGCATTTATTTAAAATGCATCTCTGGGTTATTTGTAGGGCATAGGAATTTGTTCAATTTTTTCTTCCAAAATATAGTCCGGCCCACCACATGGTTTGAGGGACAGTGGACCAGCCCATGGCTAAAAAGGTTTGCTGACCCCTGATCTACGTCATGCCAAATATTAATTGCACAGCCTTAATACTGGCTGCTGAGGGTACGGAAGGCAGAATTCTGCATTTTTCAGTGGCTGAACGAGATGAAATGTGAGATTAGATCTAATGACATTCCCGTATTTTCTTAAAAGCAACTGCCCAAACCCCAAATTAGATAGGGACTGTAGCTTGTTGGGAGGGGAATACAGTCACCCTCCCCCTAAGTTGTTTTCTTGAAAAAGTAAGCTGAATATTTAGAGAAGTGGCAGCCCCCCCCAAGCCTCCCTGTGGCTTCAACTCTGGTGTTTTGTGAGCTTCTAAGGGGTTCTGTAGGCCTATGCAGCTGCCATTACAGATGTGTGAGTCCGCACTAATAGCTTTCATGTACATGCCTCTGTCTATAGAGTGAGAGTTGCATTTGCTATTGCTTTTCAGTCAGGCTTTTACTTTCCTTGCTCCTTCTCTCTCCTTACCACTGCCCAAATGCTGGCATGGACTAGCGGCTGGATGAAGAGGAGCGTTGGGAGGCACCTGCTGGAGAACCCCCAAGGGGACACCCTCCCCCCCCAAGGGAAGGAGGCTTAGAGCCGGCGGACTGGTGGTGGGACGATGGTGTGAGGTCAGAGGAAGAAGGAGGAGCAGACTGGAAGCAGGAGGTGTCAGAAGCTGAAGGGGCAACAGGGTTTAGTGAGCAGGAGGAAGCTGTGGCAGAGAGCAGTCCAGACTCAGAGGCAGCTGAGGAGGGGGACCAGGAGACAGAGATGAGGCAGGCTGCAGAGGAATCCAGGGAGTCTCTCCCTCCTGCTGTGACCAGCTCCCCCGCCCACTGGTCTACCAGAACATGAAGAGGGTGGAGAAAAGAGAGACAAAACAATGAGCCTCAGGCTGCTGGGGTAGGAACCAGGGGAGGAGCCTAAGAGAGCGGTGGGAAGGACCTTCAGTCATTGCAATGCTTCATTGGGGAAAGACCTACAAGGAAGAGTTGTTTTGACCACTAGGACTGAGCGGATTTGTTTCTTTGAACAAAGAGTTAACTACACTGACATTGGGTGATTTATTGCTTTATTGTTGACATATGCCTGATTCCAGCGTCTGACAGCTGCCTGGGTCATACCTCCTAAGTTAAGGTTACCAGATTTTTTTCAAAGAATCTGGGGACACTTTTTTTTTAAAAAAAAAAGAGAGAAAAAACATTTTTTTAAAAAAATTAAGAAGTAATATCTTCTCTTCTGGGTCTCTAATGTCACGCGGCCTTCCTCTGGGCCCCAGGCCTGATCTCCTGGAGCGCTATCTGCCATGGAGTAGGTTCGGGTAAGGCCTGGGCTCGGCCACGTGTCCTTGCCCTCCCGGTGCTCTCCTACCCCTCTTCCTCAGCTGTGGCGGCTGCAGCAATGCAGCAAGGCTGGGGCTCTCCTCTTTTTTCTCCTTCCTCTTTCTCTCTCTTCCTTCTGCTTCTCCTTTCCTCCTTCTCCTTGCATCAGCTCCAGGGTTTTCACTGGCCCTGGAGCGCCGCTGGGGAGTCGGCCAGGTGGCTAGGCACTCTCGCTCCCGGCTCGATTTGGGTCATGGGGGGGGGGGTCAGCAGGTCCCTCAGTTGATGCGCCAGGCATCCCCGGTTCCCTCTTGGCAGCGGCAGCAACATTCTCAGCAGCGCGAAGCAAGGCTGGCAGTGCAGTTGGCTCTGGCTGGCTTCAGGAGCTGCTTGCTGCCGTGGCACCCACCATTTTGCCTCGCCGGAAGTCCCCATATAATGTGTCTTGTGCCGTTGAACCAATCACACAACATTCATTCCCTACTAATAAATCTACAGCACTTAAAATATAAATCTGGGTACAGTGGTGCCCCGCAAGACAAATGCCTTGCAAGACGGAAAACCCGCTAGACGAAAGGGTTTTCCGTTTTGGAGGTGCTTCGCAAAACGAATTTCCTATGGGCTTGCTTCGCAAGACGAAAATGTCTTGCGAGTTCCTGCGGGTCCCCCCCCCCCTTTTTCCCAAGCCCCTAAGCCGCTTATCAGCTAAGCCGCTAAACAGCTGATCTGCTAAGCCGCTTAACAGCTGTTCCGCTAAGCCGCTTATCAGCTGATCCGCTAAGCCGCTTATCAGCTGATCCGCTAAGCCGCTTATCACCTGATCCGCTAAGCCGCTAATGGGCTTGCTTCGCAAGACAAAAAAACCCGCAAGACGAAGAGACTCGCGGAACGGATTCTTTTCATCTTGCGAGGCACCACTGTACATTAAATGAAATCTGGGGACATTCCGGGGACGGATTTTTTCCGGGAACAGATTTGTAAATCCGGGGACTGTCCCCGGGAAACAGGGACCTCTGGTAACCATATCCTAAGGGACTCTCTCTCCCAATTGCTGCTTTGGCTGTTGCTGCCCCCAAGCTTTTATCAATATAAAATCCAGACTGGTAGCTGCCCGTCTCCCACGGAAGTTCCCAGTTATGCTCTAATTCACTGCCATGCAGCAACTGGACATGTTTTGAAGCAATGCTTTCTCTGCCCTGCTCCGAATGCACACCTGCAATGCTGCACAGCTTGGCAAACCCCAGACCGACATTACTGCTTTAACACCACATTTGGAGACAATATGGCCAGAGGGGGAAAGAGGATATAGAGCTGTGAAGGTTTTCCAGAACACACGAACCATTTCAAAGAAGGATTTTCACCTTAACACTTCTGTATCAGCTTTTGTCATTAAATGGCTTTGAGATGTTTCACAGGAAGCAAATTTATAAAAGGAACTAAGTAAGTAACGAAACGGCAATATTAAGATGAGGTATTAGGATGCGACACAAGGATTCTAACAAGTTCAAATGATTCTTTTTTGCTTATGCTAACAGAATCCCAAGCAAGTTATTTCTTGAAGATTTCTCACTCATCTATAATAAATAAGCCAGCGGATTTATTTCAGGTTGGTTTCCTCCCTTGCCCTCCAAGCAACATCTTTCTTCTTTTTGGATTATACATTCCTAGCAAAGGACTTGTGAGTAATGGTGTGATTCTTTTCCTCTCAATTATATCTTATATCAAGAAAGTGATAAACTTTGTGAATTGTTTCTCTGATTCCAAAGGCTGAGTCAGAGGAAAGATTGCCCACTCCTCAATATTTTTAAGATTAAAACCTGAAGCCAAAAATATACGTATAGTTATATGCGCTTTCAGCGCATGCACACTGTCCACATTTGGGGTGCATAATGATCTTCCCCCTTGAACTCAAGATTGGGAGGAATAAATTCTCCAGGTCTGCCGCAGAAGCCAGATTTACCCATCACTGAATGGCCAGCTCCTGGGCCAATCACAAGGCTACCTCCATAGTTTTTTAGTTAAGCAGGGCTTTGATTGGCTGGCCCTGTGTCAGTCATTCATACACACACACTTTCTTTACCATTTATGAAACTGCAATATCTCTGATTTTAGCTGTTCTGTTATTATATGTATGGGGAAGGGCTGGTGTATTGGGACAATAATTTCTTAAATTTACAAAAAAAAAAAAAGTGGTTAAAATGGGTTTAAATATATCAATAAGTGATAGACAGAACAAATAAGGTAAAAAAAATTGCAGATGAATCCAGAAATTGTATGAAGTTCATATTACAATAAAGGTAATTCTATATTTACATTTCTGACGAATTTCCTTTGTACTGTAGCCAGTAAATAATGAATATTTCAAACCCTACAATAACTTAAAAAATGAGATTTTCTCAATTGGCTCACCCAGGTATGTTTTAGCTGCTTCAAGGTTGTCCAGGTTTTCACCATTTAACAAGTTTAGAATGTAATGCATCTTTCATTTTTGTACAACTCGTGTTCTGTTACCAATAAGTCAACCAATGGGAATTGGTCTTCCTTTTAGGAATTCTAGGTGCCCAAATCCCAAAGGAGCAGAAAATACTATATATGTATGCGACCACGGCTGCACGGATGTTACTGGCCCAGAGATGGAAAGAAGATAAAGTCCCTACCATAGAAGAATGGCAGATGAAGTTAATGGACTATGCTGAAATGTCTAAAATGACCGGAAGAGTCAGAAATCAGGAAGACCAAAATTTTAATAAGGAATGGGGGGAAAATTATAACTTATCTTAAAGACCATTGTAAATAGTTAAACTCGTTAGTAGGATTGGAATATCACTTGTGATTTAAGGTTGAATTCTGGACATAATGGAAGAGGTAAAGGATTTGGAGCATCATAAAAGATGACGCGGGTGGCGCTGTGGGTAAAAAGCCTCAGCGCCTAGGGCTTGCCGATCGAAAGGTCGGCGGTTCGAATCCCCGCGGCGGGGTGCGCTCCCGTTGTTCGGTCCCAGGGCCTGCCAACCTAGCAGCTCGAAAGCACCCCTGGGTGCAAGTAGATAAATAGGGACCGCTTACTAGCAGGAAGGTAAACGGCGTTTCCGTGTGCGGCTCTGGCTCGCCAGAGCAGCGATGTCACGCTGGCCACGTGACCCGGAAGTGTCTTCGGACAGCGCTGGCCCCCGGCCTCTTTGAGTGAGATGGGCGCACAACCCTAGAGTCTGTCAAGACTGGCCCGTACGGGCAGGGGTACCTTTACCTTTACCTTTTAAAAGATGCTGGAGGAAATGATTACTAATAGAACCCACAAAGGGGAGGTTGGAAGTCCAGGAGATTCCTTGGAATTTTGTCTAGTTTTTTTTTACTATTTATATTTGATATATCTCTGTAAAATTTTAATTTGAAAATTCAAATAAATAATTTTTTTGGGGGGGGGATTTGGCTCTTTTAGACTGTTGGGATTTCAGATCTCACCAGCTGCAAAGAGCAGCTACTGTGTTGACCAGTGGCGTAGCGTGGGGGGTGCAGGGGGGGCCGGCCGCACCGGGCGCAACATCTGGGTGTTAGGGTTAGGGGGCGCAAATCCACGGGTTAGGGGGCACAAATCCACGGGTTAGGGGGCGCAAATGACTTGCCTTGCCCCGGGTGCTGACAACCCACGCTACGCCACTGGTGTTGACATCATGTGATGTCTCTGAGCGTGAGACAGGAAGTCTCTGCCAGTTTTCATGTAACTGGAGAGTTGCTCAAAGTGTGAGTCAAGTCGTAGACTCTTGTGTTTGCTGCTTAAGAGAGCAGTCATGCTTGTAAGAGCTGCTTGTACAGTCTTAATAAAGTAGTGAGTAGGCTACGGGCTGTCTCTTTCTTCTGTGATGGGATGCCAGAAGATGAGTGTGCTCCTCTCAGGAGGGAGGGGTCGCTTATTACCGGTCTCTCTGGACTGAGGGAGGGTTCCAGCCAGAGAGTGACCACCAGAAAGAATCATAGAAACATAGAGTTGGAAGAGACCACAAGGGCCATCGAGTCCAACCCCCTGCCAAGCAGGAAACACCATCAGAGCACTCCTGACATATGGTTGTCAAGCCTCTGCTTAAAGACCTCCAAAGAAGGAGACTCCACCACACTCCTTGGCAGCAAATTCCACTGTCGAACAGCTCTTACTGTCAGGAAGTTCTTCCTAATGTTTAGGTGGAATCTTCTTTCTTGTAGTTTGGATCCATTGCTCCGTGTCCGCTTCTCTGGAGCAGCAGTCTTGGGAAGTTGGCCCCTTCCCGGGGGGGCATTTTCCCAACATAGACTTTATGCCGCTGCCCTCATAACTATGCATGGCGAGATCAGAAGTGGGTCCTTGGGTTTCTGCACTTCCTCCTTTACCTTCTCTCAGCCCGAATAGCAGTGAACATCTAATCCAGGGGGACTCCTGGTCTTCCAGTTTTGAGTCAATCCTACTCTAGATACCAGCCCCAATTCCCTGTTGTACAAATATTTGCAAAGACTGATGGCCTTCGTTATTATCCTTCCAGTTCACTCTGCCCTCCCTATTAGTGCGGCAATACAGTACATCTCATTCACCTCACCTCCTTTTTCTTACCACTACTTGCATTCACGATTACCATTCAGCCCACGCCAATTACTGATTGTGAGCTAGAGACAGAAAGCAGAAGGAATAGCGGCATTTTCTCCTGGATCAAATTCAGCAACCACAGCTTCCTCTTGACCTATACCTGCTCCAGCAGATTCAATAGACTGAACCTGAGAGCGGGCGGCGGGGTGGGGGAGAAGCAAAAACGTCTACCACGGCTTATGTTTTCTTATCTCAACGTACAGGTTATAACCTCAATCTCCTTGAGATGAATGCCAGCCATCAGCTTCCATTCTCTAGCCGAGACACAAACGAAGCCACTAAGACAGAACGAGAGAGAGGGTCACAGGAGAAGACCAGCGAAAAAGAAATCTCGCTGAAGAGGCCACCACACTGGAAGATGAGCAGTACACTTTTCAAATGTCTACAGGGCTAGATATTTAGAGATATTCCGTAAAAACAGACATCACATATTCTGGTGACAGGCCTTGAAGCTTGCTGGAGCTCATTTTATGTTAGCATAGAATTTAGATGAGAGAAAGAGCTAGAGTATGAAGGACCTGATTTAGAGAATGCCAGGGGCCTGTGGGGCTAGAGGCAAGGGAAGAAATACTAGGTCCATCTCACAAGAATTACCGTACTTTTCACTCCATAAGATGCACCTGACCATAAGATGCACCTCAACTCACAGTTGTGCAGCTTCTTTTGCAAAGGGGAAAAGCCCCTTTTATGAGGATCAGCTCAAAGTTGTTGAGCTTACTTTGCAAAGGGAAAAAATCCTGTTTTTATGGGGTTCAACTCACAGTTCTGCAGCTTCTTTTGGAAAGGAAAGGGAGCCGTGTCTACAGTCTCCAGACAGATAATCTAATCAGCCAGTCACGTGTCGCTGGGGAAACAAACAGCCTCCGTCTGCAGAACATTCAACAAGTAGGCCTGGGTAAGGGGCCGGGGCCAGAAAGGGAGCCAGCGATCGACCACACATTCGCTCCATAGGACGCACAGTCATTTCCCCTTACTTTTTAGGAGGAAAAAAGTGTGTCTTATGAAGCGAAAAATACGGTACTTGACTAGCTTGGATGAGCAAAACTCGGCCATTCAAGGTCCTACACCCAGATTAAAACATTGCTGGAAAATCTGAACTTGTGGGATGATAAAAATATAGGGTTTGGGGGCAGAGGTGGGTGGGGAAACACAACCTTCACTGTCCAATTTGGAAAGAAGAGAAACGAAACAGCAATTCCACTTCCAACAAAGGAGAGCACTTATAATCAATGAAGAAGTTGGATCTGCTTCTGCTTCTTCTTTTTAATGACAAGATGAGCCAACAAGTTATTTTAAGATTTCTACAAGCAATTATAGAACTGAGGCAGTATCTTCTCCATAAAAGATAACATGTTATACAAACTGCTTTAGGATTTGACGAGCAGCTAAGAAAGAATAATAAGTTTTTCTTTTCTTAATTGAATAATCACTAGAACAAGGATGAATTATCTTTATACTCAGATAGTCGCTGTAGTCAAACACCACCTGTTGTTCCCACATTGTATTCACTTGTGTGTTAAGCAAGTACAATGGCTGTCACTTTGAATTAGTAATCTTGAATATATGATATTCAAAGGACAGAACATGGCAAAAAAAAGGAATGAAATGAATCTTTGGGACTAGGAAATTAGCATTCCTGATTCAAACGCAAGAAAGTGTTTTAAAAAATGAACTTCATACATAATTACCTTTGCAACTGGCCTCTGTCAAATAAATCCTGATGTTTTCATGTACATGAAAGCTAAAATATGCACACAGTTTTAAAATCTCAGTCATTGCCAAGCAAATTAAACGTTAACTCGGTTCCCAACTCACCCCTCCATTGCCATTACAACTCAAAATGCCATACAATTCACTTTCACTATTCTATCAATGAAGGGTTAGGTACTTAAGTACCAGTATATATGTCTCACTTCTTTTCCCTGTTGATCAACTCACACATTCCTCATCAAGTCCTGACAGTTATGTGGCCAAAGCTCCTTTATGTCAGATATTTGGGCCAAAAACTTCTCAGCAATAAAAGCAGCAGACAATTCTAGAGCCAATAAACCCTTTTTAATGCCAGCATTAAAACTATAAACCTTATTGATCATACAGTGTACCTTGGTTCTCAAACTTAATCCGTTCTGAAAATCCGTTCCAAAACCAAAGCATTCCAAAACCAAGGCATGTGTTCCCATAGAAAGTAATGCAAAATGGATTAATTCATTACAGACTTTTAAAAACAACCCTAAAACAGCAAATTGTCATAGGTTTTACTATCTAATGAGACCATTGATCCATAAAATGAAAGCAACAATCAATGTACTGTACTATAAAATAAATAAAACAGTATTGTAGATGATAAAAATTACCAAAAAAAATAATCTTACCTGCACTGATGATAGTTATTGTTTGGATGGGAGGGGCTTTTATCCCTTTCCACAGTCACACAATCAATCAATCAGTAGCTGAACTGCATTCCACACAGTCACAAAAACAAATTAACTGAAAACATCTCAAAAACGCAAAATAAATAGCAAAAACAAAAGTGCCAGACTTAATCCATTCCAGAAGTCCATTTGACTTCTGAAATGTTCGAAAGCCAAGGTGCAGCTTCTGATTGGTGCAGGTGCCCTGGAAACAATAGCTGACAGCCGCACTGGATGTGCAGCTTCTGAAAAACGTTTGAAAACCGGAACACTTACTTCAGCATTTGAGAACCAAGGCGTTTGAGTACCAAGGTATATACTTACTATGTATCCTGTTAAAGTGAAGCTAGAGGTCTTATGATATTTGCCAACAATGGTGGGTTTGAGGCAGTTTATACACTAGGGAGGAACAAAGAATGAAGAGGGAGTAACTCATACTATTGGTTTGTGCTTTAAGAACTGAGATGTGGAATTAAACACATCTCATCCATACGGATCATTTCCCGGTCTGGAATCACAGAGCACACAGAACTCACTGTGAGTGAGATGTACATGTCTGTGCACATTGCACAAGAAATAAGGAAAATGAGTTCCAGGAAACTGGAACGTGTCCAGAGGAGGGCAACCAAAATGGTCAAAGGCCTGGAAACGATGCCTTATGCGGAACGGTTTAGGGAGCTGGGCATGTTTAGCCTGGAGAAGAGGAGGTTGAGGGGTGATATGATAGCCATGTTCAAATATATAAAAGGATGTCACATAGAGGAGGGAGAAAGGTTGTTTTCTGCTGCTCCAGAGAAGCGGACACGGAGCAATGGATCCAAACTACAAGAAAGAAGATTCCACCTAAACATTAGGAAGAACTTCCTGACAGTAAGAGCTGTTCGACAGTGGAATTTGCTGCCAAGGAGTGTGGTGGAGTCTCCTTCTTTGGAGGTCTTTAAGCAGAGGCTTGACAACCATATGTCAGGAGTGCTCTGATGGTGGTTTCCTGCTTGGCAGGGGGTTGGACTCGATGGCCCTTGTGGTCTCTTCCAACTCTATGATTCTATGATTCTATAAGTTGCTCACTGCTTCTGTTTTGCACACAATGCTATAACATATGATCTGCCTCCAAAGGATACCTGCACAGAAGCCTTTCTTGCCCCCAGCATAATTATTTGCCAACAACTGGATGTTCTAAAGTAATATTTCACACGCCCCATGAAAACGCCACACTGCATAAGTGGATTTTGGGCTAACATCATATTGAGTATGTTTCTGAGCACAATTCAAAGACTTGGTGCTGACCTTTGAAGCCCTAAACAGCCTCAGCCCAGTATAGCTGAAGGAGCGTCTCCATCCCCATCATTCAGCCCGGACACGGAGGTCCAGTTCCAAGGGTCTTCTGGCATATTCCCTCACTGCGAGAAGTGAGGTTACAGGGAACCAGGCAGAGAGCCTTCTTTGCAGTGGCGCCCGCCCTGTGGAATGCCCTCCCGTCAGATGTCAAGGAGATAAACAGCTATCTGACTTTTAGAAGACCTCTGAAGGCAGCCCTTGTTTCGGGAAGTTCTTAATGTTCGATGTTTTATCATGTTTTTAATATTCTGTTAGGAGCTGCCCAGAGTGGCTGGGGAATGAATGAATGAATGAATGAATAAATAAATAAAACTATTATTATTATTATTATTAGTGAGGGGCAATGTAAACAGTGAACACCAAACTGGTTCTGCTCCAATTCTTTTCTGCCATGCAGATTGGCAGGTGATTAATGGGGAACTTACAATGATCAAGTCAAGGAAAGTTCGTATTATTGTTTTGAGCCATTACAACAGAATCATAAAATACATATGTGTGAAACAGAAAAAGAGAACCAATCAATTGAATCGACAGGATTTAAAATATTCATTTAGCCAGTGTGGTGTAGTGGTTAAGAGTGGTAGTCACGTAATCTGGGGAACCGGGTTCGCGTCTCCGCTCCTGCACAAGCAGCTGCTGGGTGACCTTGGGCTAGTCACACTTCTTTGAAGTCTCTCAGCCCCACTCACCTCACAGAGTGTTTGTTGTGGGGGAGGGAGGGAAAGGAGAATGTTAGCCGCTTTGAGACTCCTTCAGGTAGTGATAAAGCGGGATATCAAATCCAAACTCCTCTTCTTCTTCTAAAAGCTCCCCTTAACATTTAACACTGATCTGATTCAATAATCAGACACATTTGTGAAGAACATCTGAACAATAGGATGAAACTCGAGTCATTGTCTTCCAATAAAGGTAAAAAAAGGTAAGGTAGAGGACCCCTGGATGGTTAAGTCCAGTCAAAGGCAACTATGGGGTGCGGCGGCCAAGGGAGCGAACGTTTGTCCACAGACAGCTTTCCAGGTCATGTGACTAGCATGACTAAATCGCTTCTGGCACAACTGGACACAAGACAGATGGCAGAGCACATGGAAACGCCATTTATCTTCCCGATGCATCGGTACCTACTTATCTACTTGCACTGGTGTGCTTTCAAACTGCTAGGTTGGCAGAAGCGGGACAGAGCAACAGGAGTTTACTCTGTAGCGTGGATTCAAACTGCCGACCTCCTGATTGGCAAGCCCAAGAGGCTCAATGGTTTAGACCACAGCACCACCTACTCCCTTTCTTCCAAAAATGACTGTATGGATCTTATCACTCATCTGCCCCTTATCAGATGGGATCAACAAGCAAAATGAGTATCTTTTAAACTTTCCGCCTCTTATTCATTTCAGACTCCCATATTCATTTTCTATTATTTTCATCACCTTTCTTACCATAGTGAATGCAATCTCTTCCATCTCTAAATCTCTTCCCATCTAAAGCTCTGTTATACAATAACACATTCAATTCGGCGCTGAGGAAAGATGGGTGCCTCAATATATAAAAACAGTCAACAAAAAGCACTCAAGTAATAAAGGTCCCTTTATATATATATATAAAAATGGAAAACTTATCAGAAAAATACCACCATGCATGATTACACAATCTGATTCATCAAGCATGGTGCCAGACATGGATTTCTCACTCTCTCTTTTTTTTAGAGATAGAGGGCTGAGGAAAGAAGATAAATAGCCTTATATTGGCAATGCCTTAAATAAGGAATGCAGAACCTCTGCTTGTTGTTGGACTCCAATTCCCAGCAGTACCAGGGATGATGGGAGTTGGAGTCCGATAACATTACATATACAATTGATTTGTATATTACAAATCAAATGATATTACAATTGATTCTATTGCAACAAGTAATCAAAAGTAATGATTTACATCTTTATTTTTAGTCACATTTCCTTAGTCAAGCAAATTTCCAGGCACACACTTCTGAAGCAAATCTGGTACCCAAGCTTTAGCTAAAGCATTAGTATTATTTATTTGCCAGTGACAACAATGCTTAGAGAGTATTATTATTATTATTATTATTATTATTATTATAATATACTGCCCTATATCCACAGGTCTCAAGGTGGTTACAACATAAAATCACAATATAAAAACGCAAAATACACACACAAAAAGAATAAAAACAAAAAAGTCCAATAAGGCATTGGATGGCAGCCAGCCAAGTGTTGGAACGATTAAGAAATATTCAAACTGGCTTTGCAACTTGTATTTTGCACACAGATCGGAAGTTGTGACATAATTTACTGTAGAACAGGTAAGAGTGTTGAAAACATAGTTCTGATTAAAGCGTAGAAGCATCTTTTCAAAATGACGCATGATGAATTAGGCTAGGCTTTCCCTACTTACAATGGGACTCGCTTGTCTGGAATGAAGTTCAGAATTTTGAAGATTTACCACTGAATGCCTATAGAGATTTCACAGATAATAATAAAAAAGGCATAATTCAAATCACTAAGTGGCGCAGCACTGCGAGGAAATAAAGGTAACACTTTTCAATGCAGGGAGAAAAGCAGGGACTTTCATTAGGTGACTTGTCATTAGGAGCCACTGGGCTCCGAGGAACTGAAATGAATTTTTATTGCTGTAAAAGAAATTTCCAGATAAAAAGCCATCCATTAATGTGCAACAGCTAAGATCGCATCATTAAACCATTACGGGGACACAATGTTCCGAAGTAGAATATCACAGCTCAACTCTTCCTTTTCGATAGTTAGAAGTGGGCAATAAACCTCACAAATTCATGAGAGGAAATGTCAGGAGCGTCTGTGTTGCCTTTGCTGTCGAAATCCAGCCATTCCTGGGAAATTCAGACACTTTCTTCTCTCTTTCTTTGTTTAGAGCAAGAACAGGGAGGGGGTGGCCCAGGAAGGGCTCTGGGGCAGGCCAGAGAAGCCTGGAAGATTGTATTTTGCCCCTGGATCTGCGGTTCCTCATCTCTGCACTAAGAAAACTCCCCTTTTCCTTTGTAAACTCAACTGAAAGAATCCTCTTTTTTTAAAAAAGATGTTGTTGTTGTTTAGTCGTTTATTCGTGTCCGATTCTTTGTGACCCCCTGGACCAGAGCACGCCAGGCACTTCTGTCTGCCTCCCGCAGTCTGGTCAAACTCATGCTGGTAGCATCGCGAACACTATTCAACCATCTCGTCCTCTGTCGTCCCCTCCTCCTTGTGCTCTCCATCTTTCCCAACATCAGGGTCTTTTCCAGGGAGTCTTCTCATGAGGTGGCCAAAGTACTGGAGCCTCAGCTTCAGGATCTGTCCTTCCAGTGAGCACTCAGGGCTGATTTCCTTAAGAATGGATCGGTTTGATCTTCTTGCAGTCCATGGGACTCTCAAGAGTCTCCTCCAGCACCATATTTCAAAAGCATCAATTCTTCGGCGGTCAGCCTTCTTTATGGTCCAGCTCTCGCTTCCATACATCACTACTGGGAAAACCATAGAAATACCATGCACTTATCTATCGAGAATGCTTTCTCACTGGCAGATTCACACTATGGATCTCCTTGCCGCTGGAAAGAATCGAACCCTGCTGCGAAGCATCCTTTGTTTTTAGCAGGCACAGCTAAGCTGGCATAGGATGATAAATAACACATCATTTTAATACAGTTGTAGCTTGGGAACCAAATGCCTTGGCATTCATATGCTTTGGCTCCCGAATGCCGCAAACCCAGAAGTGAGTGTTCCGGTTTGCAGGTGTTCTTTTGGAACCCGAATGTCTGGCGCGGTTTCTGTGGCTTCCAATTGGCTGCAGGACCTTCCTGCAGCCAATCGGAAGCCGCACCTTGGTTTCCGAACATTTTGGAAGTCAAACGGACTTCCGGAACAGATTCCGTTCGACTTACTAGATACAATGATATTTGAGACATCTTATTCTACCACCTTTTGTGATATTGTTGGAGTTTTGTTTCTCTTTGAATATGGCATCACAAACTACCCAGACACTTCAGAATAGAGACTGGATTAAAGCCCACACACTGGTTGCTGAATAGAGATTGTCTCGGATGTGCCATAACGTTGAGGTAATAACTTTATCTTTGTGTCTCAAACTCTCACCAAAATAAAAGGCTTCCAATAGTCAGCATCAAACAACAGTGGAAGCTTAAAATCAGCAATTAACACCAGGTTGTCTTTTACCCATTGAAAGGTCTGTCTTTAGCTTCTTACCCTTGTATGGTAAGAGAAAGTCGAACTGCAAACACACAATGCTTAAAGCGTATGTATCACCAAGGTCGCAAATAAAGGGTAGTTTCACTTGAGCACCATGGTTGAAAACTGATCAACATTCAGGAGGTTCAGCTGCCCCAAAGCCTCCAGTCATCACGCCCTCTATCAGCATCTTAAACTCTTGAAAATTATGTGAGCGCTTACCCTTCCTAGCTCCTTATCTTCCAGTGCCAGGACCCCAGTACATTCTGTGAAAAGTTTCACTTTGACGACAGGCCGTGGATGTGTGGTGGTGAAATCCCCTTGAGTTCCCCATCTGCAACAAAATAAATGACAATATTCAAATTCCAAATGCATTAAAAAGCAAGCGTTGTGGCGGTGGCAATCTCTCGAGGCCCCTGTAAGCAAGCACAGCATTTGTACTTCCCTACAGAGTTGCTACCTCCATCTGAAAACTCAAGTTCCCAAGACGGAAGAGCTTTCACAATTCTCCTATATTGGTTCTGTAATTAAAAATCATCCAATGTGGCAGATGGCATAATGAAAGATTAACTATATTCGGGGAGTTTGTAGCACGAAGCAGATGGACTTCTACAAATTTATGTTTGGGTAAGTTTGTATTTGTCCCATTAAAATAAACCGAAGGTGGTTAAGATTAATGGTATGGCATTGAACTTGCTTTTCAAGCTTCGTATACAATTGTCTAGTGCAACCCAAGTGTGTTCTTAACTCAGGATCCTGGCGAACACTACATGTGGGCTAATAGTGGTGTCATGCATTAATGATCCTATGTGTACACAGCGGATTCCACAGCACAGGAGCTGCAGAATCAAATTATCTGCATTTGCTGTCGATCTCCCTGCAAGGAGAAAACAGCTTGCCAGATCATCCCTGGAGGAACACCCCCCCCCAACTGATTTGCAGCAGCTGGCCTAGAGGCCAGACTTTTCGGGTGGTAGATGGGGAAATCAAATAAACAATCAAAATTTATGGGTTGACGTGGTCAGGGACTTCTGGGCTAGGGTGCTGATTGCTGTTCTTAAAACTGCTGAGCATTGTTTTGTTTTGTTTTATTGTTAGTGTGCTGCGGGAGTTTTGTACTGCTGTTATGGTGGGCTTTTTGGAGGGGTTACATGTTGTGCAGAACATTAACATCTTATAACATGTCACAGAATCATAGAATGGTAGATCTGGAAGAGACCACAGGGGTCTAATTGAACCCTCTGAACTGCAGGCATCTTTTGCCTGAAGTGGAGCTTGAACCCATAACCCTGAAATTAAGAGTCTCAAACTCTACCAACTGAGCTATCCCAGTGGTGTAATACATTTATTAAGTTTAAATAATAATAATAATAATAATAATAATAATAATAATAATAATAATATTCCTGTAATGTCCCAGGCAAAGTTGACACCCCTCCCCGCACTCATCACAACACTACACACTGTGTAGTGTGTAGTGTCCACATTACATGTAATGTCCACATTACATGCAAATATAAGGCATAAATCAATGCATGGCAATGCCTGAACAACTCTTTGATGACACCCAACCTATTATAAAACACATCTTCAATGGTAGCGCACAACATGGGAGCAGAAGAGTTAATGCAGTGCCTGTAGTTGCTATGGCAGGATAACAACAACAACAACAATTTATTATTTATACCCCACCCATCTAGCCGGCCCTCCCCAGCCACTCTAGGAGGCTTCCAACAGGATATTAAAAACACAATAAAAGATCAAACATTAAAAACTTCCCTAAACAGGGCTGCCTTCAGATGTCTTCTAAAAGTCATATAGTTGTTTCTTTCCCTGACATCGGATGGGAGGGCGTTACACAGGGTGGGTGCCACTACTGAGAAGACACTCTGCCTGGTTCCCTGTAACCTCACTTCTCGTAGTGAGGGAACCGCCAGAAGGCCCTCAGAGCTGGACCTCAGTGTCTGGGCTGAACGATGGGGATGGAAACGCTCCTTCAGGTATCCTGGGCCAAGGCTTACACAGAAGACCCAGTGAATTGCAAAAGCCACATGCTAACAGGATTCTATCTGTGCAACAAGGGACACCAGTCGTCACGAGGTCTGGTTGGGGAGGAGTGGCTCCTTAGTCAGAATTCTCACATGGTAGATTCCCCATGCCAAAATTTCCTGCTGATAGACCCAATTGTCTTGATTTTTCACAATGAAAAAGTCATCTATATTAAACAATAGGGTTGCTCCTGAGGCTGCATTTCCCCCCATATTTTGATTTAGAAATATTTTTTATTTACTCACTGAAGTTATTAATTGCCCAAAAGCTCCTGTTCTCTGGGCATCCTAGAAGAAGTCTCAAATGAAATAAAGATTACTGACTAATACACCACACAACAGGCACCAATACTACAAGCTTCAAAATTCCTGGGCATAAACCAAACCTGTCAAAAGACAGCAAAACTGGATTGCAAACATCAGATTGTAAAAAACCCGGGACTTTCGTGCAACTGACAATATAGTCAATATTATCACCTTCAGTCTGACCCTTAGTCCTCACAAATCGAAGTTTGTGTCTGCCTTCAGCACAGAGCTTCTGCCTTGCAATTCCGCTGTCATGGGATGCAATATGTCAACTGTTGTTAATGGTGCAGTACGTCAACTGTAAAAGTTACTTATCATGTCCTAGTCTGAATCTGACCTTTCTGTTACCAAGACCACAAACTTACAGTACCTTCCTAAAGTAAGCAAAAGCATGTGCTGCTATAACAACTGGATTCTCTTCCCTTCCACTAGTTATGCAATTGTGCCAATTTCACAGCGAACTTTACATAAACATGCAATTTTTGATTAAGGCTTTGATGTTTTGGAGATAGCAGAAGTTATGTTCCGTGGCTTCTGCCAGGAGGGCAGAAAAGGGTCATTTAACTTCTGACAGAACTGTTACCTCTTACAACTGATCCAATGCAACTCTGTCAAAGATAGCCTAAGTGTTTATTTTATGAAGCTACGCAAGCATTAGATGCCAGAAGAAATATTTTCTACTCATATCCTTGACTCTACCTCTGCCTTTTGTGCCTGCTAGGAAAACCTAACTTCTATTTACTTAAAATATTCATCTTATATCTTTTGGCCACTCACAGGGCCCCCAAGGCAGGTTTGGGTTAGTTTAAAATTTATTTATTTTGTTTTGCAGATTTATAAACCTCAAAGCTACGAAAGTGGTGTGCAATAAGTTAAAAAACAAAAGATGCAGACTCAGTAAACTAAAAGCAGTAAAACAATTTCTACAATTCAATTCAGTAAAATGAATGGGTCACACTTCAGGCAAAGCCTTCTTCAACAAACACAACTTCAGCGGCTATCTGAATATCAAGATAGTTTGTTCTTGACTACTACTCTATTCTGAACTTAAAAATGGAAAGCGTAATGCTGGCGGGTCAACAAAAGAGATTTAAAGACTCTCTCAAGGCAATTCTAAAAAATAAAAGTAGTATAAACACCGACAACTGGGAAACACTGGCCTGAGAAAGCTCCAATTGGAAAACAGCCTTTACCAAAGGTGCCGTGGGCTTTGAAGACACTCGAACACAGGACGAAAGGGAGAAACGTGCTAAGAGGAAGACACACTTGGCAAACCCTCACTGTGATCAACTACCACCCGGAAACCAATGTCCCCACTGTAGAAGGACGTGTGGGTCCAGAATTGGCCTCCACAGTCACTTACGGACTCACTGATTAAACCGTGCTTATGGAAGACTATCTTACTTGGCTACAAGTGATTGCCAAAAAAGAAGGAAGAATATCAAGATGCTAGGTGCTTGTGTAGTTCCAATTGGTATCGAATTCAAGAGGGCTGAAGCTGCAACAATTAAAGTCTGGTTTCTAGTACAAACCGCCTTCATATTGGATCCATCTAGCTCGGCACTGTTTGCAGTGACTGGCAGTTAACCGCCAAGATTTCAGACAGGGCACATTCCCAAGGCTACCTGAAGATGCTGGGGTTTGAATCTGGGATGTTGTGTGTGCAAAGCAGTGGCTCTACCACTTGGTGAACTTCATCCATAGGATTTTGAAGATGGCAAGCTGTGATGGCCTGGGAATCAGATTCAGAGGCTGAACCTGAGGAATCCCAGCCTGCACAGAAGTCCCTGCCTCCAGGACCGGCTGAGCCGGGGCTGGGGCTTTAACCTGAAGGGCCCTCATCTGTGCCGGATCCTCAGGGGCAGACACCAGCTGAGTCTGCTCTGGCCCCTGAGGTGATGGAGGACCCATTGCCTGCAGGTGCTCCACTCTCAGCCCTGTCTGGGGAAGGTGAGGTTGCCTCTGGGTCCAGTAACCCTCCAGCCTCTCCTGAGCTGCAGAGGCTCAGGGCAGAGAGCCTCTGCAGTTCCCGCAGGAGGAGTGCTCACCTCCAGGCCAGGAGAGGTGAGTGACCTGTGGACCGGGGCTTCAGTCTTGACGGACAGCCCCCATACCACACCCTCGACCTCGGACTGGAATCGGACCACGCTGCACAGTAACCCCCCGGAACCAGCACACAAGCGTTGGAACATGGGAGCCCTGTTGGAGCTTAATACAGTGCCAGGGGTTGCCTTTATCATCCTGAGTTGGGTGATAACAGTCAATGTTGGCAACAACTTTCCAGGATTTCAGACAGGGGAACTTTCTGTCCTTTTCCAGGGACTGAAATCTGGGACCTTCAGTGTGCAACAAGTGTGAGCTGTCACTGAGTTAATGCTCCTCCCTGGAGCTGAGCAACTGGGTATCTAATTCAGCTTACCTAAGCGACTCCCCTGAGATGCTAGGCTAAGTATTCTCCAAAGGACCCTAGGGGGCATCACACCACTAAAGCCAATTAATAATTTTCAAGCCTTTTATCATGCAAATTTAAACAGTAAGTGCACTTGGAAACAAGGAAGAGAACATTATTATGTAGGAAAGAAATGAAGACAGAAACAATTCAAAGAAACGCTAGCAAGATAATACACTTCAGGAAGTCATTTCATGTATAAAAAGAATTCATTTTTAAAAATGATTAAGTATTCATTTCAGAGGGAGGGAGAGAGAGATGCCTATGGGCATCTCCAGCCTGTCACTGTTTGGCAGGAGATATTCAAGTGCACACCGCAAATTTTGGTTTGTGCAATTAAAATAAACTAAAAGGCTCTGTTGTCCTTGTGCAACAAATCCACTTTAAAATAGCTTTTTTTTCTTTTTGCAGTTAGGAAAGTGGTGGGGAAATGCATTGGGAATAAGGAGTGAACAAATGACTACTGGTAAGACATCTAAACACCTTACAAGCAAATCAGAATGAACGCACGCCATTGATGAACTTCCCTACAAAAAAACCAGACTGCTTGCTCAAACAAGACCAGGTACCAGCTAAGCTCTGCAAGACTTGTACAAGCAACTCAGAATGAATGCTTCATAGA
The DNA here is from genome assembly GCF_965153285.1 of Podarcis tiliguerta. Lineage (NCBI taxonomy): Eukaryota > Metazoa > Chordata > Lepidosauria > Squamata > Lacertidae > Podarcis > Podarcis tiliguerta. Next base: position 18,797,123 of record NC_139543.1, on the reverse strand, counting down.
TAGACAGGGGGTATGGAGAAGACGTTATCTTTTGCACCCTTGAGATGTAAAGGTGCGTAGCATGATACAGAGTTGTGACCACGTGGCTGACTTTAGTCTACATCCCATCCCCTAGATCTCCTCATAATATCTAGCCAGATGTGTGACATTACATTGACACATGTGACCACATACTTCCAGCCCTCCAAACCACTTCAGTGGCTGCTGTGTGTGAAAGAGAGGTTGGGGAGAGATAAGTGACGGCTTGGAAGACTTGTTGCATGTCTGTTTTAACTACACATCACTGGGAGACATAGGAAATATATGGGGCGGCAGTGGTTACATGTGTTGTGCAGCAATGTGAAGGCCTGGGGGAAAGGTGGAACATCTCTCCCCCTCCCTGTTTGCCTCAAATCACAGCAAAAATTCCAAATGTAGATGTTTTTATGCTGCATAACCTGGGCCTTCACTATTAGAGCGCTCTGATTTTAATATGGAGCCTGACCAGTCCTGGCAGAGTCAAAATCATGTGGCAAACGACATTTCTGGCTTGTCAACCATTTCCTAAAGAACAGAGCAACCCTGGGTAACATAGACTTTAGCCTGTCTTAGACCATTAATGTAGTATGACAACCTTATTTGTAGATTTAATCAGCTAAAGTTGTGGAAAACATTTGTACGTGTTTTCAATTTATGCATTTTGATTCACCCTGCCCCCAACCCCCAAGCACCTAGCCATCTGTGAGCTATCGTAAGGTGAATTGATTTCTGTTGCAGGGAACAGGTGCCTTGGAGACAAAATACTGCAATCTCTTACTCTGGGATAGAGCAATTACGGCATGTCAGTCACTGCAGATTTAATACTTATATAGTCCTGACATGTTATTGGCAGTGAGGGGGAAAACAACCCAAACGTCAGCTTTGCGTCTCAAAAATACAGCACCTTTAGCAAGCTAATGGAAGGGAGTGGGAAATTTTTGGAGGAAATGGGAAAAGTCATTACAATCAAGTCTTGGAATTGGATCTCAAGAATGAAAAAGGGAAAGGGGGGGGGGAGAGAATCGAAAGTGAGCCTACACAATCCCAACAGAATACACACATGCAAACTGAGCAGGCATCTACCTTCACAAAATGAATCAATCTTTGTGCCATTGTTTACCAATGAAAGACTAATGTCTGCAAGTATGCAAAATACACATACATCAAGGGAGGGAAAACTCAGGTCTGGAGGGGGGGGCAAACGTGGCCCCTTTTCAGGCTTCGGAGACTCGGCTTCTTCCCCCCAATGGTATATAATACTGTTTCGTAATTTATGACTTTTATAATTTATGATAATTTAGAATTTAAATGTATTTTCATGTAATATTTGATACTTCCAGCTGATGAAGGTGAATACATCGAAACAGGGCCCTATCCTGGTTTCTAATTCATTATTCACTTCTGACTTCTGCTCTATCATTGAAACTGAGTCTCCATCTGCAAGCTGTTAAATTATAAGGATCAACATTATTGTCGAGTGAAAAAGAAAAAACCTTTTAACGAATTATTATGTTATACATATCTTTTTGAGTTTGAGTTTGTAATCTCTATTAGAGTTTGTAATCTCTATTTGAGTTTGTAATCCTTATCAGAATACAAACTTTTGAATGGATTCGTTTTTGTTACTATTGACTATTGATTTGTGAGTACGGACCACTCCCACTATTGAAACTTACATTGGCCTGAGTTCTTGGTGTGCTTTTTTCTTCCACCGCTTTGGCCGTAGATAAGAAGGACAAAGCGAAGTGAGTTGCTTATCATTTAAAGAGTCTTTAATGATCACAGCAAAAGAACAAAGCAGCCATTCTCGGAATGAAGATGTTCCCAATTAAGGTTTCCACCCACTTCCCCTCTAATCACTTCCATGCCTTGCAACCTGATCTCGCAACCACTGTGCTTTTTGAGTAGCCACCTTATCTGCTCTACATGACCTTGGACTGATAGGCTGGAGCTCTCTCTCTTCCTGTTCTTCTTCACTTTGCTGTTCACGCCCCAGGTTAACCCCAACTTTTGTCTTCAGAAGCGGCTGACAGAGTGGTGCAGAGCTAACAACTTGCTCATAAATACAAGGAAGACAAAGGAACTTGTGGTGGACTTTAGGAGACAGAAGAGCAATGTCCAGCCACTTTTGATTGATGGGGTCTGTGTGGAGAGGGTAACAACGTTCAGATTTTTGGGCATTGAATTACAAGAGGATCTGTCCTGGAGTGTCAACACAAGGGGGCTTGTGAAGAAGGCGCAGCAGAGACTGTATTTTTTGAGAATACTAAGGAAAAACCATCTTCCGCAGAAACTGCTGCTTGCCTTCTATCACTGTGCCATTGAGAGCGTGCTTACTTATGGCTTATGTGTGTGGTACGGAAGCTGTACTACCCAGGACAGGATGGGGTTGCGCAGGGTTGTGAAGGCAGCAGAGAGCATTGTTGGCTGCCCACTCTCCACCTTAGAGCAGATTTATGCCACAAGGTGCCATAGGAAGGCACTGGACATAGTAAAAGATCCATCGCATCCTGGTCACTGTCTCTTCGAGCTCTTGCCGTCGGGACGGAGATACAGGACGATGAAGACAAGAACGAGCCGTCTTAAGAACAGCTTCTTCTCCAGAGCGATCTCGGCCCTGAATGGGAAGCCCGGACTTTGAAAGTCATCAAATCTCCTTTGCTGTATTTTACTATATTTTTTTAATTAGTGTTTGTATGGAGCAGCCAAGTAATTTCGTTGTCCCCGAAGGGGGCAATGACAATAAAGATTTATTTTATTTATTTATTTATTTATTTATTTATTTATTTATTTATTTAACTATGCCCCTCTGCAAACCACTGTTCCAAATCTATACTGCTCCACTGCTCCTGGGCAGCTTCAGGATCCTGGTCAGGAGCAGAGAGAAGGGGAGGCTCCCACTATTCCTCATCAGAGCAGGACTCCTCAGCCTGGTCTCTGACACCCCTCCAGGCTACTTTATCTAGCCCTCAGGACTGTCTACGGGCCACACCCTGCACTGGTTCTGCTCTGCAATTTCCTCTATTGACTCTGCCTGCCTGGATTGTGTCCTTGAACTGTGATAAGACTTCTTGCTTGCTTGGATGAAGGGTGGAGAGTCATGTGTCCGAATGCATCCACTGCCGGAATGCAGTTCCAAGGCGGCTGCCCATGAAGCTAGCAAGAGGTCTTCTCACAGCTCAAGGATGCAATCCAGTGATGTAGTCATAGTGAAAATCAATCCCCACCCCTGATGTCTAGATGCCTTGCTGGGTTGCAGGGACCTCAAGGATCACTGGAACCAATTTCTGCTTCTTTTCATTCATCCTGATATTTTGGAAGGGCACATGTTTGTCTAAACAGTTGATTTCCAGTTGCTATAGCAGAACCAAGAAAGGGAATCCAGCATGGATGTGTGCAAAGAGAAGTATGTTGAGTTAAGAAGGGTGGAGGGCAAGGTTTAAGATCCCGTTCTAGCAGGGTCTTCAAATGTATATCGTTTGTTCCACGTGACTTGCTACTTTCCTCCCCAAGGAACGACTAGCAAAGCATCACACTAAGGTAGGGTGTATGTAGAATGCTTTCAGTAGTGAGAAATACTCTGTAAAACATTAACTACTGCTTTTATGCTGCCCTCCACACCTGACACTGGGAAGAATCCCATTTTGGGGGGGAGCTGATGTGTCTGGGTATGGAGCTCACACACAGAGAACACATCCAGGGTTCCCCGAGAGATGCAACTCATCCTCAGTAAATCCTCCCTGCCCATCATAATGTGGTGACAGGCATTTTGCTAATACACAGCAGGAGCAGGAGCACATGGCAAAGTATGTGGCATGTAGATAGGGTCATGTCATTCTGACTAATCCCAAAGGCACAGTGACAGGGCCAAAGTTACGCAGTGAGCTACGCGGCTGAAAAGATCTGAATGTGGGCACAACACTTGCACAACACTTCTAAATAATTGCCAACCTAGCAGTTCGAAAGCACGTCAAAGTGCAAGTAGATAAATAGGTACCACTCTGGCGGGAAGGCAAATGGCATTTCCATGTGCTGTTTCAGTTCTCCAGAAGCGGCTTAGTCATGCTGGCCACATGACCCGGAAGCTGTACGCCGGCTCCCTTGGCCAGTAAAGCGAGATGAGTGCCACAACCCCAGAGTCGTCCATGACTGGACCTGATGGTCAGGGGTCCCTTTACCTTTACCTAGAGATCCCAATTGTTTAATGTTTTTAATGTTTAATGATTTAATGTTTTTACAGATACAGAGTGAAGTTATGCCACATTCCCCACTTCCCTTCAACCTTACCATTTTTATTTTTATTTTAAAAATCAAGTTCTCATTGTCCAAGGCTTCTGGACAGCTATAATAATATGTCAGAACCAAAATGTGAACTAATTATTCTGAAATTTGCTGTATTGAATTCTGCCTACCTACCACAACAGGGAAGGAACTGGCAGAACCTGCCAAAGTCTCCTCCTTTCCTTCTCTCCTCATCTTTCTGCTGCAGATCTTCTGAAGGAGTTGCTTTTAATGCAATGCGTCCTAAAGTTATTCCCTTGTCTCTGCAATGTACAACTAATTCTCATTTTCAACAGCTTAGCAATGCTGATAGATGTTCCAAATAAATTATTTAATCCAATTTTACACAGAATCTTTCAGTCCAATACAGTGTAATAAAGAAACATTCTTTTAAAACTCATGTCAAAATGGAACTCAGATCAGTAATACGTACAAGCAAGCTGCATCCAGATTAATTAAATTTCAACATGAAGATTTATTGCTTGTGAGTTTCCATTAAAATCTCCTCTGTCCTTACATTTGCAGGAATCATGCGGCACATATGTCCATGTAAGCAACGCATAGAAAAATAATGTACTGTTTCAAGTATTATTTACTTACACTCTTGAAAATGACACAAATGTAACAGCTGCAATGTTTGCTGTAGTGGGTAATTTTATTTTAGTGACATCTGCAAGTATTGTGTTCACAAAGGTAACTCAATTTCGCAGAGACTATTTAAAAAAATCAAACTATCAAGATCAATGTTAAATAAGATTTAATACTTTGGGATTTGGTTAGCAACGGCAATCAGAAATGCGTATTTTTGTAACGAAAACAACACGTAGAGAGGAAAAAGCCTGGCAAGCTGAAAATTGTTATTGTAAAAGGAACAACACAAAGCAAAACTCTTTAATTTAAGACGTTGATGAAGATGTTATGAAAGATTAAGACTGAGAATCTCTCTTTTGAATAGAGATGGCCACTGAAAGTTGCGTGTCGAGGTCCCCAGGGCCACCCCAATAACTCACAAATCACACAGAATTTTTGTTTAAGGTTTTTGGCCTAATTTTGGCCACAACTTTATTAAAATACAAATTTGTGAGTGGTTGCTTAGGCATTGCTTGCGACTATCTGCCCCCACTATGGGGGACAGACTGACATTCCGCACAATGCGAAAGTCAGAAAAGCGGAATACGCTTGGGGGTAGCGACGGAGCAGGGAACCTGCCCTCAGCCCTCCCCAAATGCAACCAAGAGCTCACTGCTATGGCCCGAGCCCCCTTGACAGAGTGGACAAGCAATAGTTAGCTCCCAATTCCTTTAACGGAATCCCTTGCAGCAGCAGCATTAGAGGGGCAGGCGCAGCCAATCCATGCCCCTCAACCAACCAAACCATAAACCAATGCCTAACCGTGAACCTTACAAGTTGTGACGATTTGCTACACAGTAGGCAAAAACCAAATGGCCCCAGCCAATCAGCCAGATGGACAAAATTCCTACCGGGCCCCCCAAAGCAGACGACCCCATGACAGGCATAGCAAGGTCAAAGCGAACAACCCTATTCTAGGGAGGGAGGGACGGGCAATCCGATGCATGGGCGAAAAGAGGAAGCCCTAGCCTCGTGCAAGGAGTTTTAGCATTTCTGGCTGTCAATCAACAAATGGCAGCATTAACTTCTTCCCAACAACAAGGGAAGCCCCAATCGCATCAGTGGCCAACGATCAATTAGCCTGCTCCCAACTTTGGAGTGTCCTGGCGGCCCCCACCGCAACACGTGCTCTCCATGAAGGAGAACACGCTATGTCAAAGAGGGATGGCAGCAGGGTAGAATGGGGGTATACACTATAGGAAGCCTTCTGCAGGCAAAACTAAAAAATGGCAAAAGAAGAAATAGGAAAAAGAACACACAGGTGTTTGGGTATCTCTGTGGTGGATCAACACACACAAGAAAGACATAGTCTGGTATAACCAAGTGGAAGGAACTCAACTTTCCTCTCTTTTCCAGCAGCTGTAAAGAGCTTCTGTCTGCACATTTTGTTATTAAACATTTACAGCAATAAAAATTTAAATGGTCAAAAAATCCTATGGACATTACTGTGCAAAGCTCCATGGCTAACAATGTCAAGAACTGCCAAGAGGAAAATGCTAAGGAGTTGGCTGTTCAAGCACCAGGGAAACCTGATAGCATGTAAGCAAAAGAGAGAAACAGTAACTGCTTTAGACAACTAAGATTCAAGGAAAGTGTTTTTTAAAGTGAGGCTTTGTGGAAAAGGTCACTGTCTGTGTTGGTGTCCTTTTGAAAGCATAAAGAAATAGAAAACTGCTAACAGAAGAGGAAAAAAAAGAATACAAATGTTCCACAAATAGCAACAAACATTTAAGTTGGCCGAAAACAAGGGGAGAAACTAATTCAGTCCACTTTTAAATAAAGGATTCCTGGACCAATATGCAAACTGAAACACAACTACTTTTAAAATCCACGTTTCTCTGAATTTTGTGATGTAGTTTTCCAGCCCAAAAGTGCACAGGAGCACACATATCAGTGAAAACGATGTCTACAGGTACATTACATTAGGGAAACAGCTAGCAAGGAATCACCTATTGTAGCAGAAATGCACACCTATCTGTAAAGTAAATATTGCAAATTGATGGGGAAATAGGGTAAACAGAAGAAACTGAGAGAACCTGAATTTGACAGATATAATAATAATAATAATAATAATAATAATAATAATAATAATTTTATTATTTGTACCCCACCCATCCGTTTTTAAAACTGACTTAAAAAGATAACCTCTCTGAGATATATATGAAGCTTTAATAATAATAATAATAATAATAATAATAATAATAATAATAAATTTTATTTATATCCTGCCCTCCCCAGCCAAAGCCGGGCTCAGGGCGGCTAACAACAATAATAAACAGTACAAAAGTACAGCACAAACAACACTCTAAAATCATTCATTATAAAATTAATTAATTCAAGCCACTGGCAACCATTGGGCCAGAGCTCCGCGAAGATTGCCGAGGGAGGGAGTCAGGCTGTGCCCTGGCCAAAGGCCTGGTGGAACAGCTCTGTCTTGCAGGCCCTGCGGAAAGATGTCAAGTCCCGTAGGGCCCTAGTCTCTTGTGACAGAGCGTTCCACCAGATCGGAGACACGGCCGAAAAAGCCCTGGCTCTAGTTGAGGCCAGCCTAACTTCTCTGTGGCCTGGGACCTTATAAGTACTTATAAAAATTGCAGATGGCAAGCATCATCTTAAGAGGAACTGACCTTTCCCATCACAAAGGAGGCATCACCTTAGAAGAGACATTCCCTCCTAGGACACAGGTGCATTACCTAAAACACACACATTTCTTGCTTCAGAAGCACAGTTTTTACCGGTTTGCAAATTTAAATTGATGGAGTAACAGACTGATTTCGACGATTCAAGACATTTTAATTGATTAATTGGATCGCTTCCCTACTCGTGTGTCATCCATCAGACTCCCAGCAGGGAATAACCATTAGAGAAATGTAGAGAAATGTTCTTAACGTGAAGAGGATCTGATTTCTAACATTTGTGATAAAAATCCCTTTGCACTGGAAATGGCAAGTAAAGCAGCTGGTGATGCTTTACTTTGTATACATGATCTTCTAACACTTGGCGCTTATCAGTACATCACTGATGCCTCTGATTATTCTCCAGATTAAAGGTAAAGGGACCCCTGACCATTAGGTCCAGTCATGAACGACTCTGGGGTTCCAGCGCTCATCTTGCTTTACTGGCTGAGGGAACCGGCGTACAGCTTCCAGGTCATGTGGCCAGCATGACTAAGCCACTTTTGGCGAACCAGAGCAGCGCACGGAAACGCCGTTTACCTTCCCGCCGGAGTGGTACCTATTTATCTACTTGCACTTTAACGTGCTTCCAAACTGCTAGGTTGGCAGGAGCAGGGACAGAGCAACGGGAGCTCACCCCGTCGCGGGGATTCGAACCGCTGTGGCCCTAGGCTCTGTGGTTTAACCCACAGCGCCACCTGCGTCCCAATTACATCATGGTAAAAATTACACTGAAACACCTTCATATGGCAACTAAGAGGCTATTTCCACCTGCCTTGCCCCACCTCCAGCCCGAGTAACGTTCAGAATGGAGTTGCAACCATGGGCATTTATATGTGCATTTTATACGTGCATCCATGGGCATTGTATACGTGCATTTTAATGAGTTGAATAGAGTGAAAGATTGAGAGTCGTGGGTGTGTGGAGCAAGGGGGCTGGCTCCTGCAGGCTGAGGCACGGCGGCTCCCCCTGAACTTTTGAGGGGGGAAGTCCCCCTCAATGTTCAGAGGTCACTACGTGTGACATCAGGACATCGCATGACATTGCACACGGGCCCCCTCGATCCTCTGGAGAAGAGGGCACCTCTGGTGTGGAGATTGTGTATATGAACTTAACAGTGCTTAATCTATCTTTTGGCTTTTATTTTGTTAATACTGTTTTATACTGTGGATAGCCAATTTCTGTTGAGAGTACAACTCCATAATCCTTGTCCATTGGTCATACTGGCTTGGTCTGATGGCTCAAACAATATGGCTGCTCATGGCAGTGGTGGACAGTGTCGCCCATGGAGAAACTGCAATGTTCTGCACTCCAGATTATGAGAAACGTTGCGATCAGTGAGTCACTTCCCTACTCCAACTCTATCGTTTATCACCCACCTCTTTTTGCTCTGTCACCCTCGTTTGGCTCCCTCCGCCTTCTCTCCTCCTGTCATCCTCCTCTTGTTCTCCCCCCTCATTTATCTCTCTCTCTGCTCTCTACCAGATGGGACCTTCATGTGTAGTTCCTTGGCCAGACGTTCTTCAGTGATAGGCTGAACATGGCTGCAGTCATTGACACTCTTGGATGAATGAAAATGTGGAAGAAGAAATTTCAGGCCATGTTTTGAAGAAAACGTGGCCTAAAAATGGGCTCCTTTTATTTCTGTTCACCAATTCACTTGGACTTGTTCTAGGTATTTTTGCAATCTGATTCTTGTGTTTTGGCTGTATCAGCTATTCTCCTCCCTTGACTCTGTGTGCCTTCAAACTCTTTGCCTTGCTTCTTGTGCGCTGCTTAGGGAGTGACTTTTAAACATATACCACAAAAGCCTAGAATTCTATGGCGGCATAAAACTAAACAGCTGTACAATCTTGGCAAAGCTTTTCCATAATTGTATTTCCCTGCTAGAAAAGGCATAATCTGTTGAATTTCTGCCTGCCATACAATGCTTAAAGGGAGAAGAAAACTGTTTTCCCCCAGTGCCAGCCCTAAACCAAAATCTAGTTTGCCATCCTCTGCCCAGTTACCTGTGTTAAGCCTCATTAAACATGGAGATAATTATTTCTGAGTAGACATACTCAGTTTTTAGCTCCTGCAGAACAGGACTTGCCTACGCATCATTGCAGACTTTTCGTATTTTCATTTTGCAGGGAGAAGGGATTCTTTAACATCCACCCACACGTACTGTGTCGTAGTATTTGCAGAAAGTAATTTCTAGGGACTACCTGATCTCAGATGAGCAAACTGCAGGAAAGATGCATCCTGGTTGCTAGGGGGGAAAGAAAGAACAAACTACGGAGATTTCAAGGACTAGAAAATAAGACAAGCAGGGAAAGTGCACAAAAGTAGAAAAGGAAACAACAGCTCTTTAGGACTCCAGCGATTCCTATTGTCAGCTATCCAAACAACTTGCTTATCAATCACAGCACTCTGACTTCGCTCACCAATACACTCTCTTACACACAAACATATAACAAACAACAAATGTACAGTCTGTGACCCCCTAGCTATGGTTGCATCTGAGGGCATCTTGATGCCTGCAGGCACTGGGTGTAAAAACTAGCCTAACGTAGAAAGCTAAAATTCACATTTATTTATCTGCCTAATTTTGCTTCTCCCCACCATTAGTCTGCCCCAAAGGGAATGCAGCCATTGTGTTGAAAAAGGTTATAATTTATATTAGCTTTCCGAAGCCATTTTGAACATTTCAACATTCAGCTGTTCCTGTACTATTTTCCCGAATGCTGCTCTCCAGTTATATTAACAGAGGCAACCTGTCCCTCACTTGACACTTCAGTTGCCACTAAACGGAAAGTAATCACAGAGGCGTGGATAACCTGCATAAAACAAGAGGCCTCCCACTCAAGGGAAGAGCTTATGAGCACCACATGCAGAAGTTTCCAAGTTCAATTCTTTGGAATCTTTGCTTCTAAGGACCTCTGAGAGCAGCTGAGCAAGACCTCCTTCAGTAAGAGTAGAGAATACTGTGATAAAGAAGGACAAGCCGAAGTGCTAGAAGACATCTAAAATGTAGGAGACACAGAAATTCAGGATGGGGACATATGATTTAACAGGCAATGAAATATGGACTATATTACTCAGATTTGGTGAAACTCTTTTTTAAAAAAAAGATAAATAAAAAAGGAGGGGGAGGAAAGAGAGAAGCTTGTCACAAGATCAGGAGTAATACAATCTGGAAATATGTTAAATTAATTGATGAGAAGCCATTTTGAACTTTTTGAGTGATGAAAGAGGAAGGTTGGACCCAGAAGGGAAAAAATACCATTTAGCAGAGCAGCACCAAAACCTGAAATTTTAATTACAGCCAGAAACATTTATTGGTGGGTTTATATTAAATAATATAAAGAATGGTCGTACTAACAATTGACAGAAAGGGTTGGGGAAGTACTGTTCTTTAATCTCCATTTCTTTTGTTTTTTTTCTCTTTCTTTTCTGTTTTTTCCTCTTATTTTTTCTGATTCTCTTGATATTTTCATTTGTACTATTCTTTCATAAATGAGTTTGGATATTATTGTTTAATATGTTAAAAAAAAACCTTTAATAAAATCGACATAAAAAAATAAAACTGGAAAAAGCTGTTTCTGAAACATTTGAATAAAGTTTCCGTCTACAGTAATTTTAATACAGTGCTCCATTATCCTATCTATGTGCTTAGAAAACTTCCTAAGGGGTTTTTGTGTTTGTTTTGAACAAGTGCCTGCTTTGTGGCTGTCGTCTGGGAGCTTGTTGACTACAATTTTCCAATTGTTTTACAGGGCCCATTAGGGAGAAGGAAAAACTTTTATCGGTCTTTCTTAAAACACATTTGCAAAAGGCCCTGGATGACATTTTAACAGCTGAGAGAGGCCTCTGAAGAAAATTGCGCAACCCAGAGGTCAATCACATCAACCAAATAAACACTTCATTATCTACCCGTACGCCAACTTTTCTACTTCAAATGATAGGTGGCATCCTCAAGTCCTTTTGCTGATTGTACTCTCCAAATATTACCTGGAATAAGTGGATCGTACAATTAGAAGATGTTCAGCGGATAAGTAGGCTTTGTCAGGACTGATTATAGAGCGTTAATTATAAACTGGTTGCACATGCTGTACCTCCCCAGTTCACCCTCCTGCTAACCTAGAAAAGGCGCATCTTGAATTTAGAAAAACATTTATATCAGAGGGGGTTTTTTAGACTGGAGAAACATCAGTTGCACTGTTCACACATACTGTAAACACACTGAGTGCAAACATATTATTAGACTGCAAACGATATTGCCAGACAGGAGGACATAGCCCGTGTGAAACCTGGGTTGTTTCTGGGGGAGCAGTTGTATCGGGCTGCTCCAGCTCGCTACCTGGCGGATATCCACTATGTGGAATACCGCAGACTATTTACTGCGGCTAGGCTGAATGTTCTTGACTCGGCGGTTCTGAAGGGAAGATATGGAGGAGTCCCATATGACCAGAGATTATGCCACTGTGCATTGGGTGAGGTAGAATCCACAGAGCACATTTTACTGAGCTGTCCCACCTACAACGAGTTAAGACAGTATCTTATAACTCCATACTTACCCCAGCTCAGTTCCCGACAAAGAGGAAAGCAGACAGCGTATCTGCTAAATAAGTCTTCTGGGAAAACAACTTTGTCAGTGGCTAAATTCCTTTTCCTGGCACTCAAGTGTCGGAAGCGTATAATTGAATGCCTTGATGTGGGTTATCTGTGAGAGGTGTAGTACTGTGGCCCTACCTTAATTATGTACCCCCATGATGTTATAGACTATAATCATTGTGTAATGTTTTATTTCTGACTATCGGTCGAATAAAGAAATTGATTGATTGATTAGACTGCAAACCTATTCTCTCTTGTAACCAAATAGTGCCTTGGTTATCAAATCTTAATAAAAAAACTTTTGGCTTCACATGTTATCCTCTAATGGACAAGAATCTTAATCAGAGTATAAAGCTTGACTCTGGTCTGAATTCGTTTAAGGTAAGATTCCAAACTAAAGGTAATGGAGCGATAACCGCAGCATCACTGGTCAGCGGAAAACATGAAAAATTTGCACTGATTAACTGTACAATACGCAAGTTAGCCCCGTCCCTTTCGCCATTCAGATTGTCTCTGGTGGTGGTACCCCGAGAACAACTTCTGAAACATTTCAACATTCAGACAGGATGGCGAGTGAGAACATAGGAAGCTGCCTTACACAGAGTTGGGCTGATGGTCCTTTTAGCTCAGTATTCTCTCAGTACTGGCTCATAGCAGCTCTCCAGGGTTATAGAAAGCCTCTCCTCCTTACAGAGGGGAGGAGTTGTGAGCAGGAGCCGTTTCCCGTGTTGGCAGGGGGCGTTCCAGCCCCTGCCCAGCTGACCTGGCTGCCATGCCACGCCCCCACGTAGCCAACCAATCAGATGGAGGCTTGGGGTGGGGTTTTGCCGCTCAAATGTGGCCGTGGCAGCACTTCCCTTTCATTCCACTGCTGGTTTTCGACGGTCCAACCTTCTGAAGAGAAGGGTTTGGCAAGGCTCCCATAGCCCTGTGGCCATTGAAAAATCCAGGAAACTCTTAAATGGTGTGGTGGCACGCAAATTGCGCTATATGTATGGCCATGTGATTCTGCATGCTGACATCCGGTTCAGCGAGTTGTCTTTGTTTCGAGATGACGGTGTTCACCTTTCGGATCTTGGCAATGATATTTGGCTGGCTGACATCATCAGAAGCCTTAGAGATCGGTTGCAGCTGTGAGAGTATTGGCGGTGAGCCTCTTTTGGCTCGGGTGGCGGTTAGGCATTGGAATATGTTTGTGTATTGGAGGGCAGGGTGTGGCCATCGCCTACCCCTTCACTTTATGGGTATTCTGTTAAAGGAATCCGGCAGTTGTGGATCCTGTCTGATGCCCTTGCTGGTGGCTGGGTCCATGGCACGACCCCCGGTGACATCAGGGGGAGCTTTCAGTTGTATTTGCATCAACAGGCTCCTCCCACTGGTGGTTAACCCTTGTTAGACTCACCCCTCCCTGAGCGGGTGGAGTCACGCTCTGTTGTTTTATGCAATGCCTAAGCCAATACCTCTCATATGCTGTAATCAATAAAGTTGTGGCCTTTTTTAGCCCATTAACCTAATATACTGTGTCCATGTGTCTTTCTTATCCCCAAGCCGGTGGCGGGTCCTTGAATCACAAAGAGGACACTCCCGATTCCTACGTAGAGATATCAGGGACTGGACATGACAATGCAGATGCTCTACCGCTGTCCCCTTCCCAAGCTTGTGATATACGTTTGACTGTGTTGTTGTTTAGTTGTTTAGTCGTGTCCGACTCTTTGTGACCCCATGGACCAGAGCACGCCAGGCACTCCTGTCTTCCACTGCCTCCCGCAGCTTGGTCAAACTCATGCTGGTAGCTTCAAGAACACCATCTTGTCCTCTGTTGTCCCCTTCTCCTTGTGCCCTCCATCTTTCCCAACATCAGGGTCTTTTCCAGGGAGTCTTCTCTTCTCATGAGGTGGCCAAAGTATTGGAACCTTAGCTTCATGATCTGTCCTTTCAGTGAGCACTCAGGGCTGATTTCCTTAAGAATGGAGAGGTTTGATCTTCTTGCAGTCCATGCGAGACTCAAGAGTCTCCTCCAGAACCATAATTCAAAAGCATCAATTCTTCGGCGATCAGCCTTCTTTATGGTCCAGCTCTCACTTCCATACATGATTACTGGGAAAACCATAGCTTTTACTATACGAACCTTTGTTGGCAAGGTGATGTCTCTGCTTTTTAAGATGCTGTCTAGGTTTGTCATTGACTGTACGTTTGACTGTAGTTACTACTAAAGTAGCAGGTTGCCTGGCCCCATAAAACATCAGTAAAACCAACCAAGCTTCTATTTTGACTCTTTTTAAAAAAGATGGTGCCTACTTTGGGGCACAGTTTCCCCACCATGTGGAGCACACATTTCTTGTGAATAACCATCCCGGTGCAACACTTACTGTGGTCTCGATGCTTCGGCTTGATCTGTCTGGAGTTTCTCTCCTCCCTCCACTTCCATCGTGCAGTAAACAATGCGGTTGGGAGCAAGTGACTTCAAGCCTTGGACTTCTGCTATAACAATCTGAACAAGGAAAACAAGACACAGCAAATGAACATCAACCGTTCAAAACAAAAGCAGTACACATGTAAACCACATTATCATAAAGGATAAAAAAGGATGGGTCTGTAAAAATGCTAACTTTATACATCGGGCATCGAGAAGCAGGCCTATGTGTGCAGATAATCCTACACTCTAAGCGGTGCTCTGGAATAAAACAGCAGCAACAAACATACACAGCATACGTGGTTGTGTGTACTGTGATCTGTACCAGACTGGGTCCGCACTTGATGCCTATCAGGTACGGTATGACAGTTATCCTTCTAGGATGAAGCCCAATCCAACGATTGATCAGAACTGTGAACACCGATAGCACAAGAATATCTGTTTGGTGGATGCAAGGATCTGAAGATCAAGGCTATGTCTACAATCCTGAAAAATGCATTTAATCTAATGTAATCTAGTGGTGACCGCGTGGCCTAATGGATAAGGCATCTGACTTCGGATCAGAAGATTGAGGGTTCGAGTCCCTTCGTGGTTGATACGTTGGGACGCGGGTGGTGCTGTGAGTAAAACCACAGAGCCTAGGACTTGCCGATCAGAAGGTCGGCGGTTCGAATCCCCATGAGCTCCCGTTGCTCGGTCCCTGCTCCTGCCAACCTAGCAGTTCGAAAGCACGTCAAAGTGCAAGTAGATAAATAGCTACCGCTCCAGCGGGAAGGTAAACAGTGTTTCGTGTGCTGCTCTGGTTCGCCAGAGTCATGCTGGCCACATGACCCGGAAGCTGTACGCTGGCTCCCTTGGCCAATAAAGCGAGATGAGCGCTGCAACCCCAGAGTCGGTCACGACTGGACCTTTACCTTTACCTTTAATCTAGTGGTATGCAAAAGAGAACACCAACAACACCCTGAAGTTGTTATATTATTGAACAGTGCAGCGAACATACAAAATTGTATTCTGAACTTCTTTTGTGCAAAGTGCTTTTAAGCTACCAAACTAGGACAAAGCAAGTATTTTCCATTTTAAGATGCAAACTCTATAGCACTTGTGCAGAAAAACACAAAGCACAACAATAGAGTTTCAAGATCTAAAGCCAAAAGGCAATTTAATATATAAAAAACACTTTATGGCTTCCATAGTGGGTTGCTCTGAGTGTGCAGTTCACCTTTAACAAGAAAAACTAGTTTATCAATTGTGCCCATGTTGTTGCTCAAAAACATTTTAGGAGTGGATTAAAAAAATGTGAAGTTTTGAAGCTAATCTCCCTTTTCATAACTTGATGCAATCCTTCAACACCAGTGATGTCCTTGAATAAAAAATTGAAAAACTAGTTAGACTTAACACTAAGGTTCTGAGAAATACTTGTGCTGTTAATGAACTTCAGGGATATGAATGGGTGCACATGAAGAACCTCTTACGATATACAAGTTTATCGATAGAAATGTGTCAAAGTACCCAAGGGAACATCTTTGGATCCAGCCTGCTACCAGTGAAGAGGTTGAGTGCTTGACACAAACTTATGCGGATATTGCCATGTTTAATTTTATTTTAGCGTGTATCACTGAGATACAGTCATTACCCTAAGACCACACCAGCTACTTTCAACTAGAAGTCATTCACAACAAGGACTTGTTTTACCAGCAAAGCAAGACTGAAACTAATTAAGTCAATGTCAAAAGCAAATTAAACCTAGGGACTATGGCATCTGTATAATCCCTATTGGTTTTGGGAAGATTTGCTTCCATGAAGTTTTTGATTAATCATACCGAGCCCGGACTTGAATATCCCTCCATATTTTTGCAGGACCATTCAACCTCCACTGAAAGTGGGGGAAATATTTGGTGAATATTTGAGGGGATGAAATTCTAGGGCATTTTTGTGCAGGGTGCAAGTATTCTTCATTCTTACCTTAATACAGAGGTAGGCTACAGTTTGTTTTCACTACAATTCCCAGCATTCTTGACCACTAGCAATGCTGACTGGGGCTGATGGGAGTTATGGTCCAGAACATCTAAGGAGCACTTTGTTGGCTACCCCGCCTTAATATGAGGTGGCCTAGAGCTTGTTTTTGGTTTTGCTTCTTTTTACTGGAGAAAAAGCCATGCTTTTTCAGTCGAGGCTTTTTCCTCAGTCAAAAATACCTTACATATTAAGGTAAGAACTAACCAGAACCTCAACCCACCCAAAATCTTATGTGTTAGACCCAGGTTTGGGAAACCCTTCACGCCAGCTGTTTTTTTGGACTACAATTCCCATCATCCCTGACCACTGGTCCTGCTAGCTTGGGATGATGGGAGTTGTAGTCCAAAAACAGCTGAAGGCCCAAGTTTGGGAAACACCGTCTTAGTGTCTTAGCTTGAATCAAGAACCCAAAACTTTGGTAGGCATTTTCACTCCACTTCAACTTACCTCTGTGATACTTTGCGCCCAACACCAGATTTTCCTTTAAGGCTTGTTTTCAATTTTGGGATTGAATAAGGTACAGTAGCCAAAAACCAAAATGGCACTGCTCACAGAAAGGAAGAACTACAGTGGTACCTCAAGTTAAGTACTTAATTCATTCTGGAGGTCCGTTCTTAACCTGAAACTGTTCTTAACCTGAAGCACCTCTTTAGCTAATGGGGCCTCCTGCTGCTGCCGCGCTACAAGAGCACAATTTCTGTTCTCATCCTGAAGCAAAGTTCTTAACCTGAGGTACTATTTCTGGGTTAGTGGAGTCTGTAACCTGAACCGTATGTAACCTGAAGCGTATGTAACCCGAGGTACCACTGTATTTGCCTTTTCATGCATTCGCTCTGCGAAAAGGCTTCAGTAGTATGGTGGAAGAACAACATGAACCGCAAAATGCACCACCACAAAATGGGCTAGGTGCAAAGTGGACTCTTAGCCCAACTGCCCAAAGCTCCAGTTTCACTACTCTACTGTAGGTCTGCCTCTGGATGGATGTAAGAATTGGGGGGCTCTGCTTTTGCATTTGCTACAGCAGTTCCCAGTGCTGAAGAGCCAAGCGGCCTCCTGAATTAAATAGCTTGTCTTTTTCCGGAGTAGCAACTGCTAACTAATACCTGGCTATGCATGTGATTTTCCATCACATGCTCTTCTCCGAAGCCTAACAAGTGTCTGATGTTATTCGGACAAAGCTTCTCCTCCTCCCCCCCTCCCCACCCCCGCTTCTTTTTAACAGAAATGTGCATGTTGAGTGGGCCAACTTGCATATGCGTTTCCCAGAGTGGAAAGTGGCACATCATTGTTACGGTCTGACATCTAAGAAATTGGAAGAAAAGAACAAACAAAACATCTAAGACAATTTTCTCTCTCTTTCTCTCTCGAGGGAACAAGTTACATCTTACTCACAGTTTTGCGGGAAACTTCACAGACATTTTAGCTCATTTACTGCAGATAAAGCTGCTATCAGCTTCAGTTCACATGAATAAATAGGATGAACTATGCCCTGCCAGTTTTGGAAAGATCATTGGATTAGACAACTCCCAATACTACTTAACCAGTCTGGAATTACATGGACAAGGTGCCACGCAGGAACAGAGAAGATAGTTCTGAGGACACAATTTTAAAACTAGAGTCTACAATATTCACTAGAGCACTCCCAATTGGCTATTTTACATAATTACTTAACTTGTTTTTCTGAGGCAGGTGAATGCATTTTAGAACTAAAATACAGGGGAGCCTCAGTTTTTGAGCATCTCAGATTTTTCGAACGCCGAAATCCCGGAAGTAATTGCTTCCGTTTTCGAACGCTCCTTGGAAGTCTAATGGCTTCCGCTGTGTGTTTTTCATTTTTCTCAATGCGATTTGCCAACCGCCCATTGCGCCTCGGTTTTTGAATGTTTCGGAAGTCGAACGTTCTTCAGTCACAGATTACGTTCAAAAACTAAGGTTCCACTGTATTGCCTACCCCCAATTTTAAAAAATACAGTGCTAAAAGAATACTGACCAGAAAAGCAGATTTATTAATTTTTTTAAATGACTTCACTTTTCATTTAAACACTACTGCACAAAGATTTCAATTTTGTTAAACACACACACACACACACACACACACACACGTATTTAGGACAACTTAAAACTGGTTAAGCAAAACACACAGATAAAATGGTGTTGACAGGATACGTAATAGTCAACATGTGCAGAAGTAGACAAGTGGAAATAGGCCCAGAGTCCACGCTATCCCCAGAAACAGTGAAGGAGGGGGTCTCAGAAGCATCACCATTATCCAAAAACCTGCCCAAAGGGGCAGTTGCATGGAAGATCTTAGCATATTGTTCTGGAAGCAAATTGACATATTTTATGTTTCTCTGGGTGTGAACTGAAGCATGTCTTCCATTTTATTCCAGAGTACTAAATAATACAGTCTAGGTAGCAAAGGTTTGGGGAACACCGACTTAATAAGACTATGTACATTCACATTTGTAGCAAAAATGAAAATCTAGCAGAAGGATCCTATTTCTAAAGGACTTCTGGCTTTCTCTTCACACAACAAAGCTACATTATGATCATTTCTCCCCTTTTAATTAGAGCGAGCATTTGTCTCCTAAACCATTCTTCCTTATTAACAAAAGAAAGATTTTGATAGTCCTAAGATACAAAAACAAACCAAAACCCCACTATGCTCTTCTTGGCTTACAGGCGGTTTTTGTGTTGCCTCTCTCAATTCAGAAACCAAAGCTCGTAATTATGGAAAAGCTACCCCTACAGCCGCTTTAAACAATTTTGATTCAAAGGGCAGTAAACAAAATCCTCTCATAACACAGCCAGCTTGTGAAGCTATCGCCCCATGCCCCCTTGCAATGATGCTGCCATCTGCGGTGGGAATGTCTGGGAAATAACAATGCCGTCTCCTTATGAAACATTACCATGGTGCCCATCAGAACTTAATCCCTGATAGGACAGCAGTTTTGATACACTCTACCTAGCAACTTCTGACACTCTGATATACCGTACTTTCCCGTCTATTAGATGCCCCCGTGTATTAGACACCCCCCCCCCCAATTTTGGGGGACTCAATTTTAAGAAAATGAGGGGAGATGGCCCAAAGTAGCCGGGGGCAGGAAAAACTCCCTAGATCTTTCCCTGCACGCAGATAGGGAGTGTTTCCCTCATGCAGCAGCATCGAAGGAAGTTGCGCTCCATCCAGCCAGCACCCCCAGATCACTCCCCACTCACTGCGGCATCAGGAGAAGCTGTGCACCGCCAGCCAGCGCCCCCAGATCACTCCCCACACCCAGCAGCATCTCCCGCCATGCCACTATCCATGTATTGGACGACCCCAGTTTTTTGATATGATTTTTGTGTCAAAAAACCTCGTCCAATACAAGGAAAACTATGGTAAATTATTTATATATATATATATATATATATATATATATATATATATATATATATTGGATTGATGAATGGTAAAAGTAGATCCCTCTCTGCAAATTAATACAGGGATGCTGCAGAAAGGCTTGTGTTTCCTTTAAAAGATTATGTCCCACAAGACCTATTTACCAAAAACAAAGCAAAAACCTTATCAACACTGTGATAAGAGGCAATGGCTATCACTTATGGCTAAATCCCACTGCCACATTCTATACTTTTTCTTCCTAAGCCCAGCAGGGAGCTACTTTAACCCCTTCCCCTCAGCAGCAGCAGCAGCAGCAGACCACTCAAAAGCTGTGCCATGTTCGGCCTCCTCCGCCCTGATTATTTTAGACACTTGGGTAGGGTGGCCATATTTCAAAAAGTGAAAATCCGGTGTTACGGTATTCTCCTCAAACCTAAGGGAAGAATGTGAGGAGAGAACTTTTGTGCTGACGCTGTCTTATTATCATCACAAATTGAATGTAGTGCTTGTAGTACTTTGCCAGGGAAGTGAAGGAGTTTACACTTAAGGCTGCTCAAGTTCCTATTCCGAAATCTCTTAAGTGGCCGTATTGGTGAACTGGGAACAGACAATTGGCTGAATTAGAGCGTAATTCTGTACACAATGTAGAATTAGCAAGCTTCCAGGAGGGGAACACTTCAGACCCTAGCTATTCACAGACAGAATATCTGAATTGCTTTTCATGCTGAAATGGCCCAGGGGTTGTGGCGGTGAGAAATGGGAGAGAGCAAACCTTCCCGTTTGGTGAAAAGATTGCATAGCAGCAAAAACGTTCTCTAACCTTGGCATACGTCCAAAGGGCAGCGTAAGAGGTCAGGACAATACAGTGGTGTCTTGGTTCTCAAACACCTTGGTACTCAAACGCCAAAAACCCAGAAGTAAGTGTTTTGATTTTTGAACTTTTTCCGGAAGCCGGATGTCTGATGTGGTTGTCGGCTATTGTTTCCGGGGCGCCTGCACCAATCAAAAGCTGTGCCTTGGTTTTCGAACATTTCGGAAGTCAACCGGACTTCCGGAACAGATTAAGTTTGGCACTTTTGTTTTTGCTATTTATTTTGTGTCTTTGAGGCTTTTTCGGTTTATTTGTTTTTGTGGCTGCGTGGAACCCAGTTCAGCTACTGATTGATTTGATTGTGTGACTGCAGAAAGGGATAAAAGCCCCCCATCCAAACAATGACTATCATCAGTGTAGGTAAGAATTTTTAATTTTTATCATCTACAATACTGCCTTATTTATTTTACAGTACACTACATTGATTATTGCTTTCATTTTATGGATCAATGGTCTCATTAGATAGTAAAATTCATGTTAAATTGCTGTTTTAGGGGTTGTTTTTAAAAGTTTGGAGCAGATTAATCCATTTTGCATTACTTTCTATGGGAACAGATGCCTTGGTTTTGGAATGCTTTGGTTTTGGAAAGGACTTCCGGAATGGATTAAGCTTGAGAACCAAGAAACCACTGTACTGTGCTTCAGGAGGAGGGGGGGGGGGTCTGAACTGCACTTCAGAAATGTTCCAAGGACTTCCAAAGCACAGTGTGGTTACAAGGAAATTCTCCTGCCCTCCACCTGTGCAGGAGAATGATGTGGGGTTGCCACACATGCAGGAAGCAATGGGAAACACTCAGCAAAGCAATCATATCTATGGACCCCTGCATGATCAGAGAAAGAGGGGGTTTTTAGCCTACCATTCACCCTAAGGTGCTTGTTTCCCACTGGTACACCTTTATGATCTACCTGTAGCCTCAAGTGGTAAAGTTATACCTGCTGCTCTTTTTGAACATGTCCTGATGTACTGGGCCAGAAGAGGAAAACAAGGAAAGATGTGTTTATGAAGATATACCTGAAAGAGCGTCTCCACCTCCATCATTCTGCCCGGACACTGAGATCCAGCGTGGAGGGCCTTCTGGCGGTTCCCTCGCTGCGAGAAGCCAAGTTACAGGGAACCAGGAAGAGGGCCTTCTCGGTAGTGGCGCCTGCCCTGCGGAACGCCCTCCCACCAGATGTCAAAGAGAACAACTACCAGGCTTTTAGAAGACATCTGAAGGCAGCCCTGTTTAGGGAAGCTTTTTATGTTTAATAGATTATTGTACAGTGGTACCTCAGGTTACAGACACTTCAGGTTACAGACGCTTCAGGTTACAGACTCCGCTAACCCAGAAATAGTACCTTGGGTTAAGAACTTTGCCTCAGGATGAGAACAGAAATCGCACAGTGGCGGTGGGAGGCCCCATTAGTTAAAATGGTACCTCAGGTTAAGAACAGGCTCTTTCAGGTTAAAAATGGACCTCCAGAACGAAATAAGTTCTTAACCCAAGGTATTTTAATATTCTGTTGGAAGCCACCCAGAGTGGTTGGGGAAACCCAGCCAGATGGGCGGGGTATAAATAATAAATTATTATTATATTATTATTATATTATTATTATTATTATTTATGAAGAACTTATGATATGATCCAGCCATCATCATCATTATTCTTTTGTGTTGCCTTAGTTAGAATCACACCCTTGGAAAAGGTAACATGACATTTACGCAAAAGAGAGGTACACCAGCCAAATTTAACTGACAGCCTGAAACATTTCTTGTGCATTTAAAGGTAAAGGTAAAGGTACCCCTGCCCATACGGGCCAGTCTTGACAGACTGTAGGGTTGTGCGCCCATCTCACTCAAGAGGCCGGGGGCCAGCGCTGTCCGGAGACACTTCCGGGTCACGTGGCCAGCGTGACAAAGCTGCATCTGGCGAGCCAGCGCAGCACACGGAACGCCGTTTACCTTCCCGCTAGTAAGCGGTCCCTATTTATCTACTTGCACCCGGGGGTGCTTTCGAACTGCTAGGTTGGCAGGCACTGGGACCGAATGACGGGAGCGCACCCCGCCGCGGGGATTCAAACCGCCGACCTTTCGATCGGCAAGTCCTAGGCGCTGAGGCTTTTACCCACAGCGCCACCCGCGTCCCCAAGCGCCACCCGCGTCCCCTCTTATGCATTTAGCCACCAATAACAGCAGAGGCTTGCATACATTTTCACAAAATTTCCAATGGAGTGTTTGCCAGCTGAAGACTGGGCTGCACAAATAGTGTTGCCTTAGAATATCAAAGAGCAAATTAAACTGTCAGCAAGTATTACATGATGTGCATGCTCACCTCCAACGTGAATGACAGCACCACATCAGATTTCGACAGCTGAACATCACTTTCATCTCCCAGATCCATGAAAGCAGAATTCTGTGATCGCTTTAGCTTCTGTAATTTAAATTCCGGGCCACCTTTGGACACTGGAAGACTTTCCAAATTTGCCATTAGCAAATTGACCGAAGACCGCAATTCTTCTATATACATGTGTTCCATTTCTTTCGATACGAACTTTGGAAATTTTCTTTCCTTGAAAAATAATTTTTAAAAATTCGGAGCGTAAGTTACTATTCAGTGACTGCATGCATTACTTTAAAAACCTCTTCAGATCAACATAAGCCTGATTACCTGGTATTTGCTCTTACATAAATATAAAAACATACTTTATAAAAATCTTTCTGCCTGGACACTGAGGTCCAGCTCCAAGGGCCTTCTGGTGGTTCCCTCACTGTGAGGTTACAGGGAACCAGGCAGAGGGCCTTCTTGGTAGTGGCACCCGCCCTGTGGAACACCCTCCCTTCAGATGTCAAGGAAAGAAACAACTATCTGACTTTTAGAAGACATCTGAAGGTAGTCTTGTTTAGGGAAGTTTTTAATGTTTGATGTTTTATCATGTTTTTAATATTCTGTTGGGAGCTGCCTAGACTGGCTGGGGAAACCCAGTCAGATGGGCGGGGTATAAATAATAAATAATACATTATTATTATTATTATATATTTTCCTGGGCAACCAGCGGGAGCCACTGACAGCATCCTGACAGTCCCACTGAATTCATGAACATGATTGCAACCGTAAACAGATTACTAAAATATTCTACTAGTTAAAGCTAAAAAGAAAAGCACACCAGACTTACTCTGGCCATTTGGTCAGCCATTTGGAGATGCCCATCAAGTTCGCGTCTAATCTGGGCTGCTTGCTCATCTGCATTGTCCAGCTTGAATTTAAAAAAAAGGAAGAAACACACCGCAATATTAAAATAAAGTACTAATCAGGCACGATACACTATTTGATACTGGCATCAAAAAAGCAAAATTCAGCCTCAGGGTGGGGGGAGGGAGTGCATCATCAACTTATGTAAACAAGACAGGGAAACACAATGTTGCAAACTCATTTCACGGTCAAGGCCGGAATTAAATATCAAAGAAGTGGCCTTTGACAAATGGCTACAACCAACGCCACATGGGAAGCAGGTCCATAAACTGGGCAGCGATATTCTGAATTCAAAGCAGCCTTTAAACTGCCATGGTAAAATAAGGTCAAAATGCACTGAGGAAAAGACTGGAGACTACAAAGCGTGTTCTCCTTCATGGAGAGCACGTGTTGCGGTGGGGGCCGCCAGGACACTCCAAAGTTGGGGGCGGGCTAATTGTTCGTTGGCCACTGATGCGATTGGGGCTTCCCTTGTTGTTGGGAAAAAGTTAATGTTGCCATTTGTTGATTGACAGCCAGAAATGCTAAAACTCCTTGCACGAGGCTAGGGCTTCCTCTTTTCGACCGTGCATCGGGTTGCCCGTCCCCCCCTCCCTAGAATTAGGGTTGTTCGCTTTGACCTTGCTATGCCTGTCATGGGGTCGTCTGCTCTTGGGGCAGGGGCCTGGTAGGAATTTTGTCCATCTGGCTGATTGGCTGGGGCCATTTGGTTTTTGCCTACTGCGTAGCAAATCGTCACAACTTGTAAGGTTGCGGTTAGGCATTGGTTTATGGTTTGGTTGGTTGAGGGGAAGTGGTTGAGTGCCTGCCCTTGGTAGGTTGAGTGCCTGCCCCTCTAATGCTGCTGCTGCAAGGGATTCCGTTAAAGGAATTGGGGGCTAACTATTGCTTGTCCACTCTGACAAGGGGGCTCGGGCCATAGCAATGAGCTCCTGGTTGCATTTGGGGAGGGCTGAGGGCAGGTTCCCTGCTCCGTCGCTAGCCCCAAGTGTATTCCCCTTTTCTGACTTTTGCATTGTGAGGAATGTCAGTCTGTCCCCCATGGTGGGGGCAGATAGTCGCAACCAATGCCTAAGCAACTACTCACAAATTTGTATTTCAATAAAGTTGTGGCCAAAATTATGCCAAAAATCTTAAACAAAAAATTCTGTGTGATGTGTGAGTTATTGGGGTGGCCCTGGGGACCTCGACACGCAACTGGTTTTTTGCAGGCTAAAGAACAGTTGCGTGGTACTGTTTTTCTGCTAGCAACCAGAAAAGCAAACATTCATTGTGCATGCTGCAATCCCATCTCTTCAAGCTTCTAAAATTGTAGTAGTCACGGCTCACATGCTTTCATGTCTATCTTCAGGACTAGAAACGCGTTTAAAATAATAAGATGCTGAATTCTGCTTTCAGTTCAAACAGGCTGTTTATATTATAGAGTGTATGATCTTAACAACTGCTGTGCTACCTTATTATTATTATTTTTTTAAAGAGCTGCATCACTCTAAAAAGCCATTTCCAGAGACATCTTGATTATTTATATAAACTCACTGTATACATTTCTGAAGCACAGTACATTGATGAGAATAAACGAATTAAAATAACTCAAAAAGACACTCAGATGAGAAGGAGCCTGGGGATATTATAATATGAATGCAAACACATTGTTAATTATGTGACTCTGAGTGTGTTATAAGAGTGCTCTCAGTTTAATACCTCAGGGAGCACCTTGCCACAGCTACCATTCTGACAAGTGCTACACAGAGAAGCAGCTCAAACAGAACCCTAGAACTGAAAGGGTTCCCCAAAGGCCATTGATTCTATTTCACAGTGCCAAAGACAGCTCCATGTTAGATCACAGGCACCGCATACAGTAAGATGTCTCCTGTATGTGGCTCCAAGTGGCTTTGCAGGTTACCATTTTCAGCCTGGTCCCATGTACTCCTGGACGGATGGAACCTATCCTTCAGATTGCTAGGCAATATCTACCATCAATTCATAGTACAATCCCAGCACTAGGGCTGGGCAATGTATCAATATGTTGTCCAAAACCCATCTGCAGTCCAAATCATGATATTGGCTTCATAATTTCTGACCTGTCAATATACTGTGAATTATGGTGTGTGTGTGTGATGCAAAAATCACAATGTGGTAAAGACTGTGAAGCTAGCCAATGCCTCTACATAGCTCCATCCTTATTTCAGACATTGTGGTATTAGTACCTCCAGACACCTCTGGTTGCGTATCCTTCAGGATGTGAACGCAGCAAACCTGGAAGTATTTTTCCAGGTTTCGCCCCGTTCGCATACACAGAAGCTCTCTACCGCGCCATGCACAGAACAGGCACCTCTGGTTGTGAATTCCTTGGGATCCAACCAGAGCTCTGGAACAGATCCTGTGTGCGACCAGAGGTACCCCTGTATAGAACAATGTTTAGCTGGTGAAAACCAGATATTGAAAGTTGAAAACCAGATATTGCGACGTTTAGCTGGTGATATATAGCGATGTTGAAAACTAGTTATCGCCCAGCCCTACTCTGCACTATTGTCTTATTATTATTATTTACTGAATTTATATACTGGGCTATACTCAGAGCTCTCAGGGCGGTTCACAGAACATTGGCGGTTCATACCCCAATGGCCATGCTAGCTGGGGTTGGGGTGAGCTGGTGTCCAGCAACATCTGAAAGGCCACAGGTTTCCTCACCCCTGCCCTAAAGGTAATTTATAGGTAGAATTCTGTTGGCTGTTTGTGTTCTTCAGAATCTGGAAATCTGAATGCCAACAGAGGTGAGTTCACAAACCTGAGGCAGGCATACTCAAAGAACATCTTCTGTAATGCAAATGGTATCTCAGTTATCTTGTTGTACAACTTCCACATGGCACTTTTGAAAGCCCTGGAGTACAGTGGTACCTCGGGTTACAAACACCTCGGGTTACAAACACTTCGGGTTACAGACTCCATTAACGTGGAAGTAGTATCTCGGGTTAAGAACTTTACCTCAGGATGAGAACAGAAATCATGCAGCGGCAGCACGGCTGGATGTGCACAACTTTTTAGCATTAGCTAAAGTGGTGCCTCAAGTTAAGAACTGTTTCAGGTTAAGAACGGACCTCTGAAACGAATGAAGTTCATAACCAGAGGTACCACTGTAGTTAGAAAAAAATGGAATATATTTATAACCAACTTCTGTCTAGAGCTGTGGGTTGTCTACTTTGTGTCCATGAGCGTGGGAATCCTATATTGCTACTAGCATTGGTTGTATAGTGACACGTCTCTCTTGTATATTATCTTCCACATGATAAACCCAAACTGATCCAAGACTCAACCTCTTAGAATTCAACACATTGCCGCTGGCTTACCTTAAGCAATACATTGAGCTCTTTTAATCGCCAGGCAGAAAATCTTCCTGAAAAGGTACACCTGGCATTGTGTTGATTTACCCATATTGACTTTCATACAGCTTAAATAAAGGTTAAAAAAGGCATTGCACACAAGGCAGAGCCAAGAGATTTATCCAGCTGCTTCTTTTGTTTGTTCTCAGGGCTTAAACTTTATGCCATAAAGGGTGATTTTGAATTCATGTGGCCAAATGAATGATATCGAAAACATAGCTCAGGCACTAAAAACCAAAAAAGAGGTTTCAACACAGGGTCGGTTGTAACTGAAGATTTCAATCCCCCTTTCTCAGTATACGACTCTCTGGACTCGGTCCTGATGATATGAGTGGAACCACTGTAATACAGTGCCCCAAAATCCCATTTCCAGGAGGATAACATGGTCAAAGATATCAAATGCTGAAGAGAGATCAAGAAACAGGAGCGAGGTCACATCCACCCTTGTCCCTCTGCAAAGGTCATCCATCAACGAAATCAAAATTACTGGAAATCGTTGGAATACAAATATGGCAGAATCTTCTAATACAGGCACCCCCAACCTGCGGCCCTCCAGATGTTTTGGCCTACAACTCCCATGATCCCTAGCTAACAGGACCAGTGGTCAAGGATGATGGGAATTATAGTCCAAAACATCTGGAGGGCCAAAGGTTGGGGGTGCCTGTTCTAATGAGAATCTGGTTTGACATGGAAATATACTTTCCCTTCCAGATTATAGATGACCTTGATTTTGGTGATGTAAGAAAATATCAATAGATTCTGCCATTTCGAGAGCACACGTTGGGCGTTCTTACTCATGGGATGAGAATCATTTGGGGGCAGGGAACAGAATGGGGCTTTACTCATGGGCCCCACCCATACACTGGGGCAGAGGTTCTGAAAGAGGGAGCCCACTTGAAATATAGCCCTGATCACCCAGGGTTCTCAAGAGAGATGGGCACGTCGGTCAATTTCTGTTTCTCTTAGTTTCTCATTTGGTCAATCTGAATTCAGGTTGCCAAAATTTCCATGCAAGTTTGTGACTTTTTGACAATGCTCACGGAAATGTATCAGCATTTTCATGCATGTTATTCTGAATATACTCGTTTGTGTATAATTCTGTCTATGATACACATATCTGCAGGACCGCTTGGCTCAATCTAATGCATCTTTTATGTTCTTTTCATTAATATATGCATTTTTATGCACGCTTTATATCTGCACACATTACTTGAGCTGGTGAAAGGCGCTGAAAACATTTGGATAAGTGCAAACTCTGAAGGAGGTGGTGTTCCAGTTTGCGTGTTGTTTCAGAGAGTGCAGATTAGGTAATTTTGCCTTTAAGTGAGAACTGAATGAAAGATTTCCCCATCACAAATTCTAAATTACATAGCTAGTCTCTACATCTAGAATACAATCCATGAGACAGATCTTCCCTCTCCAATGTGTGGAAGATTGGGGGGGGGGGGTGGCAGGCAGGAACGTCACAGAGGAAGTGGGGGTTCTTTTACTTAGTAAAATAACAATCAAGAAATACTTCACTAGAAAGAAAATACAACAACATATTTTTTTCATTTGAGTGCCTTCTAAACTTGAATAAAAAAGCACAATTCTGAGCACAATTCAAAGAGCTGGTGCTGACCTTTAAAGCCCTAAATGGCCTTGGCCCAGTATACCTGAAGGAGTGTCTCCATACCCATTGTCCAGCCCGGACACTGAGGTCCAGTGCCAAGGGCCTTCTGGTGGTTCCCTCACTGCGAGAAGTGAGGTTACAGGGAACCAGGCAGAGGGCCTTCTCGGTAGTGGCACCCACCATGTGGAACGCCCTCCCATCAGATGCCAAGGAAATAAACAACTATCTGACTTTTAGAAGACATCTGAAGGCAGCCCTGTTTAGGGAAGTTTTTAATGTTGATGTTTTATCGTGTTTTTAATATTATGTTGGGTATAAATATATTAAATAATAATAATAGCTATGTATGTAGCAATGAGAGAAACTCTCTGGAAGCTGACACTATGAGAGATTCAGCCCAGCATTTCACCTCTGGAGGAATTTTACTATTCTGTCAGACCTCCCTCATCACACGAAGTGCATAAACAGGAGAACAGATCTTCTTAAGAAAAATTGTCACAAACATAACATTAGCCTAGTCTATTCTGTTCTTGCCACCGCCAGAGCACACAGCCTTGTCGATTTAATTAAACCAGCCATAGCAATGAAACTAATCCAGCCTAATCTCCTAAAATCCATAATAATGGAAAACAGGGTGGATAATCTCTGCTTAAAATGAACACGGATGATCATCCCAAGACACCAGCAAATTAGTTTCTCCAATTGTGTACTTCAGTTTGGAGGAAGCCTGTGACAAAAATCATCAGCATAATGTAACAGATGTTTGGGTAGCTCCTCGATGACCAATGTAACATTTGTAGCATCTTCACCTAATATCTTGTGTTTTAATGGATGTAATTTGAACTTCAATTAACATTAAACTATTTGTTTGTTAATTGCCTTGATCTTCCCTGCAAAAATAATCAACAAATATGCTACAGGTAGCCTTAATGCTTTCTTTATATTGCGTTTTAAAATACGTGACCACACGTCAGAGTTTTGAAACATCAAGAATTTATCTGTAACTTGAAAAAAGTGTTTTCTTTAAAAATATGAATCCTTTCCTCCCCATCTGCGGCAATATACTTAAAGTGCTAATGTTTCTTGGGCAAATGTCAAACTTATGTGACTGATCATTGGAAACTGTGGGGAAAAGGTTTTCTGGCAAATGACTGATGTTAATGTGACCAATGTAACATGTGACAGTTCATAGATAGTCACCCACAAATAAGTGCCTCCAAATCAAGACCCCATGCATTCACAAGGTGTGTGTGTGTGTGTGTGTGTGTGTGTGTGTGTGTGTATATATATATATATATATATATATATATATATATATATACACACACACACATATATATATGCTAAGAATCTCAAAGAAGAGATTAAAGTGAAAACATATCCATTTTTCTTTTCACTTGTCGCAAGTTAGAAAGCAGATGTTTTTGTGACCAATGTAACATGCTCAACCAAGTTAAGTTTTAGTTTCCTAAGTTCATCTGATTTTGTTCCTAACATTAAATTTATCATCAGTTCACCAAATAAGATGGCAAAACTATCAATACAATAAATAGTCATTAACCTATTCTCTGTTTCCTTGGAGAAGCCTTTCACTGAACTTTAGGGGGAAACAGGTACCTCATGCTTCTGGTTGTTTTTATTCACATGTAAAATGCAATTTTAATTGTTTTTAAGCTTGTTTTATGGTTGCAACTGTTATATTTGTGTATTTTCTTTTTGTAAGCCATACTGGGACCTTGAGGTGAAGGATGGGCAAGAAACCCAGTAAAATAAATAAGCAAAAATCCCTGCAAGGGTGCAGGGAGCTAGTCGAACCACTCATCTTCTGTAATCAATAACGTTGTGGCCTAAATTCTGCCAAAAACCAAAACTAAAATTCGAGTCATGTGTGAATTTATTTAGCGGGGAGGTCTCTGGGTCTGAACATGCAAATAGCAACCCTATATATTATTACCAATTCATACCTAGAGCAAGAAAGCACTTTTCATTCACATGTTGACCCTCCTCTTAAAAACAACAACAACAACAACAACACCAGGCAGAAAAGTAGTAAGCAGAGAAAGTTATTGTCAAAGGCCCAGTAGTAACAGTGGCGTAGCGTGGGGGGTGCAGGGGGGCCCGGCCGCACCGGGCGCAACATCTGTGGGGGGGGGGCACTCGCAGCTCTCTGCCCCTACCTGGCTCACTCTCTCTCTCTCACTGCAGTGCTGGCTGTGCGAATCTGATCCGAGCTGCCGGGTCGCCGCCCACTGTGGAGGGGAGGGTGCCAGGCGTGCGGTGCGGTGCGGAGAGAGAGCGAGGGACTATCTGGGGGAGGGACAGTGCAGGGGGGGCGCAAATTACTTGCCTTGCCCCGGGTTAGGGGGCGCAAATTACTTGCCTTGCCCTGGGTGCTGACAACCCACGCTACGCCACTGAGTGGTAATAACTCTAAAACTGTGACATCAAGTCCTGCTATGTTGAAAAGCAGCATCAACAAGAAAATTTGGACGTGGGGAATAGCTCACAGCAGCATTTCCTCTCCCACCTTCTGTCACAGCAAGCTTCTTAGGTTCAGAAGGAAAAAAACACACAACCCACACACATCCTTAAATCTGCATGTATTTATAGCGCCTCTTTTCCTTCGGTTATACAAATCAAGATAGTATGCTACAACTTTGGTGAAGTAAATGTGAACTTAGGACATCACGTCTGCACAGTGCTGACCCCAGATGCCCGTCAGCTTCTGTAATTTCCTTGTCTTCTTCTTTGGCGATCACTTGTAGCCAAGTAAGATTGTCTTCCATAATCACGGTTTTAACAGTGAGTCTATAAGTGACTGTGGAGGCCAGTTCTGGACCCACACGTCCTTCCACAGTGGGGACATAGGTTTCCGGGTGGGAGTTGATCACGGTGAGGGTTTGCCAAATGTGCCTTCCTGTTAGTGCGTTTCTCCCTTTTGTCCTGAGTTTGAGTGTCTTCAAAGCCCATGACACCTTTGGTAAAGGCTGTTCTACAATTGGAGCACTCGCAGGCCAGTGTTTCACAGTTGTCAGTGTTTATACTACTGTACATTTTTTAAGATTTGCCTTGAGAGTGTCTTTAAAACTCTTTTGTTGACCACCAGCATTACACTTTCCATTTTTAAGTTCGAAATAGAGTAGTTGCTTTGGAAGATGATCATCAGGTATCCGCACAACATGACCAGTCCAACGAAGTTGATGTTGAAGAATCATTGCTTCAACACTGGTGATATTTGCTTCTTCCAGTACACTGGCATTAGTTCACCTGTCTTCCCAAGTGATGTGTAAAATTTTTCAGAGACACCGTTGATGGAACCTTTCAAGGAGTTGGAGATGGCGTGTATAAGTGGTCCATGTTTCACAAGCATACAGTAAGGCTGGTAGTACAATAGCTTTGTAAACAAGCATTTTGGTTTTCCTGCGAATGTCCCAGTCCTCAAACACTCTGCACTTCAATCGGAAGAAAGCCGCACTCGCCGAGCTCAGGCAATACTGGATTTCGGCATCAATGTTGGCCCTTGTGGAAAGATAATCGCCCAGGTAGGAGAAACTGCCTTGCAACAACCACAGAGCACACATGTCCTGACTCTGCTCACAGGAACATCCTCCATTCATGGCTCCTTCAGGAGCCATTGGTTAATCCAACCACATTCTGTGATCCCAAGTCTGTGCTTTTGTCCAGGAAAACATGCTCATGACATCTCATGCCAAAGGCAACATCAAGCAAACCCGTCATGTAGCTGTGGCGTCGAGACTTCTTAAACCTCTTCCTCTGGCAATTTAGCAAGTGGCACAACTGTAGGAACGCCACAAGCAGTGAAGCCTCCTAGCCGTACAGCACAGGAATATGTGGATTTTCCAGGTGGAAGGTCAATAGGGACAAACTGAACACAGGTAGTCAGAATAAATCACAGCTTTCAAGGCCTCTGTGTTGTGGTTTGCTTACAAGCGTTGACCTTAGCTGTGTTTCATGCTGAGGTCTGCTGGACTTAATATTTGGCTTCATATGCATTAAGAATTTGCCTTGATCTGTAGACTTGTCATCTAAAATTAAGGATCTGGGAAAGTATTCAACTACGATGGATACCATATGAAATTATAACTGGCATGGGAACAACAATAAATACCAGGCAGCACACACATTTCCCTCACTAAGGTCAGCATTCAGTAGCAAACAAAATAATCAATTTTGCTGAATGTTGAGTAGGGTAATAATTTAGGAACTGGTACCCTGATGGGATAGTCCTTTGATTCAAACAGAAAACGGAACAAAACACATTTTGTTCTTGGTTGTATTAACTTGAAACATTGAAAATGAAAAATTTGAGGGAGACAAAAAAAGCACAAATTGATTAGAAACTAGATTTCAGGGGCCAACTCGGTGTGCCTTATCTCACATAAAGGTGAGAAGAAGAGGTGTTTTCATTTAGCTGGTGATATATCACAAAGCTGAAAACCAGGTATTGCCCAGTCCTACTGTTAGCCTCTACGTAGTTCCATCCTTATTTTAGACATCATGATATATTGGTATATGGCAATGTTTAGCTGGTGATATATTACAATGGTGAAAACTAGATTATCGTCCAGCCCTAACTCCCACAAGGTAGGTTAGGCTGAGAGACAGTGACTGGCTCAAGGCCACCAAAGGAGTTTTGTGGCTGAGTGGGGATTTGAATCTTGGTCTCCACGTCCTAGTAATCAAAATTCTGTAATCAAAACACTGTAATCAAAATTCCACATTGTCTCTCTATGCCAGGCATCCCCAAACTCAGCCCTCCAGATGTTTGGGGACTACAATTCCCATCATCCCTGACCACTGGTCCAGTTAGCTAGGCATGATGGGAGTTGTAGTCCCAAAACGTCTGGAGGGCCGAGTTTGGGGATGCCTGCTCTATGCTATGTATCTTCTCCCTCTCAGGAGAGATGTTGGTCAATGGTCCTCAACATTTCTTCCCATTAAATAAATGGTTAATTTGAGAAAATATATTTGTTGCTCCACAGGAAAACCAGGATAGCTTAGGAACAAATTAAGATACCAACAGAGCAGGGTGGATTTTAAAATAACACCATCTACCTTTCTTTATCATTAAGCAGTGGCTTCTTGAACCTGAAACCAGAGTGAATCCAACTGATCATGGTTACATTCTTTTTACAAATGGGTGGCTCTGTGTTCTACCCATTTAAAATATTCTCAAATCCATAGCCCTGTAGCAGGTGCTACAAAGTTGTCTGGTAAACTTTCCACACCCAGCTGACCCATGTATACTCTGGGCCCTGAGATCCTGGCACAGTAGTGAAGTAAAAATAAAGAAATACATAAAACGAAGAGGTGTTTTGTAGAAATATTAGACAGATAGAAAATTGGCTTGTTATTTTTATTTCAGATGTCTGGGCGGAATAACAACTTCAAACAATTTGTCCCCCAAGCTGAGTTTAAATTCCAGCCAGGGAAATTGGGCAATATATTCAAGCGACACAAAGCCCAACATTCAAATTTGGATTCCTGAGGTCCAAATCTAACACTTCAGCTTCCGAATATGATCCCAAAGCATACTGCAATCTGAAACAATTTTCTGTAAAGCCACAGTGTGTGCCACTGCTAGAATACTGATAATAAGCATTCTGCTTATGGGAAGGGATGCCTGACAAATTGTGTCCTCCTACACACACCCAGAGATCACCTTCTGCCACTCCTCTCAGGTTTCCCTCACCAGAAGTAGCAGCTACTAGAGAGCTCTCTGTTTGAGGAATGCCCTCACCAGAGATGCGTCCCTGGAGCCTACAGTGTTGCAATTTTCAATTTTCCAAGTCTTCCCAGTTGTAAACAATTTTTGAGTACTTGTTCAGATCCCCACACTGCATTGCCCTCTGTTGCCGGGTCTACCTTGGGTGCATCCTGTTGCCAGCTTTGTTTTATTGTAGACTGCATGTTTTTAGGCTTTATTTGTATATCGTATGCTCTTATGGAACACGGGTGGTGCTGTGGGTAAAACCTTGGCGCCTAGGACTTGCCGATCACATGGTCAGCGGTTCGAATCCCCACAGCGGGGTGAGCTCTCGTCGTTCGGTCCCAGCTCCTGCCCACCTAGCAGTTCGAAAGCACCCTTAAAGTGCAAGTAGATAAATAGGTACCGCTTTACAGCGGGAAGGTAAACGGCGTTTCCGTGTGCTGCGCTGGTGCTGGCATGCCAGAGCAGCTTCGTCACGCTGGCCATGTGACCCGGAAGTGTCTTCGGACGGCGCCGGCTCCTGGCCTCTAGAGTGAGATGAGTGCACAACCCAAGAGTCTGTCAAGACTGGCCCGTATGGGCAGGGGTACCTTTACCTTTTTATGCTCTTATGGGTGTGTTTACTTGTGTGTTTCTTATGGTGTGTGTTTACTTGCAAACCACCCAGAGAACCTTTGTCTATTGGGAGTTATATAAATATTGCAAAACAGAGAATATTGCCTTGAGAACTCTTCCCAAGTACTGGATCTTTGCAGAATACCAAGCAACCAAAAGAATCAATTGCAGCTCTAGAAGTCGAATATCACCCCTTCAACAGACAAAAGGTTTGATCCTTGTGTGGACAGGCAGTAAGAGAAATAGCTCTGAGACCTTCACTTCCACTTAGAATTACTTCCTTTATCTCTCTTTGATCAGTAAAGGTAAGGTAAAGGACCCCTGGATGGTTAAGTCCAGTCAAAGGAGACTATGGGGTTGCGGAGCTCATCTCGTTTTCAGGCAGAGGGAGCTGGCGTTTGTCCACAAACTGCTTTCCGCATCATGTGGCCAACATGACTAAATCACTTCTGGCACAACAGAGCACTGTGATGGAAACCAGAGTGCAGGGAAATGCCATTTACCTTCCCGTCGCAGTGGTACCTATTTATCTACTTGCACTGACGTGCTTTCAAACTGCTAGGTTGGCAGGAGCTGGGACAGAGCAATGGGAACTCACCCCATCATGGGGATTCGAACCGCTGACCTTCTGATCAGCAAGCCCAAGAGGCTCAGTGGTTTAGACCACAGCGCCACCCACGTCCCAATGTTTCATGTAACACACCACTGGGTTCCAAACATATCCATACCTGCTTCTTGAGGTACAGGTGTCAGAGGTCTGTCCATTTTGGGAAATTCCATCCCCACCCCAGTAAACCTATATTCCATCCCATATTTTACACAAAGGGCCCCAATTCTCCAGAAAGGCTTTCTAGTGGGTTTCTAGTAGCTCAAAGGGGAGAAGATGGAAAACCTCACTTCCATGAGCCCAATGGTGCAAGCCAATGAAAATTAACTCTGAGTAATTTCACACTTAGGAGTCAGGCCACAAACATCATTAGACACAATCCATTTGGAGACCTCTGAGATTTGTGAAACTATTCCATACAAATGATGTACTGTGCCAAGATTTATAGATTTACAGACCATGGCTGTTTCCCCACCCACCCCAATACCTCCCCGAAAGTCAAAATTAAATCTCCACCAAACAGAAATTGGACCAGACAGTCTAATCCCTTTCATAACAAACCCTATTCTACAACTTATCCTAGGCAATTTCAGAAATTTCATTGTGAAATGTTTCCATGGCAATATGTAGATGCCATTAAAATACCCAAAGATGGCAAATTCCGCTCCATCAGTGAGAGTATGCAGAAAATGGTCATAATGCAAAGCATCAGAATTTAAATTGAAGATAAAAAGCTAGACTAGGCAATGCATGAGAAAGTTGTGGAAGGCAAATATTAAAAAAAAAGTATACCCAGAAAAATGTATTGAAAACACAACGGAATGGAAGGCACTCTTTTTAGTAGAAGTATTTCCCATATTATAGGCTGACTTCTCCAATTTACTATTAGCAAGATAAGATCAAGAGGATTTCTATTGATGCTTTCCTTACTGTTGTGTTACACAAGGAACTTAGATCATCACCATTTAAAGGAAAACAGATCACTATTAAAATTGTCTGCTCAAATTGTCTGCACTTGACTGCACTCCTAGTTGCCATTTTCACACTCACAATGGAAAAACAACTACTCAGAAAGAGAGAAGCAATTATTTCTGAAACAGGAAAAAAGGAACTATATGAAAATTATTTCTGGAGCAAGAAAAGAAAAGAAAAGAAAAGAAAAGAAAAGAAAAGAAAAGAAAAGAATGACAATCAGCTACAGATAGATGCTGCACATGACTTTTCTATTCCTGAGTACACTTGGCCAAAATAACACCGCCATTGATATGTGGCACACATGCAGGCAGAGAGGATGGCTGAAAAACACACACAAGCAGAAACACAAGGAAGGGCACATGGAGAGAGATGCAGACACAGCTAAAAAATTGGACTGACCCTCACCAACTAACAGCTCATTTATGCTCTTGTGAACAGATAATCCTGATCTGCTGCTTAGGCCACATCTGTCCTGTACCTTTAAAGCAGCACCACAGCCATGGCTTCCCTAAAAGAACCCGGGGAACTATAGCCTGTTAAGGGTGCTGGCAGGAGATCCGTAATTCCCCTCACAGAGTTACACATCTCAGCACGGTTCAACAACCAACCCCTCTTCCCAAGACAAGCGAAGGGTGGTTTACATATGGTCAACTGGTCAAGAAGGAAAGGTCTATAGAACTGAGAGGAACTCCTTACTTGGCAGCCATTGTAGATCAACTGATGCTCCAGTTTCTTGATTCCCAGAATCTGCTGGAACATTTCATAAAGCTGCTCTTTGCTCAGAATAAGTTCTGACACGGCACTTAAAGCCATCCTGTTGGGCATTTTGCTCAAGTCCTCCTCTCCCCTGCAAATGGCGTCGTATTTGGCTATCCAAGAACTCAGCACAGTCTCTTTGCTTAATCCATCGATTTCAGGCAAACTCCGAACCCTCTTTTCTATGTTCTTCTTAAACACATCTCTGAAGTCACTCGCCGAGCATCCTCCACTGTGGACCATCCTGGCAACTCGATCACTCCTGAGAAATACCTTTTTTTTTTAAGAAAAGAAAGAAAAAAGTGGAATTAGGAAAACAAGCACGTAAGAAGAGTTTGGATTTGATATCCCACTTTATCACGACCCGAAGGAGTCTCAAAGCAGCTAACATTCTCCTTTCCCCTCCTCCCCCACAACAAACACTCTGTGAGGTGAGTGGGGCTGAGAGACTTCAAAGAAGTGTGACTGGCCCAAGGTCACCCAGCAGCTGCATGTGGAGGAGCAGAGACGCGAACCCGGTTCACCAGATTACGAGTCCACTGCTCTTAACCACTACACCACACTGGCTCCCAAGCCAGTAAAAGCATGAGTGTGAGAGAGCAAGAAAAGTCCCCACTAACATGTCACCCTTGCTTCAGGATAATGGTTCCAACTACTACACAGGCCAAAGCTTGAGTAGCTGAAGCCATTGCCAAAACCTGCCATTTATATGGAAAAGAAACTTGGCTATAGGGACTGTCACAAGGAATACAACTAGCCAAGCTCCAGTTGCATGAACTGTTCTCTTCCACATGTATATGTCCCTCCCATGAGGCATGGAGAGTACATTTAGGAGCACTAAAAGAAAATTTAGCCCAAAGGCATCTCGCAAATGCAATAGACACTGTACTACTTTGTCCCTGCTACAGCCCTCCTTGCCAAAGTGAGAAAAGTTAGGTCCAATAATACTTTGCAAAGATTGAACGAAGCTCTCTTTCTACAGAATTTGCCAGATAGCTCAGTCCAGTCCACAGATCATTTCAAAATTGTGTTTATTTCAAAGGATGCTGCAGTGAGCACCTCATTCTAATGTTCCAATATACCTTTGAAGGATCAAGCTTTAACGTCTCGCTAAAAATTCCAACCAATTCCTAACACTTAAAACCAGCCAGATTTTCACCCCAAATATTAACACTGTAATTCAGGTGCTTTTTCCCAGCCCTCAAATTGTATATTATGTCCAATATCTTGTGCCCAGGTTAAATTGATCATGATCTCAAGGCTTGGTTTCCAGCTACAAATCGAGTGAGGGTCTTTTAAAATACAGATGGCTACGTTTCCCGCCAATTTATTTATTTAGATAACTTTTCTTCTTTAAGAACGATTTTTATGCCACCTTTCCGAGTCAAGCGCAGGCAAGGCAGCTCAGAACAGGAAAGCATTATACAATCACTAAGTTAAAATCACTAAGAGAAAAAAAATCAGTAAAATTGTCAAGATTTAAATGTTTAATAAAAATTTCAGTACTGACATAAAACACTGAATTAAGGGCATTGCTCCTTGGCAAAACTTAACACCATCCTTAGAGGAACCCAGGCTATGTATTGTGTGTGACCCGCTAGCTGTTTATTAAACCAAGGACATTGGGATGGGTGATATTATTCAACTCCTAGCAGGGTAAGATTATAGGTGTCAGGCCATGGTCTGAAGAGCATAACAATGGAATCAGCCACCTTGATAAATCTATGAGGCTCTGGGCTCAGTCGGTGTCCCAAGAGAGACTACCATCATGAAAGAAATCTGGGATAGAAATGTAACAAACTATATGACTGTAATGTCTTGTACAGCCTGGAGATAGAGGACTCTAGTCATTTTGAGTGATGTACACACACACTATTTATTCATTAAGGGCATCTAGTGAAGTTCCTTCTGGTTGTGTTGCAGAGGGCAGAAGCACATCTTGCAGTAAACAGAAAAGTGACATTTTCTGTTGTGGTGCGATGATTTAGACAGAATAGTCTCTGCCCAGAAATAAGGCATGTGCTGATGAAGAGGCCATTTTGATGCAGGGTGGAAAAAGTACTCATTACTAAGGCCCTTTGCTGGTTATTGACACTAGTTACTGGTCATTTTTTTAGTTACATTTTGTATTGTCTGACAGTGCTGCTGGGTTTTATTGATGTTATTGTATTTTAATGGATGTTATTATAAACAACCTTGAGATGTTTCCATAATAGGAGATTCAAAAATATTTTATCAGATAACTAATAAGGAGTTAAATAAATTTGAGGGTGTGTTTATATATATATATATATATATATATATATATATATATCCAATCTGCAGATTAATATGGAAAAAGATGAAACAGAATTATGGAAAAGCATGTGTGAAGAAGAAGAAGAAGAAGAAGAAGAAGAAGAAGAAGAAGAAGAAGAAGAAGAAGAGTTTGGATTTGATATCCCGCCTTTCACTCCCTTTAAGGAGTCCCAAAGCGGCTAACATTCTCCTTTCCCTTCCTCCCCCACAACAAACACTCTGTGAGGTGAGTGGGGCTGAGAGACTTCAAAGAAGTGTGACTAGCCCAAGGTCACCCAGCAGCTGCATGTGGAGGAGCGGAGACTCGAACCCGGTTTCCCAGATTACAAGACTACCGCTCTTAACCACTACACCACACTGGCTCTCTTTCTGGTGTGAAAGTGAGATAGATCAGAGACACTAGATTTTCCCATCGACCACAGCAAACTATGGCAAGTTCTTAAAGAAATGGGAGTGCCTGATCACCTCATCTTTCTCCTGAGAAATCTCTATGTGGGAAAGGAAGCTACAGTTACAACTGGATATGGAACAACTGATTGGTTCAAAATTGGGAAAGGAGTACGAAAAGGCTGTATATTGTCTCCCTGCTTATTTAACTTACACAGTGGTACCTTGCTTCAGGTTACATACGCTTCACATTACAGACTCCGCTAACCCATAAATAGTACCTCAGGTTAAGAACTTTGCTTCAGGATGAGAACAGAAATTGCGCGGCGGCAGCACAGCAGCAGCGGGAGGCCCCATTAGCCAAAGTGGTGCTTTAGGTTAAGAACAGTTTCAGGTTAAGAATGGACCTCCGGAATGAATTAAGTACTTAACCCGAGGTACCACTGTACAGGGTTGCCTTCAGATGTCTTCTAAAGGTTGTATAGTTACTTATCTCCTTGGCTTGTGGGGGGGGGGGTGGTTTGCATAACTCCATACATCCCAACATTTCTCCGATGGAAATAGGGACGTCCTACGGGAAAGCAGGATCAAATCAGAAACCGGGATGACTTCTGAAAATCTGGGACTGTCCCTGGAAAATAGGGACCCTTGGAGGGTCTGCTAGCGTTGGCTCTGGTGTTCTGGCCTTCTACTGCTAGCGGCTATAATCAGGCTAGGCCAACAGAGACTAGGTTTA